>NC_137892.1:100645290-101324671 GCF_963455335.1 Martes martes
AAAACCAATTCCAAATTATATCTAGTCTTCAACTCAAGAACATGTGGGCACCTTGACCCCTTATGCAGAGAAAACACACTTCTTTATTCAGCTCTCCTCAGAGGTTACCTTAACTGTTGGCACAAGAAACAAACCCTGTGGATCAGGACATGGGAGACAGTTGAAGGGATAATTAGATTCTCCATCTCAAGAACCACATTGATTTGCAGGAGAGAAAAAGCTCATGACCCTTTGTTGCCTTGGTTGTTCCCTATGAGAGCCATTCTCACTTGCCCTCTGTTTAACCTACAGGTTCTTATATATTCAGGAGTTTAAAAAGTGTGAATAGAAAAGGAGAAGTCAGGGTGCCTGGGTGGCTCAGTGGGTTAAGCCTCTGCCTTCAGCTCAGGTCCTGGGATCGAGCCCCACATCGGGCTCTCTGTTTGGTGGGGAGCCTGCTTCTCCCTCTTTCTCTGCCTGCCTCTCTCTCTGCCTGCCTCTCTGCCTACTTGTGATCCCTCTCTGTCAGATAAATAAATAAGTTCTTAAAAAAAAAAAGTCAAACAAAGGTTCTTTCTTTGGGATACACATTAAAATAGGAATTTGATCTTGATCCACAATTTTAATTTTTTAAAAAGATTTTATTTAGTTTTTTGAGAGAAAGAAAGCAAGAGAGAGAGCATGAGTGGGGTAGGGGACAGGGCAGAAGGAGAGGAAGAAACAGACTCCCCACTGAGCAGGGAGCCCAATGTGGGGCTGGAATCATGACCTGAGCAGAAGGCAGATGCTTAACTGACTGAGCCACTTAGGCACCCCTGTGTTCACAACTTTTAAACCTGAACAGTACAAATGTTTGGACAGTGGCACCAGGTTTCTTTATCAATGGTGGTCCTCCTAACATGCTGGAACTGGGTATTGAAGCATCTGAGGTCATCTGAAGCTAAGAAAGGCACAATCTATTGAGTTGACTTGAAAGGAAAGTTGCCTATGTAACTGATCACTCACTCCATTCTACCCCTGAAACTACTAACACACTCTATGTTAACTTAATTGAGTTTAAATAAAAAATTTTAAAAAAGGAAAGGAAGGTGTTTACAAAAGTAGAAAGTACTATTTGGAACAGCCTTAGCTATTTCACGGCAGACTTTGGGACTACTCCAGCATAGGGATTCTAAAATACCATAGTAGTCAAGTAATGTGTTCTCCTTATAAAATTAAATGAGCATGCCTGGCAGCCTATGAAGAACGAAGCTTCACTCCAAACATAATATTTGATATTGTCCACACTTTAGCACTGTTACTGTTGGCTTACGGATCAGAAGTGATGTTTTCTCTTGCTCTTGTTTAAAGAAAAATGGTTGGAAAATTCCCAGTTTGCTGGTATGGTGGAAGGGAAATCGGGTGCAGGCACAAACATGCATCTCTCTCCAAACTAAACATTATATGGCACCTTCAGTGTGAAGAGCACACTTCTGAGTATTATTTGCTAAAGCCTTGCAAAGTATATTAATATCCCACATCCATGCTACCACTGTATTTAAAGACGTTCCAGGAAGTTCTCTCCACATACAACTTTTAACAGCTGGAGCAGGAACTAAGTCCCAAAGTTCTCTCAAATCCAGCCTTCCAAATGATGCTTCTGCCTGGCTCTCTCCATCACACCTTTGGATGCTGTACTGTTGGGGGAAGCAGGCTGAGCACCCCTGATGCTCCCATCCCAGAGTAGTTGATCCCCAAACGGATCCACGTTTATTTGGCATTTTGCACCTCCCTGCTCAACAGAGTAAAAGGCAAAGTAGGGACTTCCTATTAGGAGAAGCTGCATTCTTGTGAGAAGATTTCCTTCTCAGTGGACAGCGACGATCCAGAACAGCCCTGGAAGAAGTCATTTGCTTCCTGCTGGAGACTGATTTCCTGCCCCACAGAAGCACATGCTATGCAAGAAGACGCGTGGCGAGCAAGGGATTTTCTGCAGATTCAGCAGGGCACTGCACGCTAACAACCAGCTTGAAGAACGCTGAAGTCATGTGTCAGTGTGTGCAAGAACGGTTCTCTGTGCAGCAGAAAGCTGGGCTGGGAGCTTGAGGGAGAGAGTCACAGGCACAACGGTTACTCCCTGCTCCCGATTTTCTGTTTGGGGCCATGGAGAGCTTATTTTAAATCAGTTTCAGACTCTCTCTCAACCACCTCCCTCTCCAAACCTTTCAGTAAAGATGCTAACAAGCAGCAACCTGAAAATACTAGCTTCACCTCTCTTCCATATACTTTATCTGCCTGGCTGAGCCAGGAGATGGCTCTGAATGTTGGCCAAATGAAGTCTTCGTTTGCAAACTGATGGTCCGCGGGCCCACCCAGCCCTCAGTGGTGTATTTTGTTTGGCCTTGATTGTGTTTTCAAAAATTTTGTGAGTTGTCAATATGTAAAACTCAGGAAATTCCACATAAAAAAAAAAAATCTACGTCTCTGGTTTCTCTTAAAATTCTGGAGATCCGGTCATCCTAGGCTCACATTCTCAAGGCAGATAACGTGGTGAGGCCAAGGGGTAGCTCTGCCCCCTTAACCAGACATCCATGGGGACTCAGTACCTGCCAAGTGTAAAACATCATCTACTTATGAACAAGAGTCCTGCATTCAAAGATGCGGGAATTGAGTTCCATTTAGGATACAGGACTTCACTCTCATGTCTGTAGACTATTTCCAGCACAGCTAGAGAACCATAAGGAAAAGCACACTGAACTGGAAGACAGGTGACGTGAGTTTGTGATGCAACTCCCCTCTTCCCGTACTGAAACCTCCTTTTCCTTACCTGCATGGTGGAGGTGTTAGTAACTACCACTGGTCATCTCATCAGCATCCGTTTATTTAACAGCATCTGTACAGAGTGGCTAACATCAAGGGCTTAGCGTCTTACAACAGGGATCTGCAATTAGGACTTCATTTTGCCCATGTGTAAAGTAGGGATCATAATAATAAACTTCTCTGCATCTGGCATATTGTGTATAGTCAATCATTGTGACCTTTCATATTTTTTTATTAAGTACCAAGTGTTTGCCAAGCTTTGTGCTAGCTGTTGGCAATATGAGATTTTTCCAGGAGTTCCATTGTCAGGCTTCTCCATCAGAGGGCCTTGATTTTTAGGGGATCATAGCTGAATCAGAGCCATGGCCCCTCCACCAGAAAAATGTACACACACGGTAGTTTGCATAACATCCCAGGGATTTGGAAGCCCCTGAGGCCCATTCACGGGGTCTACGATATTGGACAGGTCCCCACGGGGGTGGCCACACAGGATGTGGAAGTGGTGGTCTCAGGAGACACAGAATCGCATATGGCAATAGTCAGTCAAACTGGGGTGGGGGCAGTTCTGTGTGAGGACAAGAGGCTGAGGTGCACAGAGTTGAAGCGGGCAGTAAGAGGAATTTTTAAGGAATGCAACATCACTCTTTTTTTTTCAGTTGAAGAAGCCATTCCTATTAAACTAATGTAGTCAAAGCTAGCATTTTGCATATCTCTATACATGTTAAGTTCTGGAATTAGCTTCTCTCCTGTGATTCTATAAACTTTTTTTTTTTTTAAAGATTTTATTTAAGTATTGGTGAGAGAGAGCGAGCGCAAGAGGGCAGAGGGGCAGAGGGAGAGACAGACTCCCAGCTGAGTAGGGATCCTGACGCGGAGCTCAATCCTAGGACTCCGGGATCGTGACCAGAGCTGAAGGCAGGCACTTGACCGACTGAGCCACTCAGGCACCCCTAGCCTTTTTTTTCTAAATAGCTATACATCATCCTGGGTATGCAGACTAATCTTGGTATTTAATAAGGCAGACCACTGCTTTTGCATGGGGTTGATCTGGGGTAAGCATTTTTGTCCATAGACCAGTCTTTTCCTGGTTTTCAAGCTATAGTTCCCAGTATGCACAAAACTGACTGTATATGGGACCCGATTATCTGTTGGTGACCCAGATGGGGTTGGTCACTCAGGGCCACCTCTGCCCCTGACCCTTTCCCACCTTTTGGTTGGATGCAACACTTTTATCACATTCCCTGTAAAATAAATCCAACTTCCCAACTATTAGGAAACAGGCAGGTTTTACTAAGGGCTCCGGAGACAGTGTGAAAGTTCACTGCATTTCACATCAAAATGCCTGTCAGACAACCCTCACCTGCCAAAGCTTTTCTCTTTCAAAGGCCAGACCCTCATCTTTCCTCTGTAGTTCCTCACCCACTCTGTAGCCTGTGCTAATTCAGAGAACGGAGCTCTCTAAGCTTCTGCAATTTTGCTTCCTCATTCCTGTTATTTAATACTGGGTGAATTATGAGAAAGCCTCCACGCTAAGGATGACAATTTTGTTTATACCATCCAAAAAAAACAAGCCCTCCTTAGTATTCATGCTATTTGTGGTGGGGTTGGGAGGAAGTTAAATAACAAATAGATCTTCCTCTCTTCCCCCACCCCCCCACCCATCAGCTTTATTCTTCAGTTACTACCTCGAAGGCATCCTTGATGTTACAAGACAGAAACTCATCTCTCATTTTTGGAGGGCTGCATAGTGTTCCACTGTATACATGCAGCAGGAAGCATTTAGCCTTTCCTGGACATTTACTTTATTTTCCTTTTATTTTCCTATCCCAAACAATGCTACAATCAAACAAATATTGCCCACTTGTGTATCAGTAGGGTAAATTATGGGAATTGGTATTTCTGTGTCATGAATATGTACATGATAATGTTTAGTAGATACTGCTGTCCAGGAATTTGTCTTCCAGCTGACTATTTTTTTCCCCTAAAATTCCCTCTTTTTATATGTTTGTTTATTCATGTCCCACCTTGATTCAGTAAGGGTTTAAGGTGGCTGGCAGGGAGGTATAAATTAGAGGCAGATGGGAAAGGAAAGTGCAAAACAAAGATAAAGACATAAAATGGACTGGTGAGTAAGGGTATTATAAAACTCATTCATGTTCATTCATAAAAATCCATTCAAATTCATGCAAACCAGGCGACCCTCAGGTTTGGCACTAAGCTTTCTAACAGCCAATGCAGAGAGGAAACTGATCAGTCAGAGAATCCACAACCAAAAACAAAGCCATGGCTTGCCAGGCTCATATAAAAAAACACTGTACGCTGAGACAATGTCCTCAGCAATGGCACTTCCTGTGAACCACACAGCACCCCGCATCTGTCCATTTTTCGCAGAGCCTGGCTGTTATTAGTGCATGTGCTGTTTACGTCGGGTGGGGTGGCAGCCTGGCCAAGCCTGATAAGCCAACCCCCTGACTCCCAGTGTGGCCAGATAACAGGGTGTTTGCGGCAGGCATCGGCCCTCAACACGCAGACCTTCCTTTCTCTTAAAAGCTTCTGGAAGTTGCCTTGGAGGATGACACCAAAAGTCACTCTGGGCCAGTGTGTGTAAGCCCGGTCAGGAAAGCACTCCTGAAGGCATGTTCTCAAGCAGGACATGTGGGCTGCCTGCTGGGTGAGCAGGCAGAGGGCTGGATGGATGTGTGTTCCACGCTGCCCCGGGGCTGGGGGGCTAAGATCCCCTGAGGGAATGAGGAGCCAGGGGCCACCTGTGTAAACGACCAGGCTCAAAGAAATCACCAAGGGGCTGAATCCCACGACAGAGGGTCACATGGCTCCATAAGGAAGCTCTGACCCAAAGCAAAGGCAGTGGATCCGGGCAGCAGACAGCAGAGGAGTTAAGAGACAGCTGGACTTGGATGTGGATTTGAAAGCAGGGCAAACTAGCAAGAAAGCAGTGGGTCTCCAAGGGTCAAGGCTGGCAAAATATAAAAGAGAATGGACTGAGTCACATAAGATTTTATATCCAAACCCCACTGAGCTGTGGATAATTTTACCCGTGAGCTACCACACATTGCATACGAACCCCCAGAGAGGCCCTGGAGAGGACATATCAAGAACGTATCATGAGCAGAAAGAAAAGAGTTAAGAATATGTGTCTCAGGCCCCTGAATATAGTGGGGTAGTATTTCCTTTGTGATTCCCTGGATGAAAAAAAAAAAAAGAAAGAAAGCAGGAGAAAGTTATCCAAGGGGAAGGAAAAAAAAAAAGATACTGGACCCCTGATTGAAAGAACTTTGTTTGAGCATCAGCCTGGAGGGGGGCTGCCGAACAGAGAAAGGGACTAAGAACGGGCCACTCCAAAGGGAGTAAAGGGAACCAAAAGAAAGTAGACATTGGGAAATGCCTACTGGGGATATGATATGGCATAGGGAGAAAATGAGGTACGTTTGCCAGCTAGAAGACTGATCTTAATGGTCTTTACATTCCCTTGATTCCTTTCAAGTGCATTTACATGAAGGTTGACTTTCGAACCCTGAGTTTGAGCCAGTACAGCTGTTCTGGATTTTAACTTCACCCACACAGATCCTGACTCACGATTTACCAGCCTTCTCCCCTTCCCATCCATCTGCTAACAGACTCTGCTTTTGCAAGACCCAGGAGAATGGCTTCATCATTGCCATGTTCCATAGAGCTCCGGGCTAGCAATAAGAGCTTCCACCATGTTGGGCTTACTGTGTTGGCCAATGAGGCTGAGGAGGAAACAGGATCCCAGCTTTCAGTTCTGGTATAATTTCACCAGAATATTATACCAGTGGAAACAGAATTTGAACTTATGTATGGGAAAACATGAAGGGATGGTAGTAAAGTCCACGGTTGGACTACCGTATTCTACGTATTCTACGTACGTATTCTACCATATTCTACGTTGAAACAAATTTAAGAATGACTACTAGCTGGATTACTTCAGGGATCACATGTAACCTAAATAGCTTTTCATTAAGACTTTCAAATCATAGAAAAAATGAATTTATTGGAACAAAGTGATCAGAATGTGACTGAATATATAAAAATTAATAAATGGAATGCAAGTTACCAAAAAGACCCATTTTCTTATTGTTCAGATGTTTCCATACATTTAATGTGGGGATCTGAAATCTCGGTCAGGACTCCCTCAAATCTCTTTTTAAGTGAGTTCATCAGATGAACACCGCTAGAAAGGTGCCACCTTTGAACAACATAATGATTTTGATGTGAAAACCCTCAATTAAGGCTCTTAATCATTTCCTTGGTAACAGGGAGTTTTGAACAAAATATAAGAGCAAGGGTATTATAAAAAAGGTTACTTATTTTCCCCTCCACCTCTGATTAGCCAAAGAACAACAAAGCAAAAATATGGAGGAAAGCAAGATGCTGTCTGGCTAAAAAACTGGAACTCGGAAGAACAACATATTGGGGAGGCTTTTCCCTCCTTGGGTGGTGATTTCAGGACTTTGTCCCCCTTAACTGGCTATAGCCTTGAAGAGGAAAGCGGGAACCAAGGGTCTGAACCATCATCCCCAGCCATCAGACCCTCTTGGGATGAGGGTTCCCCATCCATCTTCTTTCATCCTGGGCCCACGCCCTACAAAATAGTTTTGCTTAGTATTATGACACCTCCTTCATTTGCCAGATCAGACTACTTCAGTGTCTAGCTAGGTGAGTGGCTCAGACTCTGTCAGCATCAGGAGCGGTATGCCCCCTGGGATGGCAGCTTTGCACCCTGCAGGTGGAAACCTCACTTCCTCACACCTCTCCACACCCACCTCCCGCCCCACTGGCAGGAACCCCAGAGAAGTGGAATTCCACGGGGCCGCACTCACTTGGCGCCCCACCAATGACAGGCTGCTGCAGGTGTGTTTACTCACTCTGTGTGACCTAGCATGCAAGCATGTGGACACAAGGTAGTCGCAACCCACCATCTGCTCCCCACCCCCTCCCCAGCAGCCTGGAGAACTATGCAGGTCAGCTTGTGAAACAGTATCCACGGTTATTTAGAAAGGAGGTTGGCATTCACAGGATGCTGGTCTTGTTTTAAACTCTGCTCACTGCACTAGTAGAAAACAGGGAGGATGATTACTCTTGATTCTCCCTGATAGCTCAGGGGAGCTACGGGCCATGCAATTCTCCAGGGAGACACGATGGCATGGAGTGGGGTCCTCTACCCAGGTAGATAGCAAAATGACTCAAGTAAGAGTGTGGGGGGGGGGGGATACTGAAATTACAAAGTAAAAAGTGCAAATATGAGATTATAAATAAAATATATCATTTGTATTCAATGTAAAAAGAGAGTATGTTTTAAAACTGACACAGAATCTTGTGATGTAAAGAAATAAGTATCTAAGGACACCTGGGTGGCTCAGTTGGTTAAGCGACCAACTCTTGATTTTGGCCCAGGTCATGATCTCAGTGTCATGGGACAGAGCCCCATGTCAGGCTCTGTGCTGGGTGTGGAGTCTGCTTGAGATTCTCTCCCCAAGCCCCCACTTGTTCTCTCTCTCTCTCTCCCTCTCTCTCTCTTTCTCTCTCAAATAAATCTTAAAAAAAAAAGAAATATCTAATTTTCACTGGGTATGAGGGGGAAAATGCAGTATATAAATCACACAGAAAACAAATTTTCTCCATTGCTAGAGGGTATTTGGGATTGGTATCTAAATCTTCTTAAATTTACAAGTGGGTTTTTTTTTTCAGTGTTTTTTTTTACATCCTGTCCTAGACACTAGACCTCCTTTCCCTAAGATCTGGATACTTTTTTTTCCCCCTCATTCAAACAAGAGGCCAATGAGAATAAATTCAAGCATACAGTTGTAAAAGCCTCTCTCCCCACGCTTACATTTTGACAGCAGCCACAGAAGATGAAACCAGCGGGGGATGTAAGTGGATGATGGTAAGGCTGTACCAGGTGGGAGGAATATGCTGATGGGAGAACCTGGCCCTCAATTAATGAATGACATCAACGCCTTTCATGTTGAATGGCACACCCGAGGGCTGGGTGAGACAAGCAGGAAAGAAGAGAAAGATCCCATCTTGTTAATTGACCTAATCGCACCTCCTCTCGCAGAACTACAGATGATTTATAACACAGAACTTCCTCTAATGTCATCAAACCGCCTCTCCCAGAAAGGACACCGAGAATGATCGTGAGCAGTGATAATGAACGAGGAGATCTTTTGTCTCTTCCTCCTGCCTTTCTTTCCTCTGTGAACTTACTTAGGGAAAGCTGATGTGAAGAAACACACTTGTTGGTTTGGGTTTGTTTGGATTTTTTTTCTTTAGTTTTTTGTCCTTTCATTTTAAGCAGTCACACCCTCCATTCCAAACAGAGCGCAGATCCCACCGTTGTATTCCTACCTTTGTGGTTCTGAGTGTCGGGCTCTGGAAAGCAGCAACAGTCATGATGGAGCAGGAGTGGGTGATGAAAGCTTTTGATCTTGGAAAGGGAAAAATAGAGTGGCTCAGAATTGCAGGACCAGGGAGTCTGGCATTTTTCCTCATATTTCTAGGTGACAGACAAATTGTTAGTTACCACATATATAATTTATTAGTAATTGCTCTAATTTGCCTCCTAAGTTTCTAAGTTGCTGGTTCATGGAGATCAACTGTTTTATCCCTATAAAATAGGAATCATGTGATATTTAATGAAGTAGCTGGCCAGTTTGGGCCATTTCTGTGCAAATGTGGTTATGGCCATTGTAATCTAGAAAAGCGGGGGGTGGTTAACAGAGTTAAACTCGTTAGAAGCCTAGTGACTAGTGTCACTCACTGGGATTAAAATACTACACACACATTTCCTTTTGTGGACATATGGGTGCTAAGACAACTGACTTGGGTTTGGTTCGCAGTCTATTTAAGAGAAAATGTTTCCTTCCTTCTTGGAGCATGGTAAGGCTGAATGCCAAATCCCTCCTGTGGGGGGTCTGGGAGACCAAAACCTGGGGAGTGTGCAGATGAGAGCAGAGCAGAGCGGGGCCTGCTGCAAGGATGCTCTATGCAGGCTTGACATGCAATTTCTGCTTCTCCTCAAAGCCAGTGTTCCACTTCTCTCAAAAAGCAATTAGCTGACTTCCAGTACTGTTTTAAGGACCTCAGTGTGAAACGTATTCTTGTGGCCGGACTGTCAGATTCTCTCTGCTACTGGATCTCTGCAATTTATCCACAGAAACACTTCCTATTTATCTTCTCTATTGAATAGCCAAACAACCTAAGGTCTCTTTCTGTCTCTGTGTCATCAGCAAAACTGTCAACTCCCTTCTGTTTGCTGAGCTCTTTTTGCACCGTTTTGTAAGAGGCAGGAACGCACCTTAACATTTGGTTCTCAGGTTTCAACTTGCGGTCCTGAGAATGGCAGAAACGAGGAAAATGAAGTTTTTAGCTGACCTTTGAGAACACTGGAAATAGAGGTGACAGAATAAATGTGGATTGCTCAGGCCATTTGGGAAAGTCACTCCTTTGCCCAACTCAGCTGGCAGACATCCTAGGACTGATAAAATTCCTCTAGCAGCTCATCAGAATTTAACTTGGGCTCAATCTGTCAACGTCACAGCCACATCTCCCAAGGGTACCATTTGGCCACAGGTCAAATCCATTATCACAAACACAGTGGATGTTCCTGAACGGCATTCCTAACCGTGGCCAGTGTGTCCACATGCACTGAATAGGATCAAGTATCAAAAAATTTAAGAAAAACAATGCAACTTAGATAACCCCTGCTACTTTTATTGAAATCAGGATACTTTTTAAAGTGACCAAATGGCGTTTGGAAAAATGACCATACTCCTGGAACCTGAAATCAAAGTATCAGTGATTAAGATTCTAAACCGAATTTGGAAACTATACTCATGGTTTCCTAACTTCCTTAGTGTACTATTAACATGTTCATGACCAAGGAGCAGCCCCAGATGACTCTTGTGACTTAATGCTTGCTTGATCAATGTTCACTAAGCAATAAAGCAGGGTACGCAGCCCCTCTATCCTCCAAGTGTGGTCTTAGGGCCAGCATCATTAACATAATCTGGGAGCATATTAGAAAAGCAAATTCAGGGCCCGACCCCAGCTTACTGCAGCAGCATTTCTGGGGGTGGGGACCACGAATCTGGGTTTTTACAAGCTCTTCTGGTGATTCTGATGTTCACTCAAGTGTGAGAACCACTGGCCTCAGGGGTCTCTGGAACAAGCTGTCAACTGGCAACTGATGGTTTATGGTTGTACCTGCAGTTTTCTTTCTGCAGATGAAAAAAAAACGTGACAATCAAGTGATCCTTCTTTGGTTGGAAGCTAGGTCCCAGCTGCTGATTTTTGCTTTCTTTTCTCTGAACATTTCCCAATACCTGGATCAGAACTTGGGGGGGGGGCGCCATACACTGCAACTGACTTAAGGGGACAGTTTGTACTTTAAACTTGGAACTTGTAAGGAACTCCTCCTAAACTTGTTGGAACAGTTTTAGTTTGTTGGTACTAAGAGGGACCAATACACCTAAACAATAATACACACTTTTCCTCAATCAGCTCTCTGAACATCTCAGCCATCTGTAATACAGCAAAAAAAAAAAACAGAAAGTAGATTAAAAAAGACCTTTCATCATTCAACATGTATATTACAATAACTGCACACACAAAGCTTGTTCCTTTTAAAGAGATTTTTGGAGGCTGCCCAAATCCACTTAGTCTTACTTTCTAAAACTAGTTGTGCCTTAGAATCGCATGAGAAGCTTTTTAAGAATTCATATGTGCAACACCTACATGTAAGAGCTGAAATACTAAATGCTTAGAAGAAAACTTAGGTATCAAGCTTCACAATCTTGGGTTAGGCAACCATTTCTTAGATACCTAAAGTACAGACAACCAAACAAAAAATAGATAATTAAAAATTAAAACCTTTGTGCTTCAAAGGACACTATCAAGATAGAGAGTGAAGAGACTCTCCACTGAATAGTAGAAAATATTTGCAAATAATTTGTCTGAATAGAATCTAGCATTGAGCACATATTTTTTTAAAAACTTTACAACTCAACGTTTAAGAAAACCACAAGTAACCCGATTTTAAAATACATGAAATATTTGAACAGCTATTTCTCCAAAGAAGATGTACACATGGCCGATAAGCACACAAAAAGATGCTCAACATCGAACGTGTTGTTAGGGAAATGCAAATCAAGAACACATCGAGACACCACATCACGCCAGGAGAGCTCGAATCCCAAAGATGGAAAACAACAAGCGTTGACAAGGCTATGGAGAAACTGGGACCCTCACACACAACTGGTAGGAATGTAAAACGGCATAGTCACTTTGGAAAACAGTCTGGCAGTTCCTCAAAAACTTAAAAATGGAGTTACATATGACCCAGCAATCCCACTCCTAGCTTGGTATATACCCAAGAGAATGGAAGACATCAAAACATGTACATGAATGCTCACAGCAGGCTTGCTCCTTAAAGCCAACACGTGGAAACAACCCCAGTGTCCATCAACTAACGAATGCATCAACAAAATGTGGCCCCTATTTATACAATGGGATATTACTCACCCATAAAAAGGAAGTATTGGTACGTGCCATAACATAAATGAACCTTGATAGCATTAAGTGAAAGAAGCCAGACACAAAAAGCCACATATTGTGTGATTCCGTTTTTATGAAATGTCCAGAATACGCAAAGCCATAGACACAAATAGTGGATTCATGCATTAGTGGTTGTCAGGGCCTGGGGGAGGTATGATAGCTGCACAACTTTGTGAAGTATTAAAAGCATTCAGTTGCACACTTGGAAGGGTGTATTTTATGATATGTAAATTCTATTTCATGTCTTAAAAAAACATGCAACAAAGTGGATTTGGCCTGTGGGGCCATGGTCTCCCCAGTACCAGTTTAAACATATACAAACATATTTCCATAACAAAAAAAAGAATGTAGGATATATACTGACTTTGATACTAGAACCACCAAAGATGGGGCCTGGGCATCTGTAGCTTTACCAAGTTTCTAGGTAATTTACTTGAAATCAATCAAGTGCTGGTTGGGAAATCAATAGTTTGGGACCACTGCTCTCTATATAGCTCTGTTAGTCTGATCATCTTAGAAGGTTGAAGGAGAGGAAGGCTGTTTCTACAGGGAGACAAACAGGCACTAAGAAAAAAAAATAAGATATATATATATTTGCTGACAGCCCAACAAGACACAGTAAAGAATAAGATGCAAATACAAACGCATAAAAATCTCAGTGTTCTGAGGCCCCTTAGCATAGAAGAAAACAGTCATAGGTGTCATAACAAACCGAAATCATTGCTATATTACAGCTTTGATATTCATAGTGATGACCTGGAGGCATTCAGAGAAGATTAAATTGTGTTCAATAGACGTTATTTAAGGCATGTGGAGGTAAATACTCATTTTAGGAAATAGCATTTTAAGAAAGCTCCAAGTAGTAAAACCTCAACAATCGAGGAAATCTGATTATCCAGGTAAGGTAGTTTAAAAATCCTTAATAGCTTTATTTTAAAGTCTTCTAATTTTTTTCCACTTGGCTTTCACAAACAAAAATCGATCCTTCAACTAAGGAAAAATAACAGGATATAAACTTCCTGAAATGAGCATTAGACACAGAAAACATCTGAGGGGGGAGAAACCAAAATGGAGAAATTTTTGTTTTTCTAATGCCTACTCATTTCTAAGCCAGTAGTCCTTTAAAAAAAATCAACTTTATTGAGGTACAATTTATATATAATATTTTAAGCATGTAATTTGGATGCCTTTGCCAAATGTATCCACACACCCATGTAACCACCATTCCAATCAATACACAGAACATTTCCATCTCCCTGGAATCCTGTGCCTCTTAGCGGTCAATCTCCCGTCCGTATACCCAGCTTGCCCAGGGCAACTGGTTATATGGTTTCTGGCACTATTACTTGTGCCTCTGGGATTTGAGACAGACTCCTACTGTGTACATCCTTCTGTCCATCTCCTTTCAACACAGTTATGAGGTCCATGTAAGGTGCCAGTGTGTTGGGGGGGGGCGGGTGGGCATGGTTAGTAGTTCATTCCATGTTGTTGCGAGGAGTGTTCCTTCTATGAATACACTAAAATATATGTACCTATTCACCTGTGTTTTTTGTGGGGGATTACTGGGACTGAAACTGCCCAAGTCTTTTTATGGACCTATGTTTCCATGGGTCCTGTGTTGGGCCATGTGTTAAATATATGTTTAGCATAACGAGAAACTGCCAAACTCTCTTCTCCAATAGTTCCACCATCTTGTACTCCGACTAGCAATGCAGGACAGGGCCAGTGAAGGCCCAGAACCTGGACCTACAAACTGGTAGAGAGAAAATTCTCACTCAGTGATTTCCATCTTTCCTTGGCTCATCATTTTGTCTACTGTTTCACCTTGTATTTATGGAAACTTTCATCTATATGGCTCCAAACCCTTTGTAAATTTCAACCAGCATTAGGACCGATATACTGTTGATTATCCACATACTATATAATTAATATGCTATTAATAAAACTAAAGTTTCAAGCAAAAATATTTTTTTGGCAGTAATTGCTAAAAACTGTTTCCAAAACAGCATTTATTTATGTTCCTTTCTAAAAAGTGGGTAATGACTGTGAATGAATCCTTGACCATTCAACATCTTGGCAGGGTTTTTTTGTTTACCCTTTTGAAAGTCCACTTTCTGTGGAAATCAGTGCGTTGGTTCATGAAAGAACAGCAGTACAGTTTAGCATGAAAGAGCTCAAGTTAGGGGGGCCTGGGTGGCTCCATCAGTTAAGCGTCTGCCTTTGGCACAGATCATGATCCCAGGGTCCAAAGATCGAGCCCCACATCAGATTCCCTGCTAGGTGTGGAGCCTGCTTCTCCCTTTCCTCCTGCTTGTGCTGTCTCTCATTATCTCTGTATCTCTCAAAGAATAAAAAAATCTTTAAAAAAAAAAAAAGCAAAAAAAAAAAAAAAAAAAAGCTCAAGTTAAAGAGGCAGTCAGAACAGTATGAAAATTGTGACTTCTTTCCATGAGGCTTGTTCTTTACCATATAGAGCTTTGGTTCCCTCACCTGCAGTCTGGGGGTAGGGTCATAAAGACTCATATCTCATAGAATTGTTCTGAGGTTGGGACACCTGGGTGGCTCAGTTGGTTAAGCGGCTGCCTTCAGCTCAGGTCATGATCCCAGCGTCCTGGGATCGAGTCCCACATCGGGCTCCTTGCTCGGCGGGGAGCCTGCTTCTCCCTCTGCCTCTGCCTGCCACTCTGTCTGCCCGTGCTCGCTCGCTCTCTCTCTCTAACAAATAAATAAATTAAAAAAAATTTTTTTTTAAAAAGAATTGTTCTGAGGACAATGATCTCATGTAGGTAAAGCCTTTGGCAATGTTCCTAGTCCATATTTATTGCTCAACAAATGGAAACTAAAAAAGATATGTTCCAATGTGATTGAAGAAAAAAGTCATTGTAGGAAACACAGGATGAGTTCTAGAATATAAATTCCCTCTCCTTGCTTTGACCAGGAGCATGCTCCCTCTCTCCCCTTGGAAGTCAGGGAGACTCCCATTCCATTAGCTGCCAATCAGCTCCATCCCCCACAAGGTCATTCCCTCCCCATCCTTTGCTCCTGCTGGGGCTGGCTAGGAAGAGCAGCATGCACACCTTCTCTCACCAGGTTCTGGTCTGGCTCACCTGCTCAGAAGCCTAGACTGGAAATTGTCTCACCATGCCGCCCTCTGCCTCAGCTATATCTACTAACCTCAAGTTGAAACATTGTGCTTCCTTTCAGAACTTGACCTTAGCATCCCACATGCTCAGGAGACATATCAGACCTATGGGCTGATGGATTAAGAGGCATCTCTTCTCTGGACCCCAGCCTCAATCAACCAATAGGACAATAGGAGAAAGCTCACAAAATGCACATCTTAAAATCCCAGAAAATCATTTTTTAAGTTTAATTTTCCAAACTCATGGACCATAAGGAAGAGAAACCCTCCAGTCTCAGGCTTTCAATTTAAAGACCATTTGGTAAATGTTTCTCTCTGCACCTGCACTTAGGGCCTTTACGAAAGAGCTAGCATTGCATCTTCCCTAGCTCCTAAATCTGGAAAAACTGCAGTCTGTCAGGAGGTGAATAAATCATAGCAGTAAGTGAGTTAATTAAGAAATGGATTGTGTTTAGGTGTATGCAGCAAAGAGAGCAACCAGGGAGACTCAGGCTAACCAGCATTACGACATCAGACTTGAACACTGCATTGAGGCAATTCTTGTCACCTTATCCTCTATGTGCGTTGTGCCCTTTGCCCAATGATGTTAGTTCCACCCTCAGGCCAACGACGCATGAGGCATAGCAGAGGGGAAGCTGGGAGGAGGACAGAGGTTACTGTCTGGCAGTATCTGGGTGAGGTCATGCTAACCCTAGTTCCAGATCTTTCTGTCAAATACACTGTAAAGTACCAACTGAAGGAGAGTCTTGTCATCTCTGACCACTTAGCCCAAGCAAACAGCTAGCCCACTCAGTGAGTCCCCTCAGCCAGAATGGGGAGAAGTGTGAAAGAGTCCAATTTTGCATTAAATATTAAAAATAGGGCCCAAAGTAGAAGTGCTCTTTACAGAGGTGCATTGGGCTCTGATGCTGCCCCTGAGATGAGTTCTCTGTTCCATGGAGAAGAGAGAATGACAGAAAATTCTGGTAAATTATTTTGATGAGCTTCAAGAGTTTAAAACCAGTATCCTTGACATTTTGACATCCTACTGTATTTTCTTTGGTTTTCCTGACAAGAAAGGAACACTGAGGAAGAATCAGGGTTCCCCACTTGCTCTCAACTGCTAAAAAAGCTCACCAGATTTTTTTCTTGAAAGATTTACCAATTTAAAAACTAACTTTAAATTTCTGTCAGTTTCTTGTTCTAAAAACATTTAGTGTCTTAGATCAAATTTATCTCTTGTTAGTTCAAAACTGTTAAGTAAATCTTTGTGGCAGACATCTTTTATGTCATTTAGTCAAGCAGAAATTGCAGGTACTTGGTTGGTTTTTTAACTTTCTTTTTAAGGTGGCTTTTCCTTTTTTTTTTTTTTTTTGCCCAGTAGTTAGCAGTAACATCCTAAGGACTATTTCCTGCTTGATAACTTTGACAAATCACCTCAGATTGCTCAAATCTTTTATTTTGGTTTAAAGATTTTATTTATTTATTTGACAGAGATCACAAGTAGGCAGAGAGGCAGGCAGAGAGGAGGAGCGGGGGAAGCTGGCTCCCTGCTGAAGCAGAGAGCCCAATGTGGGACTCGATCCCAGAACCCTGGGATCATGACCTGAGCTGAAGGCAGAGGCTTCAACCCACTGAGCCGCCCAGGTGCCCCTATTTTGGTTTATATAGGTATTTCTACTGATACTGTCTAGGTTTGTCCTACAAAAATACCAAGGTCAATATATTTATTGCCCTAGTTTATCTTTTAAGGGAGAATTGCATTGTTTCAGGACCCCTTCTTTGTGTTAAAAAAAAATGTATTTCTAAAATTCAGATGTTTCTTCTCTAAATAACTATTTCATAAAAAATTTGTAACAGTTCATAAAAACACTTCCCCTTCTAAGTTGACAGTCATACCTGTAGTCAGTCTTTGCTTGCTTGTTTTATAAACAGAAAGGGCTAGAAAACAGATGAAAAGTGCTTCAGGTCCCTACTCTGTGCCATGCACAGGGCTAAACTTACCTACACTACCTGGGCAATTCTCACAAGAGTCAATAAACAAGGATATGAGCTATTATTATCTTAATTTATATAAAAGAAAATTAAACCTTAGAGTACACTAACTTTCCCATAGTCACATGGATAGAAGGAAATCTTTTGTTATTAAAAAATAATAACAAAATGGGGCACCTGGATGGCTCAGTTGGTTAAGCAGCTGCCTTGGACTCAGGTCAGGATCCTGGAATTCTGGAATCAAGCCCCGATTCGGGCTCTCTGCTCCGTGGGGTGTCTGCTTTTCCCTCTACCTCTGCCTGCTTCTCCTTCTGCCACCACCCACCCTCCCCTGCTCATGTTCTCTCGCTCAAATAAATAAATAAAATCTTTAAACAAATGGTAAAATAACGAAATATATTTAGTAATAAATGACAGAATCACAAGTTCATACTCAGTTCTATTATTGTTCCTGTCACTGAAAGCCCGTAGTTATACACATGCACAAACATGCATACATTTGTGTCACCACTGTTCTATGACCTTGACACTCTCATTTTCTACATGAAGAAGTTCAGGCCCACAGAAGTGAAGTGACTAAGCCACGGGGACAGTTACTTGAATTTCAGAACCCAGCAGCAGAAGCACCTTGTGTGCCTCCTGGGAACAGGAGTTCTTAAGATGTCGGCAGTTTGTCCCCAACTCCCTTCCCTGGGTTCTTACAGGGAGAGCGGAACTGCCATGCTCGTGGCACAGACCCGTCCTGGTTTCTTCAGGTGATGCTGCCACCCCTGCTCCACAGGACCAAGAACTACACGGGGGATGTATGTTCAGTGTTCAGACGCCTGTTTGTTTACCCTGAGGAGGAGTAACCATGGTAGCTTCATGCTGTCGCTCTCAGGCCTGTCAATATAATTGTGTAGTGATATCACTGGAGTTGTGAAACAATCATTCACATCCGTCCTCATGCTTATATTTAGCCGTGACTGCTAATGGTGTGATTATAGGATATAAACAAGCTCCACCCAGAGTGAGCCCGAATGACGAGATGATTGCCTGGGGACCTAGAGTTACCCAATGCATGTTGCACTATGAAATGAAAAGATCCAGCACAGACAACTTTATTGTGACGATAAATTTGGTTTCCCACTACTACCACTTCAAGCCAAATTATGTATGTTTGATGAGGCATAATTTCTTATTAGAGTCACAGAATACTGGAGCTGACTGCATCATGATGGGATCATAATTTGAATTTTAATCGGGTTTTTGGTTCATTCCCCAATACTAGCTAATGAAATTAATCTGATACCATAGTTATTCAGATGAATAGGGGACAACATAGGACAAAAAGGGAATAAACTGTATCGCTTACCACAAAAAGTAATGTACTGTTATAATAGTAAGTTTAACTGTTGGCATTTTTTTCCCTGACCTTTCCATGAACCGTCTCTCATCAGCCTTGGGGTGGTCACTTGTCCAAGACAGATGTCTGACTCTCGGTTTTGGCATCTCTGATGAGGGATTTAACATACTGAATGCAGCCTTTTAATGATTCTCTAAAATGTTATTTTGATAACCTACATGCCAAGCCTGCATGTAGGTCAGTGTTCCTCATTTCTGACCCAGAGAACGTGCTGAAAGCTTTCCAACGAAATATCATTACCAAAGTGGAGAGGGCAGTGAGTGTAATAACAAACCCTGGTTTGCTCCCTTGTATCTACAGTATTTCTCTCTTTTTTTCATCTGGCACACCCAAATTCAGACATTTAGAATAAATGTTTACAGCCAGAGATGCCATTAAATACATGAAGTCATGACTGCGATAGCCTCTAACACATGATCCTACTGTCCGTACTAACCACACCATCAGCCACCTGAGGATAATATAGGTAATAGGAAATAGAGTTACCTGAATAATGAGCCATTTTTCCTCAAAACTAGCCACTTTTAATTCATTCCAGAGAGTACTTAGCTTCTAACCAGAGTATTTAATATCTGGTCTTTTTTTCCAAATCACAGTTACATGTGTAAGTATATGAACAATTAGAGCTTCATAAAGGTTAAAGAGTCAGATGGAATAAGCCAGTGGAAACAAGGGGATACAATTTTGAATATTAAAACCATGGTATCTGCCATGCTACCAGACAGTTCTTTCTTTTTTTAATATGTGAAAAATGGCAAAATATTATTACCGTAAGTGGCTCAGGGGTCTGGTAATATATTGTTTTTCTAAAGTATTTAAGTCGTCAAAGCAGGAGCAAGAGGTCAGTGTCTAATGTTGCTTAACAGCTGGAGGCAGATCAGGATGATCTTAGACTTGTTTTTCAAAACAGTTTCACAAGAGAAAAATATTAATAAAAAATTAAAAAGGAAAGTTTTAGAGTTTGCATAAAATAAGCAGAAATAAGATTTATACTCTGCCTCTGAAAGGGTATTGAATATCACTTCAATTTGCAAATATTGATACAACTGTCATATTATTTTCACATTGCGACAATTTTGAGTTTTCTTCACTTGAAACATTGTCCCAGGGGGCACTGTGACTGTTAAACTAATCTTTATTCATGATTTATGCAGCCTGAACTCAAAGCTCTGAAACAAAATTAATAAATCATGTGCCGATGGAGAGAGTGGCAGAGACTGTAGACAATTTGAAGAACAATTTCTAAGTGATTGGTACCACTTAGGCCAACTTCTGGTTTATGGAAATTTTCTACTTAAGTTATGAAAACTCTTAGGACCTCCTGCAAACTGTAGCAATTCATTTTCTTGCCTGACTTACTCAAAGACGGGCTAAAACCAGGCAACACCAAAATGATCCATGGTCAACTCACCCTTAATAACGATCAAGGAATATCACGTAGCTTGACTTCACAGCACACCAAAACTCTAACTCAAGCCCTTCCTGCTGCAATTTATGTCCATTTGTTCTTGCTGTTTTCTCAGAGGAGCTTTTAGAGTATAACTGAGTACCCTCTGTGGAAATATAACCAAGCAATCGCCTAGGAGACAAAGATACGTTGGTAATCAGTCCCAGAAATGATGCTGGTTGGAATACCAAGTAGGGCTAGCCGTCTGTTAGTTATTGAGTTGTTTTCCACCCCGATAAACAGTCATCAAAGCTTTAAGAACACCCAAGAATTGTTAGCTATGGTTACTCACCACGTGATTATTTTTTAAATAAACTTTATTTTTAGAACAATTTTATATTTACAGAAAAATGGCAAAGATAGTTAAAAAAGGTTCGCATATACCCCACGCCCAGTTTCCCCTGTTATTAGCATCATAAATTAGTATATTTTTACAACTAATGAACCAATACCAATGCATTCTTATTAACTGAAGTTTATACTTCATTCACATTTCCTTAGATTTTACCTAATATTCATCTTATGTTCCAGAATCCCACCCAAGATCCCACCTAATATTCAGGTGTTATGTCTCCTTAGGCTTCTCTGGGTTGTTGTGACAGTTTCTCAGACCCTTTCCTTGTTTTTCACACCCACTGGTCGGGGACCTTGTGGAATATCCTTCAACAAGAATGTGTCTGGGGTATGAGTTTGCAAGAGGAAGACCAGAGAAGTCAACACTAATGTCATCACATACGAAGGGCACATGGACTTACCAGAGTTGATGTTGTGTGTGATCACCTGGCTGATGTGGTGTTTGCCAGGTTTCTCCATTGTGAAATTATTCTTCTTCCCTCTTTCCATACAGTAACTCTCTGGAAGGAATTCACCATGCACAGACAATACTTAAGGAATGGGGAGTTATGCTCTACCTCCTCGAGGTCTGTGTACATAACTTACATGGATTTCTTCTACATAGGAGATGTGTCTTTCCTCCCTCCCCTTCCTTGATTTATTTATTCAGTCACTTATTTGTCTAAGTATGGACTCAGATTTTAAACTTTGGCTTATAGCGCAATACTACTTTATTTTGTTACTTGGTTTGTTCCACCTTTAGTCACTGGAACTCTTAGATTGGATCCTCTCTATATCTCTCTGAAATAACCCTACCATTGTAGGGTTTGGTTTGGGGGTTTTTTTTGTTTGTTTTTTTTTTTTTTTTTAGTGATTATGTGTCTTTGAGTTAATTGTATCTTGCACATAAAAGTCAGCCAAATTGGTAGTTATCAACTTTTCTTCTCTATGTGCCAGTCATCAATCAACTTCTATTCAAGTGAACATTGAAGTGGCATTTTTTAAAAATCTGTCACATTTGATTATTAACCAGAAGATTATTCAGTACCCTTGATCTTTCCTCCCCTTTTCTCTACCACCCAGTCATGAGAACTTTTTGGATTCAAAGATAAATCATTTTAAAAGTAATGATGAACAGAGTAGATCAGAAGTAACTATGGACACAGAATAAATGGAGTATGAAGAATTCATTCACAAAAAAAAAAAAAAACAGAATACAAAAGCAGTAGGCTTTTAAAAGGACTAAAAAAATTGAACTCTTAAAAAAGGCTGAAAATTCAAGATAAGTGTACTAGACCATTTCTTAAACTAACATATATCTTATTATAATCAAGACTATCTATGCCAGAGAAACAACTTAGAGCATACTAAATAGTAAACTGAAAGGATAATAAACTAATAGTAAACTAAATACCTCATTAAAAGCAGGAGCAAGACTTCCTTCTCACCATGATCATTTAGTGTTCTGCTGGAAGCCAAGAAACTGATATCTGCAGAAAGGAGGAAAACATAATCATTATTTATATGTGGTATTTCTATTTACCTAAAAACAATAGAATTGACAAAAATATAATAAAAATGTAATAAAAAGTAAAAACCTATATACAATATAAACCAAAATCAATAGCTTTTCTGTAAATGAGCAGTAAGTGTTTGTAGAATATAATGAGAAAGTTCCCATTTACTAAAGTGTAAAATATTCAGTAACAATAAATCAGTACTTAGAAAATGAACTATTTTGCTAAGGGAAATAAAACTCAAATATATGCTACGTACCTAGATCGGAAGACTAAATATTTTCAAAATGTAATTCTTTTCTATGTTATTCTCTGGATTAAATACATTTTAAACAAAATCTCAACTTGAAAATGGTCACTCAAATTTAAAAAAAAAAAAAAAAACAGCAAACCTAAGAAGAACAAACAGGAATGATCAGTAAAATGTGGGAGACAAGAGATGTCTACCACTTACTAAAATGAATTCTAAAGCTTTAAGAACTTTGAAGTGTGATGTTTTCCAAATACAGATTAATGAAGCGGAACCTATGGAAAGATTCTAGTATGTATAAGGACTTACCGTAGAAAAGGGTGGCATATAAATGAAGGAGTTATCAATAAATTAGACTGAACCAGTTGATACACCATTTGAAGAAAATGAAAGTTGACTTTTGATATCACACCATGCACCAAAATAAGTTATAAATGTATTGAAGCATTTATGAAATCATAAAAGTCAGAGAAAATCTAGGATGAATATTTATCTGCTCTTGGAGTGAAGATTTTTCTAAGCAGAGGAATAATAGGAGATACCACAGAGAAGAATTTCTAGTTCTAGTGTTAACTTTTTTTTTTTTTTTAAGATTTTATTTATTTGAGAGACAGTGTGGGAGAGTGAGAGACAGGGAGCAGGAGCGGGGCTGGAGGAGCAGAGGGAGAGGGAGAAGCAAAGTCCCTGCTGAGTAAGGAGCCCAACGCAGGACTCCATCCCAGGACTGATTCGTGACCCAAGCCAAGGGCAGTCACTTAACCGACTGAGCCACCCAGGCATCCCTCTAGTTTTAATTCTAAAACTTTTGTGTCAAACAGAGTATAAACAAAACGGGAAGACAATCAACACAATTTTTTAAAATACATAAAACAAAGAGCTAGTATCTTTAGGGTATACACAGAACTCACTAAGAAAAAGGCAACAGTGAAATTGAAGATTGGGGAAATGATGTGAGTAGACAAATCAGAAAGACAAAACTAAGACATGGCCAAGAAACATATGGTCAAGTTTTAAAGGAATATTTATTTGCTTCATGTTTATTTACTTAAATATTTATTTATGTCAAGAAACTCCAATAGCAAACCACCATCCTGAGGCTGTGAATGTGAAAAGACGGTTTAAATGAAACCCAGCCTTGCAAAGATTTGGTGAAATGGGTGGTTTCATCAACTACTGGTGGAAGTAAAAATTTGACTGAAAATACAAATTTTTAGGGGATGGATCATTAATGGAGACAGAACTGGAAAGCAGGCTACTATCCTGGTCCAAGCTAGGTAGTTTCTAATTACCTTGTGTGTGAACCTGAACAGGAAGTCTAACATCTCTGCATCTTCATTTCCTCACCTTTAAACAAGGAGTTTGGATTAAAAAAGATGGTCAGTGTGTGGACGAGAATGTCCTGAGACTGGGGGAAAGATGGGAAATTTGGGAGCAGGAGGGATTTTTTTTTTTTTAAGATTTTATTTATTTATTTATTTGACAGAGAGAGAGAGAGAGAGAACTAGTAAGGGAACACAAGCAGGGGAAGTGGGAGAGGGAGAAGCAGCGTTCCTGCTGAGCAGGGAGCCCGAGGTGGAACTTGATCCCAGGACTCTGGGATCATCACCTGGCTGAAGGCAGATGCTTAAAGACTGAGCCATCCAGGGGCCCCAGGAGGGCATTGTTTTTAAACAGAATCTGACAAAATCTCAGGTCCCTTCATTGTAACATCATAGAAACCCCCAGAAATAATCATCAAAATATATACGGGAACTTAGCAGAGAGTAGACAAGGTATTTAAAATAAGGGAGAAAAGGAAGGATTATTTAATAAATTATTTAGCTCTCATTATTAGAAAAGAAAGGTGGATTATTGCCTCTTCTTGTACAGATGGGTCATTTTAGATGAATTAGGGCCCTGCATATGTAAAACAAACCTTTAAGATTATTAAGAGGAACTGGGGCGCCTGGGTGGCTCAGTGGGTTAAAGCCTCTGCCTTCAGCTCAGGTCATGATCCCAGGGTTCTGGGATCGCACCCCGCATCAGGCTCTCTGTTCGGCGGGGAGCCTGCTTCCATCTCTCTCTCTCTCTCTCTCTCTCTCTCTGCCTGCCTCTCTGCCTACTTGTGATCTCTCTCTCTGTCAAATAAATAAATAAAATCTTAAAAAAGTTATTAAGAGGAAATACAGGGGAGAGTATCTTTATGACTGTGGAGGGGAGGTTATTTTTCAGTCAGTACACAGAAAGGACAGTTCATACAGGAGAAGATTACATTAAGAAGTAAAACTGTTTTATGCAAAAGCCACTATAAATAAAGTGAAGATACAAACCCTGGACTGCAAAACTATATTTACAACACATAAAACAGAAAATATTTTTGCTTCCAGACTATGTATAGAAAGAGAACCTTACAAATCAGTATGAAAAAGACAAACAACTGACTACAAAAATGAGGAGCAAAACATTCCTTCAGGCAGTACACAAAGGAGATTTAAAGAACCAATAAATATAAAAGATGCTAAGCCTTATGAACAATTAGAAGAAATGCTTACTCAAACATGGAAGTGGCATTCCTCAGCCTTCAGAAAAGCACAAATAAAGAAGGATGACTATCCAAATGCTGGGCAGAATGAATGGAACAGAGACTTTGCTCAGCTTGCTGGACCTGTGATCTAATACAGCACTTTGTAAAGCAAGTTGTCAATACATGGTAGAGTTGAAAATGTGGTCTAGGAACATGCACTTCCACCCCTAGAAATATTTGCCAGAGAAACACTTGCAATGGAAGCCCAGTACAAGGATATTCACCAAAGCTTTGTTTGTCATGGTGAAACCTAATGTCTGGTAATGAAAGAAAGATAAAATATACTATGTTCATATTTTGTTTCCTTCATTGCTGTGTCCCCAGCCACCAGAACAGTTGCAGGAACATTTCTGGTGCACATAAGTGTTTGTTAAGTGAATGATCACAGGGATGCTCACAGCACTTAAAAATAACTAAATGGGATTCCTATGTATCAACAGGGATAGATTTTAAACAAAGCATGGGTGAACAAATGCTTTTGGACTATGTATACTGTGGTACAAATTTAATACACGTACAACAGCATTAGGTACTGTTCATAGAAACTGACATATGTAGTAAAAATATTAAAACACGGACTGAAAGAAAACACACGAAATTTATGATGGTGAATGCCTCTGGCAAGGAAGTGAAGGATGGTAGGAAAGAGAAAGAGGGAAGGAGAATGAGAGTAGGGGTAGGTGTTGTGAAACAAAAGCCCACTCCAGTTGACCTCTATAGTTTCATTTCTCTTAATAAGAAAATTATCTGAAGCCTAAATGACAAAATGGAAATAAAAAAAAAAAAATTCTGTGGGCACCTGAGTGGCTCAGCAGGTTGACCGTCCGCCCTCAGCTCGGGTCATTATCCTGGGATTGAGACCCACATTGGGCTTTCTGTTCAGTGGGGAGTCTGCTTCTTCTTCTGTGATCTTTCTCACTCTCTCTTTCTCTCAAACAAATAAATAAAATCTTTAAAATAAAATAAAATTCTGAGTTGTAAATACATAGGTGTTTATTTTCTCTATTTATAAAACTTTTTAAGTAAAAAGAATATTGTGTGCCCATAAAATTGTAAGGGGTAGCTATATAAATGGAAATAAGGAATGAAAAAAAATGTGGAAATTAAAAATATGGTAGATGAAATTTTCAAAATTCATTTAAAATAAAGTCAAGTAAATCTCCTAGATCTTTAAACAAAAGACAAGAAGATATAAAAGTAAATTTAATGGGCATGGACACCCAATCTTAGAAGTCCAACATGTGATTACTTAAGAACTCTGCAAAGAGAACAAAGACAAGGGGGAAATATGAGTATTTAAAGAAATAACACAGCATTTCCCCCAACTTCAGATATGAATTTCTGAATATAAATGAGAAAGAGAAGATGCTAATAGTGCTCAGAGTGGGGTCGGAGGGGTTACTTACAAAAAAATAAGAATCAGACTGGCATTTTATGTCATTTTATTTCCAGTCAGCAACTCGTAAGAAAAATGTATTCACAGTTCAAAAAAAACCCGGAAAACTAGAATTTAAATATCATTAAGTTATTCATCAGTATAAAGGCAAAATAAAAATTCTAGAAATCTCTGGAATAAAGATCTCTGGGGGGAAAATTGTGTGAGAATATTCTCCAGCAAAGGAAGGAGAGAACCCAAAAGAGAGAAAGAAGAACATTCAAGAAAATATTGACCCTAATCTCAAAGAGTACAATGAAAAGAAATCCTAGGGTTCTGGCATGTTTGGAAAACAGTACGTCTGAGTTACAACATGAGTCAGAAAGCAACAGGAAGCATGACTTCAAGAAGAATGTGAATTTTCTGTAATGATTTGATTAACCAGCTGTATGATCTTTGCATTAAGGTGAAAAATATGCTACTATTGTCAACAAGAAAAAAAAAATAAAGTCAATTCAAACTGTCAGGAGAAACAAAAGCCTCCATAAGAAATACACAGTCCAACTATGGAGCAAATGAAAATGTGTTTTGATTTAGAGCTATTGGTAAAAAATAAAAATTTTAAAACACACCTTGAAACCTGGTGCATTCTCTTTCAAGCAGTATGGATTAAGGAACCCCACACTTCCTTCTGTCTGTGTGCAATCACATTACTTAGTTCTAAAGTGAATTCTCTCTCTAAAGATTCATTATATTAAATGCCCTTTCATTTTCTGGAATTTATTCTGAAACAATCTGTGGAAGATAAGTGATTATAGACAATTAAGTCATAAACCCTAAGAATGCAAAACTAATGATGTGACTGAGACAGTCTGAGTGAGAGATGGAAGAGAGGAGCAACAGAGGAAGTAAAATGGTGACAGTTTCCTCAACTTACAAAATGGTGGGAGCTTAAGAAATACTGGTTTAAACTGATGAATTGAAAAGAAACATTTAGGACCATTATTTAAAGTTATAAAGTTAGCAAAGAACATAAAAGAAAAAATAGAACAAAATTTAGGGAAAGGAAAAAGGAGGGGGGAAAGGTAGTGGGCTAGACTTCTAATTTTTAAAATCAGGGAGTTTATTGATAGTGCTTAAATTTGATAAACTAAGAATTGTTAAAGTGGTTATCAGGACTAGGAGTAGTTTATGAACCAGAGGTGTTATGATTCCATTTATACCCTCCTTTAATGAGTCAATGTATATTACCATGAGAATATATCACTTTTTAATAAACTTGAAAAGGGAGATAAAAATTTAAGGTTCTCTCTGCCTTGCTGATTTCCTCCCCCACTCATAAAAAAAAGTCCAGCTGGAGAAAATACAGGAGCTTGCTTTTGAATTTGTTTATGTTGTAACTTCTGTATCCTTCTTAGATAGTAGAGACCGTAGAGACCGAAACTTTAAAACCTACAATGGACAAAAATGTCCAGACAACTCAAATGAAAGCATTAAAGGTCAGTGCCTTGCAGACAATGCTATTGGTATACATGTAACCTACTCTTGGCCAGATGAGCCAAACATAACCAGAATCAACAGGGAACAGATGAGTCCAGGGGACCCAATCAGCAGAGAAATGGATAGGCTTGAAATGTTTCAGGAGAGTGTTCACTATTCACTCAACGGAACTCACAACAAAAGTATGACTCAAAATATTTCATGGAAAAAAAATTCAGCAAGTAGTTCATTTTGAACTCCATGGTTGTTAGAAAGGTATTAATAATAATTAATAATAGCTAATATTTTTACTGAGTGCCTATTATATGCCAAGCAGGTGCTGAGTGCTTTACGTGTATTATTTCATCCTCAAAAGAGCCCAGCAGGGTTAATACTGTTATTATTATTAACCCCATTTATAGATGAGGAAACTGAGTCACCAAGGACTAAATAACTTGCTCAGATTTACACAGCCAGTAGGAAATGGAGCACAGATTATATTTCAAATCTCTCTGATTCCAAAACCCGTGAGTTTAGAAAATATGAACACATGTTTTAGGAAATAAATTAATAACTAACTACAATCGTAACACCCAGGGATTGTGATGTATTTTAATGTATCTCATCCCCTCCAATGTTTTTTTCTATGCATAATACATTTTCTATTTCTTAACAATCAGGGATCATACTGTATGTACTATATTCTTGCTTGGTAATCCACTTTTGTCATTTAAGAATAAATGACTTATTTTATATGAGTCAATATTCTTCTGCATATCAATCTTAATGTCTTCTTGGTATTAATTTATTCATTCAGTCAGTCAATATTTATTGATGCACAAGGCACCATTTGAGATTCTGCTTGTCCACTTATGTGGACAAAAATTTCTGAATTCAGGAAGCTTCCATTTCAGTTGGGTGAAATAACAATTAACACAGTAAGTGAAGTATAGATCGTGTTGGAAGCTGACACATACTATAGGGATTAAAAGATAAGGCAGGATAAAGGGATCAGAAGAGCTAGGAGGGTGGTAGAGTTTTTGAAATTTTCACTGAGAAAATATTTGAGCAAAGCCTTGACAGAGGTAAAAGAGTAATCCAGAAAGACATCTGGGGAGACAGCTCTTGTAGAACTGAGATATTGTTCACATTCCATAAAATTCATTCTCTTAAATGTATAGTTCAGTGGCTTTAGTAGGTTTATAAAGTTGTACAACCATCACCACTCTCTAATTCCGTAGCATTATCATCAACCCAACAACCCCATCAACACCCTGTATCCATTAACAGTAACTTGCCATTGCCTCCTCCCCAAAGCCCCTGGCAACCACTATTCAACTTTCTGTCCCTATGGCTTTGCCCATTCTGGAAATTTTCAATTCTGAAAATTCCAGAATTTCCCATTCTGGAAAATTGTGGAAATAATGGAATCATATAATAATGTGGCCTCTTGTGTCTGACTTTACATAGTGTAATGTCTACAAGTTTTACCCAGGTTGTAGCATATATCAGTGCTTTATTGTTTTCTGGTTGGGTAATATTCTTTTGTGTGTATATATCATATTTGTTTATCCACTCATCAATTGATGGACACTGAGTATTTCCACTTTGGGGCTTTTAGGAACGATGCTGCTTTGAACATTCATGTACAAGTATTGGTGGGAACCTATGTTTTTGATTCTACTACGTGTATACCTAGGGGTGGAATTGCTGGGTCAGGTGATAACTCTTTAACTTTTTGAGGAACTACGAACCTGTTTTCCAAAGTGGACGTGCCAGGAAGAAAGCATTTAAAGCCAGACTGAACAGTTAGTGCAAGGCATGTGTACAGCACTGCAGTGACGCCACTATGGCTGGAGGGGGTGAGATCCAGAAGGAATAGAGAGATAATGGGGGCGGGGAGAGAAGGAGGACTAGAATGTATAGGGCCCTATAGGCCATTGTAAGGAACTTGGTAGTTATTCTGAGAGAAATGGGGAACCAGTGGAGGGGTTTGACCAAGGGATAATGTGACTGAGCTTCATTTTTAAAAGAATCTATATGGCTGCCTAGTAGAAAACAGACTAGGGAGGAAAGATTAGGAGACCACTGTAGTAAGCCAAGCAAAAAATGACAGTGGCCCAGACAGTGGCCAGACCAAGCTGGAAGCAGTGGAGGCAGTGAAAGTGGTTAGATTCTGCCTATGTTTTGAAAGTAAAATGAAGTAGATTTGGGTGGTGGTAAAAGAAAGAAAAAAGTCAAGAATAATTACTCATCTGTTGGCTGCCGGAGCCTCTGGAAGGATGGAGATGCCATTGAGTGAGACGAAGTTGACTACAAGCAGAGAAGTTTTTGTTGGAGGTGGTAGATTCTGGAATTCAGCCTTTGACATGTTAAATTGGCAAACAGAGATGTTAAACAGGCAGTGGAATATGCAAGTATGGAGTAGAAGAAAGAGGTCTGGGATGGAAGTAGAAATTTGGGATTAACCCTGTCACTGGTTGCCTATTATGAAAGAAGTGAGTATAGACAGAGGAAAAGAGGACCATGGACTGCATCCTAGGGTTCTCTAGGCTAAAACAGTGGTAAGAAGGGGAGGAATAAAGAGCATCAAGGAGACAGGAGGAAAACCAATCAAGCATGATATCCTGAAAACCAAGTGAAGATAGCATGTAAAGGTTGGAAGAGGAAATATTAGGTCAAAATGCTGCCGAGGTCAAGTACGAAGAGGACTGAGGATTGATTATTAGATTTAGCAACAAGGAGACAAATGGTGACCTTGACCAGCAGTTTATGTGGAATGGTGCTGGCAGAAGGCTCATTGGAATGGGTGTAGGATAGAAGGAAAGGTATAGAAGGAAACTCTTGAGGGTTATGGAGAGTTTCATTATTTTGATTGTGGTAATGGTCTCACAGAATATACATATATCAAAGCCAATCAAACTGTACAATTTAAATATGTGTACATTCGAATACTTTAATTGCACATTAATAAAGCTAAAAAAGAGAGATAATGAGAGGACAGAAAGAAACCACTTTTGATGAGATTTGCTGCAGGGGGAGCAGAGGAATGAGCTGTTAGCTTCATCGCTGGGAGAAAAGAGGACTTTTTGAGGTGAGAGAAATAACCACATATCTGTATGCTGTTGGGAATGGTCCAGAAAGAGAGAAACTGATGATGTTCAAGAGAGGAGGGTTGCTACAGGGAATTCTGAAGAGTAGATGGCCTGCCAGGGGTGGGGATCTAGTGCACAGAGGGAGAAGGAGGCACACAGGAGGTACATTTATGGAGGCAGGTGGAGAGGCTGTGTCTACAAGTACAGATAGGAGGGCAGTAGATGGGGTGGTGGGAGTCTGTGGAAGTGCTCTTTGGATTGCTTCACTTTTCTCTGTGAAATGGGAAGCAAAGTCATCAGTTGAGAATGAGGACAGGGGAAAAGGTGTTGAAGTTCTGAAGGGAAAAAGGTCAATGCAAAACAATTATCAAGGAGAGTGAGACTGTGTAAAGGAATGGAATGAAGAACAGTTGCTGGGCAGCATTTGGGGCTCAATTGAGTCCTGGGGTCGTGAATTTCCATCCAGTGCATTTGTGTGGTTTTCCCCAGTCATACTCAGCAACAAGAATATAGGCAGAGAGTTGGAACAGAACTAGATCATGCTTTTGTCAAGAGAATAGACCGGCAAGAGGTTAAGAGTTGTGGGTGTCTGCAGAGAGATGGATTACAGTGGTGGACCTTTTGTTTAAACTGGCTCAGGAAGGAAGAAGGAACATCAAAAGGGGGAGGTAAAGTGAAAGGTAGATTAGATGGATTAGATGTCCCAGGGGAGTTGAAAGATTGTTGGAGATGGAGTACAGGAGGGAGTGAGTTGGAATGGGGGGGTGGCGGGTGTGGTCAGACTTGGATGCATGAGTCTTCATTCCATTATATAGATGGACAAGTTTGTTTCACCAGTCTGGACCCTTTCTGAGACAGGCGTATAAAATCACGGACTCTATCTCTTTTACTTCTGCCACCTCCTATTTCTTGGTCATTGCTGATTCTCCCTGAGATCCCAGGAATTTCTACAATGTTCAGCCCCTTCCTTCTCAGATCACTTAACCTCAATCTATCTATCCTCTCTAAATAAGCACTTCGGCCCTCTGATCCCAAGTCTCTGATAACATCCGCCTTTGCATACTGAGAATTCTGTGATGCCCTTGAGAACCAGAAGGGAAGCAAGGGGAACTGGTCCAGTTGCCGTATGTCTGTCCCCCTAGGGTCTCCTTGGAGCAATCTACCTTATCAAGGGCTCAGAGAGAGAATGGAGAGGGATGGGGTCTTTTCCTTTGATAGCTGGGGTTCTACCTCCCTAGTCCAGAATTGCAAGAACAAAAGGTTTAGATCTTTCAGAGGGTAACTCGACCTTTCTAGAACTCTTATTGTATAGAATGTGATCTGTCACTTCGTCATAGATGACAACCTCTATTTCCTGTTCCACCAAAACCCCTATAAATGTTGTTTGGAGATAGATCAACCATTGTGGTGTTGCCATATTTTTTTGGTTCAAATGACCTGTGTGATATGATCTTTAATGGGAAGTCAGTTTAACAGGATAATTAAATCCTTTAGGGAGGATTAATTTGAAATGTCTTATTTATGAGCTGTCTGGTGCCTTGTTTTTTTTAACAGATGTATGTGAAGGAGTTGGCATTTAGATTTGAATGCGTTTTTTAACTGTTTGTCTCCTAAACATTATCTTTTAATTCCTTCCCTGGGATCTCCTTTTAATAAAGCTTTATGGAAGGAAAAATCCTCCCTTCACCCTACAGGCCCATCTTGTTCACCTTCCCACCTCCATGGCTGCAGACCAACAAAGGCACTTATTCACAAAAACACACATGATGAATGCTGCCTAGCCAAGAAAGCTGTGCCCGTCAAACACCTTCCCCAGTCTGATCCTGCCAGACTGATATTTAATGTCATGCCAAAACCGACATATGGAGGTCCGTCCATGTTTGTGAGTTCCCTGTGGTTTCTCTGTCCTCTTTGCACACCAGAGTCTTTCCATATGTATCACCAAGTCCACGCTGGTGGCCTGTGTCACGGGTGACACAGACATAATGAAATCTACAGCCACAACTCTAGGCTGTTTTCAACTCCTCATTCTCTCATTCATTCCTTCATTCAAGGATAACAAGGGCAAAGTTTTCTGTATTCCTTTGTGCATTTCTGCACAAGCCCTGGTCTGATGCATACGGCGGGTGCTCAATTATTAACACACTGAGCACTCCCTGGAAGGTAGCCAACAGAGCCACGCACTCACCCACCCAGGGTCCCGCTGAGAGGGGGGCTTCCGGTGGCATTTAGGGAATGGAACTGTGCAGTTCCTGGCTTGGCGTTGCTTTATTGACATAGGAAGTATATACTGCTTCCTTCCTTCCCCAAAAGATGATTTTGGTGAGTGAGAAGCCTAGTGGGAAGATGCAGCTAAGCCAAGTGGGCACCTAGAGTTGATAGATGGACAGATTTTCCCTGACTGAATACACAGTTGTCACAGTTAGGGTAACTGTTCTCACATTGCCTAAACCCCGAATGCATACACGCACGCACCCTCCTCCACCCACGAAAGATGCAGTCTCCTAACATCTGTGGTTTCAGTGACTGCCTGAACTGGCCACGTGGCTGCCTGCACGGGGGAAATGAAGTTCTTTTGTTCTTTTGCTCCCTCACCTTCTTCAGTGGAATCAAGGGTTTATGAGGTTATTTTTAGCCACTTTTGTCTGCAGGGAAAGGAAGAAAGGCAAAAGTGAAGGAGTCCTGAGGTTCTGCTGCAACTTCCAGAAAAGAATGGGCTTTTAAAAAGCCCAATGGTGAAGATTAATTCCTTTGTCGATAAATGTCGGCAGCTAATCTAGTGCCAATTGCCTATGCCTGAGGAATGAGCCCCAAGGACCCAAGTGAACTAGATCATCACGCCATGTGGCATTTGTTTTTCTCCCAAACACTGACCAGGCATCTGCCATTCCTTTCCATATTTTACACTGCAGAGGAAAAAGAAATGCCAAACAGTTTCTGCAACTCCAAAGGACAAATTGGATATGTTTTGACATATGTTGAAAGTAAATTATTCTAAAATCTATTCACATATAGAATTATCTTTCTGGGACACACCACACGAAATGTCACTTTCACTCCTGAGTTCCTTCATGCACCAAGCCAGTGGGCAGTGACTTGCCTTGCTTGGTTTTAGTGACTGAGCCAGACTGACCGTTGGGGTTGGGGTTACTAATGGGGTGGCAGGAGGTACTTAGTATCCCTCTGTTGGCCTCCCAAACAAGCAACCACTCCTGCCAAGAGGATACCATCTCCCTCCCTGGCTCGTGGCTTTCAGGTCACTTTCAAGTCTGCTCAATGGCAGATAAAGCCTTGGGTCCATCCTGGCCCAAGGAGCATCAGTTTTTATTAGAAGCTAAAAAGCCTTTGGAGACCCGGGGGGATAAAACGCTACCTCAGATATTTCCAGCTTCATAGACAGGGTAAAGCCACCCAGGCCCGCTTGTTCATCCTCCATTTCCCAGCCCCCGCCCCAGCTCTGGAAGATTCTTAATGAAGAGAAGCTTTCACACTTCTTCCCTATAGCGCTCAGGAATTGATGTTACATAGTAATACCCAAACATGAAACAAAAGTTACCTTGCAAAGTTCCATGGACTTCAGTCCTTGTTTTTTGTTGTTGCTGTTTTGTCTTTGGTTTTTGCTTAATTCCATTTAATCCTACATCTTCTTTAAGTACTGCTCACATTAAATTGACAACACAGTGAGATACACTGTCCGAGACTAGCAGAACACCAGGGTCTGAAGGGGGACGGCGGCTGCAGAAACAGATTCTCCCCGTAGGGCCCACCCATCTGCCCCGTGCTTGGTTGGTCTTGGCTTGAATGTCTACCCAGGAACTCTGAGGAGCAGGCGGGTGCCGAGCATTTTCCCAGGAGCTTCACAAACACCCGCCGGGAGGTCTGAGTACTAGAGTTACCCTCCTGCTACGGATGAGGCTCAGCTGAGGTAAAGAAGCTGGAGGTGCCCAGCTGGGAAAGCAGAACTCAGACGCCATCGTTCTGACTCTGAACCCACTTGTAATCTTGACCCCTCCCACCCCCCGCCCTCTGCTCAAAGCCCACTGGAAGCCACTCATTGCCCTCAGAATCAGATTGAACCTCTTGACCTCTACAGCTTCATTTTCTCCTTTCCTCCCCGTCCCTCTGCACTACTGGCTGAAGGAACTTCCCGGTCCTGGATTTCCTGGGCCTCTCTTCCCCCTTCCCCTTGCCTGTTTTGCTCCTTTATTTAGACCTTGCCTAAGTCTCAGCTGAAACCTCATTTCCTCTGGGACGCCTTCTCTGATTGCCAGTGCCCACCCTGCACAGCCACAATCAGTGCCTCTCTGTATGCTTCCAGACCACTCTGTACATTCCTCTGTCCTGGTACAGATTCTTCTCGAGCCTGTGGTGTGCTGGTAGATGCTCAGCAACCAGCTCTCTGGGGAGAAGAGGAGGGAGGTGTGAGTTAGCATTTGCTTATTTCCATGATATAAACACTTGTACCATTGCCAGTTTCAAGCCATCCATGTGGCTTCACTGAGCTTGGGCTTGGAAAAGGATCAGTGGGACAATCCACGCTGGCTCCAGGGGGTGTCTGTCTTATCCTCTCTGACCCGGGGCAAGACAGGGTCCAACTCTGTCTTATTGACCATTGTCTATCTCCTCAGTGACTCAGGAGAAGGGCAGGCAACAAAAAGCACTGGTATTCTGGGAAATACTGGGATAGCGACCTGTGTTGCTTCTCCACAATGAGTAAGAAAGGGAAGGAAGAGCACCGGACAAAGGCTGGGTGTAATGAAAACAAAACCAACATTCACGGCTTCCTTACACACCACACAGTATTTCCACACACGCTATTGTCATGTGATTGTTTTCACAGAGAGGTGTTCAGTAGTAGATGAATAAACTCTCTCCCCAGAGGGGCAGGGATCCACACAGGATCCCACGGTTCACACCTGGGCCAGAACAAAGTTCTCTTGAGTTCTAGCCCCACATCTCCTTACTGTCCAGGGTGGCTTCCCATAGCAACACTCCTGCTTGGAGTGGGAAGGTAGACATTTGGGCATACATGGGGATTGGAACAGGGAGGGTGATGGTGCAGAGATGGGCAAAGACAGCCCAGGCATGAGGGGTGTTGTGCCTGCACACACGCGCACATAGCCCAGCACGTGCATGACATGGTGTGTCGGGAAAGGAATACCGAGTGAGTGACCAAGCCACTGGGGGGCAGGACTGTGAGTGCTTGAGAGCGGGCTTGAAGAATCGAAAATCTGGGTTCAGGTTCTGTTCCACCACGTCGCTGTGTGACCTGTGTGTGACTTTGGCCCTGGAAATGTTTTGTGCCGTCACTTCCTGCAACCACTACTAATTTTTTTTAAGATTTTTTAATTCATTCATGAGAGAGAGAGAGAGCGAGAGAGCGTGAGAATGATAGGGGGGAGTGGGAGAAGCAGGCTCCTCACCGAGCAGGAGCCTGACATGGGGCTCAATCCCAGGTCCCTGGGATCCTGACCTGAGCCAAAGGCAGATGCTTAACTGACTGAGCCACCCAGGCATCCCACTACTTTTTTTTTTTTTTAAATAGTCCCACCCTTAGAGGATTGTTAGCAAGATTAAATTAGATAACACAGACCAGATGCTTGTAGCAATGCTTGTTCTACAGGGCATGCTCAGTATTATTTTTCTTTCTTTACAAGGGTTTTTTTTCAATGTTTTAGAAGATACTGGGATACTTTCTCATCCTTTATTGGTGTAAATCAGAGGAAAAGAAAACCTTGCAATAGTATGGTGCTGTTAGCACAAGAGATATGGCGCTACCCAGCTGCCGAGGTCAGTATATTTCTGAGGAAGTTGCAAAACATGTTAAAAAAAAAAAAAGTCTTGAGATGGTCACAGAGTTAGAATGAAAACCACGGACCACTTGGACTTATCTCATAGACATCTGAGGATTTGCCTTCTCCATGTAGATTCACCAGTGGCTTTATGTGGCCGAAGACATGCTTTGCAAAAAAACAATCATGAGTGAATTAGAGAGTGACATTAAATGTCATCTAATATAAATGATTTATCCTGTACCATTTTCTTACCCTGTGTGGTATATAGTTATTTCTCTGTGTTTTATTTGTAGTCTGTGTCTTCAATCATCGCTTTATTTTTTTAAGATTTTATTTATTTATTTGAGACAGGTAGAGAATAAGCAGTGGAGAGGGGCAGAGGAAGAGAGAGAGAAGCAGACTCCCTGCTGAGCAGGGAGCCCGATGTGGGGCTTGATCCCAGAACCCGGAGATCATGACCTGAGCTGAAGGCAGACGCTTAACCAACGGAGCCACCGAGGCGCCTCTACATTCATCACTTTAGCTGATAAACCCCTTTCAGGCAGGGCCTATGTTTGCTTTCAAACCAGGAGAATGGTCTTTATGTTCTTAAAATTACTTTATGTTCCAAAAGTATAACAAAGACTATATTTTGTGACATGTGAAAATTACATGAAATTCAAGTTTCATTTTCCATGAATAAAGTTTTGTTTAAAATTTTTTATAGTGAGGCTATGCATTTAATATCGTCTCTGGCCATTTTCATGCAGAGTTGAGTCTTTGTAACAGAGATCATATGACCTGCAAAGCCTCAAATATTTACTGTCTAGCCCATTACCGAAAAGGTTTGCTCACTCCTGGACTAAAATAACCAGTAGATCCCCAAAGAAGTAAAGGTCTTATCAGTAAATGCTACCATGGACTTGTTGAAATTCAAGGTTTTTACTGCTTCTCCAAGCTCACAGGGAATGCTGGAGACAGATGCCAGTTTTTAAAAGCCACAATGTGATCAGATAGCTCAAAATGCTCAAGAAGACATCCTTTTGGTCTCTAAGATTGCTGTCATGGGAGTATGAAGTTAATTTTAAGTAACAAATATAAGGCAGAAAGACTGCAACCTTGAGTCTCAAATCTTTTTTTTTATTCTTTTTTTAATTTTTAAAAATTTTATTACTTTTATTTTTTAAGATTTTATTTATTTGTCAGACAGAGATCACAAGTAGGCAGAGAGGCAGGCAGAGAGAGAGAGGAGGAAGCAGGCTTCCTGCCGAGCCCAGAGCCCGATGCAGGGCTCGATCCCAGGACCCCGGGATCATGACCTGAGCCAAAGGGCAGAGGCTTCAACCCACTGACCCACCCAGGGGCCCTTCTTTTTTTTTTTTTTTTTCTTATGTATCTTTTTTTTTTAAAGAATTTATTTATTTATTTGAGAGAGAGAGAGAAAAAGAAGCTAGGGGTTGTCGGGGAGCAAAGGGAGAGGAAGAGAGAGAATCCCAAGCAGACTCCCCAGCATGGGGCTCCAACTCAAGACCCTGAAATCAGGACCTGACCTGAAACCAAGAGTTGGCTGTTCAACCAACCAAGCTACCCGGGAGCCCCAGCACCCGCACCATGATTCTCTAAGCCAGTAGGGACAGCCACCGACATTGCACGGGGCTGTTTACAAGATCTAACATTCTCTGTTCATTGTTACACGATACCGTCACTGCATGCTTAGGCCTTCCAAGACTTAACTCTCATGTCCATCCAGGCCTCTTCCACAGGCTGGGGGCAAACGGTAGAGGCAATGGGTTCTGGGTGACTGCCGGCAGAAGGGCCCCCAGGCATTTCCATGAAGCTCTCACCAACGAACCCACAGACGAATGAAGGCATGTGCTTTCCCAGGGTCAGGCCCCAGATGCAAACGGTGACTCTGCCAGAATCGTACTTTAATGTTGCCCTGCACTTAGACACCAGTCGGTCCCCCCTGCACCTTATTCAGATTCTGTTCCATGGGACATTATTATCATGTATTAACACATGCTTTGGCTTAAGTTTTGAAAACCCAGGCATAATTCTGAAAACTGTTTCTACCAAGTGTGAATTTTCCCACCTGCTTTTTTTTCTTTTTCCTATTTATTACACCTCCCTGTTGGGTGGATTGTGTCAACATTTTTCTCCACAGTTTAGAGAAGGCAACAACTTTTTACAAAAATGGGTTTGAACTTCTAATCTTACCTGCCGTGTGAAGAAGCCCTTGAAATGCAGCTCAGCACCAAGGGGCTTAAGAGGACAGACTCGTCATTTTTTACACTTTCAGTTCAGGATTTTGCCGTTTCCAGAGTACTTAGTAATTGTTCAGCATTTTTCTGCAGAATTCTCATCCTTACTTTTCTGAACCAGAGTCAGTTGTGATGCACTAATGGTAGTTTCACCTGAATTATAAAAATTAACTTCTGTATCTTTTGAGGGATAACTCAGTCTCAACACTGGGTTTTCTTTCTAAAACAGAGAATTGGAGGAAATTTTATGGAATGGTTATTTTATATTTTCCACCACTCATAGTGATGCTCACCAATTTTTGAAAATCAAAGCTCCTAACGATGATTTACTTTAAGAAAATAAAAGCAAATAAGCAAAAACTTAATGCACAGCTGCACTCCAATTAGAATGGCTATCTGCAAAAAAAAATTCTCACTGTTTACCATGAAAGATCACTCTAATTGAGGCTATATCAGTGGTAGGGAGAAAGGGGGATAAAGCATGGTCTGCTAATGGATAAGGGGTAGAATTTCTACACTCGATCATTATTATTCACAGATGCCATATTTGAGAATTCACCTACTTGATGAAACATATTTGTAACCCAAAAATCAATACTTGGAACACTTTCATGGTGTTTTGCAGACACGCATAGAGCGACAAAAAATCTGAGTCACCTGACACACAAATTCCCAGTTCGCACTGAGCAAGGCAACGCTCAGCTGTTCCAGATCTCACAGTGTAAACAAGTGTCCTTTTCACAATGTCCTCTTGTGGGTTTTTTGTGGGTGATTCTGTTCTTTAAAAATGGCAAAAGTGCTAACGTGCTTCCCAGTGTTCTGAAGCACAGGAAGGCTATGATATGTCTTACAGAGAAAATAAGAAGTTAGATAACTTTCATTATCTAACTTACATAAGAATATACACTGGGGGTGCCTGAGTGGCACAGTGGGTTGAGAGACCAACTCTTGGTTTCGACTCTTGGTTTCAGCTCAGGTCTGATCTGAAGGTTGTGGGATGGAGCCCTTCATCAGGCTCCCCACTGAGCACACAGTCTGCTTGAGTGTCTCCCTCCCTCTCCCTCTGCCTGTCCTCCCGCCATCCCCCACCCTCTCTCTAAAATAAATAAATCTTTAAAAAAGGAAAAAAGGAGGGGCGCCTAGGTGGCTCGGTTGTTAAGCATCTGCATTCAGCTCAGGTCGATTCCAGGGTCCTGGGATCGAGCCCTGCATTGGGCTCCCTGCTCATTGGGGAGCCTGGTTCTCCCTTTCCCACTCCCCCTGCTTCTGTTCTCTCTCTGCTGTGTCTCTCTCTATCAAATAAATAAATAAAATCTTAAAAAAAAAAAAAGGAAAAAGGAAAACACTGTGTTATGTAAGTTTCATTCAGGCATAACTTATAGTATTATGGGCCCTGAGTGCAATGTTAATGAATCGACAATACATATTAAATAAGTATCTTTAAACAGAAACACACATGAATTCAAGTTATGTATGGATCAATTGACAAAAATGCTAGGACCAGAGCCTTGCAGGAACCCACCCCTATATTTCTGTTAGGAGCAGTGGTTCAGCCTTGGCTAATTCAGCATTCACAGCCATTTATAGGATATAACTGCCTCAAATAACAGAAACTGGTGGTATTTAGATTTTCTTTCTATTCAGTTCTCACATATGGGTCTTAAGTACCTTTAGTCCAGAAGAATCCCTGACTGTTAAAATTACAACTGGGTTTTTTTTTTTAATAATTATAATAATTACTTTCAAAGCAGGAAGAATGTCTTCCAGTTCTTTCCAGATAAGTGCAGTTCTCTTTTTTTTTTTTTTAATCTTTTTGACAGAGAGAGGGAGAGATCACAAGTAGGCAGAGAGACAGGCAGAGAGAGGGGGAAGCAGGCTCCCCGCTGAGCAGAGAGCCCGATGTGGGGCTTGATCCCAGGACCCTGAGATCACGACCTGAGCCAAAGGCAGAGGCTTTAACCCACTGAGCCACCCAGGCGCCCCAAGTGCAGTTCTCTTATTTGTGAATACTGAACCGTGCTCCAAAAGGAGTCATACTGAAGGTTGATCATTCTGCAAGGTTGATAAAGGAAAGGTTAGGCGATAAGAAGGAAAGGAGGAAACAGGGTAGGAGCCTGGGGACTGCTAGTATGAATTCTTCCATCTCAGCCATTCCTGAGACCTTTTGTTCTCCCTGGCCAAACAGTTTGTACCATCTGGGGAAGCCTTCCTTTCAAATGAGAAAGAAAGGGCACAGGGGGCAAGGAGGTTATGTGGATAGACACTGGTCCTAATCTTTTTCTGTAGCAATCATATACCCAACAGGATGGAGTTGCCCATGAAAAATTAATAAAAACAGAGCTTCAGTTGAAGGTCATTCATTATAACCAACCCTAGCATAGGGTTATGTTTATTGTAGAATTAGACACTAACTGGAATTTGTACCTGTGTTATCATTACGCAGTATCCAAAAAAGGGGAAACCTCTGGCAACCTTCATAAGGTTTTCTAAGAAAAAGAGGCATTTGCAACTTTAGATACTAATGTATCCACAGAATTCACTTTTATTCAAAGAGAGGACAGTCTTAGACTTCTCCCCTACTCCCCAGATACCTGATTATAATAGCAAAGGAGATCGCTGTATTTTTTTTTCTGGTTTGGAAGAAATAAGGAAAATTATTTATTTTGCCCTCTGAAAAACTAAAACTATTACATTTTCTTCATTGCCATGCACATATGAAGTTATTTTCCTCAAACCAGATTCTAATTTTCTATAATTCAGTAGGACAGCCCGCAGAACTTTCTTGCCTCCAGGTTTAAAGTGCTATGGGGAAAAATTAAATCATTGCCCAAAAAGGGAAGTGAATGAGTTGTGATACCCAGAAAAATATGTGATGACTCACAGATATGAAAAGAAGTTTCCTCTGCAGCAGGAGACTCTGGGAATACTCAGGAAAGTGACTTGGCTTTCAGTTTTCTCGTATTTTCTCCCTTTTGTCCTCCACATTAACTCTCAGCTTAGGGGAAAAAAAAAAAGTTCAATAGAATCAGACCAACAGAGCTGAGAATTATGCTCTCCTCTCCTCTAAGTCAGTAAAATGGAGATTGAAAAAATCTGAGGCACACATCAATGTCAGTGGTAACCACTGCAACTGCATATTATAAAACTTAATCATGAAATCTTGTAGCCGTTACACACTGTCTTGCCCAAGCATTAAATACCAAGAATTCTTCCTGTTTCAAAATTTGAGTCTTATCAAAAGATCATGTACTTTCCCCGTAAGCATTCAATCCTACTCAGTGCCTTAGGAAACCCTGAAGATTTGGGGGGAATACGCTTGTCGTAACTGGAGAAATCACAAACTTTGTTAACTCTAACTTTGGTGGGGAGGGGTTCTCACTTTCGTTCCTCTTGCCTTTAATAAGTCTTCCTTATCACCCCAACCAGAATGGCTAAAGGCACCTTGCATCATGTATGCATTTCATCAGTATTAAATAATTGTGGGAGGGAGGCACAGAAATTGGGGTCAGAAATGGAGTTATCAGGCTCTAATATTTTTAGGGGGCTGGGGAATTCATAATATTCCTTAGCTTTGGTTTCCTCATTCATGAAACAAGTGAAAATACCCACCACCTCTTATAAGGCCAGATGGCTTAAATATACAATTGCTGGCCAGGCGATTGGGATATATAAGTTCCAAATGGGAATGATAACTGATGCTTTAGAAGAGTTTGGCTGATCATTACAGTTCTTGTTTATAGATTCATGCTCTCTGGCAAGGATATGAATCACGTTAAGTATATGGATTTTTAATCTAAATTGGCATGTCTCTGGTTAAAAAGAAACAAGCTAACCAAACTTTAATTTAGACACATTGTATTTATGTAGGGAAAAAAAAGAGAGAGAGAGTATCCTGTCTGGATCATTTTGTCTCTCCACTGTTGACCCTGGGGCTGCCGCTGAGGTGTGGGAGGACAGTGCTGGAGACCACTGATGACCGTGGGCTACACTGCTGCAGTGCCTTGACCTTGGGGCTATTGGCACATTTACCGCTCATTTTATTCTGACAACACCCTGAGTGGCTCACTGAGGTTGATTTTGTTCTCATGTGTTACTGATGAATGAGCCAAAGCGGAGGGAAAGTAGACTGCACGCTGGGGACCCAATGCCTTTCAGAGGCAGAGCACCCAGGACCTCCTGGGCCCGAGCCAGGGATCTTTCCCACCAAACCAGCCGTTTCCTGGAGCAGGCTGCTGAATTTCCTCCCCTGGCTATCTCTAAGGTCATGTCTGCACCTATGGAATAAAGGAAATCCTCTTGGTTGCTTTTGGATGATTTAGGATGAGGACATAAGCTTCTCTGAGTTTTGAGTTGCCTTGCTCTGCTTTGGTTTTTGTGTTTATCGGTTGTTTCCTCAGAAGGTGGTTTAATGTGCTTTCTCTCTTGAGGGCTATAACATGTTATTTGTTTATCCTTTTATTCAAAATATGATAAAAATATATTTTATTTTAGGGGTGCCTGGGTGGCTCAGTGGGTTGGCCTCTGTCTTCAGCTCAGGTCATAATCCCAGGGTCCTGGGATTGAGCCCCACATCAGGCTGTCTGCTCAGCAAGGAGTCTGCTTCCCCTTCCCTCTCTCTCTGCCTGCCTCTCTGCCTACTTGTGATCTCTGTCTGTCAAATAAATTTAAAAAACTTTAAAAAATAAATATATATATTTTTTATTTTAGAAAATGCAAAAAGCATAAACAATGAAAGTAAAATAAGATGGCTTATTACCTAGAGAGAACCACTGTTCCAGACTGATATGCCATCCTTCTCCCTTTGTAGTTGAAATTAGGGATAGAAATATTTGTGTATCCTTTTTTTTTTTTTAACATAACCCTTTTAGCCTTATATTGTATTTTCCAGTGCCAGTAAGCATTTATTATAAAAGTCATGTTGATGGCCAAACTAATAATCCATTAAATGGGTATACTTATTTACTTAACCTTTCCCCAGCTGTTGGTCAGCTGTCTGTGCTGCTTGAAAGGAACACCACACAGAGTAAAACAGCAGTGTGGATGATGGATATGTCCCTGCTGGCACTTCTGGTTATGTCTCCAAAAAGGATTCCTTAAAGAAAAGGCTCAAACATGATATACTGAAAAAAAGGTGCCTAAAAAGAAAGGTGCGGCCATTTTAAGGCTATTGGTGGAAACCACCAAATTGCTTTTCAGGGTGTGTGAGGGCTCATGGCCCTTGCAGAGGAGAGCCTGTGTCATCTCTGTCTAATACACCGAGTCACCCACTCTTTGGATAAGCCATCAAGGATTGTGGATTCATTTTTACAGAGCCTGAGCATCACCAAGAAGATAATTAGGAATTAGCTTAAGTTTTACTTTGGATTTTAAAGCTATATATACGTGTATGTGCATAGATACTTTTCAGGTTATCAGCTCCTTGGTGTTTTCTGCTGTATTAGTCCAGGGTTCTTCAGAGAAGCATAACTGACAGGATGGGAGATGATGGGTGGATGGATGGATGGATGGATGGAGAGATGGTTGTATAGCTAGATAGGTAATACATGGATACATAGACAATAGGTGATAGATAATAGATACAGGGATAGATAGGTTATAGACTAATAGATACATAGATAATAGATACATGGATAAATAATAGCAAATACATAGATATAGAGATAGATAATAGATAGGTGATAGATACATAGATAATAGAGAAAGAGAGAGATTTATTGTAAGGAATTAACCCGCATGATTATGAAAGCTGACAGGTTTCAAGATCTGCAGGACGAATTGGCAAGCTGGAGATCCAGAAGAGCCAATAATGTAAACTCTAGGTCATGGGCCAACAGATTTGAGACCCAAGGAAAGCCAATGTTTCAGTGAGAATCTGAAGACAGGAAAAATCTGAAGTCCAAGCGCCAGGTCAGTCAGGCAGGAGGAACTCCCTCTCATTCAGGGGAGAGTCAGCCTTTTTTTTTTATTATTATTTTTTTTAAGATTTTATTTATTTATTTGACAGACGGAGATCACAAGTAGGCAGAGAGGCAGGCGGGGGTGGGGGGGAAGCAGGCTCCCCACCGAGCAGAGAGCCCGACGCGGGGCTCGATCCCGGGACCCCAGGACCATGACCCGAGCCGAAGGCAGAGGCTTCAACCCACTGAGCCACCCAGGCGCCCCTCAGCCTTTTGTTTTAATCAGGTCTTTACCTTATTGAATGAGACCCACCCGCATTAGGAAGAGCAATCTGCTTTACTCAATCAGTTTAAATGTTGAACTCATCCAAAAATGCCTCATGGAAATACCCAGAGTAATATTTGACTGAATCGCTGGGCACCCTAAGGCCCAATCAAGATGACACATAAAATTAACCATCACACCCTCACCCTTGTACCACCTTTGCCTGCCTGTCTGTCCCAACCATTCCCTAGAGATGACTCTGCAATAGCAACTTTTTTTTTTTTTTTAACAACAGTAGCTATTTCTGGTGGGTTTGTTACATTATATCATTCAGGACCAGAAGAGATAGCCTTCCTCAACCTGTGTACATGGTAAATTATGACAAACAGAAACCTGGTTACATGATGGGTAGATCTCCAACAGCAGCTCATAGGAGTCCAATCACCTAATAGTGTTTCTGAATATGGAAGTAGTAGTACCATTTCAGCTATAACCAGCCATTTTAGCACCGTGGGAAAAATCTGTCCATGATTTCCGAGTCAGGATGCCAGAAACAGGCAGCTGCCACCATCTATCTGCCTCACACAGCAAATCAGGAACCTGAGCCTTGGTAGGTGAGAGCTTTGAGCCTGAGATCCTCCTTCCCCACATTTTCAAAAGGTTCTGAACTGCTAGGAAAATGGGAACTGCTTTGCCTCTGAGATATTTTGTATGATCGCTGACTCATTTAGACATTTATTCATATATTCATTCATTCTTGCTTTCATTTTGTAAACAACACCCTCCATGACATTTTAAGGAGACTATGCACATGGGCGAGTAGGAAGAGAAATTGTAAGTTCCGTGTTTTAGAGCTGTTTGCAAGCCATGTTTAGGTTGACTTCAAATTCATAGTCTGCCTTTTCATTTTTCTAAATGGCCTGTGCATAAGAATCACCTGATTCCAAGTTTGGTAACGAACAAAGGGGTTATTCCAGATTCTATTTCCAAAAAAAAAAAAAAAATCCACCAAAAAAGGATTAATCAAAATTCAGGGAAAAAAATTAAATATAGGCAACCATTAAGTAGCAGAGGGGATATTAGACTGCTTGGAAGTTAAGTCACATAGAAGGGATTATACTTCTAAGAGATCTGTGTCACCCCTATGTTGCGTGACATTAAACCCAGATCCAGAATTCGATGTCAATATAGTGAATTCATTTATTCATTTAATAAGTCAGCAAATATTTTTAGGTACTAATTATACACGGGCACTTATTAAAAAGTATTGGGTCTTTTTGCAGCAGCAACATGGATGGATCCGGGGAATATAAGTCTCAGTGAAATAAGTCAGTCAGAGAAAAACAAATACCATCTGATTTCACTCATATGTGGACTTCAAGAAACAAAACAAAGAAAAAAAGACACAAACCAGAATGGGGGGGTTGGGGGCATAGATGAAATAGTTGATGGGGATTAAGGGTACATTTACCAGGATGAGCACTGGGAAATACATGGAATTGTCAAATCACCATATTGTACACATGAAACTGTATGTTAACTCTACTGGAGTTTAAGATTTTTTCTAATTTTAAGCATTGGGTCTTAGAAATATTTAAAGAGGAAGAGGAAGAAGAAGTAGGTAGAGAGGAGCTAGAAGGTAGAACGAGGATCTATAAAGTATACCTTTTAATGTGATCTTTCCAATGACCACATTGCCATTAAAGGAGACTGCTCATGTAGAGAAACTGCGTATGTTTTTGTAGTTTAAAAAATAATGCAGTTTACTGAAGCAGATTGGAGCTTTATTCCTTGAAACTAATAAAAGAGGCTTATGGGAGTTGGAAAGAAATAAAGAGAATGACTTTACAATCGTTTGTAGAGACACAAGTATCTTTAGATGGCCTTTTTACTCTTTTTAATGAAACTACCCAAAAACCTCCACAGTAATGGGTAATTCACCTAGGAACTCATCTTCATTATTGGCGTAATTTTTAATTCTCCAAGCTTTTAGTTTCGTGTACATCAAAATCCACTTAAGGGCTGTAAAAAGATCCTGAAAAGAACGCTACATTTAGAGCAGAAAATTCTGTTATTGAATTTACCATAGTGATCATCGTTTGTAAATCTATGAAATCAGTCCAACTGATGAACAGACCCAGCTAGAGAAATCAGCAGGCCTCGTTTGCATCCATACACACTGTCATCACAGATTAGCTGTGGTTGCATTTTTCTCCCCTAGCAAGCAGGATGGGTATTTTATGTCACCTTGAAAGTAGGACTTAATAAAAAGCATGATGCCGTGTATTCAGCCTCTTTCAAGTGACCAGATCCTTATGACCCTAAAAGTTGTGCATCTCCCCTTCTACATATCCCTGTTTTATTAAAAGAACATGCGTTTCTCCCTCGTGGACCTAGTAAGCATCCAAGTGGGCCCTGTGCTGAGCACTGTGTAAACAAGATAAAGTGAGTGCCTGGTTTTAGGAGTGTTGGCATCAACAGATAGAATTGAAATGACAGACTCAGTTTGATTTTCCCCTTTGTTCTCAGGGAAGCACAAAGACCCGTCCTCCCCAGAAAAGAACAGGACCGTTCACCCTCCCCGTCCATACTAAATGCTTCAGAGCAGTTACCTCATTCTGGTACCAAAATGGGCAAACCCAAGGGGGAAAAAGGGAAGTTCCAAGAGCAGTAGTGGCCTCTCTGACCCCCCAGCCTCTCATATTTGCCCTCCAGCAAAAACAGAGGAGACAGTTTTGTGTTATGTATTATATTGATACTGTGTGTTTTTTTAAATATTTACTTATTTAAGAGAAAAAGAGCATGAGTTGGGGGGTGGGCAGAGGGAGAGGGAGAAACAGGCTTCTGGATGAGCAGGGACCCCCGGTGTGAGTCTCCATCCCAGGACCCTGAGATTATGATCTAAGGTGAAGGCAGATGCTTAACCAACTGAGCCACCCAGGCGCCCCTTGATGCTGTTTTAAGATTATACTTTCTGCACACTTTACCTTCTAATACCTAATTTCTCTAGATTCCTAATATGCCGGTGTGTGTGTGTGTGTGTGTGTGTGTGTGTGTGTGTTCCATCTCAGCCCAGTGTTCCCCTGGCAAGTTCCAGTTCACCTGCCTTAGCTCAGGATCACACCATCTAGTGGCAGGATTCATCAGGGCTGACTCCATCCCTCTCCAGAGATCATATTCTGACATATAATGACAGAGAGTGCTGTGTGGGTATCCACTGGACCAGGCACTTTCCATACCCTATTGGCTGATTGCACAGCGACTGTGTAAGGAAGTCACTGTCCCTTTTTCGCGGGTGGACAAACTGACGTGCAGGCAAGTTAAGTAACTTATCCAAGACTGAACCCTGGTAACTGGTGGCAAAAGCCAGTGTTCAAAACCATGTGCCTGATTCCTAGGCTCATGGTTTTTTCCTGCTACCCCACTCTGCCTCTCAGGGGCCTTGGTGGCTGTCTGTATTAGCGTCAGTGCGGTAATAAACGTCTGTGGGCTGGAACAGAAATACTCAAAGTAATCGTGTGCCCTGGAGACGTCTGAGGCGGCTGCGGACCAGGCCCGGTAACTGTGGCCAGCAGTGTTTGCTGTGCGCCAGGATCTAAGCGAGGCCCCTCGATACATTATTTCATTTAATTCTCAAATACGGAGTGGGCACCATTTTATCCCCAGCTGGGGGAGACATAACTGGTTAATGGAAGAGCCAGATCTCACCTGCAGACTCACTGCAGCAGAGAAAGCTTCCCCCACTTTGTTTTTCCGAAAGAAAACCGTAACCTTTTACTGGTGAGGCCAGCGATCTCTGGCTTCTGTGCCGGTCATGTTGCCTGTTGCCCTGGGATGCGATGGCACCTGTTATCTTCCTGTCATGCTCATATGAGAACCTTGCCATAGGGATTACGCACCCCTAGTCCCCAGTCTCTGTGGCTGACTCCACAATGCTGAGATTTTATGGTGACTTGTTAGCATCAAGATGCTATTATATTATAATCATTAATTGAATAAATTGATGTTTTACTGGCTTGGATGAAATTGAGATGGTGATACACGGGGTGTGTGTGTGTGTGTGTGTGTGTGTGTGTGTGTCTTTAGGAGACAGCTGGAAGATATGCATTAGCCAAGAAGTCAGGACCCAAAAATACTACTGGAGGTCCAAATATCTGAGTAACAATATTACTTTCCAACAGAGAACTCTTTACTAGAAGGATTCTCAGTAGGAACTGAATTGCTTTTATTAGTTTATTTATAGTGTGCACTTCCCTTTTCACCTCTATTTCAAAAGAGGGTATTGGTGCTTTTTAGAATGTGTGAAAGTCCTCCATTTACAGAGTCCTGGAAGATGTTTTCTGCCAGTTCCTTGGTTCGGCAGCTCTCAGTGAGCTCCAGTGAAGACAGGGGGAGAAAAAAAAAAAGCTTCCATCCTGTCCATCCTCTTTGGCGTGCATTTCCTGACCCATCCCCCTCCTGCTCAGATTCCCCACACAGGGCGGGCGTCTACAGGACACTTAGGAAGCTCCTCTGATTCTGGTTCCCTGTTATTCCTCTTCTCACTGCTTTACTATTCTCCACTCAATTTCAAACTAAATGGAACTGCAGATGGGCACATGAGCACCAAGGTTTCCCAAAATACACATTTTTCATGAGTGCTTCCCTCTCGAAGTGTGTGGACAGAGCCAGCATATTATCTCCCCATTATCACTCTGTTTTAATGTCTAACTGACAGATGCCTGTCAGTAAAACAAGGCAATAATGGGCAGAAAAAGCTCTCTGCTCTCAGCAAAAAAAGAAAGACCCCAGATCCCTGTCAGGCTCAGAGATGCTCATCAGCCATCATTAAAGTAAAGAAGACGTGCCTCTTCAGGGAATGCCCATGAATAGCCTAAATGTTTTCACCCTACTTAGTGAGAAGAGGGAGCTGTTTCTCATACATGGGCCGATTTCTCCCCCAGTGGAAGCTGGCCCAACGTGTTAATGGGTTACTGCAACCCCAGAGTGGGGCGTGGCCGTGCCAGATGGCACCTGCAGGCTTCACTGGGTGAGAATGCCGTCCTGATGAGTCACAGGCAAGGTCTGGCTGATACAGGCTCACCGATATCAACCCGTCAGTCTGACGCATCGCGGTTCTGCCAGTCTGCCTCCACGCGCTCAGGCTCCTTCAGGTGGATCAAGTCAACAGCACCGCAGTGGGAGGATACAGGGGCCAGTAACACCCACTGATCTGGGCCACAATGAGCAAAAGAGGGGATATTTTAGATTTGTTCTCATTTTCCTAAGAAACTAATCAATGCAGAAGCCCTCTATCTATGAGGGGTGTTCAGCCTAAGGAAAGACTCTATCAACCATAAAGACGAAGTCAGACACCAGAACAGGTGAGGGAAACAGTGCCTGCCCTTCTTACCGAGAGTGCCGGACAGCAGGAACCATGTCCTTGACTTATTTTGTGTTCTTTTGAATCACAAATCCAGCCCTCTAGACCAGGAAGGTGAGTTATGGGGTGACAGTCCAATTTCTCTTTTAATTTCAGTGAAAACAGGTGGACCTTAGGGCACCTGGGTGGCTCAGTCATTAAGCGTCTGCCTTCGGCTCAGGTCATGATCCCAGGGTCCTGAGATCGAGCCCCACATCGGGCTCTTTGCTCCACGGGGGTCTGCTTCTCCCTCTCCCGCTCCCTCTGCTGTGTTCCCTCTCTCATTGTATCTCTCTGTCAAATAAATAAAACATTAAAAAAAAACAAACAGGTGGACATTTAAGAATAATCTAAACAGGGACGCCTGGATGGCTCAGTTGGTTAAGCAGCTGCCTTCGGCTCAGGTCATGATCCCAGGGTCCTGGGATCGAGTCCCACATCGGGCTCCTTGCTCGGCGGGGAGCCTGCTTCTCCCTCTGCCTCTGCCTACCACTCTGTCTGCCTGTGCTCGCTCGCTCTCTCTCTAACAAATAAATAAATTTAAAAAAAAAAAGAATAATCTAAACAATAATGAAACAACTCAGTTACTATAGCTTGTAACTAAGGCACCAATTCCTTACTCTGAAAATTGGCAATCAAAGGAAAGAATTAAGCAGTGATCATGCCTTTTCTGTGCACGTTGGATTTCAGCATAACCAGATTGCGCTGGTTGATGAGGGAAAGTTCTTCATTACAGGAGAATTCCTGCTACCAAAGTTGGAAGGGAAATTCGACTTAGAATGCTTGATTTTGTAGTCCCCCAAGTGAAATAATTGCTTCACGCAACTGTCATCAATGGATGCAATCATTAGACTGTTAGAATATTGTGGGGAAGGTCACACTGAGGGAATCCCTGCTATCACTTGAACCCACTAAAAGTGGGACGGCTACCCATTACATTCGGTGCCCCCTGATGTGATGCAGTGAGAAGTACACAGTGTCACCTATGAACTGTTGTCTAAGAGATGAACTTGAGCTCAGTCAAGCCCATCTATAAGTTCATAGAAAACACAGGGGGCAGAGGAACAAATTAAATGATACCACAAGAAAGCAAAATTAGAACATGGCTTTCTTCAGCAAGACAGTGGCATAAGCAATAAAAGGAGGTGCCAAGTAAAAGATACTTAAAGAGACATCTAAATATTACATCTTGGGACACCTGGGTGGCTCAGTCGGTTAAGCGTCTGTGTTCAGCTCAGGTCATGATCCCAGGGTGCTGAGATCGAGTCCCACATCAGGATCCCTGCTCAGCAGGGAGTCTCCTTCTCCCTCTATCCTCTCCCCTGCTTGTGCTCTCTCTCTCTCTCATGCTCTCTCTCTCTCTCTCCTCCTTAAATTTAAAAAAAAAAAAAAATCTAAAAAAGTCTTGTCTGGATCATTTAAATAAACCAAATATAACAGATGGGGGGGGGATGATATGAATACAGTTTGGCTATTAGATGATACCAGAGGATCATTAAGTTTGTTAAACAATGGCTTGTGGTTATATAAGAAAATGTCCATATTTTTAGAAATTCATACTCAAGTATATAAGGGGTAAAATAACAATTTCTGGGATTTACTTAAAAATCAATAAAGGGGCACCTGGGTGGCTCAGTTGGTTAAGAGTTCGACTCTTAATTTTGGCTCAGGTCATGACCTCAGGGTCCTGGGATGGAGCCCATGTTGGGCTCCCAGCTCAGAGGGGAGGCTGCTTCTCTCTCTGCCTCTGCCCCTCCCCCTGGCTCTCTTGCTTGATTGCTCTCTCTCTCAAATAAATAAAAATCTTCTTTAAAAATATTAATAAGAAAGAAGGGAGAAATGGCAGAGAGAGAGAGAGGAAGACACAGGTGTGACGAAATCTTGATTAGTTGTCAGATGGGCACACTGGAATATATGTCAATTTACTATTGTATTTGTTTGGAACTTTTCACGGTAAAAATACTAACAAAAAGAGTAACAGAGCTCTCTCAGAGGTGGTAGTAGGGATCCATTGGGGCTGTGACTGGATAATGTCATTATCTGATGATCAAAAATGTTACGGTATTTTTCTTATTTTTTGAAGATACTCTTTGCTAAAAGAAAAACTCATTTTGTTAGATTGCGGGGGCAGTCACTAGAAACCAATTCCATTGCCTTCCATCAAGCAACTGGAGGAGATTTGGGTAAGAAATAGTCTCTGGTGTGAAAGTGAATGCTGATCTTAGCTGGAATAACTTGCTTTCTTCAGCATCCGCAGTGGTGGGTCTCCAGGGACTTATCTGGCTACATGTGTTTTTCACATTTATTAGTGAAATTGGAGATTCAAGAATAAAACACAGTCCTCAGGAACATTTTGTTAATTTGTGACACACTAGAGATTTTTAGCCCATAAAGCAAATGAATGAGCTCCATGGGGGTATAACTGTTATTTTCACCCTGGAAGGCAGTAAAGACCCACTGTATTTATTAAGCACTTAGAGAATGAAAATGAATAGTACTATGAAAATAGGAAAGTATACTCACACTACTGCTATTAATAGTGTAATTTTTTTTGGGGGGGGGGTCTGTTCTGAAGGAAAACTCATCAGATGAAAATTCAAAAGTGAAGGTAGACCTCTGCCTATGTGGCTGTTTTATCTTAGGTAAGAATTTAATTCCATGTCAGTATTAAGTTGTTTTGTTTCTAGTCAGACAGGCTGGATCAGGTTACGGAAACTCAGGCATTCTTTCTGGCAGGGCTGGAGAGACAAAGAAATGAACAGACTAGATATTTGATTCAGGACCTTCCTGCTGAGCGGCTGCAAGGCCTGTGGGGCAACCGTCCATGTAAGCCGATGAGCCAGGCTATTTCCAACAGGTGTTGAAGATACTGGGCTGCTCGGGAGGCTTGGGGACAGAGCAGGCTGGTCCTCACACTGGAAAAGTCTAGTTAAAGGTGATGCTCTGGGATGCTGGGTGGCTCAGTCCCTTAAGTGTCTGCCTTTGGCTCAGGCCATGGTCGCAAGGTCCTGGGATGGAGCCCCCATCGGATTCCCTGCTGCTCCCCCTGCTTGTGCTCTCTCCCGCTCAAATAAATAAAATCTTAAAAAATTAAAATAAAATAAAGGTGATGCTCCAACAGGTGGGGCTGTGTGAGATGTGGGGACTGATGTCAAGATGCGTGCTGAGCTGGGCTAGGCAGCCAAAGGAGAAGAACAAGAAAGGGGCATGGGCTCAAATGAGAAAAACTCACTCCTCAGAGGTTCCTTTGAAGGAATTCATTGAATGCTTTGCACTGAGGTCCATAGGAAGTGAGGAAGAAAGAGGCCTCATTCCCCACCAGTATCATGTTGCACAAGAACCCAGGATATACACTGGGAAGAGATTCCATGATAAAGTGATCTCAGGTAACTCAGCCCTTGGCTATGTGTTGCTTTTTCCCTGAACTTGTTTGGATCTTGACTTAAAAGACTGGACCATTTTATTTTAGAGAAGCACTAGGAAAGAACCTATGGTTTATCTTTGCATGTATGAGGATGTGTGTGTGCGTGTAGTGGACAAACAGGGAACAGAGTCTAAGGGCCGAGAAGAGTAATTCCAGGGGCCGTTCTCGTGCTTTGTCGCTATCTTTACACAAGACTGTCAAAGCAGATGTCAGCAGTTCTGCCTCCATGAGACGTTTGCTAGGGCAGAGGGGATGGTAGCAAGGAGGACTATAGAGGGGATGGGCCAGGCAGGGAGATCCAGAGCAGGATCTGGAAGGAGCCTCTTGTCCCCACCCTAGCCCCCAGCTGTTGTAAGATGACCTTGCTGCCTTACAGTCTTAAACCCTGCCCGTTACCAAGTGCCCTCCTCATGCCAGCCATACACCTACCCCGGGTCCTCAGCCTCAGGGAGGAGAAGGAGGCTCAGCGGCAAGGAGCTGACTTCTGTTGCTAAGCACCGGGTAGCAGGTAAAAGCCAGGGCTCTGCCCCTGTCCCCACATCGCCCCCACTAAATGCTCCCAGAGTATCCTTGACCCCAAAGCCAAACATGTACCAAAACAACGCAAAGACACCCAGAGACCTGATGCCTCACTAGACCACATGTGAAAGCACCATGGGAGCTGGGGGCCTTCTAATAATATAAGGCATATGATAGGGAGTCTGTCTCTAATGCCAAAGACAGGGCTGAAAAGCAAAATCCAAGGAGCTTTCATCCTTACTCTGCACTTGCCTAATTCTTTGTGAAGCTGAGCGACTTCAGTTATCCTGGTGCCAAAACCAAGGGCAAAATGCAGCCAAGTCTCTTGGGATGTCAAGGGCCTGAAAGCGCTGCAGGGAGGCCCGGGCCCCCAGAGCCTCTGGACACCACCCTGGGAAAGGGCAAAACTGCAGCCTCCCCGTGGTCTTGGTGACATGCAGACGGTGAAAGCCCTAAGGAACCCCGGCTTAAATCAGTCAACAGCTGGCTGTATTCTAGAATGCAGGAGGCTACGGTTAAGAGTTTAGCAAACCTATATGCCTAGCACTAGGCTATTTGCACAGAAGAGGGTAAATGTGGTAAAACTGGGAATGAACCCCGCATCAGCCTCCTTAATGGTGGGCATTCACTTGGATGCTGGCAGAACATGGGTATGAGCGTAGCAACAGATCGGGAGATGCTGGTTTTTACAGCATATTCTGCCCTCATTGTAGCTGAACTGTTCATCCCCTGTATTATCAGAGATCCTGGTCAGCATTCTGTAGCCAGCACACTTTTCCTTATGCTAGACAGGGAGCTGTTTGGTACTGGGCACCCTGGATATCTCTTGAAAAATATACTTTTATTTTTCATCTCCAAGTGATGTCCCGTGAATGTCTTATTCTGTTTTGCCTTCTCCCCTCTATTGTTTTTAAACTTGTCATTTCAACTTTTCTGATGTGTCCCGATTGCTCTCCAGTCCCCAGAACTCATCAGTGAGCTCTGCTCCCCAGCCCCACCCCCACTCAGCAGGGCTGTGTGTGGGGGAGCCCGTTATTATTTATAAGTGTAATTCAGCTGTTGCTGTGTCTTTGAATGCACAGGGTAGTTGTGGGATTTTTAATTGCCATTTTCATCTATATAATTAAAATTAAATGAAAAAATGGATAGTCTCCAAAATCCGAATTAATTTTATGAGCACTTCTTGAGGGGAAAAAATATGTCTAAACATGATAATTGTTACTTGATTTGCCTTCAGCACGACTAGAGGATTTTACCTGCCTGAAGAGAAAATTAGTAATTTTAAATGAAAGGGGAAAAAAAAGATTAGTCTGATACTTCTGGTGCTTCTTGCGGCTGAGAATCAAAAATAATAATGTGGATGGGAAAATGATAAATAACTCTGGGTATCACATTCAAACAGTACACTGTGAGATTGGAACTCTGCGGATCCAGCTTGCCTCATGCCAGTCTGGAATATTTTCTTACCCGTTGGTTCATCACTGGTGTTTACACATTCCTCAAGAAAATGTCTTTACCCGCAAATCCAAACCTCCTTCATGCTCGGAAACAAGCATTCCGCCTCCTTCCTCTGCTCTGCAAGTGTGACAATGCACACAGAAGCGGAGCATAATGAGAAAACAAAAAGGCAGGGTTTTTTTGTTGGGTTTTTTTTGGTTTTTGTTTTAAATCCATTGGGCCCGCCAAGGTTGCCGTCTCTGGACTCATGAAGCGCCTGACAGACATGTTTATAAAGACCCGGATGGTCACTTTATTTGGAATGACAAACTCCCCGCTCCACATAATGAGGTCAGTGAAGCATCCAGAAAAGAAACGTATAATTTGGTAGCGTGGGTCTGTAAGCACAGCCCTGCCGAGACTATTTAAGTTTAATGAAGCAGCTACTTTGCTGCTACACACTCCGAGTGAATGGCCTCCTTGGCGTGTTTTTGAAAACTTAAATGTTGCTGGTAATCATGTCCCAGCAATCTCCTCGGAGAGCCTTTGTGCCCTGTTCTCAGAAGAAATATGCTGCTTTTACATGTTAATGGTTTTGAAATTAGTCATTTGCTCCATTTTCATTGGGAAAGGAAGGTCAGTGTGTGATTTCCCGCCTGCCTTCATTTTCTGTGCACATTCAGGAAACTCCAAGTCCGTTCATGGCATGCCGTGCACTGTCTGCTTATAACATGCCTCAAAAGCCAGGGAAATGTTCTATCAAAGAGTGTTCCTATTCTCAGAGACTGTTCTTAGAATTCTGAGGCTAAAAGTCTCCCTCAGAGGGGAAAGTTCCTGGACAGGCCATTATTACTTTTTTTTCCCCCCTCGCTTCAATCATTGACCAACATGTACTGTCCGTTCATTGGTCTCATTGAGGAGGCCTTGCTCCCTGCGTATGCAGACCTCTAGGAAGGCTAAGGGATGTTTTCAAGATGCCTTCCTGAAGCAGAGTTGTTCATGTAAAACTAAGGTCAGCCTTCTGAATCCTGGGCCACTTTTAATGATGTGCAACTCTGGGACCAGAAAGACATCTAGCCATTCCCCCAAATTTAGGGCATTGTCCCCTGAGTAAGCAAGGGCATGATGGCTGGTGGAAAGGGGCCATGTCCTCATGGCTCTGCAGTTCCTAAGAGGGTCTATGGAACCCTTCTCAGGAAAAGTAAAGCCAGACTTGAAATGGCTGGACTCTGCACCATCAGAAACTTCAAAGGAATAGCCACTAGTTTCTTTAAAAAAAAAAAAAAAAAAAGATTCTTGGAGTGGATAAAAGAATGAATAAACTTGCTTCTTGATTTGCTTTGTTGACCAACTCTGGTTGTGGGGGCGACAGAAGACCCTTCTAGAACATATTAAGACCTGAGGAACCTACTTCTTAAAAATCTCTGGCATTATGAGGGTCGAGGTTGGAGGTCCATGCTTACTGTAGACTGCCCCTCCAGGCTTGGGGCCTGCTCAGTCCACTGCCAGGCAGCCTGCCTGACCAGGTCAGTGCCGCTAACACACATACTCTTACCCTCTGATGTTTACCTGTAATCCCCATGGTAATGTGTACACCCCAACAGAGATGCCAGCCTAACGGATTCCACCCCGAAACAGCTGTATTGTCCTAAATCTAAGAGATGAAAGTCGACTGGTCACTGAAAATACAGTTCTAATGGAAACAGGCCTGAAAAGGAACTTGGGCATAGCGTGCATTCTATTTTCCAGTATATTTATCATGGGCTAGATAAGGGAAGGTCATAGTGGCTGCTGTAACATATAACCCAAGGATCTCCAGCAGAATAGCAGGTTCTCACCACCTACCTTCACTAAACATTTTCATGGACAAGGGAAAATCTGTGTTCAGGGATCTGAACAGACAGGGCTGGGGAGAACGAGGAGCAGTGCATGAACAAGGAAGAAGGTGCCTCCATGTCACCTGCCAATGGGATGGAGTGGCACAAGGTCAGAGCTCAAGCGTGATCCAGGAGGACAGCACGGCAGAAGCTCACCAACCATGAGGGATGATGGTTTTTGAAGATAGAAATGAAATATGGCTCAGCTTACAGTAAGAGCAGGAATGAAGGTAGTTGTGGCAGTAATTCTCTGCACGTGGCTCAGTCCAGGTCACAAAGTATGTTCACGTTTATTATTTGAGGCCTCACCAACACCCCAACCAAGTGGCTCAGGAAGTATTAGTGCCTTCATTCCAAATATGCAAGAAATCTCAACTGTGGCTCAGAGGCTGAGTGATAGACCCCAGTGAGTGCCGAGCCAAGGTGCAGGCTTGGGGGCCCTGCCTCTGAGAGCAGAACTTCCTCCCCTAGCTCTGCAATCCTCCAATCTGCCAGGAGGCTCCAGGGGCTGCTGGGGCCAGGGGGCAGTGGAGGTGAACAGAGCCCCCCCGCCTCCCCTCCTACGGATGCATCCTCCTGGTACCAGCCATGTTCCCATGGAAATCACTTACCAGAGGCAGACTGTTCAGAAACATGGCAACGATTAGCTGCTGCCTGGTTGGGTCCTTGCTTTGGTGAAACCTGAACTCCAACCTTTAAAGGGGTCACAGTTTAACAGACAGGCCTTTTGTATCTTAACAATGGTCTCATCAGGCTTTCTTTCACGAGGCCATTCCCTCCTCTTTCGCTATCGTCCTCTCGTCCACCTAGCACCGCCGTTTTCACTGTGTGCAGCTGGACTTGGCCAGTGCCAAATCGTGTTTTATTCGCAGCCTGAGAAAGCAATTAGACAAGCAGTCAAGCCTGGCCAACAAAGGACCTGTCCTACCAGTGCAATCTGATGTTCAAGTTTACAGAGACAACGCCACCCCCCACCGGCATGGTGTTTTTGCCCTGAGAAATCCCCGAGAGCCGAATTCTTGGGTGAGCTAGGAAGATACTCTCCCACAGGAGCAGCAGTGTTGATAAGAAAGCAGTCGAATGGTGCTTGAAATTTTGCAGGAAGATCAGTGGAAGCCCAGTTAGGCTGCAAACCGACAGCTCAGCTCTTTCTAGCATCCACAGCCACCGCCTGCTGTTTTCCCAGGTGGCTCTGAAGGAGACAGAGAAATGCAGCGGGCCATTTGTCACTGCCCCAGGTGCAACATATGCAAGCCAACTGGCGCATGCGTCCTGCAGAGGCCCTCTCCTGCCCCAGGCCTGGTCCAGGCCTCCGGATTTCCTTTTGACTGGGACTGGGGAGAACGACGCTCCCATCTCTCCTCCTCCACCTGAGGAGATGATGAGATCCGCTCTTGTGGGGTCAGAACCAACTCAGCCCTTCCCACCAAGACCTCAGATGTCTATGCTCCATATTAGCCTTTACACGCCATTTGCAATTCAAGATGTGGTCTTTTAGAAGCAATGGGAACTCATCACGGGCACGCCAATCTTGGAATCTCAAGGTACTTCTGGTGCTTGGTGGCCAGCAAATACACCAATATGTTCTTCAGTGAGTGCCAGACCCATCAGGCAGGTCCCACATGGGGTCCAGGGCTCTGAAGGAATAGCCCAAGAGGAAGCAAGCTTGAGGAGCTTTCTGTCCCTTTAGGCTCAACTCTGTGCCTGGCACCCACTGTGAAGGGAAGGAATGGATCAGATGGCCTTTGATATCTCCTTTGCCTTTGAGAAGAGAAATGAAGTCCATCACCCAGAAGTGAAATTACAGATATAAAATAAGTTTAAAGGGGACTCTAGTTCTAGAATTTTTAAGGGCATTTTTATGGCAGATTTAGGTCATATATTTAGAATGGCTTCCTTTGATGAGAACTTAATCTGGGTTATAAGTGAATGAACTTGGGGACATTGTGTGCCTGAGAGATGTCCTTTCACTGGGGTAGTCTAACTCCTCCTGACAGCCCTGGTCCCCTTTCCTCCCTCTGTGCATCCCTTCTCTGTCTCCCTCCTGGTCCATCGAGCCCAGGGAGGGAGGGTTTGGTCCTGTGAGTTGAAGTTACGCAAAACCCGAAAATAGCTCTCAGTGCATGCAGACATAATGATTCCATGCGGCAAGAAGGTCACTGTGTCTGCTTTTCCTGCCAACACACTCCTAGCTCTTCATCTATGGCTGCCTTGTGAGGCCAGAGAGCTGTGCCAGGAAGTTACCCTGGGTGACTGGGAGGCATTATGAGAATTTATAATCATGTCAGTGGGGTTTTAGAAGAGCAGGCCAGGGGAAGGGGATTTAGATGCAGTTTTAGAAGTTGGGGTTTGAACATCCTTCCGTTCTGTGGCCTGAGAGCTACCATAACTCAGTTACTTTAAAAAAAAAAAAAAATCTGGCCTCTGCTACAAATCAACTCCACTCTGTGAACCCTGCCAAAAATTAGAAAGATATCCACTCCAAAAGTTTACCGTGGTTATCCGAGTGGTGAGGTTATGAGTGAGTTGTGTTGTTTTCCTTGTATTTTTCTATACTTTCTCTAACATACAGTTTCTGGCTTTGGCCATGAAAAAGAAAGAAAGGCAACAAATTCTATTTAAAAAACAAAACCCTATAGGGGCACCTGGGTAGCTCAGTGGGGCAAAGCCTCTGCCTTCAGCTCAGGTCATGGTCCCGGGTCCTGGGATGGAGCCCCTCATCAGGCTCTCTGCTCAGCAGGGAGCCTGTCTCCCCCTCTCTCTCTGCCTGCCTCTCTGCCTACTTGTGATCTCTGTCTGTCAAATAAATAAATAAAATCTTTTAAATAAATAAATAAATAAATAAATAAATAACAAAACTAAACAAGCTAATCATGCAATTGTACCTTTGTATGTTACTGTCCGGCAGTTGAGAAGCCTGTGTCCCCACATCATGCCTCAGGTCAGGGCTGGTGTCCAGAATCCACTCCCCACCACCAGCTTCCAAAGGTGTCCCAGCAGAGAGCAGACCACAACACAGAGAGGATTTGTGTCAGCCAAGGACAGGAATGGGAACATGCTAGAGTGAGGCCAGCCAGACACCACAGCAGCAAGGAGGGGATTCCCTTCCTGTCCAACTGTCTCTGAGGTTCAGGCCTCCCTGACATCTGTGTGTTGGGAGGGAGGGCTTCAGTTCATCTGCAAACACTACGTTCTTCTCCTAAGAATATCCATCTGATGCACATTGTTCTGAAAGTCGGGAAGATCCTGTTTTCCAGACCCGGAGGGATCAAGTACTATTTAATAACTGGGAGAAACAGCCAGCAGAAAACAATCTTTTAAAGAATTCCTGAAGTCCTCCTGGAGCTGTGGGATGGATTTGCCTCAGTTTGGGGCCTTTGCCATACAGTCTGCTTACTGATGTGAACTCAGTCCAGCAACCAGTCCTGCATCTGTCTACGGAGTCTGGGCCCTGTTGGGCTCCAGTGCTTGAGGCGAGCAGTCTGGGCAGAAACAGCCATATTTCTAAAAGTGAGATGCAACTCTTACAAGTTTCTATAACAAACTCTATTTTTCATGCATCACGTGCAGACTTCTTACTGGATACAGTGCTGTTGCTCATACCAGTGGGTATGACTGCTTTGAATCTGAGGTTCAGTTCAAGCCCAAACCACCCCGACTAGGGACAGAATTCCTTGCAGGCTATTTGACAGGCTGTGTGTCAGGGAATGGATTGTTTTTAACAGGCAGTGGAGCTCTCGTCCATCCTCATTTCTTGCATTCTTCTGTGTGATGATGAGGCAGTATTCCACTAACAAAGACTCAATTCTAATATTTGGTGGTGATATCCATTAAGAAAAAGTGTAACAAGCTCAAACAACTAATCACTTCCCATGAATAACTATTTAAGACAAGGCTAAAATAGGTTAAGTTTTTAAAGGAAGTTAATTGTCACGATATATTAAGTAGATAATTGTATCATGGGATACAGACACAGCTACAGTCAGAAAGGTGGACATTAATTGATTCTTTCTGGCCAATACTGTCCTAGAAGCTGCCAGTCTTTTTTTTTCCCCCCTTCTCTCTGTTTTTAATCTCAGCGTCTCAGAATGAAGCTGAATGGAGAATAAATTGCTTACCAGAAAAGAGAGTTGCAACCGGTTTTAATAATGATTCTAGTAACTTTGAGAGAGTGTCAACAAAGACTTATTGCTTCTCTGGCAACAGAGCAGGGGAACTGCTTATCTCCTCTTCAGATCGGGCTCCAGAACCATCACGCCCTACCCTCTCCAAGAGCCGGGCTCCTAAATGTTTATGGACACCAACACGCTCGCTCTCCGGCTCATAAGCACGTCCACGCTGTCTCGGGGGCTCTGTGCGCGTGCGCGCGCGTGCCTGACATGGTAACCAGATGAGGCGCCGCGTCTAGGCTCCCCCTGTTATTTATATTAAATAATGACATGATGATGTGGGTGGCCTGTAATTCCCCCGTTTTCTGTTAACCACACTGCCCAAGTAAACTGTTTCCTGATCTCTCCTAGATGGAAATCCTCTATGAACGTGGAAGCCATTAGCAGAGTAATTGCTGTCTGTTACCATGACAACCAGCCGCTGCAGTCACCTGCCCGAAGTGTTGCCAGACTGCACCAGCTCGGCTGCGCCTGTGGTGAAGACCGTGGAGGACTGTGGCAGCCTAGTGAATGGGCAGCCACAGTATGTCATGCAAGTTTCGGCCAAGGACGGGCAGCTGCTGTCAACAGTGGTGCGGACTCTTGCCACCCAGAGGTAGTACCGCTATTAAAATAATTGAATCTGTAATTGATCCAGATGACTCTCTGTCAGATGGAGACAGGCCAGAGGGAACGTAATTAGCGCTCAGGTCTTTGTGTCAGGTGAGAGGAGGTGCTACCCAAGTTCTCTTCTCGCCGTTTCTATAGTGATGGGGCATAAAGCTCAAATTCCCCTTGTTGAGTTTTCCTCTTCAAGTTGCACGTACAGAGAGAGCCAGGCAGGCAAAGACCCCACAAAACACAGGGTGCTTTCACTGTGTTTGGTATGTGGACACTGCCGTGGGAATTATGCTCTTGTTGCCAGGCGCTAACAAAGGTGGCCCTTTGTGAGGCTTGGAGGAAGGAGGCACCTGATTTCAGGTGACAGAGCCGAAGTGATTGGACTTGTGGGCACGACTGCTGAAGGGACACTCCTGGTGCTTGTGCCAGTCAGCGCTGGCTGATGGAGCACCGCCTGGGGCTTCTTCCTGGGTGAGCCTCTTCTCCCCATTTGGGAGCCTCTTCTGTGGCCCTCTCCTTTGTGCCCCATGGTCCCCCCAACTTCTGAGCCTTCCCAACACACCCTGCCCTACAAGGTCCTTTTGTTCAAATTACCACAACTTGTCTCCTCTGAATGAGGAACCAAAGGGAGGCCAAAGACTCCGAACAGCGAAGAGATGGCTCATCCAGGCCGGCATTTTGTCCCTGGAGGTCTCTCCTCTTGTGCTGTTGCTCTCCAACGGCAGACTGAGAGCCCTGGGCTGCCCGGCCAATACACGCTCCTTGGCTTCTCCAACTTTGTGTCAGGATAAGTAGGGACAGGTCTGATCAATAAACGCATGGTGGGTATCAACACTGGACCTGACCTCCGATACTAGCACCACTTCTGACCCAGAAGCTTTAGGCCAGTCACTCACACACTGACTGCTTACCTCGGTCTGAGCAAGTCAGCCACACCCTACAGCAGAGACCCGGGCCCACACGCACCTCTGACAGGACTGCTGGCAGCACCAGAGCATTTCCTGTCCCAGCCTGGACATGGTGGCCACCAGACATGGTGTGCATCTTAGAAATGCTGCCCATGAATCTTCAGCCAATTGGCACAGCTTTTGCTAAGGGATAAAGTAGAAAGAAGTCAATATATATTTTCCCACCTCTCGAACAGCTTCTAACAATTGGTTAGGACTCAGAATATGACAAGGCGATGAGCATCATTGCTCATCTCTGAACTGAGACAGGTCACTGTATGTGCACCCGTCACCCTGGCAGCCTTGAGACACCTTGTTTAGTCAGGAAGAACAGGCTACAGAGCTAAGACGACTTAGACCTGTGAGGCGGGGTATGTTTGTGCACATGTGTATTAGGGGTTTTCACATGTTCTCATCACAAAGTCGTATAAACCAGATTATTTCCAACTTTCACACGCATTTGACTCAGTGGGAATGAAGGAGCCAAGAAGAGCCAGAGAAAGGTCAACTCCTTCAACCCCCCTGAGTGGGTCCCACTTCCGGGCAAGTAGGAAGGAAGTCTTTTCCTCCTTTAATCCCCTTTCAGCCTTCACTCATTCCCAGGATCATCCCAGAAAGGTCCCTGGGAAACAGCAGTGCTTCCATGGCTGTTTCCATTTGGCTCATAGATGGTGTCAAAGAGAGCGATGGGTCTAGGTCAGGTGGGGGCAGGTAGAGAGGCTGGTCCTCAGGCGGGCACATACAGGGATAACATAGTTTAAAACCAAATGCCCAGTAAAGGACAGTATGAGAAGCGATACAAGATAATGTCTATCAGAAAGGAATGGTCCTCTCCCAAGAAACAGTATGCACAGGAGCTGAGTCCATCTTAGTTTGAGCCTTTCCTTGGCCACTAACTTCCCTGATGAGCACTACATCATTTGATTTTTCCCTGACCTGTTTTCCTGTAAGTGAAAATAGTCACCATTAACAACAACACGTTTGCTGCATGCTGGTTCTTATTCTAAGCTTCGGATTTGGGCCATCTTTTCTCATCCTCACATCACCTACGGGGAAGGCAGGCACCATTCTTTGCACCTGTGTTAGAGAGGAAAAAACTAAAGTACAGAGAGATGACTTACTTGCACCGAGTCAGCCAACTGGTAGGCAGCAGAGCTGGAGTCCAGAGCCTGCCTCATGAACCACCATGCCGTGTGCCTTCCCAGAAAGCACAGGGCTGGTTTATCTTTTTCCAGATTAATGGCAGAGCTCTCGACCAAGGCCGTCTCCATAGGACATACTCATTACTTGCATTCAGCTTAGTGCCCATAGCATCCCAGAGAGCATCCTTGGAAAGCTCCAGGACCACCTGCCCTCAGCTCGGTGCTCTGGGTCAGATGACACTTCCGTATTAGGGCTTGAGAGTTCGCTGCCAGTTAACCTGCCTCCCCTCACTCTCCCACCCTAATGAGAGAAGAAATGAAAAGAACCTCTGAGTACCTGAAAGTGTCCTGGTTTGGTTCAAAAGATACAATTTGCCTAGAAACTGCAGCTGATGTCATTTCAAAACAATTTCTGTTTTTAATGTGAGGGACAGTTCTGGTTTTCTGATTGGTAGTTTGCCTGAACAACATCTGTGTCCAAGACAAAAGTAACAGGCTACTCACATTCACCCACTCTCAGCCCTGGGCCACCCCCTCCTTCTTTATATCCGCAACAGGAGATGCCCAAGGACCCTGGCCCTGGCCCCCACTGCCATGTACACAGAGTGTACCTCTAGGGTCTGAATGCAGGGTTCTGTTTGAGTGGCTGCTGCTGGGGAAGGTCTGAAGGACCCAGAGCCAGAGGACCGTCCTCGCGGTGACGGCGTCCAGCCTGGTGACCAGCAGATGCCCCTCCTTCTCTTGCAGCCCCTTCAATGACCGGCCGATGTGCAGGATCTGCCATGAGGGCAGCAGCCAAGAGGACTTGCTCTCCCCCTGTGAATGCACGGGGACCTTGGGGACAATCCATCGGAGCTGTCTGGAGCACTGGCTGTCATCCTCAAACACCAGCTACTGTGAACTCTGCCACTTCCGGTTTGCAGTCGAGCGCAAACCCAGGCCGTTAGTGGAGGTCAGTAATTGGGGCACGTCCTGAAAACTTCACTCTAATGAGCAAATGATGTCTGCTTTTATGCCCGGATCGCAAACCGGGTACAGCTCAGTGAAGCACAGCAGTAGCAGCGTGTGAAAGTGTGTGTGTGTGTGTGTGTGTGTGTGTGTATGCATGCATGTGTGTGAGAGAGACACAGAAGCAGCTCACACGCTCACTCCAGAGCCAGCAGTAGAAAGGTGATCTCTGTGAGAGACAGGAGAGAGCAAGTCAGTGTGAGGAGAGTGGGGAAGTTGACAGAGCTGCTCTCCCTTTTCCCATCCCTGTGAAGTGGAACAAACAGATCCATCACTCTCTTTATATACCATCTGCCCAGTTTGAAGCAACAGGTAAGTGGGCATTTGGGTTGCATAGCCCGAGAGGTCTCTGTGGAAAAATAGAGGTGCAGAGGATAATGGATGCCAACTCAGCCTTCTGGGCTTTGAGTAAGTTCCATGACCTTAGGTAAGTAATTTTACTTCTCGAAATTACTGTGAAGCTTAAATGAGGTAAGATTTCTAAAGCACTTAGAATACCAAGTACATATCCAAGTGTTTGAATTTTTTTTAAAAATCCTGTAGGAAATTATACACAAGCTTCTTTTAGCTAATAGCCTAGCATTGGAATCACTTTTCTTTAAAAGGCAGGCATTTCAACCCAGCCATTAAAATGGTAGGACACTCTTTCATATTTTAGGAGCCGCACATTTCTACTTTAGACCAAGGATCTAGTCCTATATTAGCTAGAAGCAGCAGAAAATATCATTAGACTATTTTGTCCTCTCTCCTACCCTCAATTTCTACCAGTCAATTAAAAATTTGATATTAGCAACAATAAATATTCTAACGTATTATGAACCAGAGCTAATTGAAAGAGACCAAGACCAAGATTATGGGCCTCTAATCCAGACCCACTGATAACCTCCCCCTTCTTTCAGCAGCTGACCTGGCAGAACTTTGGCATTAAACTAAAGCTAGAAATCAAGATGCCCTTCTTGGAGACTATTTAAAACAGGACGTTAGCATCTCGGCCTTATAGCTCTGGAGAGCTCTCATATATCTGGTCTCCTGTTTGACCTTGAAAATTTAATCAGGACCTATAAACTAGGGCCTGTTTTAGCTATGACTTACTTGCCAAATGGCATGAAATTTATTTGACTTGCCTCAGTACACCTCCGCTTTAAGACTCTGGATCGAGTGACCTCTTAATTTAGCAGTCTTGCTGCTTGACATCCACTATCAGAAATTCCTATTTACAGAGTGCCCATCAGGGATCTGGCCCCATGCCACATTCTCTGGGATTTACATTTCAGAACTTCTCTGCAGAGGCAGGAGTGGGGGGTAGGTATAATTAAACGATAAACAAGGAGGGTGAGGATGTCTCAAGCCCAAAGGCAAAAGTTAAAAAGAAGCCTATTTCACCTTTCCAGAAATTTCTGGAACCTCCCCAAGTTGATATTGCACCTTCTCCAGGGAAGCTATCTTCCCAGAATAAAAACAAAATGAAATTTAAAAAACAAAACAAAACAACCGTAACGCTGCTTTAAAAGGGCTACAGTCCAGTGGTCTTTACTGGTATCTCCCCAGTAAAGAAGACTCTTACTTTCGCTTGGTAAAAATCCCAGTGTGTGGGGGATATATCGGTTTTGTCCAGCTGACTCGCCTGTGTGGAATCACCCAGTGAACCCCTTCTATCTTGGAGAGGAAAACATGCACCCAGACACAGAGGTTCTTCAAAGCTGCTTATGTGAGGCCACAGACTCTGGGATCTTAGGCTGCTGTCATTACACAAGGAATCGGGGCAAATGACCTTGAGAATGTGTGAGGTGCTCTGTAAGATTTAGGGCCTTGCCTACAAAAACTTTACCCAAACGGTCACCGGTGGTGAAATTTTCATTGCACAAATGGAATGTGACATTTTTCAGAGTTAATGATGATTGAGCAAGTTGAAAGTGAAAGGCAAACCTTCTCAAGCCTGGGGAGGCTGGCCGTTTGATCATCCCATGGCGAAATGAACTTGCTGTTTGACCATAAGCAATAAAAAGAAGTTGTCTTTTGTTTCTCAGCTGGAGGACAAATGAGAACCAGGTGCAGGCAGATTTTTCAACAAATGACATTACTAATTGACTTCTCCACTCTTACCAAAGGGCAGGTTTATTCATACTGAGCTGTGCTTCATATTTTTATCGCAAGATAACCATTCATCTTTTTCGGAAAATCAGCAACACCCGCGTATTTGGGTTAAACATTGGGAGTATTGTTACTTTACTTCTCATTTGCACTCTTTCAGTTGCTTTAATCATTTTTGTATCTACCCATTGGATCTGCCTTCTCATTAAAGCAAGAAAATTCTATAACATTGAATTTCAAAATCAATGTGATAATAACAGCTTCTTGTTTACTAGAGGAAGCAGTTGAAAAAGTCATTTATAAATGTTATTTGTCAGCACCCAGGTGTTAATGTTGGTCAGAATCACCATCACACCTCAAACTCCCACTGTTCAGGGAACTCCCCCAGTCCCTCATTCAGCATAGCCCTCATCCCCCTGATCACCACCGCCGGTTGGAAGACACTGCACCATCCCTTCCTTTCCTGCACTCTGTGCCGCCCGCAGCTGGATGTTCATTTTTCACAGATCAGAAACCCAGCGTTTCTGTCTCCAAGTTTCTATTCATAAAGGCCAAATCAGTATTCGCACCTCCAACCTGGGCATTATCTCCTCAGTTAACCAGTGCCCAACGTGAGACACAGCTCAGTTTCTCAGAGCTGCTGTAGGGAGGGGAGGGTGAGCTAGGGGCTTCCCATGATATCCTTAGTCCCTATAAATACTTAAAAAAAAAATACATTCCACACTTAAAAATGAGGACACCCTTCGATACAATCCTTTGATATGATCATCATCTCGAGGTATAAATCTCGATAAGATGATTTTGCGTGTGCCTATCCACTAACCTACCTACCTCCATGGGCAGACTAAATCTTTTAGTGTCCTCTGGTAAATTCATTGCCAGTTTTACATCCTAATTTTTTATTTTTTTTTTATTTTTTTGCCGCTAAGTACGCCAGTATAATAACAAGAGCTAGTTTCAACCCAAGAGAGCTTCATTGTAATCATCTGGTTTACTCAAATGTGGGTGAATTTCCTCTACTCCAGCATCTGTAAATCTCTTAAGGTCTGTGTCAATCAGGCAAAGCTTGAAAGGGAAGCATTCACACTGTACATAGCAAAAAAGGAAGAGCAGATACAACACACATGCATCTCACACCTCCACGGATAGCACTTCTCTCCTCTGAAGCCGGCGTCTTTTTCACTGATGATGGAAAATTTACCCAGTGGCAATTTGTCAGATAAATTATCCCCAAGAATAATGACCTGGTAGAATGCAGTAAATAGACAGCCACTAACCATAAAAGGATTCGCTGAATGACCAGCCTGGGTGGTTTTATGGGCTCCTTCCTGCTCATTTTCAGTTTTCCTCATCTCTCTCTGCAAATTGAACTCTGATACCATTCTTTTACAACAAAGGGAAAAATACAGAAAACCAATAAAAATACCATGATGTGTTCCCCAAAATGTGTGCCTTGACTGCCGCCCACCGCTATGATTGCGTGTGTGATGGAGCAGTTTGCCACGGAAACCCATCTTATGTGCAAACAGCGTGCTTGCAACATGAGTTTCCACTGATGGGAGTATCTGGCACTGGGTTCTCCTAAGACATGTATCAGTAACACCCACCCTTGCCCGGGAGACTTATGAAGTAATAGATCAGCTCAGCACCGTCCTGATTAAAATGAAAGAGCCAGGAAATGGTGCAAATCGGGGGGGTGGAGGTGGGGGCTTCCTAGGATCTGCTCTTCCTCTGATCACAGAGACATGGTGATTTTTCACAGAGGGAGTGATTAGGTTTCCGTATTCCTAGTTCCTTTACACAGACCCAGCTGATTGATAAGAATTGTAGGAGCAATTTAAAAGCTGTTCCCTGCGACTCAGAGGTTTAGCTAAACTGAAACTGAGAATGTTTTCACACAGATCAGTTACTCAGAATAATGAGATGTAAAGCTAGAGAGAGAAGGATTAAAGTGTTTTTATCCTAAACTTTTTATTTATTTTATATATATATGTACACACACACACACACACACACACACACACACATATATATATATATATATATATATATATTTAAGTCACTAGAGGAAAATGTTTCTAAAGTGTGCCCTGGATTCAGTGTAATCTCCAGCTACACAGCAGGAAGCCGAACTGAACTGCTGTGGAGAAACCACTTTGTACCTTGGCATTTGCTTTTTAATACATTTAAGACTTCCCTCAAACCCTCTTAATAAGTATGTATCAGGCTTAGGTGGCGACATCGTTTGGCTCTTATTATAGTGGGTTTGGTTTGCTTTTGATTTTTAATATATCCATTTACGTAAAAACATGAGCTTTTGGTTTCAGAGCAGGCAAATTCCTCTCTGCAAACCCCTGTGGCATTGAGGTAATTAGGGAATGATACCACAGGGGACATAAAGGGATTCGAGGAGCTTCCCAGGCGTGCGTACCGCCTATTACACTCGTCGAAGGCAGGCCGGCAAGCTCCCCTTTTCACACCAACCCATGAGCGCGACCTAGTAAGGAAGGGAATGGGCTCATGATCCCAGCATGAGATGGGCAGTCCAGAAGCACCTACTCATTAAGTCAACGCCTGACTGGAGAACTTCCCTTCCCCCAACTACAAACTGTCTATCATACTTTGGGCCTGTGGTTATAAATCTAAGAAAGCGACCATGGCCTTATGGTTCAAGCCAGACATGGCTAGAGGAGGTCTTCGGGGAGACACACCAGTAACGCAGCTTCAAGCCACACAGCCCACAAGGAGATTCTGACCAAGCTTGGCTCCTGCTCACTCGCTGGCCCTCAGGCAGGTTTTGGAGGGAAGGGCAGGGGAGCGCAGCCCTGTGGGCACGCCAAGCAATGAGAAGCAAACACTCACTCCAGGACTCCGCAGGAAACCGCTGGCCAAGTTAGAAAAGTATGGTTGTGAGTAAGGCACACGGGACCAAATCCGAAAGTTTCTGGCCCAGCTGGCCTCTGCCAAGCTTTTAGGAATCCAAGCACTATACAAACATGGCACCGTAGTCTTGGAGAGAAAAGTTCATATTAAACGTTCGGTAGATGAAGGCACAGGCTTACCGTGATTCTGTGAACCCAGACTCCCTGGGTGAGAAAGTGAAGAAAGTCTCATGCACTGCTCTCTGCTTCTCCCTCCTACTCTGGGTCCTGTTCCGGAGGGACAAAATGGATGGCAGGGTCACCCCCTGGCATCTGTGGAGCAGGGTGGAGGGCTTTGGCTGAAACCACGAGAAGCTTCCACTTCTCACTCTCACTCCCAGTCTAACTGCCACCACCTGAGCTCAGGGCGGGGGAGCACAGTTTCCGCCCGCTCTGCCCCTAGGCTGCCTAGTCCCTCCTAACTGGAGGCAGCTCTCTGACCTGCTCCAGGTGAGGCTAAGTTCTCACAAAGCAGAGGGAGGGTTTGCGGCATTGAAAGACAAAAAGGGGAGCATGTTGAGGAACCCTGTGTGTCTTAAGTCATGGATAGCAGAACAGAGGCCCTCTCACTGAGTGAAATCTGGGCCGGTGACTTCACCAAGCAGGGCTTAACGTGCTAACTCTGGCCACTGGCCTGTAACTGTAGTATATCCTGCACGGGGCTGGCCGCCCACGGCCTGCAGTGAAAACTTGGACGAGTCACTTCTCTTTATGCGTTAGCTCCTCCCCCAGCCAAGTAAAGCCAAGCTCACAAACTGGCTTGCTCACTCATGTACACAAGTGTGCTTTTTGCCTCAACACTTTTTTAAAAATTTTTTAAAGATTTTTATCCATTTATATGAGAGAGAGCATGAGCAGGAGGAAGGGCAGGAGAAGCAGACTCCCCACTGAGCAGGGAGCCCAATACAGGACTCGATCCCAGGATCCTGGGATCATGACCTGAGACAAAGCCAGACGCTTAACCGACTGAGCCACCCAGGCACCTCAGCCCTTTTTTTCCCAAAAGAATTTGAATGCCTGTAGGTAGGATAAGCACTCCCAGTTCATCCAGGCCTTGCCTCTTGCTTCCACCCATGCAGCACTTTTCTCCTGCTTGCATTATCTGCCGCCATTTACCTTTGAGATTACAAAATTGGGTGATTTCTCCCACCTGTCAGAGTTTTCTGATACTGCAAGTATTTTTTTTCTACTAGCATCTTTCTCTCAGGGTAGTATAGACTGAACCTAAAAATCTCCCTCCTGTTCTTCCCTCATCAAAAATGAGCTGAAATGGCTGAATCCCAAATCACAAATTCAGAATCACAAAGCAGATGAACCACGAAGAGAAGGCCTACCAGCGTGGACGGGGTTCTGGCACCTGGCAGAACCTGTGTGTTGGCCAGGCACTTCCTTAACCTCCAGTCAGGTCTCTGGACAGGCTGCCAGCCCGCACCTGGGCCAGTGGCACCATCTTTGGGGCTGGCCAGGGGATAACATCCCTGCTGACCGAAGTCCCAAGATCCTGCACCCGTAGTCGTTCTGTCTTGAATTTTCTTCTTGGTTCTGGTGGCTAATTTGGCGGCTGCTTCGTTACTTAAAGCTTAGTTACAAAGAAGCTGTTTTAAGGTGTCTATTAAATTCACAGCTTGCTTCATTAAAAATCACTTCATTAAAAAAGCAAGCCAACCGAAGTGTTCCCATGTCCGTGCCAGATGGAAGGGAGCTCACTGCTTGGTGCCGGTGTTTTCAGGCCATCCACTGCTGGTACAGGCTTAATTTGGAGGGAAAATCCAGTTTCATGCATAAAAAGAATTACATGACCGGATTCCATTATTTTAAATTGTACTGATCCTTGCAGTGAACTGGGTTGAAAGACAAATGAGAATCCATGTTCTGAAGAGGACCTTTGGCAGTCCAGCAGCTGCTCCCTTCCACTGGCTCACTGAGGACACAAAAATGCAAAACGCCAGGAGTCACTTCAACCAACTTTTAAATTTTCATTCGCTATGTTAAAAAATATGAAGGAGGGGGAGCCTGGGTGGCTCAGTCAGTTAAGCGTCTGACTCTTGATTTCAGCTTAGGTCATAATCTCTGGATCGTGGGATCAAGCCCCACATCGGGCTCTGCACACAATGCAATGTCTGCTTATCTGCTCTCCCTCTGCTCCCCCCCCCCATGCTTGCTCTCTCTCAAATAAATAAAATCTTTTAAAAAAATAAAATAAAAATACAAAGGAGGATGAAGAATAATGTGTCAAACAAGTGCGTCTCCACCACCTAGAATTAACAAACCTTAGCATTTTGTGAGCAACAGACCTTTGCAGGGACAGTGAGAAAATGTCTCTAGTCTTCACTAATTCACCCTCAGGTGTTCTCAAATACAGGAGAAGACGGAGCCGGGTTTTCCTTAAGCACATCTGGGCCAAGAATAAAAAGAAGTAAACAAAATGAGATAATAATCCTGCAAGATCCCAGACCCTTTGCCCTAAGTCCCAACGTAAGAACAACAGCTAGCACTGGCCACCAAGAGGTCCACTTCTTTGAAAGGCAGGCAATTAGAAGCTATTACGTGGGAGTTGGGCATGGCGATAGTGGAAGTGAAACTGTCCTTGGGCGGCTGGCAGGAGAGCTCTGTAAAGGGGAGTCTGAGAGAGGAGCACCGCCGTGTCACCGAATGACTAAAGCTGGTGATCATCTTTCCCTAAGTCCTGCCAAAACAACAAGGTGCAGTTAGCTCACAGCAACTGCCCTGTGCCGGTACGTGTCAGGTTGAAAAGAAGGGAGACATTGATTGCAGATTTCAGGTGCATCCTTACAGACACTGCTTAGAGCCCCCCTGCTGGGGGCTTCTGCCAGCCCTTCTCTTGCCTCTTCAGTTTTGTGTCAATAGCTGACACTTTTAATTCCAGGGAAAGAATACACGTTATTAAATAACGGCGTGAAATATTGTGAGCAGTACATGATTATAGTTAAACGCTGCCTAATGAACGGTTGTATTCGAATGAGCAAAGCCGAGAGGTGTCTTCACTCAGGCAGCGGAAGATCAGTGGCTGTTCATTGGCAGAGGGGTACGCTGTATGCCTGTTTGTAGGAGAAACTTCGCTTTTCAGAAGAGACACCCAAGTCCAGGGGCATTCACTAATTTCATTTTGAGTCTACCTATTTGTATCCTCAAAATTTCACATCCCAAAGTGTTTTTCTTCTTGAGTTGTTTACCCATTTCCAAGCAAAGGGGAACTATGTTGTGCTATATGCTCATGTATCATCTGATTCCCGTGTCTCTCTCCTCATATGGATAGTATCCCATTTTGTAGGTAAAGAAGCTGAGACTTTGAGATGGTAAATCACTCTTCAGAGATCTCAAGTACTTTCAGCCACAGGGCTAGTAGGTGGAGAAGGCAGAAGAATCCAGGTCTCCATGACCCCTTTAGTCCTTGGTGTCCCCACCATACCTGGCTTCTTCTGTCCTGACTTGAAAGTACTTCTTTTCTTTTCTTTTTTCTTAAGATTTTATTTATTTATTTATTTATTTTTAAAGATTTTATTTATTTATTTGACAGACAGAGATCACAAGTAGGCAGAGAGGCAGGCAGAGAGAGAGGAAGGGAAGCAGGCTCCCCGCTGAGCAGAGAGCCTGATCCCATCCCAGGACCCCGGGATCATGACCTGAGCCAGGCAGAGTCTTTAACCCACTGAGCCACCCAGGCGCCCCTTAAGATTTTATTTATATCTTTGACAGAGAAAGAGGGAGAGAGAGAGAGCACAGCAGGGGGAGCGGCAGGCAGAGAGGAGGGAGAAGCAGACTCTCCCCTGAGCAGGGAACCTGATTCGGGGGCTTGATCCCAGGACCCTGGGATCATGGCGTGAGCCAAAGGTAGATATTTAATTGACTGAGCCACCCACATGCCCCAAAAGTACTTCTTTTCACTTGCTTGTTGACATGGACACGCACATAACGCACACACATTGCCGAGGGCTTCTCCACCTGTAGCCAGCCTTCCTAAGAGACTAAATGTATAGAAGATTAAAGCCCTGATCTCCTCTTGACCTTGAATTCCCCTATTAAACCAAAGCTGCTAAGGGGATGGGAGAGTGAATGGACAGAGCACAGGATTTCTAAGGCAGTGAACCTACTCTGAACAATGGTGGATACATGTCATTTTGCATCTGTGCAAACCCATAAAATGTACAGTACTAAGAGCGAACCCTAACGTAAACTCTGGACCTTGACTGGTCAGTAATGACGTGTCAGTGTAGGTTCATTGACTCTGGGGGGGTGGATATTGAGAATGGGGGAGCCTCTGCAGGTGTGCGGTCAGGGGGCATATGGGAACTCAATTTTGCTATGAACCTAAAATTGTTCTGAAAAATAAAGTCTTTTGGGGGCTCCTGGGTGGCTCTGTCGGTTAAGCGTCTGCCTTCAGCTCGGGTCTTGATCCCAGAGTCCTGGGATCGAACCCCATGTGGGTCTCCCTGCTTAGTGGAGAGTCTGCTTCTCCCTCTCCCTCTTCTTCTGCCCCTCCTCCCCCAGCTCACGCTCACTCACTCTCATGCTCTCTTGCACACGCTTTCTCTCAAATAAATAAATAATCTTTTAAAATTAAGTCTATTAAAAAATACAAATACACACACAGACTTGAGCTGGGTCAGATTGAGAGTGGGACAGTGGAATGGTTTTGCTTCTCTGTGTCTCTCCCCCCACCCCCCAGTCCAAGGTGGTCCAAGCTCTTAGGTATAGCAGCCTGTTTGGAGCTGGAGACATCATTCTTCATCACCAAGGACTTCACACACCCTTTCTTTGTCTCTTCTTATCTGGTTACTCCCTCTCCATATCTGAGTCTTCATTTTACTGAGTCATTTGGTCCCCCATTTCTTCTGAGATTTCCCCTCAGGGAGAGAAAGCCCCGTGAACACAATGGTGTTAAGAGCCTTTTCCAGCCGTGAACAGTCCTGACGGCTAATTTCTCACAATGGGGTTGTCTGAGTTTGTGAGGTAGACTTCTTTAAAGACTGTCCCCTAGATCACTCAGTTTGGTAAAACTGGTTTTGCAACACATGAAGGACAACGCTGGCCTTTCTCTTGATTTATTTGTATAATTGCCTCATTTCTTTGCTTCCCTTTCTTCCCTTTCATGACAGGTGCAGCAGATTTGGGGAACAATAAGAAAGAGCCTGTCGGGTCTGGTGGGGCTTGGGTTCCCTCCTTCATTTTCACTAACTGTGTATTTCTGTACCTCATCACCTGCCTGCCTGCATGTTTTCGGAGAGGAGCCTGTGATACCATCTGATAAAGCTCTTCTTTGTAGTCCATTATTATAGAGTTAGAGGGACAGATTCGCACTGCAATGGACATGTGAGAGGAAAGTTAGGATTGTACGTGTATAATGCGAGGGCGAGAGAAAACTCGTCTGAAGCTTTTAGTTTACTGAAAAATGGGTTTAATTCTTAGGTACACCATTTAGGAAAATGTATAAAAATCTGCTTGTGAAGATTGAGGTCAGATTAAAGGAAGAAGAGGAAATACTTTCTACTCATTACTTGATCATTGCTTCACCTCCAGCGATGCTGTTAGAAACAGGAGGTTGGAATAAACGGTGAGGTTCACAATCTTTTGGGGCTCGGAGGGAAAACGGCTAATATAGTATATATGAAATGCTGGCAAGTGGTTGCAGCGGGAACATTGTAAAATAGAATTTATAGACATTTAAGGGCTTTTATCCGGGAAGAATCAGTAAAAGCAGAAATTGGGAGATGAAGGGAAAATATCCACCATCCTAGAAAATAATGCCTCCGCTCCTATTTTCCTACGTCCAAAGCCTCGATCTTTGCATGAAAAGTGGGACATGCAAAGAGAAAAGGCATGATAGACGGGAGGAATAAAATCGCTCTAATGTTTTTCTAAACACTGACTTATCTGCTTAAAATCTACAACTCTAATGTTGAAACCCAAAAGTCATCCATACACCAAAATATACACATTTTCAGCTCTTTGGAAGACATACCTGACAGATACAGACCTGAAAAATAACCCAATTAGATGAAGATGTGGCAAAGCAAAAGGAACACCGAACCAAAATTCACGCGGGATGGATTCTTTAGCAGAACCTACAAGACACTTCCAAGTTTTTTTCACCAGTGGTCTTTTCCAGTCTCAGATTTTACAAGCAGCTTTATTTGAGATTTAATTCATGTACGTACAGTTCCCCCCACTTAAAGCGTATGGTTCAGCGACACTTAGCATATTCACAGAGTGTGTGACCATCACCACCGTCCCCTGTAGGACATTTTCATCACTGAAAAAGAAACCACCTCCTTCAGCCTTCACTCCTGGGTCCTCCCCCTTGCTACCTCCAGCCCTGGGCAACCACTGATCTGTTTTATGTCTCTATGGATTTGCCTATAAATGGAACACTACAATAGTGGTCCTTTGTGATCCGCTCCCTTCACTCAGCATTAACGTTTGCAAGGTCTAGTCTCAGATTTTGCAGAAAATATATCTTAATCTTCCTGGCTATCATTTTATGTATTCTTGGTCCCTTCCGAGTATCCTTAATATACAACTCCTACTAGTTATCACTGACTGAGTGCTTGCCCTGAGCCCGTGTTCTAGACACTTAAACGTCCTGTGTGTGCCACCGTCTCCATTTTAGGAAGCGGGACACTGGTACAGAGATGTCAGTGGTTCTTTTTCCTCTTCGGGTGTTGCCCCTTCCCTATCACAGTTTATGAGCTGAAACCCTGGGCTTTTCTCCTCTTTTATTGTATGAAAATCATATGCACATCGATTTTTTTTTTATATCGTCTGAATGCTTTCCATCTCTGCTCTGTATGAATCCTTTTCTTCCTTTAAGCCCATTAATTTAATTCGGTTGCTTTCGTGGCTCTGCTACCCTGCAGCCGTACAATTAATTTTTTAAATATCACATTTTGTGCCCTAGGTTAATTTTTTTTTAAACCAGCATCTAAGGAGAAATTATGGATTCTCGGAGACAGTCAAATCCTACTCTTGCCCCCATTCTTCAATTTTTTGAAGCTCAGAAAGTTGACTTGGACCAAGCAGTGTCTCAAGCTAATTTAAGGAAATGCTCTAGAACACAGTTTCTTCCCCCTCAGATCTGTTTGAGGAGCTGATAAAAGCTTGAACTCTCTCCCCTGAAATGTGCAGACGTCTGGTGTTCAAATACATTCTTCAAGGGCTCTCAGGTTTTCCAAGGCCCTGAAACTTAGTCAAGGACCCCTGATCTGGAAAGACAGTCATGTAGATGGCGAGGGAACATGCAGGTTTTTCAGATGTGTCTCCCGCACCCTCACCATGTTTTGCGCATGAGAAGTAAGGGAAATTTCTCAACACTCCACGGCCAATTCCCTCTTCCCTGAGGAGTCGCGTTATAATTTTGTGGGTGCCACAGTCATGCATATCATTTGCCAGTCTTGAGGGGAGAGCTAGTGATTCAGGTATGCACATATATGGGACTGGGCTAGTTATTAACTCAGCTTCTCCCACGCTTGACTTGGTCCTGCAAGGGGACCTATTAGGGCCACATGTCTCTGGATCACTCAAGCTAAAAATGTCTGTGTGTCTCTCAACTGGAGTGGAGCTTTCCCACACACAGCCAGCTGTGCTCATCCAGCTGGACTCTAGCTTGCCCTGCAATAAATGCCAGTCCTTGATGCTGTGACCCATGTCAGTTGAACTGTTGCCCCTGCCCCTTCAGAACGTCTTCCCTGAAGACAGTTCTGTGAGCTTTGTAGCAACATGGTCCATAAACAGTGAGCCAAATCAAGAGAAGCAATGCCAGTCAATACCACCATGGCATAGTTCTGCCTAGCATTTTGATATTCAGGGCCCTGTACCCAATGAAGGATATCCCAAAAGACCAGGAAAGCAAGAAAAGCAGGTGGACAGAAAGAGAAAGAGGGAGACTCTCTAATTTAGGTGTGAGGGGGCTTGGGAAGAACATGTCTGAGATCTTGAAAATCGTGGAAGGCTTAGACTGTGCACAAGGAGTGGGTAGAACCATCCAAATGGCTTGCAGACTGGGGGGCTACCTTTGAAATTTGGGGGCAGGGAGATTCCAACAAAAATAAAGAGGTGTCAGCAAATTCCAGCACAGGGACTTAGGCCACTGCCTCAAGTGGAGCCTTGAGAGAATCCAGAACCAGTCACTGCTGGGAGGTACGTCATGTCTGCAAGGTCAGCTGGGCCATCCTGACTATTTGGGATCCTTTTTGGCAACAAAACCCTGGACTCAGGTGCCTGGGTGGCTCAGTGGGTTAAGCCTCTGCCTTCGGCTCAGGTCATGATCTCAGGGTCCTGGGATCGAGTCCCGCATCGGGCTCTCTGCTCAGCGGGGAGCCTGCTTCCTCCTCTCTCTCTCTCTCTGCCTGCCTCTCTGCCTACTTGTGATCTCTGTCTGTCAAATAAATAAATAAAATCTTAAAAAAAAAAAAAAAAAAACCTGGACTCCAGGGATTGAGGATCTAAAAGTTCCTGTCTCCATGTCTCCTAGCAGAAATCTATCCCTTTCCCAAAGTGCCTCAAACCTTCTGGCTTACTTTGGGAGTAGGTGGCGCTGGGGAGACTCTCTTCTCTCCTCTATCCTGCGTGTGTTCCATGTTTCATCGCAAGCCTTCCCCCACACCCCGCTCTGGGACTTCTCACACTCACACCCTTACTCTACCTCCAAGGGGCACCGATTTTTAAATGTGGTCCCCTTTGAGGACCTGGCTGTGAATTTGATTTCTCTCTCTCTCTCCCTCTATTCCTTTAAATATCCCCATTGATCAAAACAGAGATTTATTATCCTTATTCCTATTATTCATCAGAGTCTCCTGTTTGGTCCCGGGTTCCAGCTGGGACTCCTACGTGGTATACCATCCTGGCACCTTTTGCCTTGTGATCCTGTCCTTCTGCTGGAAGTAATTATTCGAAGCTTCAGGAACCTGCGGTCCAATAGCAAGCCAGCAGAGAGGGTGTCAGAGGCCAGCCACTGGGCTGGCTCCGGGACCAGGGGCCCCATAAGTACCAAAATGAAGCAGGGCTCAGGGACCTAGGGCTGCTGTGGCGTCCTGTTTATAACAGACCACATAATATGATGCCCTTGGCTCCCAGGGCAAATCATTTCTATTTTTAGCACAATGTATGCCAATCATCAATTTCTTCTGGAAATTTCTGTTTCCTTGCCCTCTAGCCTCCCTTCCTCACCTTCTCTTGCTATGTCTCTGGCTTTCCACAGATCACGTGTGTCACATAATTCTGCAGCATCCTTTCATATTTTGGATAAGCAGTCTCCATTGGCTGTGATCACTTCTGCACGGTGATGATCTAAAACAGAGCAAAATGACTCCCATTTTCTTATATCTGAAGTTGTGATAATACATAAAATTATTTTGCCATCTAGTCCTGCTGTGCCGCTAATCTCATCTTTGGAAAATTTCAAACCGTCGGTGTGGGTGTGCATCGCATTTGTTTAAATAATGCCAGCGCCAAATTAGAATGTCTCAGACACAAACACGGTATTTATGGAGCACTATAGCCCATTAATTGGCTTAGTGGCCGAAATCCTCCAGGGACCATCACAGATCTCCAGGGCGCCCTTGAACATGACTTATGCTGGAGCCAAATCACAGCTGTGAATGCCAGCGCCACTGCTAAGCATGTGTCTGTGGCAAAAATTGCTCCCCTGTGTTTGACCAGCAGAGTCAGGGCGAGGATGTATGTATATTTCTCAGTTAAACTCATCCTGTTTCTGCTCAAGGCCATCCTCCGGGTCAGAAGCATTTATAGTCGTCTTTGGCTCATATTTACCAAGCACAAATTAAATATTTTAGGAAATGGGAATATAACTGTGAACAGGCCGAAAGAATGTTGTACACTATTAGACCTTACCTGCCAGGGAGAAAGACGCGGGATAAACAAGTCAATAAAAGAAAAGGTTATCTCTGATAGTGATAAGAGTTATCCAGGAAGAACCAAGTTGTAAAGAATAACTTGGTGAGAGAATGCGTGGCGGTTTGTGAAGGCGCCTCTGAAGAGGTGACCTTCGAGCGGAGAAGTGACCAAGAAGGAGGGGCCAGACGTGGGAAGAAGCATACCAGGCAAAGCACCAACCGCTACACTTGCTCTCAGGCAGGAACCCACTCAGCATTCCCAAATCAGGAAGAAACACTGACAAGGTGGCCTGAGAGGTCAAAGGAGCCAGATTCCAGGTGCTAAACTTTTCCTTCACGGACCCACTGGCGCTCTGTTGACGCCTGTGGATCCCTTCTCAGAATCATGGGATGCATGGAGGGCCCACTTGGGATGCGACGATACCCCATGACACTCTAACAGAGCTAGCAAACAAAAGTTGTGATGTAAAACCCAAGGGCTTCTTTAACCCATTCTGTTGTGGCAGATCTGAAAACCAACTCTGAAGCGGCAGTATGTCAGGACGTCTGCCACAATTTAACAGGAAGTGAAATACTGTGATCTTCATTGATCACAAAGCCACAAGTACTCCTCACATCAGTAAGATTTTCTGCATGACTCAATGAGATGCTAGATTTCAATTAGAGGTTGTGAAAATCCCCATCCACAAATCACAGATCCCGCGAATCCTACACTTGGGCCCCAGACAACCTGGGCTGCATCACGCAGGGTTCAGGAGCCATGGTGAGGCATTAAACTATGTGCCATGGGGAGCCGCCAGGGAATTTGAAACAAGAGAAGTGGGGTGATGTTACTGCTTTAGAAAAAGCGGATTCGGGGATCACAGGAACAGGAGGCAATTGCAGGTGAGAGGCAAGCCTGGCTTGGAAGCGTAATGGCGCTGGAGAGAAAAAGACATGAATGTGTTCAAGATATATTCTAGAAGAACCAACAGGACACACAGATCGCTTGCCTGTGGGGCATGGGGATGAGAAAGGGCCCAATCAGGATGAGGCAGAGGGCGCAGACAACAGCCAGCAGGCACTGTGGGACAGCATGCATGGGAGCTGGGTGATGCCAGGGAACCCAGGGCTCCGTGGTGGACCTGGGCGAGTTTGACACATTGCTCCCACAGACAGAGAGATGTCTAGGAAGCCCTGGGCTAAAAGACGATGCACACACTCTCTAGTCAAACCGCATGTCCTGAATAGAACTGGGAACTTGAGACAGAGAGGGTCCCTCACCACTCCCCTCAAAGCCACATCATCCTCTCTCCTGTGAGGGAGACTCCTGGTTGCTTTTTTTTTTTTTAACTCCCCCAAAGAGGTGAAATACTTGATGAACAGTTTGGGGGAGCTAACGGGGGTCACCGGAAGCAATGTCCCGGCTCCCATTTTATCCCCTGCCTGGTGCTACTTCCCCAGCCTTATCCACTGTGGGAGCAAACAGAAATTAGGATCAAGGGGCGCCTGGGTGGCTCAATGGGTTAGGCTCAGGTCTGCTTTTGGCTCAGGTCATGGTCCCAGGGTCCTGGGATCGAGCCCCGCATTGGGCTCTATGCTCAGCGGGGAGCCTGCTTCCTCCTCTCTCTCTGCCTGCCTCTCTGCCTACTTGTGATCTCTGTCTGTCAAATAAATAAATAAAATCTTAAAAAAAAAAAAGAAATTAGGATCAAGATTTCCTGTAGTTATACATGAAACTAATATAACAGAGTGAAACATTCTATGTCCATTACACTTCAATTTTTAAAATTTTTTTTTAATTTTTGTAAGATTTTATGTAGTGTGAAAGCAAGCTGAGGGGAAGAGTTGAAAGAACAATAGGCTGGAGATCTCAAAGCCTGGCTCCTCTGTGTGTAACCTTGAACAAGTACCTTAACCTCACTGAGGCTTAATATCCTAATTCAAAATGTGAATAATAACACCACCTGCTGTTATTAAATTCAGCGAAAATATCTGGCATCTAACAGGCACTCGGCACATATTTTTGGTTGAACCTGAGTTGTGTAATTTTTAAACAGATATCTGACATTGTCCTTTTCTTGTGTAGTTCAAGGTAGTTTTCAGGTAGAAAAAAAAAACAGATTATAATTGGGACAAAAACAGTACAAAGGACCCTGAATAATTTACTGGATTTCTCATGCTGTTTCATGACCTGTGGAAAAAGAGATGGCATTCCACAATTATTTACAACTTAAAAAAAAAATCTTGAGCAGAAACTACAAGTTTTTCACCTTGTAGCAATAAAATACCGCATAGATATTTCTCCTAGAAACCTAAAAAGAATGATACGTAAGGATCTCTAGTCCAGAAGGCTAAAGGCAGTGAACTTCAGGAACTAATGTCTACCCACCAACAAAAGTGTCTCCTCACCAATAAATTTCAATAGACTAACTAGTATTGTAAGATCTTTTCTGGTCAAGCTACTGGCATCCAGATGTTTATTCATTCATTTTCATTACAAGCATCCACTGTGCTCCAGCACTGCTCTTGGACCGAGGCATCCAAGAATGAACGGAAATGAGGTCCCTGTCATCACAGAGCTCTCAGTGAAGTAGGGAGCAAAATATAAGCAAGAGAACAGCCAAATAAATAGCATCTCTTCGGAGAGTGTCGTGTGCTCTGCAGAGAATGTAGCCAAGCACTGTTTATAGGCACAAGGAGTGTTTGCGAGGAAAAGGTACCATTTGAGCTGAGACCTAAATGATCAGAAGGAGCCAGCTGTGCAGTAATCTGGGCAGAGCCTGCCCCCCCCCAATGGGAACAGGCACTGGTAAATGTTGGACATGAAGGGGGAGAGGGAAGAGGGGACTTGGTCGGAGAAGTAGGCAGGTGTGAGGTCAGGTCTTCTCGGAGTCCTAGGTTAAGAGTACAGACTTGATTCTGACCATTGCAGAGCCTTAAGCAAAGGAGCAACAGGCTCTGACAGGTGGATGTTCAACGTCACCCCAGCTGGTTTTGGAGCCGGACCGTAGGGAAGCCAGAGTGGAAGCAAGGAGGCTATTGGCTCCCACGGATGAGATGATCGTGGCCCAGGGATGGCGTCTGTGGATGTGGAAGGGAGCGCCCAGATTCCAGATACCAACTGAAGGTGGTGCCGAAAAGCGACGTGTGGTGGGTAAGACAGAAAGGGAAGGGCCAGCTGAGCGACAGGATGGGTGGTGATGTCATTCACTGAGATGGAGGAGATGTGGAGAAAAGTATGTGCTAAATCAAGAGTTCTGTTTCGGACAGATTGAGTTTAAGTCGTCTGTTAGTCATCTAAGTGGGGATGTTGAGTGGGCTGTTGAATACGCACATCTGGAGCTTTGGAGGGAGGCCAAGGCTAGAGAAGGACATTTTAGGATCACGAGCAAATCCTCTGTGAAGTTTTCATTTGAGATGCGTTGCTACAAGCCTGGTTGGATGGATATCCGGAGCAACCATTGCCTTCAACTCCCCTAGCGTCATAATTTCTTTCTGGGTGACTTTGGCTGTCCTGGAAATTCACCAACAGACTGGAGTTCAGGGATTTAAAACATCAGTAGGGTTTGTTTGTTTTTGTTCTCTGCTGTGTTTCAAGTGAACGGAAATGCATGATTTTCGTGTTTCATCGTAATCTGTAGATCATGCAGAGGACCCATCACATACCCGCCCGATCACTGCACTGCCCCTTGCCCCTTGCAGCTCCCCAGGCAAGCAGACAGCTTAGTGTGAAATGACCAGGGCTTTGAAAATAAGACCAATGCCAAGGAATGTAAGCCCTTGGTTAATAACTCTGCCAAGTGTCAGATGAACAGGAAACACTCAAGCAGATAGACCCATTGAGAAACCATGGTGAGACCTTGCCTTCTTTCTCTTTTTCCTCTCCAAAAATTTGAGATGGTTCTATCAGTTGTTATCCCTTCTGTCCGTTTCTTCCATTCTCATGATGGGTTCTCATTAAGGAGATTCATGGGGAAGGTGGTAATCGATCAGAGCTATTAGCCACCAGAGTGTAATCTGGTTCCAGTACAAACTGACCTGCACGCTGTCCTGTCTACCTTGAGGATTTAAGCCAATTAACTTGGAGCCTGGGAAACAGAATCCAATGTCCTAGGGCTCTGCACCCCCTTCACCCCTACCCCCCAAGGAAGGGATTTAACAAATTGACACTGTAATTAGATCCAAACCTACAGTTAGCACACCTTGGAAGGCATCACTGGTGCCCGGCTCACCTTTGCACACTGCGTTGCTGGGGGAACGCTGCTTGCTTTCCCTCTGCTGTCTCTGGCCCTATACTGCCGATCACCAAGGGGGGATTTCTGTTTTGTTTAGACGGTTGGTTGGGTGGTTGGTTTTTGGACCTGTTTCCAAGAGCAGATCAGTCTCCTGGTTCAGGAACGAGTCAGTGACTGGAATGAGATCACCACAGGGAAACAGGCAGCTCACTGGTTTCAATTCTACAGTCTCTGTGCTTCATGTTCCTAATGGAACCAGAGAACAGAAGGCAGGAAGGGCCCCCGGGTTGCCGACAGATCCCCTGGCTGCTGTGTGGGTGGGCCAGCCAGGTGAGAGACGCCATACAAATTAGTATTCTCAAGCATCGACCTCGGCTTTTAAAGCACAGCTAACCACCAAGAATAAGCAGAAGACTATTGTTAAACTAAAACCCCTTCAAGAACAATATTCTGGCAGCAAAAACTGTCCTCAAGTGGCAGGATAAATTAGTTGCAGGCACCCAGGGAACCTTCTTACACCAACAAAAACATTAAAGGTATAGGCCTCCTCCTACCCACTTCATCCCCTCATTACCCACTGCCTCCTTTTTTCCTTTCTTTTTTTTTTTTTTAACTAAGAATATTGATAGAATAGATTATTTGGGATCACATCTTTGGAGTTAGACAACATGGTTCAAAACCTAAGCCAATCTTTTTTAGTCACTTGAAGTTCTCTGTGCCTCAGTTTCCCTATCTATAAAACGCTGGTGGTAATAGTGGTACCCCTTTCCAAGGTTACTAAAGAGTAAATCAGTGACTTCACATAGCATAAAGAGAGAGCTTTGGATATCATTGTGTGTGAGTAAACGTAAGCCACTGTCTTTGATGGAACGCTGTAAATGCCGAACATGCAAGATGCGAGTCATATAAAGCCTCTACCTCAGGTCAGGTGGCAAGACGGACACACAAACCAACCTGCCATTCAGCCGCAGCCTGCTCTGTATTACATATTTGGGAAATGAAGACACATACTGCAGAATAGGTCTAATACTCTGTGTATAATAAGTATAATTGACTAGAGAGGCACAAGACATAACAGCAAAAATCATATTGAACAATAATTGAGATCAACCTTTTACCTGTTAAGAATTAAGCCAAAATATCTCTGAGATTAAATGCCCCGGCATTAGACTTCATTGTGATGTGGTAAAAGAATTAACATACAACAGAACAGTACCCTAAGAATATTTTTTAAGGGCACCTGGGTGACTCAGTTGGTTAAGCGACTGCCTTCAGCTCAGGTCATGATCTTGGATTCCCGGGATCGAGTCCCACATCGGGCTCCCTTCTCAGGGGGGAGTCTGCTTCTCCCTCTAATGCCCCCCTTCTCATGCTCTCTCTCTCTCTGATTCTTTCTCTCTCAAATAAATAAATAAAATCTTTTTAAAAAAAAAAGAATATTTTTTAAAATTACCATGATAATGTCCTGGCCAGCCAATCCTTCAGCTATTTGATGAACCGGTAAACAGTAGGACTTACTATATCCCACCTAACTGAAAATTTGCCAGAAATCTAGTACACACACATACACAAGTGCCATTTGGTGCAGAAAGAAAATCTAAATATGGAAAGCAAGGAACAGCAAAGTGAGGCAGGTTTGAATCCCACCTCTACCACCCACTTGCCATCTATCTTTAGGTGAGTTAGTAAACTCTCTTCTCCCCTGTGTCTCCATCTGTAAAATGGGGGTAATATGAGCGTTGTTGCAAGGCCTCAGTGAGATGTTGCATCATAAACTCAACTTTCTAGCACCGAGCTTGCCCCAGCCATAGCTCAGTACGTTTTTTTTTCCCTGCTATCATTCGCAAAACACTAGCTGGACACCTCCCTGCCCAACTCCCTCTTCTTTCCCGCTCTCTCACTCCGTGTCCGTCTCTCTCTCCTGATGTTTTGTACACGACTAATAAATACATATATATTTACATGGGTAATCCATGTTCATTTGAGGAAAGCAAGAAAATACAAAGCAAAAAAATTAAAGACCACTCATGATTCCACCACCCAGATTAGCTGCTCTTTTGCTAGGAATCCTTCTGGTCTTTGTGTAAATCCACTCCATCTACATAGGTGTAAATGTCTGTGTGTTTATAAATATATCATTACCTACACAGGATCATACAATACATTCTGTCCAGTAGAACTGTCTTCCTGCTCAGCAATATATCATGTCTGTAAATATAAAACGTACATTATCATTTCAAATTACTCTATGGTATCCTAAGTAAATTCTCTAATTTATTTAGACAGTCACCTCTTGCTAGAAATGTGAGGTGTAATCCACTTTTCTCTGTTATAAACTCGGCTTGTGTAGATATCCCATATCAGCCTCTTTGGATACTTTGGCAGAAGTTCTTACCATAGCAGAGGGCAGCTTTTTTATTCATCAACAGATACTGCAGTGGTCTTGTTCATGGGACCTGCATTTGTGTAAGAGATAAATAATACTTGGGGTTCTGCAGAAGTTTTAACATAATACTACCTATTTAAAGCACTTCATATCTGGGGCACCGTGGCTGGCTCAGCCGGTAGAGCACACAACTGTTGATCTCAGGATTGTGAGTTCAAGCCCCACACTGGGCAGAGAGCTTACTTCAAAAACAAACAAACAAACGAACGAAAACCACAAACAACTTCATACCTAAATATGAGCCAGCAGTAAATAAAGGGTAAGCTAAGCCAAAAATAAATATATAAATATTTTTATTTATATATTTAAATATTTTAAATGTTAAATATTTAGATATATGTGCTTGATTATACTTAAATATATTTAAATATTATATCTATATATATATAGTTAATAATGTGCAGAATCCAGATATTAGATGATCATGGAAATTTTTTAGGAATATAGAAAATCAATGAACAATTAGAAAATGAGAAACTGGGAACCAGTAGTAATACTATCTCGCCTTTGTGATTTATCTTACACCGGATGGAGATAAGCAATGATTTGTAATTACCTCCTTCCACATCTGAGTCATTTCATTGGGTAATGTCAAGGGCCACATAGATAAGTAAAATACTAAATTAATTTTCGTAAAATGTATTCAGAATTCTCCAGCAGAAGGAATTGGGGAAAGTCTTTGCCAGGAAGGTCAGCTTGTCTGCGTACATTGGTTGCATATTTATCGAGAATCTACTATGTTCCAGCAAGTGAGGACACAGAGAAAAGTAGGCCAGGCTTCCAGATCTGTTTCCAGTGAAAATCTGCAAAAGGAATCAGCTTGCTGCAATTCAGACAACATTGTTTAAGGATCTGGATTTCTGAATGTCTTGCAATTTTAATATTGTTCGAATACTCTGTGGGTAGGACATCTGAGCAGGAGCAGAGGAATCCAAGTCCCCTCCTCACTTTGACCCCTAAGTCACGTGAAGCAATCATTTAACCTTGCTGAGCCTCCTTAATATTAAGAGAATCACGCCCAATTTCTGCTCTCCAGATCATAGCGATAGTCCCAGTATTTAGGCAAGAAAATGTTAATAAGAGCTCACTGATTTCCTTTGAAGCTGCTGAGATGTGTGGGGTAACATGACAACACGTGACAGGGTCACTGTCCTTTGCATTTGATCATTTAGGTATTTCTGTGAAATTTTTATAATGCTGTATTTCTGTTTACCCCTCCGTGATCTATTTTACTCGGGTCCACTTTAGAGCTGAGGTTGCTTTCCTTCAGCATCTCTGCACACTTGAAAGGTGCGTGACCCTGGAAAGCAGTGTGCTGGGCACTGTGGGTCATTTAACGTTTGCCTCAGCCAGACACTCAAGGCAGAGCACCTCCCAGAAAACCTCTTCTGTGCCTCTCCCCGCCACGTCTCTTCCTCTACTCCTGAGGCTTTTTCTGGCCCTTCTGCTGCTCTGTCCTCACCTTGGTTGCCCTTTCCGCAGCTCTTCTGTCTCTTCCTCCTGCCCTTGAACATGCTCTTCCCTTCACCCTCCACTGTGCATCACCCACTCCTGTGTCCCCTGTCATGCCCTTTTCCCTCCCACCAATGTTTGTGTGGGAATTACAGCCCTGGCCACTTGGGGTGCCTACTCAGTAGACCATAATGCTCCCATTCAGGGGCCAGCCCACAGCACTGCAAAACTGCCGTTTGCTTATGGGACAAGATGGAAGACAGACTCAGCCAGCGTGTCTTCCCACTCCCACCCCATCAACTGTGCTTGAGCCCCTCCTCTGGACCCTTTGGGCTCAGCTAGTACTACATGGGGTAGCGAGATGGGAGCATTGGAGACATGTTCCCGTGCTAACCTGAAGAAAAGCCCCCAGGCCTCATTACCTTCATGAACCAACACCAATATATAAACATGACTCTTCACAGAATGGATTATGGAAAACATTTCAGCAGGTGTTCAGCCTAAACCTGCTCGCCTAAGTGGGAGCACAGCAACTGTGTTTCCCATCCTGTAGGAATTCTCACTGCTGGTCTTTCAACAAGCACAAAGTTTTCACCACCCTTGTTGGGCTGGTTCAGCCCCCAAATTGGGCAGCACAACTAAGATGTCAGGGACTATCCTAAGTAGGGTCAGGGTCCTAACGCAAGGAGGGGCATTACTGAGTTCATGGAGTCACATGAGTCTCTATCTTTGGGGGATTTAAAACCACCCTTAGGGTCCATGATTGCATGGAAGGCTTCACAGGAATCAGAAAAGCTCTTTTCCTTGTGGTTAGACAGCAAAAGGATGCCAATTCAGATCAGCAGAGGGAAAGGGTCCGGGGGTAAAGTTCAGGAGGAACCAGGTACGAGCTCCCAGGTGTCCTCTCCCAGTAATGTTACCCAAACCTGCTTAATTTTTCCGGCAACAATTTGTGACAACACATACCAGGCATTATCACCCCAAGCCTTGGTGTCTAGGGTGTTCACTGGGGTCGGTCACAGAGGCATAGAGCACCTGCGTGTCTGCCCTTAGCTCCCTAGACTCCAGCCCCCCACAGTGAAGGTAGGTATTCAGCATAAATCACATCGTTGGAATAAACGATTTCATTATACTCTTACCATATGGCCCAAGGCCGCAGGCATACAGAGACACTCATAAAAGGCAAAATACTTCAAGGACTCAGAGCTCATCTCTAAAAAGCCAAACTTGAAAATGGGTCTTTCTGGGGAACATGCACAATTTGAGCAAACCCAGCTTGCTAAGTTAACCCCTTCCTGCAGACATTCCCAGGGCCAAGACACTGGAAGCCTCTGGCCCCACGACAGCACTTCTGTCTCAACTACTACCTTCTGGAAATACCATCCTTTCCATCTTCCCGTAATGTCAGTGTTCAATATAATAACCTCTGACTGTTTTCAAAAACAGCAGGCTGCCTACAGCAAAGACACTTTTTAAAATTCCGATTTTGATCCTCATCACTGTTGTCATATTAAAGTATTATCAAGAATCACTATTACCTGGGGAAGTGGGGTGTGGAAATGAGCCCTGAACTCTTCCCTGTGATCTCAGAACAGGTCCAAAGCACCTGTGTCCCATTTCAGGAGACAGAGACACCCTTGAGGGCAGTGGGTCTCCACTCCACGCCAGCCTCTAACTGTGACTGCTTTTCTCTGTCTCCCCATCTCCCTGGCAGTGGCTCCGAAACCCAGGCCCCCAGCATGAGAAGCGGACTCTGTTTGGAGACATGGTGTGCTTCTTGTTCATCACGCCACTGGCCACCATCTCAGGCTGGCTCTGCCTGCGGGGCGCCGTGGACCACCTGCACTTTAGTAGTCGGCTGGAGGCTGTCGGACTGATTGCACTCACTGTGGCACTCTTCACCATTTACCTCTTTTGGACACTAGTAAGTATGGCCCAGGAACCAGGGGCTTGGAGCAGCCAGAGCTGGCCACCCGCCAGCAGGCACAGCCTTCCCTCCCGGCCGTAGCCCAGCCCCCTGGCCCGGTGAAAGGCAGATCTGCAGGCGCTGGCCGGGGCGTATGTACCTCGCTCGAGGTCCGTGTGGGTGTGCTTGTGGATGTGCATGCGCAGACACGTGTCCTCCCCAGTGTGCTGCTGGGAAGAGCAGATCAAGGAAAGAAAAAGCTCCTGCTTCTGAGAGCCCATCAATCAAAGCCACACACCCTAGACATTCCCCTCCTCCAGGGTTCTGGGACGCCATCCGCGACGGGGCATGGCGTTTTCTTTCTCTGGTTTATGTGCCTCGCTTTTGCTGGGATTGTAGCAGATCATGAATGATGCTCTTGGCCACTGCTGCTGTCACCGCCTGGGCAGATCATGAATCCTCCGGCTGGTTATTTTCTTCTTACTCCTGGACACAGCCTAAATTCTTTGCTGGACGTGGAGCTGTGTTTTGCCTGATGGTTATTCTGTGTGTTGGGATATTGACTCCGCAGCCCATAAAAACACTAATTTATCTAGCTGAGAAGCCGCCACCAAAGAAACCCGTTTCCCAAATAAGCGTGTCTGCTGTATAAGAGGGAGAATTCTTAAACACATCTGTTTTTTTTCACCCACTTAACTCCTGAAGAGAGTTAAGTGCTTGGGCAGAGGTTGGCATAGCATTGATCTCACTCTCTGTTTTCCTCTGGGACCTGCGGGGAAGAAAGTCACTACCCGCTAGACTCATTTCAGAAACTGGGCGCCCTGCTTCCTGGCACGACTCTGCTGTGCCTGCTCATTTCTAATCTGAGCACGTTCCACGGTTACTTAGTATGTGTTTCCTGTCCAGAGCGTACCATTCTCTTATCCCGTAGCACGGGGTCAGCATGTGGAAGCTTCTAGCGCTCACTCACACGTGCTCCTCTGCTCTGTCTTCCAAACCCTGTCCCACCAGCTGCCAGGGCAACCATAACCTCCCCCTGGCCCAGGTCATTTCTGTCTTGTCTGTCCTGTGACGCTACAGCTCTGTACCTTCTCTCGGGGTGGGGCGGGGAAGGAGCTTTCAGACAGACAGTCCGTCTGTCTCCGTGAGAGGGACATGGCTCCAGTCTTGGTAAAGACGGAGCATTCTGATGCTTCCAACTCTCTCTGAGTCCCCCGGTGAAGTCAGGCATTCTGCTCCCAGCCTCATGCTACCCCACCACCAGCCAAAGCGCGAGTGTCTCCTCTAAAGTCTATGCTACCCAAGTGGGTCCTGATTCACTGTGAGTCAAGCAATGAGGCAGACTCAGAAGTCACAAGGTGGTGGGAATGGGAAGAAAATAAGAATAAGACTCTTAGAATAAGAAATCAAATCACCTTTAGCACTAACGCCCGGTCAACTGCATCAGCTTGGAAAAGTCAGTTCACATCTCTGAGCCTTGGCATCCTCATTCATAAAGTGGGCGTGACAGGAATGCCCATCCCGCCAGGTTCCTCCCTGCTCCTTGGCATCAGAAAGGAGAGAGCACCCGAGGAAGGTTCTCTGGAAAATAACTGTCAGTTCTTACCATGTTTACAGGTTTGCTAGTCTACGATTTTTCTTAGATGTGTGTGGAGGATGAAGGGTGGTTGAGGATGTAAACCTAACTGTTGGGCTTTCAAACCAATTTAAGGCCTTTTGGAAAACCTGCTTTGTAAAGCATATGCTCATGTATTATGAAAGAGGAAGAGGCAGCGGGGGAAGGAAGAAAGGGAAAGATTTCACCCGGAAAAGCGGATGTGAACCTGTTTCACCTCCCATCTCAGAAGAAAGGGGGCTTGGGCAGGAAGGGTCCCTGGAATGGGCTCTTTCAGGAGACTGAGAACATACTTCATTCCAGAAAGTTTCCGAGAGGCAGTGCCCCGTAGTGAAAAGCACACGCATGAGAATCCAAAGACCTTGTGGTCAAACCCAAGATTTAGCATGCTAAGAGCTGTGTCACTCTAAACAGGGTATTTACCCTCTCTGATCAGCATTCCCCTTTACAGATAGTGGAGGAACAGTGACAGCCCTGGGTCACTGGGCTACCGGCAGGACTAGGTGGGGTATCTTCGGAAACGTTTATCAGAGCCCCCAGAATAGGCATGAGGGTTTCTTCCTCTGCACACTCAGCCGGCCACAAGATGCAAAGCCGCTGGAGGGAGGGGAAGGCGTTCTCCCCTGGAAACGGCGCTGCAGCACCCCTGAGCCCGAGGTGACTGGATCTGGGCTAAGTCCCTCCCAGATAAATGCTGTACCGAGCGGCCCTGGCAGGAGCTGTAACTCAGGAGCTGACAGCACTTGGAAAGTGCCCTCCGGCAGAAACCCATTGTAAACAAGCTGTCAGGCTTCCGGAGAATATGCTGTGAAAATGTCTTAGATAAACAAACACCGTGTCAGTCCCAGCCAGGCTGCCTCTCGGAGGAGCCTTCCTGGCAGGGCCTCGCCAGCGCTGGGAAGGGGGGGACACAGCCCCGCTGCCACCTTGTCGCGCCTCTGCAGTCTGAGCCCGGCTCTGCCGCCCCTCAGGAACAAGGTGTTTTGGAACCTGCCGTGGGGAAGCCTGCCTCTGGGAAACCACAAGCCCGGAGTGGGGTGCCATGGAACTATCACTGCCCACATCACAAACCATCTGAGGTCCAGGGACAGACTTCATCTGAGTCCACGCTCGGCGCTAGAAAGTCACCCAGCATGGCACTTATAATGAGCCAAACGCAGACAGGTGGGGGACTGGGGTGCTGTGCTGCAGGGACCCGCAGGGAGCGCCTACGTTCACCGCATCACCGAGGCAACAGCCAGCACCCGGCACAGAAACTGGTTAAGGCTTTGGATGGAATGAATGAGCGATCTGTTTCCTCTGGCTGATTCCCAGCCCCACGGGGTATAGTCATCTGAATTCTCCTTATAACGTTGGGAGACCTCCGGGAGGACACTGCCTGACAAGGGTTACCGTGTGCGAGCTGGCTTACCCACAGCCCACACAGCCCATGGCAGCCCGAGGGTATCGAGGGTGACCCCATGTCCGGTCCTGCTCCTCGGCCCGTGTGCTCTCACAGCCCACCTGCTCGGTGCAGCTGGAGATCAAGGAGCTGGGCCTCTCCTGGGAAGACAAGGCCCTGGCCCCATCAGTAGGCCTCAATCTGGAGAGAAAGTGCGGAATAAGAAATAGGTGACGAGATTTCCCACACTCTTCTGTGACTTTACAGCGGACCTTAGGCCACAGCCCATCACTTCCCTGACAGGGAGAGGCAGTTGCTGATATAATCCTTCCTTGCCCTGCCCACGTGACCACCACTCTTTGTAGGATCTTGCCCACGGCAGGTTAATCTCCTTTGGATGAAGAACTGAACACACCTCAAGAAATTCACCCCAAAAGAAGTATTTTTAGAATAGTGGCCCTGTATGCTTTCTTCCTCTTCTCTCCGTAACACAGACATTGAAGGAGCATCTGGGTGGCTCAGTTGGTTAGGAGTCAACTCTTGATTTTGGCTCAGGTCAGGATCTCAGGTCATGAGATTGAGTCTCCTGTCAGGTTCCCTGCTGGGCGTGGAGTCTGCTTCAGATTCTCTCTCTCCTTCCCTCCCTCTGCACACCGCCCCCAGGGACATTTAAGAAATATCTAAACTAAGTTCCCAATGTTAAAATTGTCCTGGCTTCCTTTTGGTTTGTTTCTGCTTCCCTCGCTGCCTCTTTAGTTCTCTAAGTCAAACTTCCTTTTTTCCTATTCTATTCCACTGTGGGAAGGGAGTGTCCTGGAGCTCCTGGCCCAGGCTCAGCATCAACCAAGGGCATTTGCAAACCTGGGGTCCCATCTGCATTAGGCCCAAGTTCCTTGATTTTTCCCAATAAGGAGTCCTCTTCATCTGACGCTTTCTTCTTATTGACTGAATTTGCCTGCAGATTGTGATGGTTAACGGCAATTAAGATAGATGAATGTATAATAAGATCTCATCTGTTTGTCTGAACGAGCGGGCTGATTTTCACACCTTCTGGCCAAGGAACCAGGAGACCTGCTAAGTCGTTGACTCCCCGGGTTGCCTGCAGCAGCGCTTCTCAGGCTTGAACAGATCTGCAAATCACCTGGGGATCTTGTTAAAATGCATGCTCTGATTCCTTAGGTCTGGGTGGAGCCCCAAATTCCGACGTTCTAACAAGCTCCCCAGTGATACAGCCTGCTGCTGACCCACGGCCACGTCGAGAGCAAGGGAAATTAGCACGTTTTTTTCTTATCCCCCCTTCTCCTGTGTCTAAGAAGGAGCATCACAAAACCGTCTTCTTTTCTATATTTAACACATCAAAAAGAACAGGCCGAGAACACGACCGTGTGTGAGGCACGGTGCTAAGTGCTTTCTGTGCACTCTCAGACACCACTCCTCACATTTTGCCGACACACTGAAGCTTGCGGGGGGAGAGCAACCTCCCAGAGTCACAGAGCCACTAGATAGAGAGTGGGGATCCAGGCCTGGGGTGCCGGGCCTGAGAGCGCTGGAGCAGGCATCCCGTGCATGCTCCCACAGCGACTTCTTGGCTTACCCAGGCCCCACGTGCACAGCTCCTTAACATACAGATGAGGGTCTCTTGACTTGAAACCCAGCTTTCGTAGACTATCTCCAGATTCTGGTCTTTTTGAGCTGCCACAGCTCCTCGTTAATACGAGTCTGCCTTCAACTCATCTCCCTGCTCTTGGCCCTGAGCAGAAGGCATCCCCACCTGCCTCTCCCACACTCAGCCATCGGCACCAAGCCGCAGTAGGACAGAATAGATGCATCGAGAACCAAGCTTAGGGAGGAAAAACAAACCCCAAACCTGATCCACTTTGGCATGTTCAGGGCCTTTTGGAGAAAAGCACATCTGTGTGAGTTTAAAAGCTTATATTTTCATACCCAAATCTCTCTGGCACTCGGCCTGTGGCATCTGCTTTCTAGCCTCAGAAATTTAAGCTAGCGGCCTTGAATTTCATGATCCTGCCAGAGAACCAGTAAGCCCTTTCTGATCCAGGGCCTGTGCCCTCTTCTGCTTCCAGAAATACTGGGCTCCAACCATGGGATCAGCCCTCTCTCTGACCACCATGTACCCTGTCCTGGGGTCAGCCCAGCACCTACCCCCCATGATTAAACAGCCCATCCCAGGCCATCTCTTAGCCTAAGTTCACAGGTACCTTCCTTCCCAGCACCTACCTAGTCATCTGGATACTTTTAAACCGGGACCTTCCCCCGTTTTTAAAGACAGTCCGTGCACCTTCAGAAGTACAGACTCTGAATTTCCTGGGCAGTCCATCCAGGCCAGACGCCAGCCTGCTCCAAAATGAACCACAGATGTGTCTCATTCCAGGATATTTCCATGGGAAGCAAGAACTCTCTGGCACAGTTACGTGACCATTGGCCATCAGTTTACTGCTGATAATGTTGTAGATCATAGAAGAGGGTCTGAAACAGAGTTGCAATCAGAAAGCGTAAGGTAGCTATTCATTCAGCAAACTCTACCCAGTAACTTCCTAAGCACCAGGCACATGATGGGCGCTGGGCATGCAGTGATGAATATGGCCCAAACCCTGCTGTCGAGATGCTTCTGGAGCAGGGAGTGAGAGAAACAAATACACTGCCGGACAAAGCACTTGATGCCATGCTGAGGTAGGCACGAGGCACTGCAGGAGCCCAGGGAAGTAGACCCTACCCCAGGCTGAGGCTCAGGAGGAGTTTATCCAGGGACTTGGTGCCCACACCAAAGCTTCCCCCACTGGAAGCTGTAGAACGATGGAGCTGCAGGCAGTTGGGGATCACCTATTGGGGGCCGCTGGTACAGTTGAAAGAGTTGTGCATGACACAAGTCAAAGGGTACCCTTCCTGTCATAGGCAGTCTGAATGTTGAATTGTGCAGTGTCCAACCTGCAGGAGCGAACATGACACCCAAGCATCACTCTCATTTAACAGAGAGGAAGCGGAGGCCCAGACAGACACATGGCTCAAGTCCCACCCCCCAGGGTGAGGGCTAGCGCTGTACTCACTCCACCCCGCTGCCTGTAGCCAATTCGCTTCACAACTGATGCTTTGGGACCCAAACACTACTATCCCCAAACTAAATCCAGCCTCTGAAGGAACTTCATTTCCTATTCGTATCCTACTTGTTTCCACTCTGAGGAGGAAGGAAGGAAGCCCCCCGGGAGCCCTGCCCGTGTTCACACAGGAGTGTCCTCCGGTGGGTGCCAACACTCAACTGCCGGCCAGCGTGGTGCGGCCCCGAGAGGCCTGCCTCACTTCACTGCCACCAGCTGTTTGGAGCTGTTTTCAATGACCTGTTTGTTTCTTGGATTGATTATCAGCTTCTGCTGACCTGAAACCTTCCCTTGTGTTTCCTCTCCTGACCTCAGGTGTCATTTAGGTACCACTGTCGATTGTACAACGAATGGCGTCGGACCAATCAGAGAGTGATTCTCCTCATCCCAAAGTCTGTCAGCGTCCCTTCTAACCAGCAGTCCCTGCTGGGCCTCCACTCTGTCAAGAGGAACTCAAAGGAGACCATTGTCTGACGTCCGTGTGGCTGGTTTGCTGACTCGTTGTTTGGGGTTCTGGAAGTTTCTGCACTGGGGCCATGCACTGAGCCACCTCCAAACCCTTCCTGAAGCCGTGGGTCTCGGGACATCCAGAGCCGTGGGAGCACCTTGCCCCGAGCAATGGACTCGGCCCCAAAAAAAGCAAACACCGTATCACTTGGAATCATGGATGCTGCAGTCACGTGATACTTGCTGAGCTGCCAAACGTGCTTACTGACCAGATACTATATGAAATTTCCCGAACACCTCTGTAACAGATGAGGAAGCTTGTCCTGCTAAAAATGCAATTCAATGCTTCCTTTTTTATTACGATTTCAAATATATATATATATATAGATATATATTAAAGTCAGATGATAATCACCATGGAAAAGCCAATGTTACAACTGGTTTCTTGGTTTGGACTGGTTTGGTTTTGGGTGAGTTTATCTGTTTCCCGGTTTCTACTGTAGATTCTTTGGGGTAATTTGATAACCAGAGTGGTCTTTTTTCATCTCCTCCTTCTCTCTTACTCAAGGGGACAACATAACAACTGCAGAGCAAGGCATAGCTGAAGGACGTTTTGTACTAAACTTCGTTTATTCCGTTTTTAAAGGGGGAAAAAAAAAGAAAGGCGTGGCGACTCTCCTGACAGTGAGCTGTTTATTTAAATTTCATTAAGGAGAAAAAAAATTAAGGTGAGAAGCACGCTCCTTTCAACTTGTTTGGTATTGCCGGCTGATAAAAAACTATTTTCTAATAATAAATATCCAGTGTGTGAAAGACAAACCCCATTGATTGCAATGTTCTTTTTGGGGTGGGGGGGAATTATAAAACTGGTGAAGTTTCCCCAAAGAATTTTTTTAATAGGAAAAAAAAGGAGAGAGAGAGAGAGAGCAAGTAAAAATGTTGGTGTTCTTACTCCCATCCCATGTAGTTCATGTCTTAATTCTGCATTCGCAAGGAACCAGAGGATCATTAGACTTTTCTAGGAACCCTGGACCTGTTTTGCATATCAATTAGCATTCCCATTGCTCTATTGAATTTCTAGCTTGACAGGTAGATGTGGCAAAAAGCTAGTCCCAGCAGCCTACAGCCCCTTTGTCTGGTTTAAAAAAAAAAAAAAATGAGTCCCACATAGTGCCTTCCCCAAACCACGAGCCAATTCTGTCACAGGCTGAAAGAGACCTTTCTCCTAAGGGCTTCATATCCCTCTTTTATCCATCACAGTGGAAAGGGTCTACCCTGCACTCTGCATTTGCATCCTGCTGAAACCAGGGGGCACATGGGTCATCTGAGGAAGCCCTTGCCGGCTCCCCTGCCTGTCCCCTGCCACCCACCTACACGCCCAGGAGGAAAAGGCGGAGCCCAGCATTGGGGAATGCTTAAAATATGGATTTCTAGAACATGACCCACATTCTGAGTATCACTCTAGCGTCTGCCTTCTGCTTCCCAAGTGGGAGAGTGGAAAGTGCAGAGGAGCAGGCAGCGAGGAGGGTAATGATTTCCGTCTGACGCAGGTGTCACCTCTGCCTGCCGAGCCCCCCACTCACAGACTGCCCCCTGCACCACGTGGGGAGGGGAACAGCTGGACCGCGCTCTGCTGTAACACTCAGATGTGCTTTATGGCTGATGACAATAGATTCCCGCCCGCCACGCTTCCCTTCGACACTGGCTCCGGTAATAGACGCCTGAGCCCTTCTGTTTCCTCGGCCCCGTTCGCCCCTCCAGGCTGTCATTAGCCGCACCACCATCCACCGTTTCTTAATTGACCTTTTTAAAATGCTGGACACCACTGGCTGCACACAGCTGTCACACATTACATTTCCAGAGCCAGGAGTCCAACTTGGTCGCTGGTGAACGACAGCCCTGCCGTAGAGGGGATAAATAACATCTACCCAGCCTCAGTCTCTGAGCTGTCAGGTTCACGGGCGACCCCTCCCAGTGGAATGGCACGAGCATTCAGGAGAGGACCGTAACCTCTATTCTCCCATCCTCTTCCATGAATGAAGCAAGTGGGAGATCCCCGGGATCATTTCCTGTTGAGCTGGCTGCAGGGAAATCCTGCTGTTCGGGTTCATGTGATGAGACATAGTGACTCAAATTATCAAAGGCTGACAGGGGCCCAGCAGCTCTGTGGGGCCCTGCGCAGCAAAGGTGGGCACATCGGTACTAGGTCTGTGCCGTAGCTCTTTCCCCCGTATTTGCATCCCCACCCTGGGAAATAAAGCAGAGCCCACATGCAAGAAGTCAGTCGCCTGGGGTGGGGAGTGCAGGACAATCAGGCAGCCAAGAGCAGCATGGGTGCCTCCCTTTCCAGGCCACCAACTCAGCTCTTCCTCCTGCGAGACTCTGGGCTCTAACAGCACCAGGACCCATCTGAGATGCTGATGAAGTTCTTCATCGCTTCTTGGAGCTTTAGCCCTGACGTTGTTCAAGGCTAGGGAAAGCAAGGAACTACAGAGCGTGCAGCACAAGGCACCAGCCAAGAGGCAGGGGATGGGCAGGGGCGACAGTCCCAGCTCTGGGTCTGTCGCCAAGCCAGGCTGCACCTGGCGTAAAAGAAGGGTACCTCTTGCTAACTGCTGACAGGCGCCGCACAGGTCACCAGTGGCTCAGCCAGGCTTGAACTCTTCCTCTGCTTCTTCCTTTTTGAAAACTCAAGAACGAAGCAGGGAAAGGAACAAGGAGGGGCAGGTAAAGGATGCTGGGGGTTCGCTGCTTCCCTTCCATTGACTCCTTCAACAGCCTGCTTTTCCACGCTCCTGGCCAGATCCTTTCCTCGCCATTTGTCCTGAGGCTATTTGGTAGAGACAAATACATGTGGCCGAGAAGCCAGAGGGGGAAAGGGACAAGTGAAACAAGTCCAGAGAGCTCTTGGCCTACCCTGTGAGTGTGTGTGTGTGTGTGTGTGTGTGTGTGTGTGTGTGCGTGCGCCCCCTCACACACACGTGTTTCTATGTTCTTATCTGGGGGTTCCAGAGAACCCGGAATGTTTGCACAAATTCTACAGCCCAGAGAACGGAGCAGAAGCTCAGATGAGCTAGAAAAATCCAATAAAGGCAAAATAAATGGCATGACTTGGAAGTGACTTGTACTTGCCTTTCATGGCCTGGCCCCCCTTCCCTGTGCCTGAGCGCCATGGCCTGTCCCTCTCTGCTGGGCTGTCCTCACAGTTACATCATCTTTAGTGGAAGTAACACATCTGCGGGCACGAAGGAGCCAAAGGGGGAAAGGAAAGTAAAATAGTAGCCTGCCTCCCTGTACTTTGGCTGGTGGCCAGCTGGAGGCTCCACATCCTCCCCAGGCCTCCTTGTGGCCTCTTTGTTCCCCTCCTGGCACCTTCTCGGCAGCCCAGGTCTGTCTCCGCCTTCCCTGACACATTGCCCAGGTGATGGAGCTGCATGACCTGCACAGAAACTTCGCCCTCAGTCTGCTCTCACCAGGGAGAAGACACCTTGGAAAGGAAATCAGCACATGCTTCCTTTCCTCTCTGATCCAGAATGTTCCCTGAAGCTACCAGAAGATGAACCACACAGCTCTAAGCCCTAGGGCTGGAGGTGATACGTAGGTTGTGATTCTGAAGCCATTCAGGGGTGAGGAGGTGGGCCTGTGGATAGGGAACGGGGCTCGGGATTATTTTAGGACTAGAGGTGGGGACCCAGACGCACCTGGCTAGACACCATCCCTCCTGGCCAAGCATGGGGAGGGTCTACGGACTGGCAGGCTACTGCATGAGACCTGGGGCTTCTGAGGTTTGGAGTGAGGAGAAATGGGCACTCCAAGGCAATGGCTAGGCAGTTGCACACCCACCCCAAAATGCGTCAGAATGCACGGGCAGAAATGCACAGACCAGCATGTTCTACAGTCCCCCTTTCTTGGCTTTACAAAGCTCTCCACGCCGAGGGGTTTACTGCCTTCCCCTTGTCGTTCAGCTGTTGTAGGGCGATCCCGTCTCCCTGCTTCCCAGTGCCATAGCGTGGGAGAGAACGAGCCATGAGTCAGGCGACCTGGGCTTGAGCTTGGCTCTGCACTGGACAAGGGAGCCCACCTGTCCAAGCCTCAGTTTTTTGCCTCTGTAAGATGCGGGCAATGCCTGCTTCAGACAATCCCTCTAAGATTCCTAAGGCTTTGCTCCCAGGAGTGGATGCGTGAGTGGCTGGGCCCCTCCCTCCCCTTCCTTCCACTCACCATGGCTGATGTCTGTTATTCTGCCCCAGCTTGGGTTCTGACAAACAACTTTAATAAATGATTTGAAGGACCATACACACATAGTTTAAAATCCTTTTCAAAAAGAAGGGGGACTGATTTTAAATAATCAACAGATATTTATTAAGCATACTGTGCTTGGAATAAAGAGAACAGTAAGAGATCCTTCTGGAGGTTGAAATTACTGACTTGATTGAGATCTTTGAATCAGGCGTTGCTTTCAGTTACTCCTCCATTTCCTGACACTGGAGCCTATGGCTAATTGAGAATTCATCACAGATTAAAAAAAAAAAATTTTTTTTTTTTTTGCCAGTTCTGGATCTAGTGCTACAGAGGAAAACAAATATAGTCTATCAGTTGTCTGTATTCCCAGAAATGAGGGACTCGTGAGTCACGGAGCTCATCCATCTAGCGCCTTCTCAGAGGCTCTGAAGTCTACGCACAAAGACAATACAAGGAGATCAGCCGCGGAGCCCGGCTTCTTTTGAGAAACTCTCCTTTTTGGACATGACTTTTCACCTACTGGATCCAAAGCCACCTAATTTAGAAAGTGAATATAGGGACCCCGTCAAAGGTTTTATTGATCGTATTTGTGAATACCAGATGCAAAGAACAGAGTTAACCCTGCATGACAACTTCTATCACCATCAGCCTCTATGGGTCCTTCTTCTGCTTTATTCCACGAGTACACACACACAGCCAGCTCTTCCCAGGAGTCACATGCTAGGCGGCACTTTTAAAATGACCTCTGGGGATCCTCACCGCGACCCCAAAATTTGGCGCTCTAAAGCAACCATTTCCCTGCATTTCCCTGTTCCATGGGTTGGCTAGGGCTCAGCTGGGCCGTCCGTAGGCAGTCTGGTCGCACTTGGCTGTCTCAGACACTCAGGTGGGCCAAGTGCTCCTCCCGTGGCCTTGTGTCTCCACCTGGCATCTTGGCTTCAAGGGCCCCTCTCTTCCCATGGCAGCTCAGGATTCCAAGAGGGAAGAAGCTTCTGTCCTGCACAATGCCTGGGCTTAGAAGGGCCAGGGGTCCCTTCCTCACATCCTACTGGTCAAAGCAGTTACAAGTCCCCGCCCCCCGATGGGAGGGGCGGACTTGTTTGGGGCTGTTTTGCGGATTAGCTACCAGACCCTTTTCAACCATGGGGAAGCTTAACCTCAGAGGTTAAGTGACTTGCCCAAAGTAACAGAACTAGTAAGGGACAGACCTGGGATTCTGACCCAGGCTCTGGAGTCCATGCCCTCAGCCACTATGCTAGGATGCCTCTCAACTTCTACTTTCAGTAGTTACCCCTTCGTCCACTCTCATCTCCACCCTTCCTGAGATTTTATATATATATATATTTGCAAAACATACTGTTTTGTGAGCAGATATGTTAATTTACATAAAAGTGATTATGCTAGGGGCGCCTAGGTGGTGTAGTCAGTTAAGTGCATGGGACTCTTGGCTTTGGCTCAATTCCTGATCTCAGGGTCATGGGATCAAGCGCGTGCTCAGGTTTCAGGCTCAGCACAGAGTCTGCCTGAGTTTCCCTCTCCGTCTCCCTCTGCCCCTCCCCTCTGTGCATGCACGTGCTCACTCTCTCTCAAATCAATTAATACATCTTTTTTTAGAAAGTGATTATGCTATAAATCTCATTCTTTCCCTCCCACCCCACCCCCACACCTAACACTACATTTTTAAGATCTATGTCCTGCTTATGTGTCTGGGTCCCTGCTCCTAACAATGCTTGGGATTCCATTTCACTTCTCTGTTCCCTTCATGTTACCTCCCACTCTCTGACCCAGCCAACAGGACCCTGACGGACACCCACCCACTGGAAGGATCCTCTAGATGAGCATCCATGAGTGGGAATGCCTGACTATAGGACGTTGATATAGTTAACTTCACTGTTTGTATGGTTCTCCAGAAGGATGGCACCATGTTAGACACGCCCCTTGGTGGCTGAGTTTTGCCCTTTCTCCATTAGCTGTTCTGTATTTGTTCATTTTTGGCCAATCTGACATTATTCATATCTGTGCAAACGTAGACTTCTCATTGTTCCTCCTGGATTGGAGATCTTTCCTCCTTAGTTTCTCACATCAGCTTAATGAGCCGCCATTTGTTTTTGAATCAATATCCTCTTAACTGTGTCCATGGTGTTCTTTGTTGAACAGAAATCCTTCGGTTGTACTTTGCCAAATCTGGTTGATGTCAGGTGCTCTGATGGGGTGGGGGAGTCTTATTGAAATGTAAGAAGTCCTTTTTCATGCCCAAACCATATAGACAAGTCTCTATAGTTTCATGTATCCCCCCTTAGGCTTTGGATCTATCTGGAATGCACCTGTGCCCATGACATAAGACAGGGATCCAACTTCATCTCCCTAAATTTTCCATCACTGTCTACGAAACAGTCTCCCCTCCCGTCATTCACAGGTGCTGTCCCCTGTGTCCTATGCCCAGCTCCCTGTAGACATGGATCTGTTTCTGCAGTTTCCATCTGTGTCCCTGCATCACCTCGCTGTTTTTCCCACTGAGGCTTCATCCCGACTTTCGGGATGTAATGGAATGAGCAACCCTATCCCCTGCCAATTTCGCTCTACTTTTTTTTTTTTTTCAAAACTGACTCAGTTATTTATAGACAGCTTTTAATTCTTGTGCATAAATTTTAGAACAGTTTTTGTTAACTCGTTTAAAAGGTCCTGATGGAATTTTGATTGGAATTGTAGTGAACTTATACATTAATTTCACGAAAATTGCCCTCTTTATAATTTTTGGCAATCCCATATGATGAAAATAGCATACCACCGTTTATTTAAGTGTTCTTGGTGTCCTGAAATAGAGTTTTAATCATTGTCAATAACATTCTTGTGTCCCTTGCTAGTTTAATTCCTAAATACCTTATAGTTGTGTTGTTATTGTAAATGGTATCTTATTTTCTATTCCATTTTCTCGTTGGCTAGCACTGGTATAAGAACACTTGTTACCCTGCACTAACACCTTTGCTGCACCCTGTTTTAGTTCTTAAAGGCTGCGGATTCCTTTCTAAGCCTGCTCTTTCCTGGTCTGGTGCAACACCGGGCCTCTCTGACTCTCCCAAGGCAGCCACGAGAGTAGGCTTGCTTGGTGGGTTCCCTGTTTTAACAAGGGGTCAGAGTTTCTCTACCATGGATATTCGCTATACATTTTTCTTATATAATCTTGTTGAGTTTCTGTTTCCTTTTACTTCTAGTATTTTGTGAGTTTTTACATCATTATTTTAAATACCAAATTGGGATGCCTGGCTCAGTGGGTTAAAGCCTCTGCCTTCAGCTCAGGTCATGATCCCAGAGTCCTGGGATTGAGCCCCGCATCAGGCTCTCTGCTCAGCAGGGAGTCTGCTTCCTCTTCTCTCTCTGCCTGCCGCTCTGCCTACTTGTGATCTCTGTCTGTCAAATAAATAAATAAAATATTTTTTTAAAAAAATACCAAATTGAGGGGCACCAGGGTGGCTCAGTCCTTTAAGTGTCTGACTCCTGATTTCGGCTCAAGACATGATCTCAGGGTCATAAGATCAAGCCCCACATCAGGCTCCACATTCAGCATAGAGTCTGCTTGAGATTCTCTCCTTCTGCCCCTACCCCTCATGTGGGCACGTGTGCATGCATGTTTTCTCTCTCTCAAATAAATACATCTTTTTAAAAATACACCAAATTGAATTAGTAGTAATAATTAAATATAATTACCAGTTTGAGAAAATTGAAAAAATTGAGAAATTTCTGTGAATTTCTACTTTTATCCGTGCAGTAAGACATGCTATTGTTAAACCATCCTTTCAGTCCTAGATCAATCTTACTTATTATTTGGCGTATCCCTCTCTCTATTTATATTGAAAATGAAGAGTTCACACCAACATCACCGGTTCCAATCCAATGCCACAGAGTTAAACCTCATTTTTCCATTGCCATATTTATAGCTGCCTCCCCTACCAGGTGAAACCTGGCTTTTGCCCTTTATTTACCTACATAATCCATCTCTCTGCAAGTAATGAGTCTCTCATCTCTACAGACATCCCCGTCCCTGTGGAGATGTCCCCTTCTCCTTTCTCCAGCTCTGACATGCCACGCCAGGCCACCCTCTGTGGGGACATCCACCTCATGCCAATCAGACTCTGGTGAAGCCTGTGGATGGCCCAAACCTTCACTCAGTCCCTTCCGACTTCCTTCTTCATTCAATATGTTTTATCTCTACCTTCTTTTTCACTCTTTTGCTAGCCAGTTTGATCCTTGTTGTTATTTTCAGGCAGGCTCTGCACCTAACATGGAGCCCTACACGGGGCTTGAACTCATGACCCTAACAGCAAGACCTGAGCCAAGATCAAGAGTCAGATGCTTAATCGAATGAGCCACCCAGACGTTCCTTAACCAATCTGAATTAATAGTGCATTTCATTCAACTTTTCAAAGAATAAGTTTAGAATTTGCTTAATCTTCTCTTTCTCTTATCCTTTTTGTCCTCCGCTTCCTTGAGTTTAGCCTTACCATTAAGGCCTTCCTTCTTTTGTGTTTTAATTCCCTCTTGTTTCAGTCTTTTTGTCTTTGTTTTTGGATAAATGATTTAAAGCTATAAATTCTCCTGGAGGTACTACTTTCCCAGAATTTTTGGATATTTTCAATGTTTAAATTTCCGTTCTAAGTATTTTTTTAGAAGATAAATTTGTCTTTTTTAAAGATTTTTATTTGAGAGAGTGAGTGAGAGAAAGAGAGAGCACAAACGGGGAGTAGCAGGCAGAGAGAGAGGGATATCAGGCTCCCCACTGAGCAAGGAGCCCGATGCAGGACTTGATCCCAGGACCCCGAGATCATGACCTGAGCCAAAGGCAGACGCTTCACTGACAGCCAACCAGGAGCCCCCAGTTTTAAGTATTTTTTAATTTCTCTTGTGTTCCTTTCTTTACCCCCCAGACAATCACTACTAATGATATAGTAGATAGTCACTACTAAATGCCTTTCAGCAAACAAGCATGGGGTGAGGAGTATTCTTTTTTTGTTTTGTATTTCAGTTACTACTACATTATGGCCAAAGAACTATGGCTTCAATGATGATGATTCTTTGAAATTGTGGCATTTTTTGTGGCTTAGTACATAGTTGATTTTTGTAAATGTGTATATAAATATGTGTATATAAATAAATAATCTACGGTGTGTTAGTTGTTTACATCTGTCTTCCTAATTTTGCTTTTTTTCCACCCTTGGTCTGTCCGTTTCTTAGAAGGGCATAGAACCTTTCTGATTACAACTGCAGATTTATTTATTTCTCCTCTTAATCCTGTTGATAGCCACCTTAGATATATGTGGCAATATTTACAGATTTATCTTTATCATTATCTCTTCTTAATAGATTGTTCCTCCTACCAAAGTACAATATTCTAATATTGCCTTTGTCCACCTTGACATTTTAAATTCTTTTTTCTCTAAATTAATATTAAACATTTCTGTATTGCTTTATGCCTCCTGTAGACAATATACTGCCAAATATTTTTTTAAATCTGAAAATCTCTTATCTTTGAATTAGTGAGTTTATCCATTCACATTTTTTTAAACATTTTGTTTATTTGAGAGAAAGCACGCACAAGCGGAGGGAAGGGCAGAGGGAGAGGGAGAAGCAGGTTCCCTGGTGAGCAGAGAGCCCGATGCTGGACTCGATCCCAGGACCCTGAGATCATGACCTGAGCCAAAGGCAGACACTTAGCCTACTGAGCCACCCAGGTGCTCAGATCCATTTACATTTATTGTACGGTAATCTTGGGTCAGAATTCTACCACCTTATTTCATCTCTTATTATTTTTTCCTGGGATCCCATGTCCTCTTGCGCATCTACCCCCTTGGCTTCTAAAGAGCACCCACAGCGAGGGGAGCTAAATCCCGGAGGGTCAGCGGCCAGTGTGGGAGATGCTCTGAGCTGCCGTGGGACTCAACATCTCTCCACCTGCCCCACCCTGGCAAGTGACCGTGCTCCTCAGGGAGCACCCTTACACCTCTGTCCCCATCACCGTGTTCTCAGGCATGGATTTTCACTGTTTTGACTTGCCTGGATTGGGAGTCACTTGCCTTCCGAGCACGGAAGAGGGAACTCCATGTGGCTGGCAGGGCAGCTGGCCCTGTAGTCCCAGCACCTACCCCATCACGGATGCGAAGCAGCCCTGGTGTCAGCCCCCGACCTGGGGGCAGTGGGCTGGCACTGCCCTTCTGTGCTTTCTGGGATGTGATCCGGGAGAGAGGAGAGGACATGACACCCCAGCCATCCCCCAGCGGTGGCAGCTGGCCTTCTTGCCCCCACACCTTCTTTAGCCCCAGTGCTCCATCAGATTCACCACCCATCCTCCCACTGCTTCAGCACTTCCGGGGCTGAGGGGGTAAGGAGGGGAAGGGAGCCAAAAGTCAGGGTAAGTCCGCCATTCTGTCTGCTACCAGCAATTCCTGAAAAGTCCTTCTGGGAGCCCTAGAGTTGCTATGGGGACAGGGCACGGAAGGAGCCTCCCACCCTCAGCTCTGGTGCCCCAGCTCCATTCAGCTACTTCACCTCTGCTTTGTAGAGCAGGGATCTGGGCTCGATGCCCCGGAAAGAAAAACGACGACATTGGAGTTAGGTCTTTTCTTGTTCGGACATTCGGGGTCACCCTGTCTGGCTCCCTGACTCCTAGGGACCCTGTGTTTGCTCGGGCAGTGATATGCTTGGCGCGACAGGATGGGGCCCCATGGGCATGCCCCGTATGAAGCTAACTGCAGGCTCCCCACTTCCCCCTGCACTCACAGAAAGGAGGCAGCTGGGACTTGCAACCCAGCTGCAAATAAGAAACACTGAGTAGACATAAGAAGTGCGTTTTATTCTCAGACAGGGCCTAAAGGCTGCTGACGTTAGGATTTTTCAAAGCCAGTCTTGAGATTTGTGTGAGAAAATGCCTGGGTGCTGCTATGAGGGGGTCTCTGCAGAGCGTCCCCCACTGCCCCAGCAGTGCCATCCATGGAGGCTCGATGACACCCCCAACAACGGGCGAGGGGTATTACTTGTACAGAGTGACAATTAGAACTATGTTTTCCTGCCCTTTGAAAAGACTGGAACAGTCTAGAAGCCCAAACTGGCTTTCGGGCCATTTGCAATTAACTTCGCTAGCATATAAAAATCCATTTTGAACTCAAAAATGCCACTGGGCTTTTCCCACCACTCGCCTTCCTTTCCTTCCCCTGCCTAGTAAAGGTGGGGTCAGCTGTGTTTGAGGCTTCGAGTTCTGCAGCTGAGCGGTGCATGGCGTCTGGTGACGTCCACAGACACCACTCAGAGCCCACCCTCCGCAGGGCCTCTCAGCACCTTGGGGCTACTGGCGGGCCTGGTCCCAGACCACGGAGACAGACTAGGGCTGGGTCCTATGATAAGGGGTCTAAGATTCTGGCCTCTGGATCTATTTGTTCTCCGTCTATTCAGTCTGTGAGAGCACAGGACACTGTGGGCAAAATCTTACAAAATTGGCAACCCTGAGTTAGGGGTCTGTGCATAAGGAGACATTCCGCCAGAGGCACGCATCCTTCTGGAAGGGGTGGAGGGACCCTGCTGGGCTCTCAGGACAAACACTCAGAGGCAGCTCTGGCCAGAGCAACCTCGGGAGCCCCGCACAACCTGCTGCCAAGTCCTCAGCCTGATACTCCTCCTTCAGAAGCCTGTGCCAGCTGCAGGGACAGAGGGAAGGATTCAACAGGGGCGGTAGGCCTCCTGCATCCCAGATGAGAAGGATGAGGAGTGAGACTCAGGCAAAGTCTTCGGAGGTGAAGAGACTCTCGAGCACACACCATGTGAGAGGGAAGAGTTGGGATTTAATTTGTTTCATGGTAAAAATGCAGTGGCAGGGGAACCTGGGTGGCTCAGTGGGTTAAAGCCTCTGCTTTCGGCTCAGGTCATGATCCCAGGGTCCTGGGATGGAGTCTCACATCGGGCTCTCTGCTCAGCAGGGGGCCTGCTTCCTCCTCTCTCTCTGCCTGCTTGCCTACTTGTGATTTCTGTCTGTCAAATAAATAAATAAAATCTTTAAAAAAAAAATGCAGTGGCAGGTAGTCACCCCCACGGGGAAGACATGGGTCCCTCTGCATGCACCTGCGTCTCTTATAGGTTCCTCATTATTCCTGTGAAGACTTCAAAAACTGGGTATAGCTGCTTATGGTTTCGGAATACAAGTTTCCTACTAAACGGAAGCAGACCACCTTGGAGAAATGTCTGAGTGTAGGTCGGGGCGGAAAATGTGGAAGATGGATCTGGAACACCTCATCCTACCTGAAAGCAAAGAAAACTAAGGTGGTTGTGTCCACAGGGTATGGGATACAACTTCAGGAGGCTCCCACCAGCCTCAGATGAACCGTACGGGCGTCAAAAAGAACGACTCAGGAATTGTTACACATCGTCTATGATAAAAACCCGCGAGTTTATAATGATACTTATACACAAGTCACCTCGGAACCAAATCATTGTTCTCCTAAGTGCTTTTTTTTTAAGTCTCTTGTGTGTACTCTACCTTGGGATGTAAATGATGAAGAGAAGTTCTTTAGAGAAAGCTTTCACTGAACAAATATAAAAATAATGACAAAATCTAAATGAAATAATCAATCTGCCTAATGATCATTACCAGACGCTAAAACCACTAGCTAATGCAGAACTTGAGAAGGAAAGCATTAGACCCTCCACAAAACCCACAGATCAGTTTTCACCTCACATAGAAGAGAAAAGCTGACCTCACACCACCTCCCACACTCAGCCCCAATGGGATGCAACAGGAATTCCAGAAACACCCACGAGATGTGCTTGAGAAATCACCGAACCTGGATCTGATCGAGCTCTGCTATCTAACCACTGCTTTACAGGAACAAGAGGGATTAAAAAAAAAAATGTTAAATACCACCAGCAACAGGGTTTCTCAATAGCAGCACTACTGACACTGTGGGCCAGACAACTCATCTAGAAGGCTTACAACATCTGTCAAAACATGTAACATGTGGACTGGGTTTAGAGCCTGATTCAGAAAACCAAAAGTAAGGGGAGAAACGTCACAAGACACGTAGGCATGAACACTGGGTATTTGATCTTATTAAGAAATTTTTTTAGGGTGCCTGGATGGCTCCGTCAGTTAAGAGTCTGCCTTTGGCTCAGGTCATGATCTCAGGGTCAGATCGAGCCCTGGGTCAGGCTCCCTGCTCAGCAGGGAGTCTGCTTGAGATTCTCCCTCTCCCTTTGCCCCTCTCCCACCTCGGACTTACGTTCTCTCTCTTTCTCTCAAGTAAATAAATAAGTAAATCTTTAAAAATAAAAAAAAAGGAATTGTTTTAGGTATGATAGTAGAATTATGGTTACATTTATGAAAAGTCCCTGTCTCTTGGAGATACATTTTGAAGGAATTATGAAGTTTTGCAGTATCTGGGATTTGCTTTAAAATTATCCAGCAGATGGCAGTGCAGGGGGGGAGGGAGTACGGAAGAAACCAGACTGGCCATACAGGATAATAGCTGAAGCTGGGTGACGGGCACACGGGGTTGACTATCCTATTCTCTCTGCTTTTACAGATGTTTAAATCTTTCCATTGTAAAAAGTCACTTAAAAAGTAGAAGATGGGGGCGCCTGGGTGGCTCCGTGGGTTAAGCCGCTGCCTTCAGCTCAGGTCATGATCTCAGGGTCCTGGGATCGAGCGCCGCATCGGGCTCCTTGCTCAGTGGGGAGCCTGCTTCTCTCTCTGCCTCTGCCTGCCTCTCTGCCTACTTGTCATCTCTGTCTCTCTCTCTGTCAAATAAATAAATAAAATCTTAAAAAAAAAAAAAAGTAGAAGATGGGTGGCGCCTGGGTGACTCAGTTGGTTAAGTGGCTGCCTTCAGCTCAGGTCATGATCCCAGGGCCCTAGGATAGAGCCCCACATTGTGCTCTATCCCCGGGAGAAGACTGCTTCTCCCTCTCCCTCTGCCCCTCCTGCCTGCTCATGCTCTCTCTCTGGCTCACTCTCTCTCTCTCAAATAAGTAAATAAAATCTTTAAAAAAAAAAAAAAAGGTAGAAGTTGGGCCCAGCTGCCCGACACAAGCGTTGCCTGAAAGCTGAGACCAGAGAGCCGGAGGGGGTGGCCGCAGCTAGCACAGTGCGGGTAAGAGGCTCGCCTGCATGGGAGACACCCAGGAGGTCTGTGAACCAGAGGCTGCATGTTCAAAGGCAGTCACTTCTCCTCAGAGATGCCACATGTGGCTGAGGCCAACTGAGCTGGTGTCTGCCACGCTGAAGTAGAGGCCCGGGATCCAGTACGGACTGTGAGCACACAGCACGCACGGGCTGGAGAAGGTCAGAGGAGGATGTCCCGGGTTCTGGGCCGGACCGATGCTTTCCTTCCCATTGCACACGGAAGGCCAACCGGCCTCCCAGCATCTGATTTAGAAACTACAAGTCCAGCCGAGAGAGGAGGGCGCCAGTGAGGCTCCCCTCCCGCCCCCCGCAGCACAGAGTTCTGCGGAACAGAGCCAGCACCACCCCCCACCCCCTACAAACACAGACGTGGTCGTGAATCCCCTGGAGCCCTGATTCTGCCTGAATAAAGCATGTGGCCGTGGTGCGCTTCTGCATGCCTGGCTTGCTGTGGCTTCGGGGGTGAGAGGGATGGTTTCCATTAGAGCGTTCTTGGTGTTTCCTTGGTGCAAGGCCAGGGCAGGGCAGGAAACCCAGGAGATGCGCAGATGGCCAGGAGGAGCTGCCCGAGGGAAGCCACATCACCCTGAGCCAGGCTTCCCCGGCCCTGGATCATTAACGGTCCTCCCGATGGATGGGAGAGGCCGAGATACCCCGGCGGCCCAGCAGGGGGGCCACCCTGGGGGCACATCCCTGTGGTCCATCCCAACAGGGGACCAAGAAGATGTGCCTTGTGCCCCAGGGCGTGACAGAGTGGTGCCACCCAAAGGCCAAAATGAGAAAGCTTTGTGCATCAAACCTCAGGAAGGTTCAAAATGCATTAAGAACCTAGATAAGGTCGCCTGCGTGGTGAGGCACTGAAGCTTCAGCTCTTGGTTTGGGCTCAGGTTATGATCTCAGGGTCAAGAGATCGAGCCCGCTAGTCGGGCTCTCCATTCGGCACGGAGTTGGCTTGAGGATCTCTCTCCCTCTGCCCCTCTCCCCACTCATGCTCTCTCTCACTCTCTCTGAAATAAATAAAATCTTTTTAAAAAGAAAGAAAAGAACACCTAGACAGAGGACTAAAACTGGAGTTCTTCTCTTAGCAGAAAACTTACCAATTTAAGAAGTTATTCTGAACCAGAAAATACACACCCACATACATACACGTGTAAAAAGTTCCTGTCACACACACAGCATTTCAAGAATCTGGGACAAAGCAGCTGCTTTCATGGTCAAAATCGAGGTTAAACCCTCCAAAACCCCCTCGTCCCCTCTCCTCCTCTCCCACACTCCCAAAAACAGTTCCCTGTAGCTACCATCAGGACCCCTCCAGGAGGAAGTGCCTGGGACAAGGTGCTTGAGGGGGAAAGAGAAGGAGGCCGCAGGTGTGAGAGTCAACAGTGAACCCAGGGAGAATTCGGGGAAGAAATGGCCGCATGCCCCATGGGGCTCAGGGGATCAGAGATAAGGAGAGGATACATCTGCCTCCACAACCTCCTGGTGACTCTGCTAAACACAACACGGCTCACGCGACCCCAGACGGGGACAATCTGCCAAAGGCACAAGTCAATGCATCGCACACAGGTGCACATGTCCTGCCCCGCCCGGCACTTCTTGGCACCAAGCAGGCCCCTTCACACGGAGCGTTCTGGAATCCCGTCAGCTCCTCGCCTCCCTGACAGAAACAGCATCGGGGAACATTATTCACTTGTCTCTCGCCTGAAACCAGCCAAAGCCGTTCGCATGGGGTCAGCCGCCGCCTGCCGAGCCCGCGGAAGATAGCGCACCCAACAACAAATTGCTTAAGCAGATCAGGGCGCCCTGCGGCCCCCATTACAGGAGGTCTGCTCTCATTACGGTAACTTAGGATGCATGCCAAGGATGACAACAGCTCCCCAAATGCCTCACTTTATTTCATAATTCAGTGCTTCCCAAACCCCACCCTGCATTTTGGCCAAGAGGGGCCAGAGGCACAGTTACTTCTGGCCTCCTGGGTGCAGAGGGGAGGGCACAGCCAGGCCAGCTGGTCACATGCTGCAAGATTGTGCCTGAGGCTCCTCAGGGGAACCCTTCAATCCCCTTTCCCAGCTGAAGGCTTAAACTGTCCTTTCCTTAGATAAAAACCTGCAGTCAACCACAGCCAACCTCAAGGGCCATCGAAACCCCGCCATCTCAGCCCTGGGGCTAAAGCCCAGCAGGTGAGCATTCTGCGTTGTTCCCACAGCGCGCGGCACGAGGGGAGTAGAGAGAGGATGATGGCCAACTGGCACGAGCCATTTTCTCAGTGTTTGGGTCTCGACGGAAAACTCCGAAGTGATTGCCAAATGTTTTCTAGAAATCCTCTCCATGTCGCATTTGAGCCCTGAGCACGTGGGGCACCAGGACTGTCACTGTCGTCTTTGGTTTGGAGCCACAGGGGCAGAGGAGCGGATACAGCCAGCCTGTCCCGGGTACTGACACAGCTCACAATGTCTGCTTCCCAAGGAAACGGAGGGGGACCTGCCTGGGGGGTGGCACCTCCACACGGGGGAGGTAAGCCACAGGATGGGGTGCTGGACTGATCTGAAATCAATCAGTACAGTGGCGGGGGAGGTGACATTTGTTTAGAACGGGAAAACCCAAGTGCACTTCCCAAGGCTTCTAACTGGGAAACTGTCATCCCCCTCAAATAATACTCAGTGTTCCAAAAAGGAAAGGGCAGATGTTGCTATTCCTCAAACCTCAGGTTGCTTTCACAGGCACATCTTCACCTGGGTGTGGGGTGGCAGTGGGGGCTGGGGGATGATCCCCTCTCAGGTATGGGTTTCCCTTCGTGGAGGACTCACAAAGCCTAGCTTTGGACAGCTGTAGACCCCAAAACTCCAAATTTCCAGGTGCTTCCAGCCCAAATCCCCTATTAGAGCAGGTAGAGTGGAGTCTCAGAGAACCCCAGGAGGATTCTGATTCTGCTCAGCAGCTGGGGAAGTACTTGCCAGAGCTGGGCTCAATCTCCATCCATGGAAACAGTCACTGACCTTGACACTTGAATTGGGTGCCTGTAAATTTCAGGTCCAAGACCCTCGGTCCGGGACACCAGGGAAACGGGCCGGGCTACGGACCTCTGCTAGTGCAGATACCCGCCTGGGAACCTGATGACTCTTTACCTTTCTGCCTCCACCTGCACGAGAGAGCCCTGGGCTGGCAATTGGACTGACCAGGACTAGAGAGAAATGGCCTTTCAGTACCACCTGAGGTCCCCTTAGCTAATCCTATGAGAGGTGGTGGCCACGGTTTCCAAAGAAACTCCAGTCATCCCACAAGGAAGTCAAAGAATTTGAACACAGTGAAAATCACACCCATCGCGACTGTGAAGGTCTGTGCAGCTGAGTTCTTCCAAGGGGAGAGCTTGTCTTTGAAACATAGCTTCCACCTAGACACACTGTCCCAATAGCCATCTCCCCAGAGGAGAGCAGTTGCCCCAAGACTGCTGTGTGATCCGTCCACAGTTGTGGTTTCATGTGCCTGTGTGAGAATTTGCTGGATGCCCACACAGAGTGTGAGCTCCATGAGCATCAGGATGAGATTACACAACACTGTCTGGGGACTACCACACAGCATAGCGCCCAGTAAGCGCTCTGGAAACGTCTGATGAATTAATATTTATTCACGAAATTATAAAATCTGGTGCATCTGGCATTCCCAATGGCTTTCCTCGCTCAACTACTGAGCTGACGGGGAGAAATGTGAACTCTGACCAGTGCTGTTCTCATGTGTGGATTTCCAACACTAAGAGGTGTGGATGGCCCTGCCATTTTGTAAAGAAAATCTCACCCTCCTTTCCAATCCCCCAAGCCAAAAATTCCAGGGGCACCTGGGTGACCCAGTAGGTTGAGCATCCAACTCTTCGTTTTGGCGTAGGTCGTGATCTCAGGTCCGTGGGATCGAGCCCCCTGTGGGGCTCCACACTCAGCAGGGAGCCTGCTTCAGATTTTCTCTCTCTCCCTTTGCCCCTCCACCCTGCTCTATCAAATAAGTGAATCTTCAAAAAAAACTCTAAAGTAATCATTGCTTTTAAATTATTATTTATTTACTTAGACCTACTATCTTGGTGTGATCTTTCTACACAATCTAATTAATTCTCCCATCGACACCCTGTCATGGGTCTGAGTCTCAGGGTGAGGGAAAGAGAGAAGCAGGAATGCCAGCTTTCTCACGACCGCATTTGGCAGTCCCAAGCGTGTCTGTCTCAAGGGGTTCCCATTCACAAAGCTAGTTCCAAGGTGAAAGCAATGCTTCCACGTCTCTTCCCAGCCTGTCTGGGCCCTCCACCCCATGTGGGGAAGCACAAACTTGGAACATGACCCAGAACTACACTTGGCATGTTTCACAGAATGGTTAATCCTCTATCATTTAAAAAAAAAACAAAACTTTTTTTTTAACTTCCTTTCGTATCAGGGCTGAATCACCAATTCCAATCATTCCTGTTGTTTGGAGCCTGCCCCCTCTAGTAGGAAAAGTGGGGCTACTTGTACGCATCCCAGGACACTTTCCACAGTTCCCAGATACACAATGAACACATGGCTCCGCTAAGGCCCAGCCTGCTTTCCAGGACTTGCTGAGTCTCTAGCACCTCTGCTTAGCTTACCTAGTGGTGACTCTCCCCCAGGGGAGACTTTGACATCACAAGGCAACATTACCTCCCTGTTGTCAAGAAAAGCACATCCTAGGGGGCCTGGGTGGTTCAGTTGGTTAAGCAACTGCCTTTGGCTCGGGTCATGATCCCAGGGTCCTGGGATTGAGCCCCGCATCGGGTTCCCCGGTCAGTGGGGAGCCTGCTTCTCCCGCTCCCTCTGCTGTTCTGCCTGCTTGTATCTCTTGCTCTCTGTCAAATAAATAAATAAATAAAATCTTAAAAAAAAAAAAAACTAAACTAAACTAAAGAAAGAAAGAAAGAAAAGCACGTCCTGCAGCACAGTGAGCTCTGGGAGGGGACAGGGAGTCTGAACACAGGCTCTGGGAAGCCGGTCCTCCTGGCCTGCCCCTCACTCAGCTAGGGCTTTGCGGCCGGAGACATTCGGGCAGCTCATCAGTACAGAAGCATTTTCTACAGGGCACCATGCAAATCGTATTTATTATACTCGCCTCTCATTTGAGGAGCATTTGAAACAAGAGACTGGAAATGGGGATTTGGGGACTATCTGACAGTTGGAACTGTTCCCATTCATTTTTGACAATGAATAGCAACGTTTTCATTTGTAAACTTGTTCCGTAAATTATTTTCTGACAGCCGCCTGGGATAAAGTCGGTAGAGCTGTCAGATAGAGACCTGGGCGAACAGACTGAGCTCCCCGCTCCCCTGAATACAACTGAATACAACTGCCGGTATTTCCGGCAGCGCTGGGCAGAATCGAATCCCCCAGAGAATGGTCGCTGAGTGAATAAATAACCCAATTCCTGGGCCAGTAAGCGCCTCAGCAACACAAGGGATACCCCCTAGCCAGTGCAGTACCGCAAACCTTATGTCAGGTAATTTTGAGGGGCAGCACTGCACTTCGAGAACCCTGTGACTGCCACTCTCTCTTAGCCAGGTCCCCAAAGTTCCCCAGGCTCCTGCAGGCCAGCCCGAGTCACCCAAATATCCTCCTTCTTCTCCACAGAAGTCCCCCTTCCCAGATTTGTACACAGGAACACTATTCCTGGGGACCCACGGCCACAGCCCTGAGTGCAAGCCAGGCCCCTGGTGGCCTTTGTGAGGGGGACTGATGGTGATTACGCAACAGCACTCCACGCATGTATCGTCTTCAGCTCATTCTTTTCTAAGGTTCACATTTCCAGTTTTTCTCTCAGCAGGACAAGAACATAAAAGAAATTGGCAACTGGAAAAATGAATCATAGGAAAATCTTGGCCCTAGATAGAGCCTGGGTTCCGTTCCCTCTTGACACTGGCTGGAAGGTGGCCTAACAGAGGAGTGGGGAGCTGACAGGACGTGGCGCGGGAAGGCGGGGTCGTGTCACAATCCCGGGCTTTGGAAGGGAATGTTCCAGCTGCCACGGCTAACTCAGAAAGTAGCACCTGGTGAAGGCTGGTGTGAGCCGGGAATCTCCCTGGCTCAAATGTAGAGCAAGGGGGGGAAAGAAGGGAAAAGGAACACAAAGGTTCTGGGACTCCAAGCTGGGGAAACGGGACAATGAACAAGTCATATGGAAACCACTCTCAGCCAGCTTTGGCCTGACAGGACCTACTCAGCAGAGCTCCCCCACATCCCTCTGGGGACACAGTGACACTCCAGGCAACACTGGGAACAGAAGTTAAGTTGTAGCACACGGGCCTGTATGGAAGGTGGTCGGAGAAACACTCCAGTGCATTCGACAAACAAGAATTATCCAGATTGTGTCACAAACACTGAGGGAAAAAAAAAGTACTGGTGAAGGTATTTCTGAGTCAGCACAGTTCTCTGGGGGGCTGGGCCCCCAACACAGAACATGCGGGGAAATCCAGAAGCCTGGGGGAGGCCTTGGGGGCCGAGAGGATGAAGCACTAAGGCTGTGGGCTCAGGGTCCCCCGAAGAAAGGCTTAAAAGGCAAGGGAGGATTTTCTTATTCTAGATCCAAGAAATCAACACCAATGATTAAGAAAATGATATAAACGAGGCAGAGAAATCTTTAGAACCCACTGACCAGGGCCCATCAGAAGCAATAACACAGCCAAAGGAGGGATGAAAATTACTGAAATGGAACAAGAGCTGCACTTCTCTCTAAGAGCAAACTTGGCCGGCACCTGAGCGGAGAATTCCAACTCCAGTTCTGATGAATTCCAATTCAGATCGGTGGAGGAAGAAGTCACGTCATCTGACGCGTGTGTGCTTTATCGTCAGAAAGTAATTAAGCTACTGAACAGGCTGCCTCCTCACACTGAGGTGCATTTGTGCCTCTGGAGAAAAGTCAGCAAAAGACAGGATCTACTGTGCTGCTGGAAATGAAGGAAAAGACGTCACAGTAGGAGGGGGGCAGGGAGGGATTTCACACACTATGTGGGGGGCCTCCAGGGCCGACTGGCCACCCTTCAGCCTCTATGAGTCAGCCTCTCTGATCGTCCTCCACCCTCAGTCTGCCCGACCAAGCCACGCCCACTCCCCCTACTGTCCACTGCTGATTAGCGACTCTCCCCATTCAGACTGTCCCCATTCAGCACGTTCACGTGAAACTCTCCCTACAACACCCTGAAATACAACTTCTGTGAGTTGTACATGTATTTTGCCATCAGTTCAGTTCTAAGTATCTCATTAGTAAGATAGGCAAATGGCAGAAACACAGAATACTAAATACTGTGTCCTTCTGTGCCTTTTCCTTTCTGGCAGGAGAGGGAAAGAGTCTTCCCCATTTCAGAATTCTGGGTTTTCCCAGGTAACTCTCGTGGAAATACCAGAACCTGGAGTCAGAGGTTCAAGTCATTCTCCTTTGGTGCTACCTCCTAAAATTCATTCCCATGCTGCTCCTTCCCAAAACAGAACTAAAAAGATCTGCATTTTGTTTAGAAGCCAGTGATTCACAAGCAGGAGTTATTTAAAGATCCTTTTCAATTTCCCATTTTGTTTTTAACATGTGATCTGGCCAGGAAAAGAAAGGGCATTCAAAGAACTTTCTTTGTAATTTAAGATTTCATGGAAGGGATGGTGGGTGAGAAATTGAAACCACAGGAACGTGATTTAGGATAATCATCTCTCTCAAAATACATACACATACACACATGCAAATAAGTGCGCTGATGTTTGTACTGATGTGTGATGCGGAAATAAGCCGGCAAGGAGGACCGCTTCTTTCAGGGTAAACCTGATAAACTGTAACTAAATCTCTGTTGTAATATAGAGCCAAGCTTAAAATAAGAACAAAAACTACCTAGGTGCCATAAAGGAGCAAGCATTCAGTGTAGGGATGGAGATCGGGGTAAGAAACACGGCACGCACTCCATTCACGGGCAGGACCCAGAAGGGAGCCCACTGCAAAAGGCTGAGAACCATCAGGTGCTCCCACATCTCCACTACAGCAAGCCGGCAGGCCCAGAGCAAAGCCAAACTTCTGATGGGGGACTGGAGGCAGCAGGTACAAGCGACCTCTAAGGAACCAAGAAGACCCATGCACCAGCAGCCGAGAGCATTTTTCACCACCGCAATAGGAGTAAACGGCAACAAAGGTCCGGTCCACTATCATCACTGGGGAGTTGGCACAGGAAACCCCTAAATTACTCCATTCGGTAGGGACACAAACCACTCACGAAATAAACAACCCCTGCTGAAGAAAAGTTCACAATCCTAAAAACCCCATGACAAAGTAAACCATTCCTTTCTCTGTAGCTAACGGAAAAATTAAAATTTCAAGAACTCAGGGACATAGATGAGAAACTGTAGAACAAGTGTGATTAGAATGACTCTTTAAAAGGAAGAAAAACAAAAGGAAGAAGAGTTGAAAAAAGGGCAAATTTGAAAAAGAATCAAAGATAATTCCAGAAATGAAAAGTATAGTCAATGAAATTACAAATTCAGTAAGGATAAAAAAAAATAAGGCTGAGAACAAGATTAGTGAGATAAATACAAAGAAGTTATTGAAAATACAACACAGAAATGTAAAAGATATGAAAGGGGGCACTGGGTGGCTCAGTCGGTTAAGAGTCGGCCTTCAGCTCAGGTCACGATCCTGGGGTCCTGGGATCGAGCCCCACATCGGGCTCCTTGCCTAGCAGGGAGTCTGCTTCTCCTACTCTCTAATGAATAAATAAAATTTTAAAACAAAAAAGATATGAAAAAGAATAGGTTAAATATAAATCTAAAAGAAATCACAAAAGGGAAGAACAGTGAACAGGAAAGAGATGATTGAACAAAATAAGAACACCCTGAATTTTCTTAATGAAGAACACAGAGATGAGACCTACACACAAGAGGAATGAATGAATGAATGTATGAATGAACAAATGAATAAAATCCCTGTCTAGTGGCTCAGTCAGTTAAGCACCCAACTCTTGGTCTCAGGTCAGGTCTTGATCTCAGGGTTATGAGTTCAAGCCCCGCACTGCGCTCTACACTGTGCATGGAGCCTACTTAAACAAACAAATAAACAAAGAACAAGAACAACAACCCTGTCTAAATAGTGGTAGAACCAGAACACCAAAGACAAAACGAAGGGGAAATTACGTGCTTGTAAAATAGTTCGATAATCCAGAAATGTACCCGTAAGCTCCTCGAATGTGGCAACACAGAGAAGAAGCAGGGGCAACAGGGACTCAGACCCTTTGCCTCTCCCGCTCAGCGGGGACAGACACAAGCGCTGCTTGCTTCCTGAAAAGCTCAATTTAGTCTCAACTTTGTCAGACTGAGTAAACCCAAGTGTCTGGCTTGCTACATGTCCAGGGACATCATACCCTGTACTAACAGGGCCTGGATTTTCACTCTAGCTCACGAGATGGACATCTGTGTCACTGGAGCAGGCACCATGCATCCAGGTTACAGGCGCCAATGCTTCCTAACGCCTACCTCCTGCAAGTGTGCCTTCCAGCACCTCGTTTACCCAGCAGTAAAGTATCCCGAGTGTATTCTGAGGACAAGAACCCCATCTTGTGGCAAAACGGTTCCAAGCCGTAGCTGGCCATCCACAGGGCCATTCTCATTCTGAAGATCCATCTGTGTTGAGAAGTGATCATTTTATCTGCTTCGCCAGACAGAGCATCCTCCCCAGCATTTATCTTGTGTCTGTGACGGCACCAGAGTCTGCAGTAAATCTGCAGAGCACAGTAATTTTGAGACTTTGTGAGTTATTTTCAAGGGAAAGCTGGCAGTCTTTGCACAGCTTCCCGGAGGAATATTTTAAGGGAAAACCAAACACTGACTCTGGGTTGGCTTCCGAAATTGATCATCTGTCCGCTCTAAGGATTGTCCAGACTTTCCACTTTCTCTAAGATGAACACACTTGGCTAAAGCAATCTCATGACAAAAACGCCCCAAGCCCCTAACAAATGACAGCCTAGTCACCCCCACACACAACCAAGCGGCCCACAGCACACACCTACCTATGTCAGAGCACTCACACCTTCACCCTCTAGAAGGTCCCTGTTACTCAGTATCTCTTCTCTACTTTACAGGACAGTCAAACTAGATTCCAGGTATTATCTCCATCTTCTTCCTTTGAGAGGAATGTCTTCCTCAGCATCCTTTGCCACTGTCCCTGTCTCTGTTTGGCTTTCCTATACGAAGAGATTTTGAAAGGTCTTATTGTTAATAAGCTCAAAAATATAAAGCACTGCGCACAAGGCCTGGCTCCAAAACCTTAGCTATTATCACTGCTCTTACTATCGTTACTACCGTTAATAATGACAACAGAGTACTGAAAAGGGGTGGGGAAGACACCAGAACACAAATACAGTCTATTTATCTTCCACATCATCAAAGCTTAAAGAAACAACTAGCCTAAACAAGCAGCCAAATTATTTTTATGAAAAGCAAAACCAAGATAGTATTTCCCCCCCATCGGGCTTTAACTAAAGTTAAAAAAGACAGCAGATTAATATTAAAACAGCGTTTATTTGTTAATGTAACATAGGAAATTAAAGCAAGTTACACTATCTTTAAAAACACAGCTAATGCGTTTTAAGAGAAACCCTTCCCTCCCACCCCCCACCCCCCCATGAATTCAGAATCTAAGAGAAGAAGTAACCATAAAACAAAGTTTTGTGGAATCCTTCATCCAAGAGTGCTTACATGATGATTAGGTTAATATTGCCTTCTTACAAAATTTCTCTTTTCTATTAAAAAAAATTTTTTGTAGCCTTGATTGTTTATTACAAAAATTCAGTATAAAAGTTCGATATATTGAAAAATGCCCCCCCTCACAGCACCGTTATATATAGCAGAAAGTAATCAAGAGCAGATTGCTAATCTAGATGGAGCAATCTTCAGATTATACCCAGACACACAGTGGTTTATTTACCCTCCCATCCCCTTCTCATAAGAACTTAAAAAAACACACACATACAAAAAAATGTCAAAAATTTGAGGAACCCTTCCCAAACAGTACACAGTTAGTTCAGTGTCAATAATTCACATCTTGCAACAAAGTGTATGGATATGGTTTCTTTTACAAAACTTTCAGTGTCAAAAAAGGAAATTAAGGCCATCAGATTCGCAGTTTAAAAATTCACATAAAGGAAATACAAAAATATTCTGTGCTTCTGAGAAGGCTCTGCACTGCATGTTGGTAAGGATTACCATACTTCTTTATTTGGAGGAAGACCGTTGACTTGAGAAGTTTACATAATTGCACAGCTTCTGTTGGATGCTCTTGTGGTTCCCTGATGAGGCAAAGGAGAAAGACAGATCAGTGCTAAGAAAGTAGATAACACTACTTTCACTAAGGCAGAGACAGGACACATCTGTATTACCTGACTCCAAATGAATTTTTATAATCTCTCACGTACCCTTTCTAACCTTTTCTTACAGACTCCTTCCAACAAATTTGAGAACAGCGACACTGAACCCCAGCTGCACATTCGGATCCAGAGGAGCTTAAAAAAAAAATCTGATCTAGGTCCCTAGACCAACTAAATGAGAATTTCTCATTTAAATTGGGAAGTGTATCTATTTATATGTAATTTTAAAGCTCCCTAAGTAATTATAATATGCAGCTGAAGTTGAAAGCTATTGTTCAATAAATAACCTTTTATAACTTGGGAAACAGGAGGTCAGCAGGTTCCATGTGGAACCACATCAGGGACCCTGGCGGGCTGGGTCCTCCGCTTACACATCCCAGAGCACGTGCTCTGGCTTCACCCTCAAATGTGAAGTCAAAATAGCTCCCTCCCTCACAGTCTGACTTGTGACTCACTGCCGGACTGGGCAGTTAAGGTCACAAAAAAACCCCCCCAATCAATTCGAAAGGCGACTGGACCAATTCTCTAATACAAAGTCAAAATATCTACTCTGTCACCTTCCCTCTTTTAAACCTTGAAGTCATTACCTACCCTGATCACAAAAGCTAAAAAGCCTCATCCATCTGACCTCTTTTCCTTCTCTCCCCACTCAAGTTCAGTACCCACACCCCCATGAACCTCCACTCACACAGTCCCTCCTTGTCTCTGCAGTCTGCCTTCTCGAGTCGACTGTGGATTCAGTCTCAGGGTCTCCCTGGCTCCGCAGTGTGCAGATGCTACCTGCCCAGGCATCCCAACTGCACACTTACTGCCAAGCTCCCATTTCCTGTATGTCTGACACACCCTCCGACACAACTGGATAGATACGCTTGGTGCCCAAGTCCTGACACATCCCCTGTGGTGAACGAAGGACCATCACAGACTCTGCCACTCCTCCCATCAAGAGCTGAAGACTATTTACTCTCACCTGGGACTGGAGATGGCCTAGAAACTCACTTTGGCTATGAGAGTATGAGCCTTGCCTTTTAGAGATCCTTTTCACCCTCCTTTCACTCTCCTTTTCACCCTCCTGGAAGCCAGCTGCTATGTTATAATTAAGCTTGGGCTAAACTACTGAAGGATAAAGGAACATGGAGAGAAATAGGGAGAACCTTCCAGCCCCAGCCATGATCTCAGCTGAATGCAACCACAGCATTAACTTCACTCTCCATCACGTGGACCAAAAGAGCTAAGTGCCCAGCTGAGCCCAGTCAAACTACCATCACGGCAAGTAAGAAACGGGTCTATAGCACTAAGCTCTGGGGTGTATGTTAAGGCAGCCAACATGTAACTCAAATATCCGCAGAACACCAATGCCTGTCCTCAATACTCAGAACACTGCCAGTCCTTCAAAACACCACACAAGCACACTTCCCGGAGATCTTAACTCTTCTGGTGGCCTTGTCTCTGGCATCTGCCTGCTCCAACTCCTACTGTGAGCCACTTGTTCCGCACTGAGACCTCTCTTACACTGTTACTGTACTTCCAGTCGTTATAATGCTTCCCAGTAAGGGTAGGAAATGGATCTTGTCCTTGTTTTCTTGTTCAAGCTAAACCTAAAGTATCTGTTCTTAAATAGTCCTCCAAAATGTATGAGGAAGTATGCAAAACTTCATTCTACCTCATACAACCAACCCACTTCCAGTGGTTCTCAACCCTGGGGGCTAACCACATACAAGAATGTTTTTTGGAGCAGGACTGGGGCCAGTGAAGTACAACGAAGAGATTTATAAATCTGCAGATACAGAGACAAAGTCTTACAAGGATAAGGGTAAGAATTCTGATTAATCATCTGACTCAAACAGCTTGAGAACATAAACTGAACGCTTATTACTTATTAATAATTCCAATTTAATTAATTAAAATCAAATTTGGAGTTTCTTTATTTCAAGTGCTCTCAAAAGCCCAAGCATCAGCTAAAATCTATCTTGTAATTAGATGATTAGAAACCTAATATAGCAAGGATTTTGTTTCCCACTGCAGTTGAATATTACTCTGGTTTTTAAAGTTTATATGCAGATACTCCAAGTTAGTGATCTGAACTTCTCTCTCACAGAACTCTTTTTTGAGCATGCATTCCAACCCATATATGCATATTTGTAAGTGATATACAGGCCCTACCTGAACATACTAGGTACACTATAAAACAAAACTGAAATGTGATATCATTAGAAAACAAATGTTTTAAAAGATGTGCTAATGTTTTCTCCCATGCTCTAATGTGCTATCCTGACTATCCCCTCAGGAAAAACGAACCAACTCCAACTGGCCAATCACTTACATGGTTCAGCAAGTAACGGGGGGGGGGAAAAACCCACCTCACTACTGATTTTGGTTTTTCCATATTTCTGTCAATAAAACTTAAATATGTGAAAGTAATACCTGCTGGTGGAAAAGTTCTTCTTCTGCAAGCACTTCGGGTGCTTCCTCCTCCTCCTCTTCCTCCTCAGGTATGGTGGTTTTAAAGACTGTACTTCTCTGAGCAACCTCCTGAAAACAAGAGTGGCTCCAACTTCAGTTAAAACCATACTGAAAAATCACACAGGCAGTCGGGGAGAGGGAACTTTGCTTTGCCAAACTTTTAGAAAGAGCACCTTTCCTACAGTAGGATTATTTTTTTAAAAAGGAAACAGTGGTTCCTTGAAAGCTTTAGCTACTGGGCAGGAAATTTTGCATAACTGGTAGCAGTTCTGAGATCTTCAATATTCCCTGCAGGGGAGCTCCTGGTGTCCAATGGGAAACACCTGCTGCAAAGTTTCCAATGCTTTTGATTCTGTTCTGTTACTAAGAGCTCTGGGAATCGTGTGGCACACTGGATTCTTTATAACACTCCCCAAGACTTCAGCTTCAAGATCCACGCTCCTAGCAGAAAGAAGGTACTAAATAAACTGACTAAAATGACAATGAAGGCCAAATGCTGTGATCTTGGGGACCATGGTGGCAACACTCCACCTTCAGCAACTGGTTCCTCTTGGGAAATGGAATCAAGACAGATGAGCCTTCCCTTCTTCACATTAGTGGAGAAGCTCCAACATATTCCGCACAGAAAACAGGCCCGTCACTCACTGGAGCTAAGACAGAATGAACGACTTCCATTCCCTGCTGAAAGGCTCACGTACAGCTGACTCTCCTGGAGAGAAGGCTGACTCGCACGATGCAGCCGTGTCTCTGTGTAAGCAAAAGGCTGACCAGCAAATACATGAGTGTGTCCCACAGAGAGCCGTAGGGCTGCTCACCTTACTCTGTACCAGATCCTAAGGTCACTCAAGAAAGAGAACTATGCATGAAGATGCTAAGATTACGTCAATAAAAGCTTATCTGGAATCTAACACACAACCAGCTAGTTTAAAATGGCAAAGAAAGAAAACCAAAAACCGTGTCGTACAAATGAGAGCTCCACTTTAAATATGTCCAAGGATATATTTTATAAATGAAGCAAAGTGTACACTAGTATTTTCTGTGGAATTTTGATTATTGTTGCATGGACAAATAAGTTGGTCTATTCTGAGAATTTCCATTAGTCAGAAACTTCAGTTCTGGGATCTCAATCGGTACCTACACACACAAATAGTCATTTCATAAATATCAGCCTGCTTTGACCAAACCCACACGGACAAAAAAGCATGTGAATCTAGGTAAATTATAATGCTCTAAAGAGATCAATTGGGGAATAGCAGCATACAAAACAGAAAAAGAATTCTCAGAAAGCTCTTAGAGTACCCAGTTTTCCAAAATTCATTCTAAAATGAGGAAAGAAAAGTCAAAGAAAATCTGCTAGAGAACTCCTACATTCCAGCTCAGGAGCTGGTGACCAGCGTAGACACCTCATCTGGAAATGTGGGCTCTTAAGGTACATGACATAAGAATATTGTCCTCAAATGTGAAACTCAGAAAAAGCAACTTGCCCAACAAATTACAAATTAATTCAATTTAACTACTTTTAGTGTAAGCATATGGTTAAGTACTTTTCATCTGACAACACTTAAAAACCAATTAATGTAATGCAGAAAGCCTGTATAGAAAATGAGTGTGCTAAATGTTAAAAATTGATTGAAAAATCATAAAACAAATTTAGAACCAAAAATCGTTGGGAGGTTGAGGCCCAGGAAATTGTTATTAGTCAAGGTGCTAATAGATAAATGTCTTTATCAAAAAAATTCCTCTCAGCAAGATATCGAACCCTATCAAGTGCCCTAAAAGACCCACATAGTCTGTCTACAAAACGTACTATCAGTTGGTCCCTATTAAAGCCTTGTACACATAAAGGTACACAACTCAGGAGTGTACTGAAGCCAGCTAACGCCCCCTGACATGTTCACCTCTCCCAGCTCTGCGCAGTCACGACATGCTGACAGCCTGAAGTCACCACAGTGGTAGCGCGGTAGATACCCACACCACAGAGATCAGCAAATGTTACATACAGATCAGAGCGGTTTTTGTGGGTGGAAGAGCCGATGGTTAAACTATGGTATCATAGTTGTCATTCACATATACAAGTTTCAGTTATGAATATATTTCAGAAGGTACAGAGAGATTGCTTTCTTAGTTCCCTCACAGAAAAACTTTCTAGGGACGCCCTGGTGGCTCAGTCGGTTAAGCATCTGCCCTCGGCTCAGGTCATAATCCCAAGGTCCTGAGATGGATGGAGTCCCTCATCAGGCTCCTTGCTCAGCAAAGAGCCTGCCGCTCCCCCTGCTTATGCTCTCTCTCTCTCTGACAAATAAATAAAAATCTTTAAAAAAAAACAAAAAAAACCATTCTAGAGACAGGTGGGTGATTCAGTCAGTTAAGTTTCTGGCTTCGGCTTGGGTCATGACCCGAGGACCCTGGGATTGAGTCCTGCATCTCAGGAGCCTGCTTCTACCTCTGCCGCTCCCCCAGCTTGTGCTCTCTCTCTCTCCTCCTCTCTCTCTCCACTAGACAAATAAATAAAATCTTAAAAAGAAAGAAAGAAAGACATTCTATTTTAGCATGCCAACATTTGCTGTTTTTAGTTGTCCACTATTCCCATCCTCATTTGTCAGTTAAAGCTCCCAGTTTTAGCTGGGTCCCCATCTCTTTCAGAGATGGGACACATAGTCATAGGAGCAGAGCAAGATCGAGCTGTTGGAGGGGAGAAGGCAGCTCAAGCTAACTCTGTCCTCCAGACTCCAGGGACTGGTTTAGAGGTGAGCCTGTGACCCAGGCTGGTACCATGTAAGTAAAGCCCCAGAGGGAAAACTCAGGGGGAATGAAGCTCTATCCCACAAAGAACCAACCTCGAACAAGGCACCTCCAGGAGCATCTGGCACCCATCCTGCCTCAACCAGAGACACTCAGAAAACAGGGACACAGAAGATCCTTGAGGACACTGGGTAAGCCATTGGATCAAGTCCACTATCTCCGGATTTTGGGTTGTGTGAAACTATATGGGCAGTTAAATTACAGACAGTTTAATTACATTTTCTGACACTTCCAATGCCTCAGCAAGAGGAAAATTTACATAAAAAATTAAACTGACTTAAGCTAATTATCTACAATCCTACAGAACAATGGTCTTTATGGTGGTAATTATGGATTGTTGCAAATATGGCCTGGGACCTACTAATAAACAGTTTCAGAATTAAAGAAATAAATACCAAATGTATTTGTCTGACAACCACAGACGTAAAAACTGTGTTCATGAGGCACCTGGGTGGCTCAGTCATTAAGCAGCTGCCTTTGGCTCAGGTCATGATCCCAGGGTCCTGGGATCAAGCCCCACATTGGGCTCCCTGCTCAACGGGAAGCCTGCTTCTCCCTCTCCCACTCCCCCGTTTGTGTTTCCTCTCTTGCTGTGTGTCTCTCTGTCAAATTAATAAAATCTTAAAAAAAAAAAAACCCCAAATTATATTCATGATATTTTCCTCATTTCTGATAGAAGCCACTTAACAGAGCCCAGCTAGCAGAAGACAGAAGCTGGTTAAAAAGAACAAACAAACCAACCAACCAAATAATTTAATATTCACAGATTTAAATTATGAAGGAAAACCTGAGCTCCAGTTAGCTCTAGTTAGCATTATGGAGATGTCACTCTAATATCACCTCAAGCCCCATCCCCATCACGGTATCTACCATCTATTTTGGGGGATTTTCTTTTCTTTTTTTTTCTTTTTTAATTTTTCTTTAAGATTTTTTAATTTATTTATTTGACAGAGATCACAAGTAGGCAGAGGCCGGCAGACAGAGAGGGGGATATTTTGGGGAATTTTCAACCTGCTACATTCTAAACTCCTACAGGATCACTTGTACCCTGAACACATTTTCTCAGAGAAACAAATGGCAAGATGAGGCCTGGATCCCAGGGCTCACTAAAGCCTGCTCCATCTGCCAGGGCCCCTCACCACAGGGCTTCTGGACGTGAGCAGATCACCACTCAGCCACGTGTGGAGAGAGCCGTGTTCTGCCAACGCCAACGTCAGGGAAGCGCCCAGCACCAGAGCCACCATCCGTGCAGCAGGGCAGCGGCGGTGGCCACAGAGGAAGGACCCCAACGTGCAGAGACAGAAACAAGCAAGGGCTTCCGCAGAGAGATCAGGAGGAAGCCTGCAAGTGACTGACGGCATGGGTCAACAACGCTGCTCCCCTGAGAACCAGGCCGAGTATCGGGGATGAATCCCCCAGAGCCGCCCCCAAATCTCACACAACTGTGCTGAGGTTGACAGTGAAAGAATCACAGGCCATTTCCCTTCCCGGCTCTGCCTGAGATCAAGGGAACTCCTCACCCAGTAGACAAGAATTCCGGACAAAAAGCAGTCCAAAGACCAGCAGACGCGCCTGGTGAGGGAAAGACGGAAAGACCACCAGGCACGGGACTCAGAATGCAAACACCTACAGCAGATGCTGTTAGTTACTTTATTTCTCTGAACTTAAGGGAGGGTCTGTGTTTAATTTTTACAATTTTTTTAGCCAGGAAATTCTTACTGAAGGCCTATTCTGTGACAGGGAAAATCAGAATAGGTCCTTGCCCATGATGTGCTTAGGACCCTAGTGAAAGAGGCCAACGGGCCAAGCACCAGACAGGGTTAAGAAGTCTGCAACTGACATCACGGGAGCAGAGAAAGAAACCCAAAGGGGAAACTGCAAGTGGACCTGCACCCACTCCCTCCCTGGCAGAGCCCCATTTCTGGGGGGCAGGTGTGCATGCGTGCATACGGCACGGGAGTCTTGATGGGACAGTAAGGGTAGGGAATGTTCTTTGATAAGAATCTAGGACTGACATGTTGAAAACACAGCCATCAAGCAGATGTACACTCCAAAATCTTCAAATGTAAGAGTTTCACAAATATTCTGAGAGCTAGGAACATAGCTAATAGCTAATAACATAGTTAACCAAAGGCCAGATATATACATTCTGAGTGTTTCCCAATGAGTATCTCTTTTATATTATACTCATTACATTAGTATTATCACAGCTCTGTGACCTGCTTTATTATTATCCACCATTTCAAAATGAGAAGACTAAGAGAGGCAAAGGAACTTGCCAAAAGTCACAAACCCAGAGGGCAACGGAGGCAGAAACCGGAGCCTGTGCTCATGTTCAGTGCTCCACAATACATTCCCATTTCACTCCTAAAATGTGAAGTCCTCTTCACTTTGATTTACTCAGCAGCCTTGGCCTGGTGTAAGCAATCAGTTACTTCACATTTCAATGTAACTGCTGAAAAGATATCGCACTTGCACAAAGAACTTTCAAGTGGAACAGACACTGGAGTGGTACTGACGAAATGGCCTTACCTCTCCCTGAGAATTTTTCAATATAACCTTCACATCTTCGCCAGTGCCCCATGAGTTCTGGTTCTTCCAGATGAGGTCGGTGGGAGGACTGGCTGTAACACCAGCATTTGCAGCCCAGATCTAGAAAAAAGAAAGAACATCAGTCCACCAAGAATCCAGCCCTCCCAAATCTTTGTGACAGCAACATAATGAAGAACCTTGAACCCCTAATTCTAAGTCTCAGAACTGTGTCCCAGCTTCAGACTCGCTGTAGGAACTACCCGTGGGTCCAAGAGTGCCTACGTAGGCACCAGCCTCCCCATCCAATAAATGGGAATGCTGATGCCCAGGGATCTGAGGTGACACTGTCTACATTCACCTCCTAGCCCTCAACACTTCAGCTAAATGTGTGCCAAGTGGCCTTATTCTCATTATCCATAAAATAGGACAGAAGCGGGATTGCTATGAAGAATAAGGGATTAACCGCACAGCAGGGCTGGGTCACTGAGCAAGGATGAGCTCTCCCTGTCAGCACCCAGTTAGGGGTTTTATGGGCCATTCTTCCAGAATGGAGCCCTCTGACCCACTCCAACAGTATCTTTCAGCTGTCAAGAGCAGTCAATGAAGAGATCCTACTAATTCCTCTCAAAAAATCTGCAGCAGACAGCCCATCTAGAATATTCTTATAGAAACTGGTATGTCTCCAATGAGGGGCAGTGTCACAATACCCCAGGAGTGTCTACGGCTGAACTCCACAATGCACGCAGGGAATGAACAAATAACCCATTAATCAATGATAAGCAGGACTACTACTGAAATAGGCAAACAAACAACTGCTTTTCCTTTTTCAGAAGCAAGTGAATTCTACCATATTTTTAATGCATTTTATTGGCAAAAGAGAACTGGTAGAGTGGAGAAGATGTGAGTCAGAAAACCCAGGTGTGAACCCTGGACAAATCACTACAACTCAGGGCGCCTGGGTGGCTCAGTGGGTTAAAGCCTCTGTCTTCGGCTCGGGTCATGATCTCAGGGTCCTGGGATCAAGCCTCGCATCAGGCTCTCTGCTCAGCAGGGAGCCTGCTTCCTCCTCTCTTTCTGTCTGCCTCTCTGCCTACTTGTGATCCCAGTCTGTCAAATAAATAAATAAAATCTTAAAAAAAAAAAATCACTACAACTCTACCAGCCTCAATGTCCTCATCTGTAGGGATATTATCTACAGGATACTACCTGGTCTTAAGGTTTCGAAAAGACCATATGAAAAAAGAAAAGTTTTACATCCCACAAGGTATTTCACAATATAAATGGCCACATGATGGCAACAGGTAGACCAGAAATAGTATTGGCAGGTATTTTTTTTTTTTTTTTTAATTTTATTTATTTATTTTTTACACACAGAGATCACAAGGAGGCAGAGAGACAGGCAGAGAGAGAGGAAGGGAAGCAGTCTCCCTGCCAAGCAGAGAGCCCGATGTGGGGCTCGATCCCAGGACCCTGAGACCATGACCTGAGCCGAAGGCAGAGGCCTTAAGCCACTGAGCCACCCAGGCGCCCCTGGCAGGTATTTTTTTTTAGGTGGAGAGAAAAATCTATGAATTTCTGATTAGAAGGGAGCCTGTCCCCTTCAGATGCCCACCTGAAGCTGAGAGATCTTCCATCAGCATTATAACTAGGAAGCGACAGGGAGTGTTTACTGAGGTAAAACAAAAAGCGACTGGATCTGGGCTGTTAGGTCATATGGTATGTTAGTGTTTTCCTAAGTTTAAGCAACACTTTTTCACCATGGTTCCTATGGAATCATAGTTGGTTTAGTGTTAATAATCATCATAAAATGTTGGCAATCCTACTGGGTCGTTTAATCTGAAACTATTCTGTTCCAGAGCTACCTTATTCAATATGCTAGCTATACATGGTCTGAGCATCTGAAATGTGACCAGTCAAAATGGAGATGTACTGTGAGGATCTCCGTAAGTTTGAACAGAGTCCAAAAGAGAAAAAAAGAAAAAACAAAAGGTAAAATATCTGGCTAATACATTTTTATATTGGTCACATGTTGAAAGAAGAGTATTTTGGATACATTGAGTTAAATAAAATATAGCACTAGAGTTAATTTCATACCTTTCTTTTTTTACTTCTCTTTAATGTGGCTACAAGAAAATTTCAAATATATATATATATATTTATATATAAGGATATATATAAATATATATGTCATATATATTTATATGTGTGTGTGTATATATACATATATGTGTATATATATATATTTCTCTTATTTGTGTTCTGGAATTTTAAGATTTTATTTATTTATTTGACAGACCGAGATCACAAGTAGGCAGAGAGACAGGCAGAGAGAGAGGAAGGGAAGCAGGCTCCCTGCCGAGCAGAGAGCCCGACATGGGGCTCGATCCCAGGACCCCGGGATCATGACCTGAGCCGAAGGCAGAGGCTTTAACCCACTAAGCCACCCAGGTGCCCCTGTGTTCTGGAATTTTAGATCTTTGCTACTGCCTGGTACAATTTTATAGTAAGATTAGTTATCACAACCCTGTTCCAGAGAGCTTCTTATCTCATTTAATGCTAGCTACTGAAAGGAAGGAAGGAAGGAAGGAATAAATAAATAAATTACATTTCATATGATAATTGAGTTCTCCACTAGACCTATAGTAAATACATCTATTTGGTCCCTGAGGAACTATATCTAGTGGAAAAAGCAGATGATTGGCATAATGGTTTCACATTACTTTAGAGAGATAGAGAGCACACTCAAATCTGAATCTTCTGAATTAAAATGTCAGATTCTTTCCATCACATTATGCAGCTTCCATTAGACACATAATAGGACTGAACAATTTTCTCTCGCTGTAATAATTACTGAAGAGAAGAAAGGACAGTGTGGTTAGGATATTTTTCCCATTTTTTACCATTACAAAATTAGCATCTGATATTTTCACAGCCGGTATCAAGCTCTATAACACACTATTTAAGGAAGTCTTAACCAGTTTGAGCCTTTGATCTTTAACACTAAGTAAGATGTGTGTCAATCATAAATTTTAAACACATAAAATATGTGTTTAACAAGATGGGATCGGGAAGGAGACAAACCACCAAAGACTATTAATCTCACAAAACAAACTGGGGGTTGCTGGGGTGTGGGGGGTTAGGGATAGGGTTGCTGGGTTATGGACAATGGGGAGGGTATGTGCTATGGTAAGTGCTATGAAGTGTGTAAGCCTGATGATTCACAGACCTGTACCCCTGGGGCATATAATACATTATATGTTAATAAAAATAATTTTTAAAAAAATATGTGTTTAATATTTTTAAAAGGAATTGATAAAAAGAGATCATTACTTCTGTATCTTTCAGGAATAAAAATGTGGATTTCTTTCACATCTATATCAAAGTCAACACATTGTAAGATCTACTTACTAAGTAAAAGTAAAGAAATTTTGTATTTGCTCAATGAAGCTACTTCTCTAAAAAGTATGCTATATTTAGTGACTATTAAAGATGTGGCATTTCAGAACACAGCAACAGTGAACCGATAGAACTCACAGGAGAGTCAGAGGGCCAAAAAGCCCATCTCTTTTTAAATCTAGAAACTTAGGGGTGCCTGGGTGGCTCAGTGGTTTCAAGTCTCTGCTCGGCTCAGGTCATGATCCTGGAGTCCTGGGATCGAGCCCCACATCGGGCTCTCTGCTCAGCAAGGAGTCTGCTTCTCCCTCTCTGCCTGCCTCTCTGTCAAATAAATAAATAAAATCCTTTTTCAAAAATAAGTAAATAAATAAATCTAGAAACTTGAATACTATGTAAAAACCATGTGACCCTCTCTAAAATAGGTTTTAAAAAGTGATTCTTTACAACAGGACCTATCACTTACTAATTTTTGTTCAAAATGTGAGGCATACCTTAGCACTGACAGATTATCCTAATAGTTCTTTATGCCAAGCGGTATCTCCTGAATCAGACTGGGCTACAACAATTATCTGTCAAGAGACAGCTGTTTTATATCTACTGGAGCAGACAAAATAAAAAGAATTCAAAGGTCAATACTTTCACTTTTAATAGTCAATTACCTCTCTCAATAAGATAGAATTTTTAAAATCTTTAATAGCACTTACAATTCCCTAATCGTGTCAAAGATGTTTTAATGCTCATTTCTAAAATGCTTCTCTTTAAGCCAAAAATTTTCTTGAGTCACTTTAACTGTTAGTTAAGCCAGTGAAGTTAAATTAAATGATGATTAAATTCACTTACTGTAACAGTCTGGCCTGCCTTCAGCACATATCTTGAGGTATATTTGTAACTGACTGATGTGTCTCCAATTTTTCTGATCATTTCCCAGCCTCCCATTGGCTGATCCTATTCATGAACAGAATAAAACAAGGTCACATCAAGTATACAGTAATCAAATGAATTTACACAGATAGTTAAGCTACGATGGCTCTGTGGCTGCCTTCTCTTGATTCACATCTTCCTACCATAAGAAGAAAACATGGTTTCGTCATTCAGCAAAACAGTATCTTCAACAATGCTGCAGTTTTAATATTAAGGTACTTAATTTTAAAGAAGACAAACCTGGAAGAGAAGGGATGTGAACCAAACTAAATGGTTCATATTCACTGCTAGATCGGGCTGGTCTTTGAAATTTACAATATAATCTAGCAGTCATAATCACAATTATAGACATGTAGTATTTGATTACTTTAAGCTTTAAAAATATAGACACATAAGGGTGCCTGGTGGCTCAGTTGGTTAAATGCCTGCCTTTGACTTGGGTCATGATCCTGGAGTCCAGGGATGGAGCCCCGGGATTGTGTCTCAGGATCGAGACTGGCGTCGAGCTCCTGCTCAGTGGAGGGCCTGCTTCTCCCCATCCCTTACCCCACTCATGCTCTCTCTTTCTTGCTGTCGCTCAAATAAATAAATCTCAAAACAAAACAAAACAAAAATAGACACATAAGCTTAAAAACAGATGGAAGAAAATAAAACCGTTTTCTTCTATGCCACTTCTGCCCATACTTAACTTCCCTTCCTCAAAGCATAAGGGGCTGAAAAGGGTCAGTGATGCAATGACCAGTCCCAAGGGATGGTTATCACCTCTGGCTCCATGCTGGCAAGGGCTGCCTGGCACCTGAGGAAGGGTGCAGGGTATTTAAAATAACTAGATGCACTAATCTATACCCATCTCTAACTCAAAGACAAGAATAAACCAAGCTGAAAGCCAGCTTTAGAGTAACTCAACACAGGGCTGTTAATGCCTTTTGAAAAGAGCCGAACTACAACAATGGAGCAGCAGAGACTACTCTTACTTTTAAAGTCGTGACTAAGAGGGCTTGGAGCCTGTTCTTTTTAGTATGTGAACTGCTAGCTTTCCTTTGCCCAACCAAATCATTTACTCATCCACACATAGGACAGAGGAGAAAAGGTGTGATTTTCACAAACAACATGTGACAAATCCTGAACACATGCTTCAGAAAGTGACATCCATCCCACTGCACCTCCACGGAACCCTCAGACCTGCCTTCCAGCGTCATCTCACACCTCTCTACGACCTCCAGCTCCATAATGCCTAGCCAGGGAGAACCTTCACTACTGCACTCTCGAAGACCCCAGCTCGAAACCTCAGAATTCCCAATGAATATTTTGTTTACTTTTAAACAAATAATTTCAAGATAGGGCTCCATACTGTTCTTCATACAAATTAAATCATTAGTGTTCATTCAATCATTTAGAGAGAAAAATACTCCCTGCACATATCTGAGTCTGGGCTCACATTTCCTTCCTTTACCAACATTAACAGCTGTGAAAGAATATCTCCCATTTACACTCACAACTCCAACTTTTCCACAAGTCTGGGCTAGGGCGGGGAATAATAGTACCTCATCCTTGGGAAGGCCACTGTGCGAGAATGACCAAGTGTGAAATACAGTTCTGGCTCCATATAAAGAAATGCTAAGGAGAAACACTTTAAACCACTAAGTGTACTATGTCCTCTTCCTATTTGAATGTATACTCTGCTTCAAGAAATTGTAAATAAAAAGGAGGAGGGAAACTCATTCTTGTGAAGACTACTGAATCCAAATGAAGTCTGAGGAATTAAGACAATTGGAAAATGATCTACCAGCTAGCAAAGCCTTCCTGGAAAAAAGGGGGTCTGTTTTGCACCTGTTCGGAAGTGTTCTTCAAGCGGATAAATTTCCCATCAACATCTATCTCTTCAATGCACACGTTCCCGGTAGCTGAGGCCGAGTGGGAGATGCTAACACTACTGCTCGCCTCTGACTCTTCCACATCGACTCTCTTCCGCTTTCCTCTAGTTGTGCGCACGCTCCGACTCGAGGATGCTCGGGACACTGTCACACGAGAAGAAGGGCTTGGAGAGAGTTTCAGTCTACATGGAAAAAACAAACATTTCATTTATGAGACACCTGTGCCTTTCCTACTTTAGAAACAAGGATATTAATATCCTGCACATGCATTTTTTCCTGCACATACATTTCTTTTTTTTTTTTTAAGATATTTTTTATTTATTTGACAGACAGATCACAAGTAGGCAGAGAGGCAGGCAGAGAGAGAAGGGAGGAAGCAGGCTCCCTGCTGAGCAGAGAGCCCGATGTGGGGCTCGATCCCAGGACGCTGGGATCATGACCTGAGCCGAAGGCAGAGGCTTTAACCCACTGAGCCACCCAGGTGCCCCTGCACATACATTTCTAAAGCAAAACATTACTGAAGATGTGCTGCAAAAGACCAATATACATCTTAACTAAGATAAGTTTATTTGTGCTAGAATGTGCATTACAATGTTCTTTTAAAAGGCAAAATAATTTGAATGTTTTCCCTAGGAACAGAATATAATCATAATGCAGGAAGTGTGGAAAAAACGGGAAGGGATCAGCCCACTGATCACCACCCCCACCACAACCACTGTTATGTTTCATATGCTTTTCCTAATTTTTTCATACCTGTGTTTTCTTTTTATAAAATTACAATGACGATGTATATAACAATGAAACTCAATGGCTTCTCATTCTCAATCAGACACATTCCCTTTGAAACTTTTCTAACAGGTGTCAAAAGACTTATACACTAACATGATTTGAAAAATGACTATAAAGTCTCTTTCAGCAAATCAAGTATTTTACAACATATTAAATAATCAAAAGCTCAAGAAAAAGACTATATATCTTGCAAAAGTCCAGCATTTAAAATAATAATAAGACTGCTTAAACAATATCTGTTGTTGTTTTGGTAGAAATATGATCCATACCTATTTACCGCTACACCTAGGTGTTAAAAAATAACAGAGAAAATATTTAAAGTTGCCTTAAATGTTAAAATAAAATTTTTGCAAAGGCCCAAACCTAGTTACTACTCTTTACATAAAAAAGGTGGGGACAAGATGTAGACTGTGAGGTAGAGTGACACCTAAGGTGTGCTTACCTTTCTTCTTCGCCCTCTAAGAGCTTCCTATAAGCACTGATTTCCATGTCCAGGGCTAACTTTACATCTAGAAGTTGCTCATAATCATTCAGCTGTTGCTGCATCTGATCCCTTATTTCTGCCATCTCTCGCTCTTTGTCGGACAGCATGCGCCGAGAGTTGTCTCTTTCTTTAGCAAGCAAGTCCTCCAGCTCCTGAATCCTCTCCAAACATGCTCTAGACTGTAGAGTCAAAGGAACACATTTACTTTCTAGGAACATTCCAACATTAGCACGAAGCAGCTATTTTTAAAACATTTCCTGGACGGGAAAACAAATACAACCTGAAGGAATCTCTAACTTTAGAATGCCGAAGAGATTTTGATTGTAAGAATTTAAAAACTAAAATTTCTCCAATATAAAATACAGCTTCAGCAAAGTTTTGGCTTATAAAAAGACTTTAGGAAGAGATAAATTTATCAAATACAAGTGCCATAAATGTATATATAATTCTTCTCTATTTGGCCAAATAAAACAAAATTTTAAAAGTTTCGGTTTTAGTAAAAGTCTAGCCCCCTACAAGCCATTTCACTCGGAAGTATAAATTAACTAAAAATGATAGAAAACTTGCCGACTAAAGAAACCTAAGGGCAGGCAAGAGTATGTTGTGGAGAAATGCCGGGACTCTTCAGAAACCAGAGGAAGGGATTCGGGTACATCAGGGATAGGGTCCTCGTAGGACTGCCTGTGCTCACATGCTCAGTAAGCATAAACAGATTATATGATGCAGTACGGTCTTTAAGGTATTACTGCAAATATAAAAACTTTGTAACTGGTATTTAAAAAATGAGAAATCACACAACCTGCAACAGAAAGTTCATCTGAGAAACCTTGTGTCTGGGTAGGTAATTACTCTTCTACATTCCTCCCAAGACAGAATTCATCTCAGTAGCCTCATAAAATGACAAAGGTTGGGGCGCTTGGGTGGCTCAGTGGGTTAGGCCTCTGCCTTTGGCTCAGGTCATGGTCTCAGGGTCCTGGGATAGAGTCCCGCATCGGGCTCTCTGCTCAGCGGGGAGCCTGCTTCCTCCCCTCCCTCTCTCTCTACCTGCCTCTCTGCCTACTTGTGATCTCCCTGTGTCAAATAAATAAATAAAAGCTTTAAAAAAATGACAAAGGTGATCAACTCAAAAAGACTGATGGAAAGCTCACACCCTTAGAATTACAAGCAGCAGCATCAGAGAAGGAAAGGCATGTACTGTACAAAAATTAAATCTGGAAGGCCAAAAATCAAAAGTGGAATCTACACTATGCGGATAATACTACACTCTAGGTAGTACATGCATTTCTCACAGGGGTATGGCTTACAAATTCTGAAAGTGCTTTACATCCACACCAGGAGTAAACAAGTAAGTAAACAGGGTGGATGAAACCAGGTTTCTCACTCTCAAAGAGAAAAGTTATAGATAAGCAAGAAAGCCAAAAATGAACCCTGTGGTATGGGGTTAGTCAGAAATATCTGTATGAACATGGGTTTAGTTTAATATAAATACAAGTGGACAGAGATACAATTACGGAAAGTGTGTAAACACGGTTTGGCACACCCCCATATATGACCTAGCTCCAACCACAAGAAGGCCTAGAAGCAATGACTCCCCAGTACCAGTGAGGCACTCAGCATCCAGATCTTAAATTCTATGTACCATTCTCCAGTAAAAAGAAGCAGGGCTCCTTGGAAAAATGGCTGATCCCAGGGCTACAACCGGGAAAACATAGGATGAGCCTGGAGCATATTACAGCACCATAAAGCAAGAGGTGCTCAAAAAAGGGGGGACATAATGGCATTTTGACAGAATCATCTAAGCCAATAAAGGAAGGTAGTATTGGATTATAACCCAAAGTATAAAATATGTATCCATGAGTCCATACTAATATAGACGAATGAATAAAATATAAATAAGAAAGAGACAAATCATTCAGGGGCACCTGGGTGGCTCAGTGGGTTAAGCCTCTGCCTTCAGCTCAGGTCATGATCCCAGGGTCCTGGGATCGAGCCCCGCATTGGGCTCTCTGCTCGGCGGGGAGCCTGCTTTCTCCTCTCTCTCTGCCTGCCTCTCTGCCTACCTGTGATCTCGGTCTGTCAAATAAATAAATAAAATGTTTAAAAAAGGAGGGGGGGGCACCTGGGTGGCTCAGTGGGTTAAGGCCTCTGCCTTCGGCTCGGGTCATGATCCCGGGGTCCTGGGATCGAGCCCCGCATCGGGCTCTCTGCTCGGCAGGGAGCCTGCTTCCCTTCCTCTCTCTCTGCCTGCCTCTCTGCTTACTTGTGATCTCTGTCTGTCAAATAAATAAATAAAATCTTTAAAAAAGAAAGAAAGAAACAAACAAACAAATCTTTCATAGAATTCCACTTAATCAGTGTAGCTACTCCCTTCAAGATGAGGAGCTTCCTTCCTATCTCCAACCCTCAAGAGTGAACCGGACACAGTGACCTGCTTCCCAAGAACAGAGTATGGAAAGAGAGAAAGGGCTATTTGACAGTAGAGAAACCTGGCAAACACTACCTTCACCAGTAATGAAGGTGAGATCACCACTTGATCCCCTGTGGGTGTCATGTGATCCCTGATACAATGTGACAAGGGCACTTACTTAAAACCCATAACCCCAGTCTCATGGGAAAAGCACCAGACAAACCCAGACTGGGCGACAGTACACAGGTAAGTGTCCAGTTCTCTTCAAGACTCCTAAGGTCATAAAAAACAAAGAAAGCCTGAGAAACTGTCATAGACCAGGGGAGACTGGAGAGACATGTAGTAAAATCCCAAGAGTCCAGAGTCTAGTTAGTAGTAATGTACCAATAGCAGTATCTTTGTGTTGACAAACACGCCATGAGAACGTAAGATGCTTACAATGGGGGAAAACTATGGGAGGGACAGAAGGGAACTGCCATACTTTCTAACTTTTCTGTAAAACTAGAATTATGCCAAAATAAAAGGCTACTTAACAAATAATCACTCGGGGCACTTGGGTGGCTCAGTGGGTTAAGGCCTCTGTCTTCGGCTCCGGTCATGGTCCCGGGGTCCTGGATCGAGCCCCAAGTCGGGCTCTCTGCTCGGCGGGGAGCCTGCTTCCCTTCCTCTCTCCCTGTCTGCCTCTCTGCCTACTTGTGGTCTCTATCTGTCAAATAAATAAATAAAATCTTAAAAAAAAAATCACTCAATTAACTAAAATCAGAATAGCCACTGACACTCTATATCAGAAGCAGGCATTCATCTTAAGAGTGATGCTAAACATAATTCCTGCCTCGAGAATTTGCACTTGAACTGCATTTGCAAAAACCATGCTATAAACTAAGAAATCCACTTTTTTTTCCTCACAGTCTTCTAATAAAATTTAAGTTCAAATGCCTCTCCTTCAATCAACCTCCTCACTGTATTTCTGATGTGGGAGGCAGACAGCATGAGCAACAAGGTAGAATGTAAAGGGGAGCTGATGAAAGGCATGAAGTACCCAAGATGCAGAGGGAACATCTGAGCCTAGATCTGTTTACCCCAAAATGTCCCTTGGTCTGCCTCTGATGTTACAGAGTTCTGTAAGTGGGGGGAAAACAGAATCAAGGTATAAAAAAGTTTTAAAGTTACTGTGTCTCATTTAGAAATATCTGAATTGTATTTTCAACAGCTGCACTTAACCTGTTATGTAGTGAAACACAAGGAATACAGCCTGAGAGAAGACCTAGATCCTTCTTCCCAAGTCTGCCATCAAGTAGCTCTGAGACTCTGGGCAGGATGTAACTAACCTCACTAAGCCAATGTCACATCTGAAAAATGAAGAGGTCTAATTAGGTTACATGTAAGATCTCACCTCTCACTCTGGAGTACTTTATGACTTACTTGACAGTCTTGGTTTTCTTATTTTATAGTAAGTAACATAACTGTACTAGTTTACTAGAGTCTAGCTACAATAGAAGTTTCTAGTCTGGGTGTTAAAAAAAACAAAACTGAGAGGTGCTTTCAAATGCCAGTGGAGTCTTCCACAAGCCAAACAGACTGTGACCAACCAATTAATTTCACCGGTCAGAAATCCAGACAGAAATAACAGAAATGCTATAAGCAATATATGAAATTCCTAACTCCAAAACATAATACTGCTACCATCTCTATTTTATTTAAAAATATTTTCTAGAGTCAGAATTTTAAAGACTACACCAATTTTTTTTAATTTACTTTTAAGATTTTTTATTTTTAAGTAAACTCTGTACTCAACATGGGCCTCGAACTTCCAACCTTGAGATCAAGAATCACACACTCTACCAACTGAGCCAGCCAGGTGCCCCAAGGCTATGTCTATTTTAAATAAAGTTTTAGGGGTACTTCACTAACATGAGTCATATAACCAAAAGGAAACTGTATGGCCTAAGAGGCAGCATGATGAAACTGGTATGACACAACACCAAATGCTTTTAAGATACACAACGGGATAATACCGAGGGGTGGCTTTTTTCTTTTTTATGATCTAAGAGGCTAAAGTTTATCAACTAATGAAGATACTCCTCAAGATACATTATTTATCATAAAATCTGGTATTAGTAATGAACAGAGGAAAGGATATCTCCCCCTCCCCTCGGCTCTCCAAAGACAGAGAAATTTAAAACTATTCTGGCTGAAGAAGGTGCTTCTCCTATTTCATAAGGTCTTAGCTCCTGGAAACTCCCAGGGCCCCACCTAACATCATTTAAACACCACTAACCAGAAGTTAATCAAAAAACCTTATAAGGATGGGAAGAGAACCTACAAGCCAACACGGAAACAGCCCTGAACCTGAGTCAGGAAACATGGCTACCAAGTTTCCTAGCTTCTCACTGTCCAACAGCAGGCAAGTCTCAGACCGGCCCCTGCCCTGCCCCAGTCTATAAAACCTCTACAGCTAGCATCATCAAGGGGAATACGAAGCAGCCAAAAAAAAAAAAAAGGTAGGGACATGGGAAATTGAGGAAAAGGGGATAACTAGAGTATGATTTACTAAACAGAAAAGTAGTAAATGTCAACTCAAAGAAAGAACACAGGGGCCTATTTTTTGGAAAGGTAGTTATTAAGATGGTGCCATGGAAAAAAGATATCTTTGAAGAGAGTGAGAGGTAAAGGGAAAAACTGGCAACTAGAAGAGAAACCCATCTATCAACCTGGAGCTTCTGGGCAAGTAATTAAATTCACCTAGGTCTGTGTCTGAGTGAACTCAAAAGATCCTTCCAGCTCTAGTGCTACAGGAAAAGTTCAAAATACTATTGGGACAAAATAGGTCTAAAATAATCTTTTAGATTATGTTACAAATAATAAAGCACATGTGATAGAGGCAATGTAAAAGCTTCTATTATAATTTTGTTTACTATACCCGATTTTATGCAGTTCCCTGTCTGCCTTGTTTTCTAAATTCCTACAATATCTTCCATTTTATAAGCAGAAAAACATTTTACTAAAAAAAAAAGGAAAAGAATAAACAAAAAGGAAGAAAAACTTAGTCAAGAATAAAACAAAGTTTATTCTTACGTGGAAAATTTAGAGTAAAAATCTCCCTGAAGGGAAAAGGAAGCTGAAGATTCTTCTCAAGTAATTAAGGTGAGAAGTAGATTGTGAAAGCCTTCTGAGTACCTAAGTAGCTGCTCGTGTACTCTGTGACCACACCAACATGACCATTGGACAGACACAGATCTCCAAATGCACACTGCCCAAGCTGCACCTAGACAGCGCTGTCACACACTCACAAGCACTCGGTCAGCACAACCAGGAACACAATCATTTGTCACTCGGATGTACCAAAGACTAAAGTAGTTACTAATTTCTTAATGCACCGTTAATGCTACTTTCCCATGAGCTTGATCAGTAAGGAGTCCAAACACTAAGAGAACTGTCTAGGATAGCAAAGCATTTACTACTCACAAACAATTTCTGTGTGTTTTTCCTATTATGGTTTCCAAATGTGATTAAAAAGGAGTACGTCAGGAAGAGTGTGGAGATGAGGCTGCTAGATGGCTCAGAAAATCTGGGCCCAGGGATAAGCCCCAGAAATAAGCCGGCATGTTATTTCCTAAGGGAAACCTCCTGAGCTCTGGATAATCTATTAATTTAGGAATAATGGTCATGCTCAGAGAACATTTATGCATTGCAAAATGAAAACACTGGGAAAGTGCTGGGCAACAGAGTGCAGAAAATACTGTGCTCTCTGAAAAGTGACACCAGGCAGAGTAAAGCAGGGAGACGACAGTGGGGAAGGTGGCCTTCACATGCAACTTGGACTCTTCTTAGAGGAAGATGCTTACTTACCTCCTTCTGGAGATTAGAAAGTTGAGATGAAAGGCTCTCAATTCTCATACGACTTTCCATCAGTTCTTCCCTGGCACTGTTGACAGTAGAAGTATTCATCTCTGATGACAATCTGGCATTCTCCAGCTAAAAGAAGAAACAAACCAACAGTCAGTCTTACCTAGTGACTTAGAACAAACGAATAAGGAAGTATGATTCACTTCAAGGCATTTCATCTCAAACCTAAGCCCTGTTGGTAACTGGCTGATGAAACCGGAAAAGCATCATGAAGTTGCTGACGTGGTATGAATTCTCTTCAGTCTTTCTGACTTTAGGCTCAATTCCTAATACCTGTGCTTAACGATGGTAATACACCTGGGTCTTTCTCCAAAGTGTATTACTTAAATATTTCACCCATTACATCTCCAACGTGTCAGTTAATACTGCAAGTAAGGGGAATGGGTAGTAGCAACTTAACTGTGGGTGATGTCTATAGGAAAATAAACATCACATATCTCTAACCCACCAAATCTAATTACAGAAGATAAAGTCAAAAACAGAAAGTACTAATTTTAGATTATGTCCCAAGAGAAACACTTCCTTTCAGAAGCAAAAAATAGCCCCTTAGATAGAAACATCCTATTTCTCCAGATGCCCATAACATTCCGTTCTGCACGTGTGTGAGGCACATTTGTTGGCTGTTTGTTGGCTTCCTTTGGGGCCACAGTCTAGGTGACTGACCTGCCTCAGACTTCAGCTCCTTCATTGCCTACCACAATGCCTAGCACTGAGTAAGTGTTAGACAATCCGATGTAGGGCTTCACTAGCCAATTACTTCATAACATGGATTAAATGCAACATCAACAGTTGAGGCCATTCATAGAAATTATTTACAACACCTCTATGACCTTAATTTTCTAAGTCTTCACTGATAACTCTCTTTAATCAAATCATGCCACATTTAACACACTGGGATAAAACCATTTACTAGGAAAGCCTGTACTCACTGGTGTTAAAGATTTTTGCACGATCTGCATGTACACACGTGAGAAGTTTCTAGAATATTTTTTTAAATGAGTAAAAGTGGCAGAGGAAGAAATCTCAGAGACTTTCACTTGGCCCAAAGTGTGGCGGTCACAAACTATGTACAGTGACGCCATGGGAGTCTGATGAGGTGCTGCCCGGCACTCATGGTTAATTGGATGCACAGGACAGTGGAATCAGCACGTGCTGTGGGAAGAAAAGTATTTTCAGATGCTTAGGGTTCACTACTATGACATGACACATGTGATCGATCAGACAGAAAGGTAAACCTTAACCTCTGATAAAAGTGAAATAATCCTACTTTCTTTGAATAATTTCTAGTAACATTTACTTGATAGAAATTTTTTTTTAAGTCCATTTTCTATTTTCAGAGAGACTAGGGGAACTCATTAAAGAAAATTAGAACCAAGCAGACATCAAGTCACGCTCCTGTGGGTGAGTTTGGTAAGGGTTCCGGGCACTCGGGGAGACCACTCACTTTGGCGTGGTAAGTCTGCTCCAGCTCCTCCTTGTACAGCTTCACTTGGGCATCGTGCTGTTCTCGCATCTCATGAAGGGCCTGAGCCAGCTTATACTCATACTCTATCTGACGTCCAGAATCCACCTCTACTAAGCGAGTTTCATGCTTCCGTCTGGTCTCATTGATCTCCTGGGGGAAAGATCACAGAAAACCAAGTTACCTACCACAGTTGCCCTGAGACACGTCTCCGCAACATCAGGGCCATATGAAGTATTAAAACCCACCTCCTTGGGTGTGTCCTAGAGCAGCCATGTGAACAGACCTAATTTTGCCTTTGTTTTCAAACAATCAGATTTTTGAGGTAGAACCAACAACAGAAGTGGGGGTGGCAGCTAAAGCCCTGGGGGTGGCAGCTAAAGCCCTAAGAATTTTATGTTTCTTATCAGTGGCATAGCTATGTATTGCTCTGAAGACAAGAAATGGCCTGGAAGCCTTACAGCACTACCATGAAATCATACACTAACTATGTACATTGAATGGTCATTGTTTTTCTTTTTTTTTTTTTCTTTTTTTTTTTTTTTTAAAGATTTTTTATTTATTTATTTGACAGAGAGAGAGAGACAGAGAGCACAAGCAGGCAGAGAGGCAGGCAGAGGCAGAGAGAGAAGCAGGCTCCCCACTGAGCAAGGAGCCCGATGCAGGGCTCGATCCCAGGACCCTGAGATCATGACCTGAGCCGAAGGCAGCGGCTTAACCCACTGAGCCACCCAGGCGCCTCAAATGGTCATTGTTTTTCTAAACTGGTATGATGATGATCCTAAGGATGTCTCCAGAAAAAATGCACATGAAAAGTTAAACTTGCCACTCAGAAAAACTAACTAGAAGATTTATGCTTAATAAAACGATTTTCTTAAACATACTAAGAATGCAATAGGCATGGGGCGCCTGTGTGGCTCAGTGGGTTAAGCCTCTGCCTTCAGCTCAGGTCATGATCTCAGGGTTCTGGGATTGAGCCCCATATCGGGCTCTCTGCTCAGCAGGGAGCCTGCTTCCCCCTCTCTCTCTGCCTGCCTCTCTGCCTACTTGTGATCTCTGTCAAATAAATAAAATCTTTAAAAAGAAAAAAAAAGAATGCAATAGGCAGAGCAAGCTAATTTATGTGCCTTATGTTAACAGCTGGTGCTAAGGTATCAGTATCAATAGATATGGAAACATATTACCAATATTACTTTACTCTCTTAAGTACATATGACCATTCACTATTAAATAACAGAATTAGTAGGCATAGTCCTTCAATTCAGGTTTTAAGGACTATCCAAAACTAAAATGGCTAGGAACCACAGTCCAAGAATGAAATTTCCATTCCAGCTTCTAGCTCTGAAAATACAACAGATTTGTCTTTAATGGCAATAATTAAAGAGCCCACAAGAGGGGGATATTACCCACTGATGTTTGTTACTGTGTCCTCTTCCTGCATATGACTCCCTAGGCATTTCTTCATCTTTCTTTTAACTGCTCATTGTAGAGGAAAATGCACTTGACAGAATCCAAAAACCAGGGTTCAGATTCCAGTTCTGTTACTAACCTCCCAGGGCTCATATATATTTAATGAAGCAAATGACACATAAATCATGCAAATAAAAGGTTTAGTTCAACAATTTTGCCCTTTATCTACCTCCTTTCCTCCTCTTCCTGTTTTCCTTCTTCCTCTTTCTCACTCCCTTAACTGCTCATAATAAGGAACTGAAATATATTTATTGAATAGAATTATATCCTCTATGTTAAATAAAAAAGAAGAGGAATATTTTAAGTTCATTCTCAGAAAGGCAAACATCAAAATATTCAAAGATGAAAAAAAAATTCAAAGATGCTACGCAACCTAAAAATACTCAATTACTTTTTGTTGCTGCCATTTTATTATTTCATAAAGAATCAGTGACTTGCAAATAAACAAACAAAAAATACCCTACTCTTGGTTTAAAGATACAGGAGTCCATACATAGCATAAAAACTAAGTAATGATATATCACAAGCAATTTTATAAAAAAAAAATAAGTCAACTTAATACAAAAACGCCTCCATTTATAAAACAAAACTATAGTTAACAATTACGTGATAGTATTCACTATACTTCATACAGGGAACTTCTGCACAAAATATTCCACTTTGATTGTCACCACTCCCCCAAAAGAAAAGAGCAGGTATTAGTTATTTCATTTTTAAATAAATGACTCAAGAGTTATCCAAAGTCAAAAAAAAGAAAAAAAAAGAGTTATCCGAAGTCTGTTTGTCCAGTAAGTACAGTGCCCCAATACCTATGTTTTAACAGAATGTAGTTGTAAAAATAGTCAAATTTCTATTTTATTATTTTTTCTCCAATTAACAAAAAGAAAATTTAAGTTCTATAATAATTCCCCATTTTTAAAGTAATTGTTAGTTGCTGTTCTCAAATTTATATTACTTCTAAAATCATTAAGTATTTAACTGCAGGTTCCATACCCTGGGTTAATTCCAATCCTCTTCAATTTTGAGAAAATATACATTCATCTTTCTTCAATTTTATTACTTATTTTTTTGGCAAAAGTTGCTACCTTCATCTGCCAAGGCTTGACCACAGAGACTATTTTAAAATATTTCTATCTAACTATAAATGCTGTGGGTAGCCTGCTTTCAAGGTGGCCCCCAATGACGGCTGCCTCCTGACAGCCACAGCCTTGTAGAATCCCCACCCACAGTGTATCATGGTTGGTCTATGTGATAAAGAGTGACAGTACATCACTTCTAGGCTTAGAAAAGTAACAGAAGACAATGTGGCTTCTGTCTTCTGCTCTCTCTCTCTCTCTCTCTCTCTCTCTCATATCAACCATTCTTCTGGAAAGCCATAGTATGAGCAGTCCCAGGGAGAAGCCTATGATGAACTGACTCCTCATACCAACAACCTGTGAATGAGCTCAGAGGCAGTTCCTCCAGTTCAGGCTGAAAGCCTGACTGCAACCTCATGAGAGACCCTAAAACATATCCAATTCATGCAGTAAGGCAGCTCTCAGATTCTCCACCTTCAGAAACTGTGAAATAAAGATTTGTGGTTTTAAGTTGGTAAATTTTAGAGTAATTTATTAGGCAGCAAGAGACACTAATACAAATACTCAAACAGGTTGAGAGTAATTAACCGCTATGACCAAGCCCTTAGGAATTAGATAAAGTGAAATCACATCTCTTCATTTTAAGAGCCTGAATTCTTGTATACAACCTTTTAGCAATGATATCTTGAATATTTTACCTATAAAATTTCTCCCTTTTTTAACTATATAGTTATAACAAAATATTTAGGATCCCTCCTTTGCTTAAAAAAATAAAATTGTATAGTTACCTCCTCATACATGTTTTTACGGAACTCCAAGTCCTCGGTGAGACTCTGACAGCGATTCTCTAAATCCACTTTAAGTAAAGTTTCATCTGCTAACTGTTTTTTGGCAGCAGCTAAGGAGGCTTCCAACTAATATGCAGAGAAAGAATTGACAAAAAAATCACATAGCAATTGTTTAGTATCGAATTTAAGAGATACCTATGGACTGAATCAAATCATAAATTAAAACGTTTGTATCTTTTATCTGTGTATGAAAGTCTCTTACTATAACCTTTATCACAGAACCATGTGTCCAAATGCTGGTCCCACCAAGAGTGCCACACTGAAACACCTCTCAGATCTGGTAACTGGCAACAAGTAATGGACAAAGACCTACGAAGGATTTTAGCTACCACTTTCACTTTTTCCTGGGTGTGGAGCAATGTTAGGACTTTTTCTTTTCCTTTCTTTTCTTACATTTTGGTACAGTAATGCAACAGGTTTTGAGAGCAAGAAAGAGAGAGAGGTTAAGTACAATAGAAAGGAAGAAGAGCAGCAGTAAGATCTGCTTGACCCAGATAAAATGACTGAGAGGTGAATATACTTTGCATGTTAGCTTCCTGAAGACTATCCTTCAGGGAAACCATAAAATTTTTTTTAATTTTTAAATAAAAAATGTTTTAAGTTAATTCAGAAATCAAATCACTCAACCCAGTCAGATGGGGAATTAACCTCCCAACAGGGCTTAAGACCAGCGTTTGCCTTACCTGGGCAATCTGATCCTTCAGATCCTCCAAATCTCCCTCTAAACTTTTTTTGTCACCGAGTGCAGTGGCCAGAGCTGCATCTTTAGAATTCAGTGCGGCTTCATATTCTCGAAGCTTCATCTGGGCTCCATTAAGATCTGATTCTTTCTTAGCATAACTGTAAGACATTTGAAAAAGTGCAAGACATCTAATTATACCCCTGACTTGAAGTCTTCTCCCTCCCTGCCGAAGGGGAAACAAAAGATGCAGTTTAAATAAAGGCTGCTATAGCCTACTAAAATTAGCAGAGCAATTCGGGAGCATTAAATCTAGAGTTTTGATGGATAACAACTTTACCCTTCAATGATTTCCCTTCCAAGATTACTAATGACTCTAGATCAAAGAAATCTACAGAGCCAATGTTCCAGAATCCTGGTGTTCTCTGCGTAAGAACATATGCCCTTCATGTTCTATAAAGAGACACTCTCTACATGTTTTAGCAAGAAATGTTTTTGAAGAAATCGATATTTATTATTTTAAAATACAATTAATATTATAAACCAAGATGTACAGGAGACATAAATCAAGATACAAAATGAAATTAAAGAAATAAAAATGAAGTTATTTTTAAAAAGTAATTTTACAACTTGATGTACCATGTAGAAATTCTTGAAGAATTTAGTATTCTTCTTAGTATAGAATTTAGAGTTCTATCATGTAGAATTACTTGAAGTATAGTTGATATACAGTATTACATTAGTTTTCAGTGTACAACCTAGCCATCTGACATTCATATACATTTACAAAATGGTTATTACATTGATAAATACAGCTACTATCTGTCACCATACAAAGGTATTATAATATTACTGAGCATATTCCTTGTGCTGTACTTTACACCCCCAAGAATTAATTATGACCAGAAGTTTGTACTTCTTAATCCCCTTCACCTGTTTTACCCAACCTGAACCCCCTCTGGCAACCATATTTGTTCTCCATATCTGAGTCTGTTTCTGTTTGACTTTATATAAGCTCTCTTAATATTACATAAGAACTCACTGGACCCAAGCTTGCAAAATACATTCCATTTCTTACATAAGATGTTACTTTAAGATTTCCTTAACTTACAGATAAGGGCCTTCCTAATATGTTGAGGAAAAATTATTTCAGTTTCTACTATTAATTACAAAAATGAGGTTTGAATTGAGGTTTCTTTTTCTTCCAAAATACCACTTCTTGGGGCCTCTAGGTGGCTCAGTCAGTTAAGCATCTGACTCTTGATTTTGGCTCAGGTCATGATCTCAGTGTCGTGAGATGGAGCCCCGTGGCGAGCTCTGCACTTAGTAGGGAGTCTGTCTGAGGATTTTCTCTTTCCCTCTACCCCCCTGCCCCAATTCAAGCATGAGAGCTCTCTCTCTCTCAAATGAATAAATAAATCTTTAAATGAACAAACAGAAAAATAAAGTATCACTTTTTATTAAATGTCGTTCTATATTATAGAATGAAATTTCCTTTGGATATATTTAGTCAAATAATTCTTTAAACAAATAATTGTTTAAAGGACAGTATTTTTTTTTCATTCCAAATAATTGTTATCATTAATTGGTGGCCCTGGGAGAGCCTTAATACCAAAAGTCTCAGTAACAATTCTTAATTAAAACAGATATTATAGAAGAGTATTTCTACAACTGATGTTTGAGAATGTGCTAGAAGAAGAATCCTCAGTTAACAGGAATTCTCAAAATAATCTTTGATTATCCAAATAAAATGAAGAAAACTACTGTCCCAAAAGATAAGCACATATAATTTAAAGAGAAGAATTAAAAGTATTCCTCTCTTACTCATTTTGGCATCATAAAACAACTATATACATAAAATCTCAGCAGTCCTCTATCAGTATTTTTCTTAATTCCTGTATTTTTAAAAACCACAAGATGGCATCCTTTCACTGATGATTCAATTAGGAGGAGAAAAAAATCAGCTGTTTAAAAAAAAAAAAGCAACCCCATACAGTCATTAATTTATAACAAAAATGTCCAGTTCTGGGAGCCTGGGTGGCTCAATGGGTTAAAGCCTCTGCCTTCAGCTCAGGTCATGATCCTGGAGTCCTGGGATCAAGCCCTGCATCAGGCTCTCTGCTCAGTGGGGAGCCTGCTTCCCTTCCTCTCTCTCTGCCTGCCTCTCTGCCTACTTGTGATCTCTGTCTGTCAAATAAAAAATAGATAAAATCTTAAAAAAAAAAAACATCCAGTTCATAGAAGGGCTGGGTTCTAAAGCTGGGAACTCATTAGAACAGAATCATTGCTTGTGAGGAACAATTCTGTCCCGCTACATAAATGAGCAGAGCTGGGCAGGAATACATGTCATAAAACATATGATTTAAAACAAAATCATATTTCATAGAGTATTACACATTATTCACAAAAGCTACTGACTTAAAATTACTTAACAAAAGTTAAGTACAAAAAAATTCTATCCACTATCCAATCCACCACTACCCAATATTTAAATCTCAGATCATAATGTGGTACTTCCAAATGCAATATCTCTTGGCAAGGTCAACCTGTGCTTCCCAGAAACCAAAACGGCCTACCAGGAAGGATACAGAATTTTTAAAACTCCCATCAATTTTAGAGGCTACTGCATGTTCTCTTTGGTATCACTGATTTAATGGATAATAAAACATGCACATTTTGAAATTCAGAATGTTACACTGCAAGCCAAAGACACTGCACAACATCTAGAAGAATACAGGAAATACATGAAGCCAAAATTAAGAACATTAAGAATAATTAGAACATGGTAATTGCTTCAACAACAATCAAGACCAAATGACACCAAGGAGCGGTGGGGGTGCCTGGCTGGCTCAGTCGGTAGAGCATCTGACCCTTGATATCAGGGTAGTGAGTTCAAGCCCCATGTTGGTCACAGAGCCTACTTAAAAAAAAAAAAAAAAAAAAAGACTAAGGAGTGATGGAATAAAGGGGATGAGAGTAGGATATGCTATTAATTTGTGGTACCTTGAGCCACCAATGACACCACTTGAAACTGGTGTCAAGCTCTTAGTTGCTTATACTACTATTAATCTGTAAAAATATGTTATTCTACTATAAATTCTTTAAAGAATTAATTTCCTAAAGAATATAATTAGGGGTGCCTGGGTAGCTCAGTGGGTTAAGCCTCTGCCTTCAGCTCAGGTCATGATCTCAGGGTCCTGGGATCGAGCCCTGCATCGGGCTCTCTGCTCAGCAGGGAGCCTGCTTCCCCCCTCTCTCTGCCTATCTCTCTGCCTCCATGTGATATCTCTCTCTGTGTCAAATAAATAAATAAAATCTTCTAAAAATATATATAAAAAAGAATATAATTAAATTATAATTATACATAATATATAAATTATATTCTATAAAGAATATAAAGAATTATGTTTTTAGTTAAAGAACAGAATTCTTTAAAGCTCTTTCACATAAGAGAACAAAGTAGACAGATACAAATCAGAAGCTGAAAATGTACTTAAAATTGCAAATAAAAGCTAACTTTACGTGCCCTGGCTCAAGAGGGATCCTAGGACTCTAGGATCATGACCTGAGCCGAAGGCAGGCACTTAACCAACTGAGCCATCCAGGCGCCCTATTTTGGAAAATTTTTTTTGTTGTTGGAAATTTTTGTTTTGTTTGGAAATTCTTTTTTTGTTGTTATTGTTGTTTGTTGTTTTTCTAAGATTTTATTTATTTGTCAGAAAGAGAGAGTACAAGCAAGGGGAGAGGCAGGCAGAGAAGCAGGCTCCCTGCTGAGCAGGAAACCTGATGTGGGACTCGATCCCAAGACCCTGGGATCAAGACCTGAGCAGAAGGCAGACACTTAATCGACTGAACCACTCACCCTATTTTGGAAATTCTTTTTTTTTTTTTTTAAGATTTTATTTATTTATTTGACAGACAGATCACAAGTAGGCAGAGAGGCAGGCAGAGAGAGAAGGGAGGAAGCAGGCTCCCTGCTGAGCAGAGAGCCCGATGCTGGGATCATGACCCAAGCCGAAGGCAGCGGCTTTAACCCACTGAGCCACCCAGGCGCCCCTATTTTGGAAATTCTTAAAAGAAATTCCCCCATACACTCCCCAGAGAAAGTTACCCTGCTTTTTTATGGTATATAAAGTATGTTTCTTCCTAGAAGAAAAAAATAACTATGATACTTCTATAATCTCTAAAATTCACATACCCAGATGCCCTCCTTTTCATCTTACCAATTACCATAAAAAAGTTATTAAGACTACATGCAAGTCTCCATCTAATAAGCTATGAATCAGTGAGTTTTATATGGCACATAAGTTGCCAATACCAAGGACACATGGGGGCCATGCAGAAAGTTACATAATTTTATCATAGTTCTAACTGCATCATTATTGTTCATTCATTACATGACACAGGAAGTCTTGATCTAATTATCAGCACTTTAGTCAAAGTACAGAAACCTGCAGAAATGACATCCTAAAATATACACAACACATTAATTGGCTGCAGCCACCACTTAGGCAGAGTCACATCTGACAATGCCCTGGAAGAAAGTCCAACTTAAGAATCCAAAGTTATGAGAAGCTATCACTTAAGGGGTTGGTGAGCATTATTCTTGGACAGTATTTCTTAACAGGATTTGCTCAGTGTTGCTGACTTACCCTGACTAAGCTATTCCCACACCTTGAGAAAAAGACACCTTCCTATGTTTTCATTTATATTCACAATGTGAATCTAACACTAGAAATATGCACACTGCTGAATTTAAATCAAAAACATACCCATTTACAGAAGAACCAAAACTCCAAATGCGGCCAAGAAAACTTTTATAAAATGCAACTGACACTACTCCATTCTAATGAAGAACTTCATCCCTTTATAAAAATAATTAGATTTCACTTCAAGAAAACTTCAATTTCACCAGTCATAATAAGTAACCAGGTCTAATCAAATATCTGACCATTAAAAACATCATCAGCTTGACAGGATACTTACATTTCTTTTTTTTTTTTTTTTAAGATTTTATTTATTTATTTGACAGAGATCACAAGCAGGCAGAGAGGCAGGCAGAGAAAGAGGGTAGGGGGAAGCAGGCTCCCCGCTGAGCAGAGAGCCCAATGCGGGGCTCCATCCCAGGACCCTGAGATCATGACCTGAGCTGAAGGCAGAGGCTTAACCCACTGAGCCACCCAGGTGCCCCTAAACTTACATTTCTGTTAACATTCTATAATAGCGACTCAAGAGTAACAGCCATAGCTTGGAGGATACAACATGGAGGGACTTTCCCAAAAGAACCTGGTACCTACCAATAACCTTTAGGACCCATCCCTACTATCTCCTGAGGCGTAAAGGGCTAACCTAAATACATCTGCTTACTTGCCAGTTTCTGAATTACTCCTGACCACCCCCTACGACCAGCAACACCACTGTAACTTCACTGCTTTCGTCATCTTGGTATTCTAGCCTACCACCTCTTTGACCTTGACTTGTTTTAGGATTATAATTTCAACCTTGGGTTCTGCACTGAACTACGTGACTCTGGAACTCAGTGCTGGAACTGGCTTAGATATTTGTACTACCCCTTCCATATGAACAAGTCTCCCACTCCTTCAATATTCTTCATTTGCCTAAGTGTACTAAATGCCGACAAGCCCCACCAATGAAGAAACGGGAAATTCAAAAATGCACTCAATTAGAGAGTCACTAGAAAATGAATGCTCAGTGTAGCTCTTGGGGAAACATATCATTACTAGGTAATAAATGTAGAACACATTTTATTTTATTTTTTAAGATTTTATTATTTATTTGAGAAAGAGTGAGACAGTGACAGAGGCAGAGTGAGAAGCAGGCTACCCACTGAGCAGGTAGCCCAATGCCAGGCTGATCCTATAACCCCAGGATCAAGACCCAAGCAGAAGGCAGACAGTTAACCAACTGAGCCACCCATCCGCCCCAGAGCACTTTTTAAATAAAGTCACACTACATATACATAACACAGAGAAAACCACTCAAGATCTAGTAAGCATATGACAGTAACTACTTACAAATGAATTAGTAAGGATACTATAATTGTAAACACTTGAAAAATTAGATTAGCCACTTAAACAGGGAACAAATAACTAGTATGAAACAGAAATCTAAAAGTAAACTTGCAGGGACACATACTTGGAACATAATCTGAAACTCATTACAAAATAGTTTAAGCAATGGGAAATTACTGCCCTTCTGTTTACATTTTGTTGCTCACACAGGTCAGTTTATATCACAAATGCTCAGCTGAGGTACTTAGCTTCTCTTTATCACCTACAATGTATCTGGTTTTTTTGTTTGTTTGTTTTGTTTTTCTTTTTTCTTTTTGTTTGTTTTGTTTTGTTTTTAAGATTTTATTTATTTATTTGACAGACAGAGATCACAAGTAGGCAGAGAAGCAGGCAGAGAGAGAGAGGAGGAAGCAGGCTCCCTGCTGAGCAGAGAGCCTGATGCGGGGCTCAATCCCAGGACCCTGGGATTGTGACCTGAGCCAAAGGCAGAGGCTTTAACCCACTGAGCCACCCAGGCACCCCTGCAATGTATCTGTTAACAAAGCATCTGTGTTCACTTTCAAGACAGGAACTGTCACATGCTTGGGTCTGGTTTTCTTCTTTCACAGTTGCCATAATTTTCAGTATTTTCTCAAGTAATTTTGTCCTTGTTCCTTGATTGTCATTTTACAGAAATGTAAATACAAAGAGTTATATTAAGCAATTCAAAGTAAGAGACCTAAATTATAGATGACCCCTTAGTTGGTCTAACAGTTTCTGGATAGTATATGTCATTTCCAAGAAATTCACCAAAGATTATTATACTGCATATATCCAAAAGTGGACAAGAATTCAGTAAATGCCTGCTAAAATCTGTTGGAAAGGTGTGTTCTTATAGAAATCCAAGTTGGGGTGCCTGGGTGGCTCAGTGGGTTAAACCTCTGCCTTCAGCTCAGGTCATGGTCTCAGGGTCCTGGGATCAAGCCTCGCATCAGGCTCTCTGCTCAGCAGGGAGCCTGCTCCCTTCCCCCACCCCCCCTACCCTCTACCCCACCCCACCCTCTGTTCCGCCTGCCTCTCTGCCTACTTGTGATCTCTGTCAAATAAATAAATAAAATCTTTAAAAAAAAATCCATCCAAGTTATAATACTGATAGACTTAAGAATATAGAATTTTAGAAGCTATAAATTTAAAAAAATAAACTAGACAAAGGAATATTCATGTTTATAGAGATCAAAAATTGAAATATAATTATGTGGGGCTTTACTGCTTTAACATGTTAGGCAAAAGAACACCTTAAGAAAATCAAAAACAAACCACTCTTCAGTCAGTTTTAAATTCCACTCGTATTATTCTATAGCAAAATACTATGCAACCCTCTGCTTGCTTAGATCACCTCCTAGCAATTGTGAGAAGCTATTACACATTGTCAGGTTCATCTTGTAAAATAATAGACACTCAACAAATACAGATTGAGAATCTTCCCTAATGCACATATTGTAATATCCTAGATGGAAAGAAGATAAAAGAAAATGAAAAAGAACACAAGAAACCCATGCCAACAACACCCTTTCTTTGTTCAGCAGCCTTTCTTAACTCAGCACTAACACTTCATTTCAGGACCATTCCTACTTAGGAAAACATATAAATTACAGGGGGTAAAAGGAAAAAGCCATTTAGTTTTTCCCCTGCAATCAGATAACATAACAGAAATCACTCTATATGAAACTGTTATCTCTAATCATAACCATAAAACAAGGGATTTTTAAATCCCTCAGCAGAGACCTACTCTACATGGACAGCCAAGGCAATCAGGCCCAGCTGTTTGAGCTCTGTGCTTTAATGTCCCATAAGGTTCTTCTGAACACATGTCTGGTGGCAGCTGAATGCCACTCAACACTAGAGCAATTATTCAAGTGACTATCAATATAGCTTCTGAGGCTCTCTTCACACCTAGCATTCAAAATTAACACGACTTTTATTATCTAGCCATGGTTCAGACTAAAAAAAAAAAAACTCCACTTTGAATTTAACGTAAGGATTATTATTAAGCCCAAACACAAACCTTCTGTCTTAAAACTAAACTATTTCATAATTACAGACTCAAAATGCATATTAAATATGCATCTGCTCCAACATTCATTCGCCAGCTTCAATTACGTCCCCAAAGTATCCTACCTTTCAAAGGAAAAAGGAATGTGACCCACAATATTTTTACTGAGGAAATTTAATGAATTCCCCTGCAATTAAGACAAATGTAACACACAAAATTTCTAATAAGTTCTATGATCACAATTTCTACTAACATGGTCTCCTCCGGTGCTAGTAAAAAGACTAAGATGCTTTCGCACAAACTCAAAAGCTGCAATGGATAATTTCTGGCGGTAACAAAATTCTGCTATTCATTCGATAAACCGAGCAGTCAACAAATTAGCAACAACCTAATCAGAATCAGGCAAACCCTAACTGATACCAGCTTATAATTAGGAAAAATACTAAATAAGACTTAAAATGGACCACAGAACCATTTATTTGAAAAGATTCGCATATATAGTTACTTCTGTGCTTGCTTACAGGGCATGCTTAGAGCTTAAATCCTAATAGAAAATGACTTCTTGGGGGGAAAAAAACAATCAATAACCACAACTGTGTGCCAGGCCATTGATCTGAGGGCTTGGAAACCAGCAGTGAACAAAATATAACAAGTCCCTGCGTTTATGGAAGGTACTTTCTAGTGGGTAGAGGCACATGAAGAGGTAAGCAATATTTTGAAGAAAATTAAACCAGAATAATCAGTTAGAAATTAACAGTATGATTAGTTATTTTACCACTCCTCCATGGGTTTCATGCAACCCAATCTCACAGGAAAATAGCCTCCTACAAAAATAGTAATCACTAAGTCAATAATTATCTTAGGAGAGTCTAGAGAGTACTAGAAAAATGTACTGATACAATAGGAAACAAAGTCAGACACTAACCCCATCTACAAAGAGATTCCACTCTCATAAGGAAATCAATCATAAAGAATTATCTTAATCAACCATTGAATCTGTCAGCAAACCTCCTCAGCAAGTGCTAGGAAAGAGAAGAAAAGTACAGAGTGCTACAAGAGCACATGATATAGGGTGCCTGCCTGGCTGGCTCAGTCGTTAAGCATTTGCCTTGGGCCATGGTCCTGGGATTGAGCCCCACATCAGGTTCCCTGCTCACTGGGAACCCTGCTTCTCCCTCTCCCACTTCCCCTGCTTGTGCTCCCTCTCCCTTGCTGCCTGTCAAGTAAATAAATATAGTCTTTAAAAAAAAACTTAAAAAAAAAAAAGGAGTACATGATATAGTTTCTGGATAGAAATGTCACATTCAACACAACTTCATTATTACCTCTTCTAGAAACCCAACTGAAACAGCAAAGGCACAAATCCATTATGAAAAAAGTAAAGAGGAAATGACAAAATTGTGGAAGCTGAACATGGATGTGAAACGAGTGAAATGAGTGAAAATGAGCTTGACCAACACAAGAGTGCTCAATCCTAAGCCAGACACAGGGATACCTGAGAAGTAACCTACTTTATACTACAGATGCTGTTGATAACAAGATATACCTTGGTAACTCTGAGGTAGAACTAGCTGAAAATCTATCAGGAGGCAGACAACTACTCCATACTACGCCCCAGGGCCCAAAGACCCTCATCCACCATGGCAAAGGATGAAAAGTTTACTCTCTAAGTAAAGTAAGCAGAATCTTAGATCAGGCAGTCACACGACACACCCAAAGGCAGCAGTACCATACCACAAAAATAAGGGAATTCGGTGGAATTGTACAGATGCTGATATCCCCTTTCAACCTCCCAGAGCTCACAGTAAGCTAGGCAACTAAACCCCAGAAAACCGAAAACACTGACAGTAGGTGTTCCCAATGAAATGATCCTGCCATTTCACCCACAGTGAAGCGTGCTCAAGAAGCCCCACTCATGCACACAGCTTTCCATCAGATTCTGAACACCATTCCTGAGTATAAAGAAGTCATCAAACTTCTGAGAAAAACTCTCACTGTGGATTAACTCACCCAACGTCCATTCCACCCTCCCAGCTCTGCTTTCCCAAACTGGAAATGCCATTTTCCAGAATCTCTTGCAGGTGGAATTTTGGAGGAAAATGAAGTACTCTAATACATCTGTAAAAGATATGTAAGTTTTTTGTTTTTTTAGATTCCTCAGGATTTCCTATGAAATCATGGCATCTACAAATAGAGACAGTTTTACCACTTCTTTCCTAATCTGGATGCCTTTTATTTCCTTTACTTGCCTAACTGCCCCAGCTAGAAACTCCAGTACAATGTTGAATGTTAAGTGGTGTGATTGGGCATCCTTGTCTTGTTCCTGATCTTAGGAAGAAAGCACCCAGTCTTCACCATTAAGTGTGGTACTAGCCATAAATTTTTTATAGATACTCTTTGTCAGGTTAAGAAGTTTCCTTTCATCCCTCATCTGAGTACTTTTATCATGAAAGAGCAACATACTTTGTCAAATGTTTTTTATGCATCTATTGAGATGGTTGTTGTCCTAAATTCTAGTAATAGGGTTTATTGCAGTACTGACCCACAGACTGAACCAACCCTGCATTCCCAAGATAAAACCCACTTGGTGATAGTATGTAGTCCTTTTACAAGGGGATAGGTTTGGTTTGCTACTATTTCATTCATGGAAATTTTGCACCGCTCCTCATAAGAGACACTGCTTTGTGACATTTTTGCGGTCTGACGTTTCTCCAAACAGTGGTCCAATGTTCATTCTCCAGTTTGCTGCGTCATGGGGCAGGTATTGGTACCAACAGCAGTGTCAGCTTCCTGATCCTAAACTATAGCTACACACTGTTGTTTTGTTTTGTTTTGTTTTGTTTTTAAGTTCAGTGGCTCCAGTGGTGGCTTCAGACATAAAAGCTCCCAAAATCTATAGCATCCTGGGCATCATTCCAACACCTCTAACCCTTCTAATGATTTTTTCCAAGCACCTGCATTCCATATCGTTTTCTTTTCTGTTTAAAGTATCTAGTGGTTTCCATTTCCTGCACTAACACATGCAAGGACCTAAATAGATAAAGAAATTAACGTGGAGCACAAAGGAACAGGGAAGGAAATAAAGACTTCTTTTTTTTTTTTTTAAGATTTTATTTACTTATTTATTTGACAGAAATCACAAGTAGGCAGAGAGGCAGGCAGAGAGACAGGGGGAAGCAGGCTTCCCGGCGAGCAGACAGCCCGACGCGGGGCTCAATCCCAGGACCCTGGGATCACGACCCGAGCGGAAGGCAGAGGCTTCAACCCGCTGAGCCACCCAGGCGCCCCGGAAATAAAGACTTCTGAAAAGGTAAGAGAAGTACTGCATCCATGAAATTTATTCACGACAGTATAAAGAAACATCAAGAGAGTACAAAGTTATGAAAAATTTGTAACAGAACAGCAAAAACTGGAAAATAAAATTGAGAGTATTCAGGAGAAAAAATTTTTTAAATAAGAACACTAAAGAATCAATTTAAGAAGTCCAACATCTGAATAACAAGAGTCTCAGAAAGTAATAAAATAGGAGAAAATCATGAATAAAATCATTTTTTAAAGTTACCAAGGACTAAGGACATGAATTTCCAGACTGAAAACTATCACCATGTGACCAGCAAATTGGAAGAAAAAAAAGATCCACATCAACAAACATCCTTAAGAAATTTCAGAACTGAGGGCACCCGGGTGGTGAAGTCAGTCAAGCATCCAGTTCTTGGTTTCTGCACAGGTCATGATCTCAGAGTCATGAGATTGAGTCTTGTATCCGGCTCCACACTGGGCATGGAGTCTGCTTGAGATTCTCTCTCCCTCTCCTTGTGCCCCTCCCCCTGCCTGTGTGCTGGTGCCTCTCTCTCTCTCTCTCAAATGAATAAAAAAAGATTTTATTCATTTGAGAGAGAGAGAGTGAGCATGAGCATAGGACAGAAGAAGAGGGAGAGGGAGTAGCAGAGAGCCCCAAAGGGGGCTCGATCCCAGGACCCTGAGATCATGACCTGAGACTAAAGCAGACACTTAACCAACTGAGCCACCCAGGTACCCAAATCAATAAATCTTAAGAAAGAAAGAAAATTTTATAATTGGACCTTAAAAAAAAAAGGTGCTACAAACTTTTTGATTTTTCACTCAGTACTTCTTAGCAACAACAAAAGCTAGAGAACTATAAAGCACGCCTTCAAAATCCTTAGGAAATATACTTTACAACTTAAAATTCTATATTCAAACTATCAATGTTTAGGCAATACAACCAGCCTAGAGAAGAGCACAAGGCTCTGAATGCTATTTCTTCAATAACATAAAACTAATTTTAAAAAAATCCTCATGATTCTAAATAACTTGATGTTTTAACGGTATCAAGTCTTTCTATATAAATTAGACAAAACTAAGTGGGAAAAAAATGCTATTTTCATAGGTAATCGAAAGGTGGTACAGGGAAGAAAAACTAAGGGTAATACTCTAATGAGTTCTGTTGGAGATTATGTTCAGAGTATGTACAGGCTTGGCTGCCAAACACAGTATATGTGTTCCTGAGAACTCAAATTTTGCAGACACTAGAGTAATAGATCAAATGGAAAAATAAAGTTGGAACAACCCCCTCAAACCCTATGCAGTTTTGTAGCCAGAGCACCAGCAGTAACATCAATAATTAACGATGAGTACCTCAGGAGAGGACTTGGACAACCCTGGTAAGGAGTTTAGCGTGGCTCCAGCTACATGGAGAGATGCTTATAAATGCACAGGAGGAGTCATGCTGTCTTGCAGGAATGGAGACAATAGAGACAGAAGTAGAGCTCTGAACACACCACTGCCTATAAGAGCAAAGGGAATGCACCTCTCTAGGAGAGGGAACCCCGGGAACAGGCACTCCCTTTGGATTTTCTTAAAATAAAGGTGAAAAGCAGAAACAGACCCATAAATATAGAGAAGAAACTGAAGGTTGCCAGAGGGCAGCATGGGGGGGAGGGGTGGACAAAATGGCGGAGGGGAAATGGGATAGAGGCTTCTAGTCATGGAATGACTGAGTCAGAGATGAAAGGTACAGTATAGGGAATAAGGTCACTGGTACTATAACAGTTGTACAATGGTATTGAAATAGTTATATGGTAACAGATGGTAGCTACACTTGTAGTGAACATAGCACTAAGTACAGAATTGTGAAATCACTATGTTGTACACCTGAAACTAATGTAACACTGTGTGTCAAGTATACTTCAATTAAGAAATAAAAAATAGTAAGGGGTGCCTGGGTGGCTCAGCCAGCTAAGTGTCTGCCTTCGGCTCAGGTCATGATCTCAGGTTCCTGGGATTAAGCCCCACGTGGGAGTCCCTGCTCAGTGGGGAGTCTGCTTCTCCCTCTCCCTCTGCTGCTCCCCCCTCCCCGGTGATCCTCTCACTTGTGCCCTCTCTCTCAAATAAATAAAAAATCTTCAAAATAAAATTAAAAATAATAAAAATAAAGTAAGAAAATAGAGTTGAAAGTGGAACTGAAGGCTTTCTTACCTTTGAACTCTATTCTTATTTTTTAAATTAATTTATTTATTTCACAGTCAGAGATCACAAGTAGGCAGAGAGACAGGCAGGGGGGAAGGGGGGAAGCAGGCTCCCCACTGAGCAGAGACCCACACAGGGCTCGATCCCAGGACCCTGAGATCATGACCTGAGCCGAACACAGAGGCTTTAACCCACTGAGCCACCCAGGCCCCCATGAACTCTATTCTTGATATTCCAGTTCCCCTTTACTAGAAAAAGTCATGTGTAAATCAGTACAACCTACAATTACAATAATATCATCTCTGTACTTAAAAGCCATATTTGAGCTAATTGGTGTTAAAGAAGCATTTGTAGCAACACACTGAATTAATACTTTAAAAACCAAAAACGGATATAAACCAATCTAAACTAAAATGTAATTACCAGGAGGATAATGGGAAGCAAATATATTACGGATAGTAGAATGAAGAACTCAGTCCCATCTTCCATAGCACAAAGTCAATAATGTCATTTAGATACATAGATAAATACCAAACGAGCAGTGAAAATAAATGAAGGTAACCTTTTTTCATGAGAAGCCTTCAGTGAACTGTTAGTCCTTAAATTATGCACACACATACATACTGCTGAGTAGTCGTAGGTTGGATGGTTTGTTTTTTAAGGCTCATGGCAAAAACATCTGATAGGGAGGACTTCCCTAAAAAGTGGATACAGTGGACATCTGCGAGATAAGAAATTAACCCAATGATAAAAGAAGTCCAGGCAAAGGAAAGCGCTTTTGCAAAGTTGCTATTAAGAGGGAGCATGGTAAACAGGGTTGAATAAAGGACTTCACAGTGAGGGAAGAGAGCAAGACCAAGTATGGTGAGAGATGAAGCTGGAATCAGAAAGGAGCCAGCTCATGAAGGGAAGAACTTTGAGGGAGGATGACCACTAAGTCCCAGTTTGCCCAGGACAATTTCCATTCATGCCAGTTGTCCCAGCATAATTTATAGCTCCCCCTTTCACACATACAAGTACCCCTACTTGGACACTAACTTTCATGGTCACCCTGCAATTGGGTAATACTGAGGTAGTTTTAGTCTTTATCCTAGAAGCTACCCAAGTGTTTTAATTTTAAGCAAAGGAGGTGAAGTGCATTTTCAGAAAGATAAGTGCTCTGGTCCCCTACCCAGTGTTTTATGATATAAAGTTCAACTGAGAATCTACTTTAAATAAACCTTTAAGAATGTCTCCTCTTCAGAGCCAACATTCTTGTACAAGTGATCTCACAATCTCTTCCCACTCCTTCCTTAATTACCCCACTTCCTTTGATCCTCCTGCCCTTTACTAGCATTAGGCACTCCTCACAATCAACAGTAATCTTCTAGCCACCCAAGTTAATAGATACTTTTAGGCCTTATCCGACCAAAACTAGACTGGCATTCCTTCATAAATCTCCTTGTCCTATGACTCAACCCTTGTTCTACTTTTCTATTACCTACCATCTCCACTGTGGGTTTTCCTTTCTCTCCCTAATCCTCCTATGTAGATGTTTTCCATGTCTTTGCCCCTCCTCTCTTTTGTCTTTATCCGCAAATATGACCATGTTCCTAAAACTATACTTCCATTCAAAGTCTCTTCTCAGAAGAGAAAGAAAAAGTACTCCAGGAAAGTACTCTAGACTGCCAGCTAACAAGTCCAACAAACACCACTAATTCACCACTAACCCGGAGCGGGCCCTCTAAACCAGCTCCCTATCCACCACGCTCTAAGAGCAACACTCCTGAGGTGCCCAGGCAGCAGAGAGTCACCCTAGACTCTTCTCCCCAATCTCCCATGCTTAGCATCTCTTAAATCCATTTTCTGTCCTTTCCCACTGCCTATCTGAATTCAGGGGTCACCTCATAACTTCCCAAGTGTCCTTACGTATGTTTTACCTCTACTCTTTGTTTCCTCCACAGAATGGCCAGACCATTCATCCATTCATGTCACTTTTTCCTTGAGGTTCCTCATTTATTAAAATTCTACTGTCCTCTACCACATACATACACACATATATACTGCTCTAGTTAGACAAAACTATCTGCCATTCAGGAAAACACCCTCTCCTAATGTTTTCCAGCCAGTTCATACTTACTTAGCTCCCAACACTTAGCTCAGACTTCAGTGCCTCCCCAGTTCCCTTGGGATGTCTTCCAAAACTTCAAAAGGCTCCTAGTTTGCCTTAGGTGGTAGTCGTTTGCTCCAGAGCACCATGTGGATACCTGCCTTGCTTTGTTTTCTGCCTTGCCCACAAAACTGTAAGCTACCTGATAACAAGGACTGAGCGTCCCATCTATTCCCAGCATCTGGGTCAAGGCCTGGCATTATATAGTACTATTCCACAAATCCATGAATAAAGAATGAACATTTCTCAAAAAATATCTTTTTAATTTAAATTGTTTAAAAATAATTTCTCTTATGAGTTTTAAAGACTTAGAACTTTTAATTCCTCTTAAAATTACTATTAAGGCCGAGAGTAAGGTAAGAAAGTAGCTTTTTAAGAAAGAAGGTAAGTCTTTTTCAGTAATTCATCTTCACCCTTTTCTTATTAGCAAATGAAGCCATCAATCAGTATTTCAAATAGCTGCTTCCATTTCTGCACTCTACTGACAAATCCAAAATTACCTCCTGGGGACTGTGAACTATCACTGAGAAAAACATATCCAGTACCATTTGCAAAAGTAACCACCAAACAGACCTGAAAATCAACTGTCCCATGTAAAGGTTCAAGTCCCAATGCAATGACCGTGTATGATGGACCTGCTTCAGGTTGGTAAACCCACAGAACAGTCCTGATGTTGGGATTACATGAAATGACAAAGGGGGGCGGGGGGTACCTGGTTGGCTCAGTCAGTGGAGCATGTGACTCTCGATCTCCAGGTCATGAGTTCAAGCTCCACGCTGAGCATAGAGTTTACTTTAAAAAATAATTGAAATGATCCATGTAAAAACTCTCTGGCAATGCTAGAAGACAGAACTAGGACTTACTCCAGTTCTACCACTTATCTGCTAAGTTCTCTGAGCCTCAAGTTTCCTCATTTATCAAACAGGGTTATCATAAGGCTTAAAAGACAGTGTCCATAAAGCATCTAGCATCGTGCCTGGCGAACATGTTAAGTATGAAGTCAATGCTAGCACTTTCTGTTCCATATCTTGCACAACTACTTTAACCTCCAAAGGTCTCAATTTCTATATCCACAAAATAAGCTGGTTAGATCGAACGATCCAAGACCTCTTCTAGCAGCAAAAGGGTTCTAATTCTACCTATGATCAATAAATTCAAATGCCTTGAAGGCAAAAAGTTAAAATTTAAAAGGACAAAGTAAACAGATTAGCTAAGGAAAACAGTATTTAACATCTAGGGCTACACCAAAAGTATCAGTAAAAACAGAAGATTATAATGTGTGTTTTGATTGACCCCTTTATGCCAACAACATTAGCATTACAATATAAAAATGATCAAGAACTTGGGGCACCTGGGTGGCTCAGTTGGTTAAGTGTGTGACTTGATTTCCACTCAAGTCACGACCTGAGATCAAGGCCCCTGTCAGTCTCTGCGCTGGGTGTGGAACCTGCTTGGGATTCTCTCTCTCTCCCCCCGCCACCCGCCTCTTCAAAAAAAAAAAAAAAAAAAGAAAAAGAAAAAGAATCTCCAAAACTAAAATTAAATTCCTCTAAACAGGAAATGGGAATCCATCTGCTGTTGATGGCATCAAAAATTGGCAAAATGGTAATTACTTTATCCAGTGGCTAACATTTAACCAGTAAACTAGTTAACTTTTAACCACTAAGTTAACCGGAAGAAAAAACCTGTTATACTGTCAGCAAGAGAGAAGGGGATAATTGTTGTACTCTAACTGCCTCTGAGAAACTGGGGAGATAAGCAGTCACTGTGAAGCATACATCCTTGGTCATAGTAAGCTAAGTGACTGATAAAGTTATCAATATATCTTTAAAATGTGTTAAATGATAGAATAGTACATTTACTATTGTAAATGTAAACTACTGACATGTAAAGTAGTGCTCCATGAAAAAAGATTACATATCAGTATTTATCAAGAACTATTTTGTTAAAGAAAAAAGAACCTTTTTTATTAGTAATATGGATATTAAGAGAAAAACCTAAGCACTTTTTTATGGAACTAAGGGTGATTTTAATTTTCATCTTGGTGTTCACCTTTCCTTTCTAATTTTCCATAACAAACATAATAATTTTTGTGTAATAAAAAAGCTCATTTTACCCTGGGGCTAATAATACATTATATGTTAATAAAAAAATTAAAACATTTTTTTAAAAAGCTCATTTTTTAAACTTCCCCAAATAGAACAGCCAATACACAATCCCCTTACCACAGAGCTACAGTGAAAAAAAGAAGTCAAAAATCCTGATTAGGAAACTTCCTTAGATCTCAACATCAGTTAGGCTGCCATCACTCACTCAATGCCTCAGTCTCAATCAATCTCACTATTTGTGAATGAAAGAGACCTACACTTATGATATAAAATTCTAAAGGTCTCTAACTCAGACATACCAGAGGTGATGTCATCTATACAAATTAAAGGACAGATACTAACAGATTGTGCAGAGGGGGGAAAAAAGAATCAGCAGCATATTTTTATAATGCTTTATCTTTCATTCCATGTTTACTTTCTTAAATCTGAGTACACTACAAGATTACCCAATTAAAGGGATTAAACCTAGGGATTAAATTTCAACAACTCCAAAAGATATCTTGCTCTACCATACCAAAACAAACATCCTTTGAAAGCATAGGAAGGAAGTGTTATGACAGTTTAATTACTTGGGATTTGCCTCCTAGACTTTAACACCAATTCTAGGGGCTTCATCCTTCCATTTATTCCCCTGAAAATTAACTTTAACATGCAGGTTTATAGCTCTTGTATTAAGGTCAGGGTGTTACTGTCAACTTGTTTCTACCAGAACAAAATAAGGACATAAACAAAAGACAAGTAAAAAATAAAGGTTTCTGTTTTTCAACTAATCATCCTATATACAAAGAAAATTCCCTAAAGCAGATTAGCATTTAGTACATTAGGTGTGAAAACTGAACAAGAATGTTAAGCCTGCAGTGTTGTTCACCTTATAACATTTCCTAAATTTCATTCTATCAGTGACTAAAATACATAGAAAGCCAACAAAGGAAGTATATACATGTACTAAGTCCAAATACATAGTAAATTCCAACGCCCCTCCCCACTAGGAAAGTAATAGGAAAAATTATTTTACCATATTTACATTTCAGTATTCTTTAAAACTGCTAACATTTTAGCAATTTTCCTTGCTAACATATTAGCAATATTTTATCCAAATACTTCTGGATAAAATTCATCCATTATTATGACACAAATAAATACCAGGCTAAATAATGGTCTAAGTTTCTCATTTCTTCCTGAGATTCAGAAAACTACTACTCACTCCTAATCATAATTCTACAGATGAGGAAATGCAGACTCAAAGAATTTAAGTACCTGCCTTAAGTCACAAAAAATAAGCTGCTGCAACTTCATGCAGTACTCTTGATACTACCAACGTCATACTATTGTGATTGACAGTGTCCCAAATACATTTGTTAGCAACACGTAAGTACCAGTATGCACTTTTAAATGAAAACACACGAATCCAAATTTCCCACCAGAAGTTTCCTTACTAATGTAATAACAAAGCAAAATCAAAAGAATGTTATTTTCCCCCAAAGGAATATACAAATAGGTTTAATCCCTCAACTGCAAATCCATCTTCCTCAAAGCAATGGTGCTTGGGAATGGAGACAGAAAGTCTACAAATCTTCAGGTATATGAATACCATGCAGAAACACAATCAACATTATACTCTTTGGACAAAAAATAAACTCCTATTTTCGCTAAATTATATTTAAAAAGAAGCATTATTTGTTTTGAAAAGGCAAGAAATTATGCTTTAAATCATTAGATTTTGTACATTATCGCAAAAATTAATTTGAAAACACTGGCTTTGAGGTTTAATATCTATAAAACATTAATTTTTTCATGAGACATTCTTTTCAGAATTTTTTTAAACAAAGGGACAGTAAAACTGGCTCAGCATCTTAAACAATCCTACAGCATCCACTATATATGTTATATACCAGCGAGCTCCCATCACCACTTTTCTAATTCATAACTCTCAAAAAGAGCTTTCCAAGCTTTAAAATCTACCACAAAACAAACAAGGAATAAAAGACAACTTCTAGAACCTGATGAATCCAGTGAACTTAATAAAAAGCAGTCAACTTAAAAACTCAGATCCAGAGCCTGGGTGGCTCAATCAGTTGAGCATCCAGCTTTTGGTTTTGGCTGAGGTCATGATCTCAGGGTCATGGGATCAAGCTCACTCCCTCACTCCTATTCTGTCCCTCCCGCCACTCCCACTCACGTGCTCTCCCTCTAAAATACATAAATAAATAATATCTTTTTAAAAAACAAATAAAAACACAAATCCATATTCTCCTTTATGCACTTCCGGAATTTCTAAAACCAAATATTTTCATTAATTCATTAATTCATTTGGTGACCTAAATGGACATGAGGTTATTTTTAGTTGTCTTTCTCTACTTACTGTAACTATTAATATCTTTCCTTGCAGAAATATCTGTTTCACAATGGAACACTACCCCCCAAACCCCACTGGGGGTATCCTAATAGTACATGCACATTACCTTCTTAAAATGGAAAGTGTTTTTACTTTCAGAACACACCTAGCCATAGGATTTTGCATAAAAAACTGTGGACCCATATCACTGGGAAGAAAAAAAAAATGCATCCACCAAATTAGTTACTAAACAACTGACAAACTAACTTAATTCTCTTATATCTAGCTTCCCTGTATGGTTAATACTGAAATTCTGAAATGTTAATCTTCCCCTTTTGTGTTGACTGATGACACGCATCATCATTCTTAGAAATCGATCCCCAAAAATGTTTCCAATCAATATAAGTTTGGACTGAATCAGAGTACCTATCTTAGATCTGAGATGTTTTTCTGTGAGACCAAGTGTATAGAAGCTATCGTCAAAAGTATTGTCAAAAGTATTGACAAAAGAAGTATTATCAAAATCTCTCCAGCAGGACCAAGCATCTTCATGAATTCTTGTGTCTCTGAGGTATGCTGTCTGCTGAGGAACCAAAAGGGACAAAGTAATTTTAGAATCTGTAATTTTTGTTAAGATTTTATTTATTTATTTGAGAGAGAAAGGGCAAGAGTGCAAGAGAGCATGAAAGGGGGGTGGGGCGCAGAGAGAGGGACAAGCAGACTCCCCACTGAGCAGGAAGCCCAAGGTGGGGCTCAATCCCAGGACCCTGGGATCATGACCTCAGCCCAAAGCAGACACTTAACCTAATGAGCCACCCTGGCACTCCTGGAATCTATAATTTTCTTAATCCACCTACATGATACACTAATTACAAAGACTCTAAATAAATTAAAACAGGGCGCCTGGGTGGCTCAGTGGGTTGGGCCTCTGCTTAGGCTTGGGTCAGGATCTCAGGGTCCTGGGATCAAGCCCCACATCAGGCTCTCTGCTCAGTGGAAGGCCTACTTCCCCCTCTCTCTCTGCCTGCCTGTCTGCCTGCTTATGATCTCTGTCTGTCAAATAAATAAATAAAAATCTCTAAAAAAAAATTAAAAACAAAAAATTATTCTCAAATAAAAGAGCTAAATGGACCCAAAAGACAAAAAATTTCTTCCTTTCCATCTTATAAATTATACTTCAATTATTAGTCAAAATTAAATGATTTCCAAGATTCCTATATAGGCATTAGCCACCTCACTACACCCTAATAGAAAGGCCGTTAAGTATGTCCCATAAAAAAATCTGTAGCATCAAAGTGAATTAGGAAGGGATCATCAGCAGACATTCCAACAAATTTCTAGAAGATGAAAAATATATAAAAAAACATATCATAGAACATACACAGAAGGACTACAGGAGAAAGTGAGGGAGACTCAAAATGGGGCCATTAACTCATGGAACAGCTTTGCACCTGATCCCCACCGGCATATCTTACCCTAACTGCAGGCTTTCCAACAAGTTAACCAAGGGGGCAGCCCATTCATACATAAAGGTCCTAATTTGTCCTTGCATTAGAAAAGGGAGGGAAGGGGGGCGCCTGGGTGGCTCAGGGGGTTAAAGCCTCTGCCTTTGGCTCAGGTCATGATCTCAGGGTCCTGGGATCGAGCCCTGCATCGGGCTCTCTGCTCAGCAGGGAGCCTGCTTCCTCCTCTCTCTCTGCCTGCCTCTCTGCCTACTTGTGATCTCTGTCTGTCAAATAAATAAATAAAATCTTTTAAAATAAATAAATAAATAATAACCAAACAAAAGAAACAAATGACCAAGGAGGAAAAAAGAGATAATCCAGTGAACAGAAAAGAATTTTAGACAGAAAATCCTAAGTATCATCCTCAGACAGAATAAAGAAAATAATGCATCCTTAAAACAGAAACAAAGTGAGCGAAAGAGAATACCTGTACAAAAAGATTTCTTGGGGAAAAAAAAAAGATTTCTTGGAATTAAAAGTATGACTTCAGCCTTTACAATGTCACTATTGAGCTAGAGAAGAGTCAAAGTAATTTCCGAGAATGGGAAAAAAATTATGAGCAGAAGTGTTCAACATCCCCACCAGAGAACAAAGAAAATAGAGCACAGAAAGGTATGGAATAAAGTAAGTTTCCCAGAGCTAAATAAAGATTAAGACTTTAAATAGAAAAAAATCCACTGACAAAAGAAAGAATGCATAATGGAAATATCCATTCCTAGTCTCACCACCATGCAATTTCAGAAAATAAGGATAAATGAAAATTCCAAAGCTTACACAGAGGAAAAGCAAAAGCAATTACCAAAAGAAAATAACTGTGACTGGCATCAGGCAGAGATTACAACACAGATGCTATAAGACAATGGAGCAATATGGTAATTCCCAAGTTCTGAGGAAAAAATGTTGAACCAGTATTCTATACCTAACCCAAATATCAATCAAGCATGAAACAAAACAAAGCTACTCTCAGACAAACAGGACTCAGGAAATTTACATCTTGACGACTTTTCTGAGTAAGTTTCTTAAGGATGTTCTCCAACAAAATGAGGGAAGACACCAAGGAAAGGAAGATATGTGATCTAGGGGGAAACTGGGTCTAAATCAGGTTGATTCCTAGGATGTCAGCTGCACAGCATGTCTTAAGAGCCGAAAGCTTCAGGGGAAAAAAGAATAGTTATGTAAAAGTAAAAATTACTATCTTTAAAAAGTCTTCTTTAGTCAACAAGAAACATAAAAGGCCATTTATGGACAAAATTGTACCCAAAAAACCAGGGTTAGGGCACTAGGGTGGCTCAGTCAGTTAAGTGTCTGACTTGGGCTCAGGTCCTGATTCCAAGCTTGAACACTCAGTGGGGAGTCTGGCTGTCCCTCTGCCACTCCCCTCCACACCCTCATGCATGAGCCCTCTCTCTCCAATACACAAATAAAATCTTTAAAAACAATTTTTTTTAAATATTGGAGTTGAAACCTCAAACGAAGTAAAATGTGGCATGTTTTGAGTAATTGATGGAATGTTAGAAAAGAAAATGCATCTGATGCTGACAAAAGGAATATATGTACAGATTTTTTTAAATGTACATTTAATCCCAGCACACTAAAAGATATCTCAGAGGATATTATTTTCAATCCCTAAGCAGGCCTTCCTTAACCATACCAATCCTTCACCTCCTTTACTTTTTAAAAAATATTTATTTATTTTAGAGAGAGAGTTCACGTGCACATGTTAAGAGGAGGAGCAGAGGGAGAGGGAGAGACCCAAGCAGACTCTTCGCAGAGCAGGACTAGATCTCACCACTAGATCACAGGACCCGAAATCAAGGGTCAGACACTTAAGCTAACTTAACCTTAACCTGCCTTATTTCTATTCCTCTAGCATCTGTTACTACCTAATATCATAAAACAAACATTATTTTATTGATTCTAACACATGTATTCTTCACTTTTTAATTTTGCTAAAACTAGCATGCATCTCACAATCCATACACAGCATTTTTTCCTCTTTAACTGACAAAAAGAAACACATCACTGTGTAAGTTTAAGGCATATAGCATGATGGTCTGATTTACATATACCATTTAATGATTAACACAACAGGTTCAACTAACATCCATCTTCTCGTATAGATACAAAAGAAGAGAAAAAGGGAAAAAATTCTCCTTGTGATGAGAACCATTAGGATTTAGCCTCTTAACTTTCATATATATTGTATGGCATGATGACCTCATGCATCATGTTATACATTACATATCTAGTACTAATTTATCTCATAACTGTATGTTTTGACTCTCTTCCTCCATTTCCTCCTCCCCCTCCATACATACCATTTTATAACTACAGTCAGCCAGGTGGCAGTCTTGTTACCATGTGAAAAACAATCAGTAGTTAACTTTTTTTTTTTTTAGATTTTATTTATTTATTTGACAGACAGAGATCACAAGTAGGCAGAGAGGCAGGCAAAGAGAGGAGGAAGCAGGCTCCCCGCCGAGCAGAGAGCCCAATGCGGGGCTCATGACCTGAGCGGAAGGCAGAGGCTTTAACCACTGAGCCACCCAGGCGCCCCAGTAGTTAACTTTTGAAAAGATTATAAAAACATCAGCACCAAAATGCTTCAGATTAGATGAAACAGGACCTTTATCCATTTGCTGGGTATCTCCCAGCTGTAGTCAGCAACATAAGGTCAGTAATTTATTTATTTAAATGTATTTAAAAATCTCTGTAGTCTCTGCACGTAGAACAGTGACTGGCACATAACAGATAGTTAATCTGTCACATTTTAGCATATCTGAAATAGGAATGGGTCCAACAGAATGGATCCTACACAGCTGGTTCTAATGTTTTTTCCTCAGTGGTACATACAGTCATGGCAAGTCATTACAAGCAATGGCATCTAGGATTTGAAGAAACTCTGTAACAAAAAAATTACAAAAATTGGACAGTACAAAAAAAATGGACAGTGGTGTGACTGAAATGACCCATTTCAAAAGAGAACTCCAAGGATTGGTAAATCCAAGAAACAGAAAAACAAGCGTATCATTGAGTTATGAAACTAAACATCCAAATAAATAAAAACAAAGAGCTAAACAAAATTGCCTCCTGGAAAAAGCAGAATGTCACATGTCTTTCACTATAAGCCAGGCTACAATTATTTTTTATCAAATGCACTTACTTTTTATGAACTATTTGTCATATATTAATAAGGTGGGGAAGTAGAGATGCACACATACAAAATCATAGAGAATGAAACAGGGACATTCACACAGATATAGACAGAAAGACATTCATGGGGAGAGTCAAAGTCAAGAGTCAAGCATCTCCAGAAATTTCAACGGACAATAGAGGATGGAGACCATGACTTCTGGGAGCAAATTTAGCAAATATCTAAAACATGACATCAATACTAGTTTCGTACTTACTACAATTATGCCATTTTGCTCATCGGAAAGTCAAGGTAGGCTCAGCAAAGCCTTGCAAGTTTATCCTTGGGCCCCGGACCCCTTTAGGTGTAATAATTACAAACTCAACCTCTCCACAACACTTCACTTTCACCTGCCCTGGCTTGTCATTAATGACAATGACAAACGCGGAGGCTGAAAAGGTCTCTCCAGTACCACAAAGAACTGACTACATTAAAGGGGTGCAAAAGCTCGGGGAGGAGACTGCTGCTGGGGGGTGGGCAGTCCGCGGATCAGAGAACGGTGGCCATGACGTGCAAAAACCCAGCTTCCGTCGTCGGGTCCACAAAAGCACCCAAAGGGACCCGCGCCTGATTTCGTAGAAAGAAAATACACTGTTCCCCAAAGAAAGCTAAAGAGCTTAAAAGCCCAACTTGCCCTGGGCAGGAAGAGGCGCGCAGTTCAGACTCCGCCCAAGACAGGCGTAGAACGATTGCAAAATGTCACAGGGCCCAGATTGAACGCGCCAAAGCGGGACCCACCCCCGGGAGACCGGGACGCCGGAGACAGGTCCCTCCCCTTCCTCTCTCCGCCCGCGCAGAGCTCATTCATTCTTGAGGCGGGCAGCCCTTCTTCCCCGGCCGGCTATCCCGGCCCCGCAAACCCACCAGTGGCTTTGTCTCCGGCCCGGCCGGAAACCGGAGCGCGCACTCGAGCGCGCGCCGAGACGCCGCCACCCCGCACCTGGGGCCCGCCGGGCAGCCCCGCCGGAGAACCCTTCTAGATCTCGGGCGCCAAGGCCCCAAGCCGGCCGCTCCTGCTTGGCGGCCTCAGGTGCGCGCTTCGCCCGGTCCTGCTCGGTAGCTGGGAGAAGAAAATGTGCATCCTGGTCGCACCGTCGCTACCATTCGAGGCCCCTTTGAGACCCCTGTCCCCGCTAAGAAACACTCGATTCTCCTTCCGAAGGGCGTAGGCACCAGGCCAGGCTCTCCCGCCCCCGAGCGGCGCCCCCCGCCCCTTTTGTGAGCCAACGCGGCCGCCAGGCGGGCACTCACTTGAGGACCAGCTGGTCGTGCTCGGCTTTGAACTTGCCCAGCTCGATCTGCAGCTTGGCGCGCTCGCGGGCCGTGTCGTCGAGCGCGCGTCGCGCGTCGGCCAGCTCGGTCTCGTAGAGAGCCTTGAGACCGGTGAGCTCGCGGCCGCGCACCTCCTCCCGCTCCGTCACCTGCAGCTGCAGCGCGCTGTTCTCCGTCTCCAGGCTGCGCACCTTGTCGATGTACACCGCCAGCCGGTCGTTGAGCTCGCGCAGCTCCTCCTTCTCCTGCAGCCGCGACAGCCGCGTGGGGCTCAGCGGCGTAGCGGGGGCGCTGGCGCGGCTGCCCGACCGCGGCGGCACGGGGGTCGCGGTCGCCATGGCGGGCGGCGGGGCGACTGGCGGGCGGAGCAGAGCGGAGAGGGCTGCAGAGGGCGAAGCGGGGACCGAAGTCACAAATCGACGACCCGCGCCGGCGGAGAAGGCGGCGTGGGAAGGAGAAGCACCTGGGTTGGCGGGAGCCGGGTTACAGCACAAAGGGCAAAGGGAGAAGACTGCCAATCAATCGTAAAATGCCCTTTGTAAGAAAATACGCGCACACACTCACACACACACTCGGGAAGATTCGGGGCGAGGGTGACCAGGAAGGCCGAGCAGGGTCCGCGCGCCGCCGCCGCCGCCGCCGAGTCTCCCGCCCGCCGCACTTTGTTTCCTCTCAGGCGGCGCGGAGCGGCGGGGTTGGGGGGGGCGAAGGGGGGGGAGGGAGGAGGGCGGCGGGGGGCGGAGGTGGCGCGGGCAGTGGCGCTGCGCTCTCCAACATGGCCGGCGCCTCTCGGCGCTTCCACGTGACCGCCACCGGCCAATAAAGAGCCCGCGGCGCGGTCCGGGGCTCGGGGGCCGGGCCTGTAAATTCAAAATCGGGGCCTCGGGCAACCGTCGGCCTGGCGCGCGGGGCTGGGCGTGGCTGGGGAAGGACTGAGGGAGGCGGAGTGGGGCGCCTGGGACTGCTCGCCTGACAGTCCAGGGCCCAGCGTTGGCCGGGCCTTCCCGCCTCCCCGCGAGGACCCCCGGAGGGGCCGGGCCTGCGGGTGGCGGGAAGAAGCACGGAGGTTTTCCGGGGCGGGTCCGGGCCTCCGCCTCCACCCAGCGGTTCAGGGAAATTCAAACGTAAACGGCCATAACAACCACACGCAAAGCTCCTAGAGGCCAGGACGACCGCGGACGTTGTAATCTTATACCCGCCCGGCGGAGAGGGCTCAGAAACCGACCCGGAGGCCCGGCCGCTGTGGAGTTACGTAATGGGCTCTGGTGTCCGAGGTTCAAAACCCGCTGCGTGCCGGTGCCAAATACAAACCTTTATTTTTCTCTCGGAGGGAAAACGGTGTATGCCAACACCTCCTCGCTGTCAAACTGACGTATGCCTGCGTGTCTTGAAGCGACCGAGCCCGCAGAAAAGCCAGAAACCCTGACTTGGGAGTCGCAAGTGACATTAACAAGTGAAGGAACTCGTACAAGCTGCTAATTGTTTTGCTTCACTAAAAACCAATGCAGCAAAATCTAAACTTGTGTAAATTTAAATAGAAATGACTTCTTAAGAAAAAAAAAAAATCCCTCTGGGAGGGAGACAAACTATAAGTGACTCTTAATCTCACAAAACAAACTGAGGTTTGGTGGGGGGAGGGGGGTCAGGAGAGGGGGGGTGGGGTTATGGACATTGGGGAGGGTATGTGCTATGGTGAGTGCTGTGAAGTGTGTAAACCTGGCGATTCACAGACCTGTACCCTTGGGGATAAAAATACATTATATGTTTATTAAAAATTTTTTAAAAGAATATTTAAAAAAAAAGAAAAAATGATCCCTCAAATGTAACTGACAACGAATGCTAGTACAATGTCCGTTATCGCTTTGAAAAGTCTTCACTCTCAGGCTAACGTTTGCTGGAATTTACTGTGCCCTGCACCGGGCCTTTCGTGGGTTATGCCTACACGCGGCCGCTTTGAGGTGGGGGAACTTTTTCTTTTCCCTTTGAAAATTCACCCATTTAATAGACGAATTTCCTTAAGGCTGCCCGGACAGCATTTGAACCCAGACAGTTTCATTTTGACTCCAGAGCCTCGCCCTTAAACTATAACCTAGAAGGCCACCTCACAATCTAGTGGGACCCATCTGTAGAGTAATGACAGGTTAGCTACCTTAATAATGGTGGTAATGAAGACCAGAATGTTCTTTAAATATTAATCAAGTCATGTACATAAGAATTAGTGAAGGGCACCAGGCTGCGTATCACCCTGGGGGGATATCTGGGCACCCGGAGTTAAGATGATCTCCTTATTAATGGTTCTCTTTTCTGCCCTGTTATCTAAAATACCACGCTGAGAGTTGAAGTTGGTGTTACCTTAAAAGGAAATATTCAGACAATTTTAATAACTTAAGAAGGTCTTGAAAAGCCAAATTACTGGTGAAGGAATGAGACCTAAGGAAGGTGAGTGCTGATCCCAGGTGATGGGATCCAGCCTTTCTGCTACAGAAAGAGTTTGGTTTTCACACCATACTCCCCTTTGCCTCAGCCTTTTAATTTTTTTATTTTAATAAACATATAATGTATTTTTATCCCCAGGGGTACAGGTCTGTGAATCGCCAGGCTTACACATTTCACAGCACTCATCATAGCACATACCCTCCCCAATGTCCATTTCCCCACCACCCTCTCCCGTCCCCCCTCCCCCCAGCAACCCTCAGTCTGTTTCTTGAGATTGAGTCTTTTATGGTTTGTCTCCCTCCCTATCCCATCTTTTCATTTTTTCTTTTCCTACCTCCCCCCAACCCTCCCCCTCAGCCTTTTAAAAAATATTTTGAATTTTTAAGTATTTTCTTTCCACTTTTGAAGTGTTCGAACTGGATGTGAAGTGATTTCGGGCATGATCTGTGTTACTCTCACGCCCATGAAGCTTTCTCTTGATAGGATCCCTCAATTTCAGATTATGTGTGGGAGACTCAGGTTATGTGCTCTTATCTGAAACGAGAAAGACACTGGAGTCAAACAGTTGAAGATTTGCTACTGTTAGCTGTGTAACTAATGGAAGTTATTCCTTGGTTTCCTCAGAGGAAAATGGAGATGATTCTTACCTTGCAGGGGGATTTGTAAAGATTAAATTTTAAACATATAATATGTTTAAATGAATTAATGAGTAGTAATTTTTTTTTTAAGATTTTATTTATTTGACAGAGAGAGTACCAGTGGTGAGCCGAGGGAGAGGGAGAAGCAGAGTCCCTGCTGAGCAGGGAACCAGGTGCAAGGCTCCATCCCAGGACTCCGAGATCATGACCTAAGCCCAAAGCAGATGTTTCACTGACTGAGCCACCCAGACACCTCTAGTAATTCTTCCTAGTAGTAATTCTGTCTCCAATCAAAAGCAATTTTAAAAAATGGGGGAAAAAAATAGAAAATCTTTTAGCCATATACTTGGGCAATCATGCAAATATTTGATCAGTTTCTTGACTAAACATACACTTCCCTTATTCTCTTGGCTATTCCCATGCCTAGCCCTGTACCCGAAGTATTTTCCCTCTATTCTTTCATGGTAAGTTTGCCCAGCCCTCTTCATTTAAATAAGCCCTATAGGGGCCCCTGGGTGGCTCAGTCCTTAAATATCTGCCTTCCGCTCAGGTCATGATACCAGGGTCCTGAGAATGAGCCCCACATCTGGGTCCCTGCTCAGCAGGAAGCCTGCTTCTCCCTCTCCCATTCCCCCTGCTTGTGTTCCCTCTCTCACTGTCTCTCTGTCAAATTCATAACTAAATCTTAAAAAAAAAAAAATTTAAATAAGTTCTGTAATCCCATCACTGCCAACGTTTTCCCCAATTAATTAGAAGAGAGGTAACAAATAGTATGTAAGTTTGGTGACAGTGCTTCTTCATTTATAAGGGCAATCATGATTTCAAATGTGCTGCCCTATTTTTCCTTTAAACCTTCCCTTTCTTGTCAGGGCACATGTTCTGATTATTGGTTGGGCTGTGTGTGTGTGTGTGTGTGTGTGTGTGTGTGTGTGTGTGTATCTCCACCAAGACTCAACTTGCCGTGACATTGTTTCCCTCTTCAGTACTCTTCCCACTTAAACACTCTTCCCACAGCACAGAGCTACCTCATGACGAGAGACAACTTATTGGACATTTGCCCTACTTTCTGTATATCTTTTGGATCTGAGACAGCACAATACAAGATACCTATCATACCTGGACAGAGGGGCCCAGACTAGGATGGGGTTAGGGAGGCAGGAAGAAAGGAAGGAGATAGGGAAATCTTACAGTAACCCAATTTGTCCTGGGAGAGAGGAGTGACAGCTGACAGAGATCTGAGCATACAGTGCAAACAAATGGGCTAGCTAGGGCTGAAGTACAAAACAAAAAATATTGCTAAGTGGTATCTCCTCAATATATGATTGCTAAATAAATGCAAGAAGAAATAAATTAATACATGGTCTTCTACTAAGGCCACATTGTTTCTGTTTAATACACTTTGCAAAGTTAATGTTTCCGGTTATCATGAAAGCATAACAATCATGTTTCAGAGGGTTGAAATATCCAGCGTCCTTTCAAACTGTAATTTTTATTTTTGTGTTTTAAAAAGAGCAAAAGAGTTTTAAAGGTGTCTTTATCATCTTCAAAAGCATCATTCTCTTAGCAAAGCTGCATGAAATTTATATACTGCTCCAAGTTGTTTTCCAAACTATTAAGATTCGGATATTTGGTAAAAGTAGAATTGGCAGAGTTCTTTTAACCCAGTGATTCTGTCTTAGTGATAACTTAGGATTTAGTTGAAAGGAGAAACCAATTTGCATTCTTGCATTTCAGTTTTATTTCATGCCAAAATATGGTCATAATGCTACTTTACTTATAAAAGTTGTCTTTAAAACATTTCTTAAACCAGTATTTATGCATCTGGTTTTCAACATTTCTTCTTCTTCTTTTTTTAATTCTACAAAAGTATGACCCTTCCCCCTGTATTCTACCTCTTTACCTTTAGAGTGGTAAAAATAAGAAAGTCTAGAGTCAACGTGTAAGACGTATTTATACATAATTCAGCTGTTTACTCTGATTGGAACTGACCCTGCTCAAAAGTTAAGGGCTTTTCTTTTTCATGATGAAGTCTTTAGTCTTTGATGGATGGTTTTATCCCTCCTCAGTAACACTTAAATGTATTCATTTAACTTCAAACTACAGAGGTGAGACTTTTCTCATCTAAAATCTTTGTTTCCTGACCCTACATCTGAATTCAAGACAGCAGATGAAAAAGGAAAATAATGATATTTGCATAGTTGATGTACTAGAATAAAACAATGAATTTTCAACCAGATGTCCTTGCGTTCTTCATTACCACAATTTTGGGGTACCATTCTTCTCAGGATGGCATTGTAAAACCATTGTAAAAACTAAAGACAATAACACCATTCTCAGTTTTAAAGTTTAATAATTTTGATATAGGTAGAGGAAAAGATTTAAAAAGAAAGATAGTCTGGCTGAACGAGTCCCCTCCAACCCGTCTTCCCATCCGTACTACCTCTGCTCCAATAAGAGACTCCTGACTGGGGAAGGAAGGCGATTTGTGGGAGTCACCATCTCTTGTCCCACCCCTGAGCTGAGTTGAGGGTAGGAGTTGAAGTTCCAAGAATACAGACGGTTTTTGCCTCACAATAACATTCCCTATTTTCTTCCATCTTGCCGCAGCAGAGCAGAATCCAAGACCAGCCTTCTCTAGAACTGGTATTTAGCAGCCTAGGGGGAAAAAAATGGCAACAAGGGGTAGGAGAAGAAATAAGAGGAATGAATGTAGGCAGAAGAGGCTAACCATCTGTGATGGTTAATTTTGTGTGTTGAACAGACCTGGGTGACACTGCCCAGATAGGTGGTCACACATTATCTGTGTGTTTGTGTGAGGTTGTCATGCATGAAATTAATATTTAGATCAGTGGGCTTTGAGTAAAGCAGATTGCCCTCCGTAATGTGGGTGGGCCTCATCCAATCCATTGAAAGCCTGAAAGAAACAAAAGACTGACCTCTCCCAAGCAAGATGAAATTCTAACAGAAGACAGTCTTCAGCCTTGAGCCCCAACAGTGGCTTTTCCTACTCTCCAACCTGTTAACCTACCCTGCAGATTTCGGACTTGCCCACCTCCCTAGTCATATGAGCCAATTCCGTAAAATAAAGTTGTCTATATGTACATATCCTATTGAATCTGTTTCTTTCGAGAATCCTAAGACATCTTCCCTATGTCCCACTAGAAGGATGTAGAGGAGGTTTAAAAAAAAAAAAAAAAAAAAAAAAGCCAACAGATTGAAATGAGTCAGTGGGAGAGGGAAGCTGCAGACCAAACTGGGCGAACAGGCCACCCGAGGCATGGTGGAACAGTACACAACTCAGCAGAAGCACAAGGGGCAAAAGTGACAAAGGCCAGTGTGCTCCAGAATCATAAGAAGTCACATCTAGAAAAGGCCAGTACAGAGTAGAAACAGCAAAACCAAAAGGAGGCGACTCTCCCTACAGCTGTTAAGAATCTCCCTAGGTAGGGGTGCCTGGGTGACTCAGTTAAGCTGCTGCCTTCAGCTCAGGTCCCAATCCCAGATCCTGGAATGGAGTTCTCAGTTGGGCTTCTTGCTCGACAAGGAGTCTGATTCTCCCCCTCCCTCTGCCTGCCGCTCCCCCTGCTTCTCCTCTCTCTGTATGTCAAATAAATACAACGTTTTTAAAAAGGAGTGGGGGGATCAGACACTTAAAAAATCCCTAAACTTAGACTCAATCTCAGGAAGGACTGGAAGGATGAAAATGAAAAATGTGAGGGGTATTAAACTTGAATGTGATTGAAATATAAATCTAAACTTGTCCAGGCCACTAGGAGATTGCAATCCCCAAAACCGAATGGCCCCCTACATCTCTTACGTGGCTGTTCTCCACTGGTAACTTTTTTCCAATACAAGCTCTTCCCCACAAGGGGGAAAAGCTGGCTTCTGGGCCTGGCAAGCCTAAGTTCTCTTAGTAGCTTGCAATATAACAAATCTCAGGAAAACTGATTTGCTTGACTGTTCTGGTCGTCAGCCCTGAACCAATTACTATATCCTCTGACCGGCCATGCCTAGGCCAAAATCCACCACTTTGATAAGCAGCGTGTGGGGAGTCTCGGTGGTCAAGGCTATCATCACCAAACCACGGGGGATGGGTTCCATAAAGAATGAGGAATGCGTGCCAAAAAGTGATGAAGGAATGCTGGACAAACAAAAACAGTATGTGTCTACCTCATGAAAGGAGAGAGAGAGAATTAACCCAAGCAGTTCCTTTCTCGCCCAAAATTCTCCAGAGATTTGCTTATTTTTGAAAGCCTGGTGGCTCATTTGGTTAAAGAGCCTACCCTTGGTTTCAGCTCAGGGTATGAGATGGAACCACGCATCCCGCTCCACACTCAGCATGGAGTCCGTTTGTCCCTCTGCTCCTCCCCCCAGCTCTAAAGTAAAATCTTTTTAAAAAATAAAAAACTTAAAACGTTAAAATACAGGAGTGCCTGGCTGGCTCAGTCAGTAGAGCATGCGACTCTTGATCTCGAGGTTATGCTTTCAAGCCCCACATTGGTCACAGAGCTTACTCACATGCATATTTGCATACATAAAGTTAAAAATACAACCTCTAAAAGGTTTAGGATACCTCAAAGTCATATTCATCTAGTTATTAATCCATGCATTTATTCACCAAACATTTGTGGAGGATTTCATTACATGCAGAGCACAGGTGACTAATGTACACGGTCCCTGCTCTCAGGAGCCCGGCAGCCCAGCTGTGGACAGGCAAACATAAACAAATTCTGCCTCCCAGTGCCAGGTACTAACAAGGAGGCGTGAACAAAAGGATGCAGGTGCATCAAGAACCAGAGAGGTTTCTGTGCTGGGGAGGAAGTCACCTCTTGGAAACAGATGATCTCTGAGCTGTGCTTGGAAGAATTTCAGCCTCCAGGGACTAGAAGATGAATCCAGTACTCTGTGCAGACATGTAAATGGCAAACCACAGGCCTCAGGGAGAATTCAAGGGAAACTCCAGAGGGACTCCCTAATCTCCTATGGTGTGCTTTTTATTTCAGACCACGCTGTGGACAAGGTGCTTGAAACTAGGAATTAGTAAGGTGGTAAAGGAGGCAGATTTTAGTCAACAATTAACTTGAGGCCCGGCTTACCATGGTCAAGAAAAATGGAAAATTAAGGAAATTGCCGTACAATTAAAACAAGTAGATTACTCAAACTGCGTTGATACCTTGCCTAAGGCAAAACTAAGGTAGAAAACCAATTAAGCAGGAAATTTTATTGAGTAATTCTCGTGTGCAAGGCATTACACTACATCCTATGAAAGAAATTTTTTAAGTGTGAAATGTGATTCGTTCCCTCAATAAAAGTATTGTGTGTGTAGAAATGAAATATACAGCGGGTGCCTGGGTGGCTCAGTTGGTTGAGCGTCCGCCTTCAGCTCAGGTCATGATCTCAGGATCCTGGGATCCAGCCCTGCTGCCAAGTGAGCAGGGAACCTGCTTCTCTCTCTTTCTCTTCTCATCCCCCTGCTCATGCATGCTCTCTCTCCCTCAAGTAAGTAAATAAAATCTTAAATGAAATATATGCACAAAATAAGTAGGTGAATCAATCAAGCTATGAATGATGTAGGTCCAAAGGAGTGAGGTTGATGACAAGTGTCTGGAGAATGAATTAATCCTCACAGGTCAGGACAGCATGAGAGGATGCTGTAGAAAAAGAGGATTTGAACCAGACCTCAAGGTAGGAGAAGACTTATTTCAGGAAGTGGTTTAATTTACTAAAAAATTTGCTTTACAAACCAATTTTTCAGGAATAGAACAATTCTGTAATGTTAGATGACTCTATATTTTGTATAAAATATATGTGTTTATGAATGTTGAATATGAGTACCTGGGATATAATGCTACCAGAAATATTCTGTTAAAGTCTCTGAAAAGACATGACATTGTGAAGTAATTAGGGACCTCTCCTATTTGCATATATGTTGAGTAAAGTAGCGACTGAAACTCTCCTATATTGCTGATAGGAGTACAACCACTTCAGAAAGTTGTTTGGCTTTTCCTTATAAAATTAAAAATGCACCTATTCTGCAGGTCAGCAATTCTACTCCCAAGACAAATGAAAGCACATGGCTACTGAAAGACTTGCAGAAGAAGTTTTTTTTATAAAAAGTTTTTTTTTAATAAAAGCCCAAACTGGAAACAATCCAAATGCCCATCAAGAGAATGGACAAATAAATCATGGTGTAAGTACCATTCAGCAATTAAAAAGAATGAGTTACAGATACCTTCATCAATGTGGATGAATCTCAGAACATTATATTGAGCAATAGAAAAAGTACATTTTATATGATTCATTTACATGAAATTCGAGGACAAATAAGTGAATCTTTGTAAAAGAAATCAAAACAGTGGATGTCCAAGGGGGGTAGAATTGATTAGAAGGGGGCATTAAAGAACTTTCTAGAATGATAGGGTCACAGATATATGGACACAATTATACGAGCTCACTAGAGCATACACTTAATATGTGCATTTCACTATATGTAAATTTTACCACAGTAAAAATAAATGTATTCTGGTCTCTTATAGATTAGATTTTTAAACTCCTGAGATGTACTTCATAACTATTTTTTTGTAAATAGACAAGTTTCCATCTTATTTGTTATTTGAATTCTAAATATTCTGTGGACTCGAATACCTGCGTGATTTCTTCAGGAGACAGAAATTGTACACAGTCATTTTTTTAAGACGGTGACTTGATCAGATTTAAAAGATGCACTAAACTAATATAACATTGCATGTTAATTATACTTCAATTAAATTTTTTTTTATTTTTTTCAATTAAATTTTAAATAAGGGGTGCCTGGGTGGCTCAGTAGATTAATCGTCTGACTCCTGATTTCGGCTCAGGTCGTGACCTCAGGGTCATGGGATCAAGCCCCACGTCAGGCTCAGCACTCAGCACAGAGTCTGCTCAAGATTCTCTGCCTCTGCTCCTCCCCCCATGTGCATTCTCTCTCTCTCTCTTTTTATTTATCTCTCTCTCTCAAATAAGGAAATAAAATCTTTAAAAAAATTTTTTAAATAAGAAAATAATATAAGATGTATTTGAGTATGAAGACAGAGGTGTTCAGGCTGAAACGAGTGACTTGTAGAGAGTACTTTGCCATTTTTGTCTTGGACAGATTGGAATATGTTGGGATATGAATACTACAAAACTGAGAACTTCATAAAGAAAAAAGAGAATTCTACCTATGAAATTCTGATTTGCACTATTACATTCATTTTGCTTTGTAAGATTGCATATTTAGACACTGATCATTCTATCGATGACATACAAATACTGATCTCCAGCAATCCAGGGACCTGAGTTCTTCTAATAACATAACAACATTCTAAACAACTGAAGGCACACCATAAGTTTAATTCAGTAAGAGTGGAGAAGGAATTTTTTAAAAAATATATTTTATTTTTATTTATTTGACAGAGAGAGATCACAAGCAGGCAGAAAGGCAGGCAGAGTGAGAAGGAAGCAGGCTCCCTGCGGAGCAGAGAGCCCGATGTGGGGCTCGATCTCAGGACGCTGGGATCATGACCTGAGCCGAAGGCAGAGGCTTTAACCCACTGAGCCACCCAGGCACCCCCGGAGAAGGAATTTTTAAGAAGGGGATGAGGAGAAGGGAGAAAAAAAGGGACTTATCAGAATCTGGGGTAGCATTGTGACTTACAAAAGAGATCCAGTATTCAAATTTTATACTTTATATTTAAAAAGCCAAAAAATTACCTATAATTTCAATAATACATATTTTAAATTTTGATTAAATTTTCTCAGTCAAATGGGCTTTGTTTAAAAATTTTAAAAGTTTTCTTTTTTTTTTTTTTTTAATTTTTAAACTGGCTGTGATGGGGGGAGACAGAAATCCTCCTGCCTCTAAGGGGGTTTTTTAGATTTGAGGTGGCAGATGAGAATTATGTATTTATCACAGGAGCTCGTGGGATGACAGCGTTATGAGACACCGCCGTGGAGAACAGACAGGAAATAGAGCACGCAGCTCCTGCCCTTAGTCTCGCTGGGGCTCCTGAGTTACAGCCAGAGCCATATAAGTGAATATACAATTACCTACCAGAAGTAACTAGGTCAGACAGCCTGCCATGTCATCTATGACTGCAGAGAAGTTCTGCTCTGACACCCCCTTGGAAAAACCACCCTGTAGTGACTTGAATCAGCTCCACGAGGTTTTCAGAAAACCGTTGTCATTTAAAAGAAATTGGTTTCACTTCTCTAATCTTGACCTCTGAGTTTTTTTGTCATTTACTATATATTTCCTGAAAGGGATTTAAATTGGGCTGAACTCAAAGCAAGGAAGGGAGAAAAGAGGTCTCCATGGTCATAGGGAAGTCACACAGGAGAGAGCCCAGCATTTTTCTTTTCAAAAGTAAAATGGATCCAAAACGGGGGCTTCACCCCCAAATATTTAAAGTCATTCCTCCTATGAATTCCTGTGGCGTTATCATCTAGAGCAGTCATTTGGAACCTAGCATATTGCTTTGGGGTTTGTCATTTCAACCAAACCATAAGACTCTTTAAGGCTGATGAACATCCTTGGGAGACACTGCAGAGGATGAAATATGGTTACTTTTCTGTCCATAGGCCCCCATATTTGAGTATATCAATATACAGCAAGGGATGCTCTAAGTACCCTGGCCTTCACTGATTTCATGACAAGTCTACTTTATCTAAGAGCTACTTCTGCATACTTCCTTTGAGCAAAGGGCACTGGTAGTCATGAGCCCAGAGATACACTTAAAATGTCTCAATGATTTAACAACTTTGTAAGACTTCCATTTAGAAAACTTATTTTTTTATTATTCTGGTCTGAAGGTAAGAATCTGATCTGCAACATTTATTTTAGTCACCACTTATTATTGATAAAATAGTACTAAGTGTCATAAATAATAACAGACAATGGAAAGCTTTTTCTCCTTAAATACCAATAGCCTATTTCGGTTTCAGGTTTACTATGTCATCTCACATGCTTCCTCCAAATTTGATCATGATTATTGTTGAAGAAATTTCAGGAAATGAACCACTTGTTTGAAAATGCATTATTTTTTAAAATGGATATTTTTAAAATGGAGTGTTGCCTGCTAAAGCTATGAGAAAGCAAACCATAGATGTTTCATCCCCCCCAAATGGAATCTGGTTAACATCAGATATGCTGTGACATCTAAAAGATGTTCAGCCAATAAGATAAATATCAAACACAAGAATAAGACACGTGCATCATGTATTAGCAAGCACAAGGAAATGTGAAAGCTTGGAAATTCAGTGGAAGGGAGTTACAGAATTGCATGTTAGAATCAGGATTAGCGCTCTGTTCTGGACCACCAGAAAATACAGAAACACACTACTTCCTCCCATTTGTCTCTAAAACTCCCCAAATGATTTCAGTTAGGAGATTAAGCAGTTGAAGACCGAGATGCCTCATCTCTTTCTGCCATCGGGACAGGTGGAGAGAAAGACCACGGAGAATATTTCAGGTACTGATTTGACTGATCGCTAGATAAATAAAACTGAGAATATTTGAGGGACCAATGGAGATATGTTAGGGTTCAGGTAGCATAAAGTCAGGACAGTGCAGGCTTTAGAATCAGGAATATCCAAGTGTGAATCCAGCATAGTCACGTGCTGTGTGACCTCTAGCAAGTTACTTAACATCCGTGAAGATCCATTTCCTCATTTGTAAAAACCAGAGAAAGAACTACCTCACAGGGATGTTAACAGAATTGACTACATTAATGTACACACAGTCTATCTGGTACCTATTCAGGGCTCAGTAAGTATTTATTCCGCTTCCTTCCTCTACAAAAAGAGATATTCAAATTTTTGCTTCCCAATTTTAAAAGCTTCTATTCCACTTAGCATGTAAAACATTATACCAGTACTGAGAAAAATCAGTGCCCCTTACAACACTGCATTTTCAAAATGTTAACGGTTTTACTTTGTCATGTTAACGTTTATCTTGGCAGAGAGTCAACATCTACACAAATATTGCATAGCACATGTAGTGATTGACTTACTAGAATTTGATTCTCTTTCACAAACTTTCAGTGAATGCCCATATGGCTAGCTCTAGAGAAATCACAAAGTAATCAAGACACAGTCCCCACCCCAGAGAAACTGACAGAGTATGTAAGGAAAAGCCAATGTTAGGACCTCTGACATGGGCTCACCTGAATCTTTTTATAATTATCTGTAAGCCAACCTCTCTCCAAACACATGCTATGCCTCTTGAGTTTAGACTTCTCAGCCAGTTTTTATCATTTTATTGATTATTGTTTAGAAATTCAGGCATAGTTTGATTGGTTTGGATTGATTTTTATAATAGAAAGAATATATGACTTTCAGTTAATGTTATCAAAACGTCAATTGGCACCTAGTTAATGGGCATCTTGCAAAAGATGGAAGGAGAGGAGATCTATTTTTCTTAGATCCTATAATACTTAAACCTAGATTTCTGCTTTGCATGTCCCTCTACCACTTCCACGTTTTGAAGAGGGCAAAAAAAAATGCACACTCTCTGCCTGACCACAAGATCAACCACTACTGCATGCTGGCCAGGAAAAGGGTAGTATTAAGGGTGTAGCCATCTGCTTGCCACAGACTGCTGGTGAGACAAGAAAAGCTAATTAGCATCCCAACCCTCACCCTTACTCCTCCCTACACTCCATGCCTCCACCATCTGGCTGGCCTCCCTTTTCCTCTACCGCACCAGCTTCTTTCTGCATCCTATGGTTTGGAGAGGTCAGAATCGTTTGCCTCTCCTAGCAAGAGATAAGAACAGGCTTCGGCAGCAGCCTGGACCATGAACTTCTAAAATTTTAAAGGAAATTGCACAAATCACCTCCTCTCCCCTCCCACCAGCAATGCTCTCTTTCACTGGTGCCTGTTATTTTACTGGAAACATCTCTGCCCAAGAAAATCATTAGGTTGGCAATCCAATCTGTTTTGTAATTGACAATTGTCTAAAGATAGGCAAGCACCAGTTCCTGCACTGAGTCTCTTTTCACCACTTTAACTGGGGTCTGGGGGACAGTAGTGGGCTATAAAAATCATTAAGTAAATATAGTACATTTCACCATAAATTCACAGGAAATGGTGAGAAGTAACTTTGGTATGAGGCAGCAATGACAACGCAAATGTCATCACTTATAAAAGATGTCAGAAAAATAGGACATCGGTGAAGCAGATTAAGATTTTGAGACTTTGTGGAATAAAAAGAGTGAAACTTCTAACTAGTAAACAAATATAGATTTGTTTACTATTAACAAGTCTACTTACCTACTTACCTGAGAAATAATGCAATGTGGATAAACTGATGTTTCATTAACAAAAATCCTTGTTACTAGGTTACTTGGATTTAGTTACAAAAACAACAGTATTTTTTTTCTGTATTTTGTTCCTATTCTGACTTATTTTTTTCTTTTCTCCTACCTTATAGTAATACAAGCAAAATATTTTTAAAGAAAATCTAACAGTGCCCACATAAAGGATGAGAGGTGGTAGAAAAGAAAACTTTGAAAATTATAAAACTGTAAATATTGGCTCAAAATAAGATGATTAGAATTGGAGATAAGCTTCAGTTAAGCTTACTATGAAAAAGACTTGCTCCATAGCTGTATTTCAAACACAGCAGTATAGGGACACCTGGGTGGCTCCGTCAGTTAAGCAGCTGCCTTTGGCTCAAGTCATGATCCCAGTGTCCTGGGATGGAGTCCTACATCGGGCTCCTTGCTCAGCAGGGAACCTGCTTCTCCCTCCGCCTCTGCTTGCCTGTGTGCTCGCTCTCTCTCTCTCTCTCTCTGACAAATAAATAAATAAATCTTTTTAAAAAAATTCAAACATAGCAGTGTAAATTTGGGGGGGGGTGATACCGTGAAGTTTTGATGTCAGAATTTTTGCCTTACTAAACAAACGTGCTAAAAGAAATTGCCCAAGTGTGTCTTTTCATTTTTGTAACAGAAGGCAAGGGAGAGCAACAAACTTCATTTTCAAGTATTCTTCTGAATTGGAGAAACTTAAGCTCTGACTCAGACCCGTACTGAACTCTAGATGCTTCCTACCTATAGGGAACATCTGTAACTTATTCAGGTGCTCACCCTCTGAACTGTCTTCCTCCATTTAGGGAACTCCTCACCATAGGAGTCTTAGCAAGAGATAGGGTCTTCCTCCTATTCTAGATGCTAAAAAAGCCAACCAGCCAACCATTTCTTTTGCAAGCCTAGGTTTGGCCAGGCAGAGGCACCAGCCCCAGAACTTGATGCAAAGCAATCAAAGAGTGGCTACGTCCAGTTTCCAAAGGCAGCAGGGACAGAGCACCAGCCTATATGCAGTGTTGGTGGGGGTCACAGCTACAGCTGTTCCTTGGTGGCAACAATGACCTTCCCAGAGAGGTTCTGGGACCCTTGGCATGTGGCTTCTTTTGACCTAGGGCTCTAGCCATCCCATGATCCTGTGAGTTACCTGATAGTCTTCAGTCCCCTCCTTTTCTGCATAAATGAGAATCAGGTTCTGTGCTTGTATCCAGGAACCCTAAGGGATACAGTGGAAAAGTGACTTAGAATTAAAAAGAGAGGAACCAGGGAATATAGTTTCTCATATAAGCTACATACTGCTCACAAAAGACATGTAGTTGAAGGTTAAAGTATTAGGAAACAGCCATGTGTGTATTTTTTCCTTAAGGTAAGTCAGGGAGGTATGTCCAGGGGGATATATGGGGGAAAGACCAGTTTCAGTGATGATCTAGAAACAAGGAAGGGAAACCTTATCCCCTCATCCAGGTCCAGGACTAGATAACTTACATGGTTAAAACTGCAGGAGTACAAATTAACTGAGGCATTTCACAATTATATAAAACAACATATTATATAAAACAACATACAGAAAACAAAATAAAGTACATTAAACACATGAAAATATGTAAGTGGGGGAATTGGAAATAGGAATGGGGGACAGAGATAGAGGGAATAGTTACAGCAACCGTGGTGCAAAATACAGGGCTTGCGTCTGAAGGCCTCTGGTGAAGTTTCCTTCACCGCTGTGATCTCCAGAAGAAAAAGAAACTCTCCAGCTGTGACCTTCAGGCATGGAGATGAGCAAGGCAGAAAGCCGCCTTTGGGGAGGGACTGAGCCCCAGGCTGCTCCCCCCAGCCCAGGAGCAAATAGGCAGCAGGGGGTTGTCCAAACACGTGCCATGCGGATCCATGGGGCAGAGGATGATGATGTTAAACACCCTCTTTTATAAACAAAACTCTTTCCATCTAAGCCTAATTATAGTATAACCATATCCTCAGCACCATGTTTGGGGAAGATGAAAGAGTTGGTCATAGAGTGTGGTGACGGTTGCAGAACATCATGAAAGTAACTAATAGCACTGAATTGTACACGTAAAACACCAAGGTTTGTCAGTAGGGTGGTTCTTCAAAAAGCTAAAATCAGAACTATTCTATGATCCAGCAATTGCACTACTAGGTATTTACCCAATAGAGGATACAAAAAGATTGATTTGAGAAGACACAGGTACCCCCCCCCCGATGTTCATAGTACCATTATCAACAATAGTCAAATTATGGAAAGAGACCAAATGTCCATGACTGATGAATGGATAAAGAAGATGTGGTATATATGTCTGTGTGTGTGTGTGTGTGTATGCATTATGTATACACACATATACATAGTGGAATATTACTCGGTCATAAAAACGAAATCTTGCCATTTGCAATGATGTAGCTGGAGCTAGAGAGTATTATGCTAAAGTGAAATAAGTCAGAGAAAGAAAAATAGCATATGATTTCATTCATATGTGGAATTTTTTTTCACTAGGCTCCATGCCCAACGTGGAGCCCAGCGAGGGACTTGAACTTATAACCCTGAGATCAAGATCTGAGCTGAGGTGAACACCTGAGCTGAGATCAAGAGTCCAACATTTAACCAACTGAAGCCCCCAGACACCCACTCAAATTTGGAATTTAAGAAGCAAAATAAATGAACGTGGTGGGGGGCGGGTCGAGAGGCAAACCAAGAAATAGACACTTAACTGTAGAGAACAAACTGGTGGTTACCAGATGGGAGGTGGGGGCGGGGGCTGGGTTAAATAGGTGATGGGAATTAAGGAGGGCACTCGCTGTGATGAGCACTGGGTGTTATATGTAAGTGTTGAATCACGAAATTCTACTCCTGAAACTAATACTACAGTGTATGTTAACTAACCGGAATCTTAATAAAAATAGGGAGAGGGGTGCCTGAGTGGCTCAGTGAGTTAAAGCCTCTGCCTTCAGCTCAGGTCATGATCTCAGGGTCCTGGGATGGAGCCCTGCATCGGTCTCCCTGCTCACTGGGGAGCCTACTTCCCTTCCTCTCTGCCTACTTGTGATCTCTGTCAAATAAATAAGTAAAATCTTAAAAAAAAATAGGGAAAAAATGACAAGGTTTTTTATACATATTTTACCACAATTTAAAACATTAAGAATGTAATATACCAAAAACCTTTGGATTTATACACTTTGGGTGGGTGAATTGTATTGTATCTGACTGACACCTCAACAAAACAGTTAACAATTTTTCATAGCATTTAGGATTTTCACTTTAAAGCATTTGACACTTGGTGCTAAACATTGCAAACTTTTTGGGAACTAAGAGATTGTTCTTCTTGTCTAATGGATAACTAGACTCTTCCCTTCATAGCACATTACACGGCTATATCAGGGACAAGAGAAACACAAACGTCCCCGGGTTTGAAATACATCAGGGGTTCACCACTGAAAAGAAATAGAAGGGAACAAATAAGAATGCCGCAGAGATGGACACCCTCACCCAAAAATTCACAGCCCTGCCAGAAGGAGGTTAAGAATTACCTGGTGAAAATGAAAACCGTGCTTGGATGTAATGGGCCTTCTGTTTTAATCTATGAGATTTCATGAGAAGCTGTGGGCTCCTGGCCCACCCAGTGAAGGACAGCGCCCCAGAACGCTCCCTGTGCTCGATCACCCACAGCCACAGGGTCTGAGCTGCCTTGGGAGCCTGGGCATGACCAGCCCCCCAACTGTGATGGGGACGGTCTCTTCATTTCTAGACAGGTGCCTGAATTTGCCCTGCTCATTCCTATCCCCAGGCTCCTCCCTCCACCTGCAATGTCCTTTCCACTTGTTAGCATGTGTCTGAATCCGACCCAGACCTCCAGGGTCAGCCAAAATAGCACCCCCTTCCTTTCCTAGTGCCCCGCTAGAGAGCCACCTTCAAGACAAACCAAACTGTTTTCTAAAATGATTATAGACACCGTTCTCAGATATTTTTGACCAGGAAAGAAATAGGGGATGGAAATCAGAAGGGTCTAACAGCTTCTCATTGTTGGCATGGGTAAGGCAAGCAAAACAGAATTGGCTAAGGAAAAATACCCTCCCTACTACCCCCTACCATTCAAATGAATCTGCATGAAAACTACACGTTTAGGCCTCATAGATCACCCAGAGATCTTTCAAAATCAAAGAATGCATTTCTTTAAAACTATTAATGTAATCTACCTAGTGATTTTAGTATCTTAATTCAAAGTAATGGCCTCTCTTTACAAATCACCCTTCTTTAATTATTATAGAGAAAACAGGTGACAAACATATTTTTTCCTTCCTAGTTTGACATTTAACTTTTGTTAAATTGCTATTAATTTCCATTCTTGGTGGCTTCCAAGGAAATGTTTGCATTGCCCTGAACAGTTGCTTCCCAATTTCTTAAAGATCACACACACGCAAAAAATGATAATTATTTTTCATTTAGGAATACAGAAGCAATGGGCTGAGTGAATCTTTTTTTTTTTTTTTTTTTTTTTTAGATTTTATCTATTTATTCATGAGAGACAGAGAGAGAGAGGCAGAGGCAGAGGGAGAAGTAGGCTCCCTGCCAAGTAGGGAGCCTGATATGGGACTCCATCCGAGGACCCTGGGATCATGACCTGAGCCAAAGGCAGATGGCTTACCATCTGAGCCACCCAGGCACCCCGTTTTTAAAAAAGATTTCATTTATTTGAGAGAGAGAGAGAGAGTGCATGCATGCCTGAGTGGAGGGAAGGGCAAGAGAGAGAGGGAGAGAGAATCCCAAGCAGACTGTGTGGTGAGTGCAGAGCTGTTGTGGGGCTCAATGTCACGATCCTGAGATTATGACTTGGGCCAAAATCAAGAATCGCATGCTTAATTGACTGATCCACCCAGGTGCCCCTGGGCTAAGTCAATCATATCCCCAATTACTCTGTATAGGGCCCTAGCTCTTCATTCATTCATTCACTCATTTTCATTCATTTATCTATCCATACACCCATTTCTCCATTCCTTGTAACTTCCCTTCTCCACTCTTATTTCCAGTTCCCATAGGCAGCCATTTCAAATGTTTAATGTATATTATTTGGTCTACTGTGTAATTATAAAATGTATACATTTTGTATACATTGATACACTTGTATAAGTGCTATCAGGTTGTAGATCTCATTCCCTGTTCCTTTATTCCCTGAGCAAGGTCTTGCTGTGTCTATATCTAGTGTGTAGGACTCCATGGTGGACACCGCCCGTGTCTGGCACCCACCGCCAACACCTGCCTCGGCGGACGCCGCCATGGTGAACAGTCTTGTATGTGGCCCCTCATGGACCTGAGAAGGATCTGTTGGATCACAGGAGATATGGACATTTATGGTGAAGAAGTACTGTCCACTGCTCCCCAGACTGCTGCCTACACTAGTCTAGAGGCTGCGCACGAGGTTTCCCACAGGCCTACACCCGCACTCAACCTTGGCATGGAAATGAGAATATTTGTACAGCACACCACGGTGAAAAGATAAGGAAAACAGGCCGCGGATTCTGACAACCTTGGGCCCTCCAGCCACCCTGAGGCAGAATGTCAGCTCACATCACAAGGCATTTCTCCATGTCACAACACAGATGAGGAATGTCGGAGTGGGATCCCCTCCCCACTGCGACTATCCTCTGAAAAAATGACTCAAGTGTCAGGATCGTGTGGAACGAGGGAGAGCCGCTAGCTCAGTTTCCTGGGGCATCTCTTTTGTAATCACTCTTCCACCAGGAACAGTAACTATTGCTGATCATTCTGCCGCAGTCCTGGGAGCAAATGTTGCCTCTTTCCATTTAAGGACAGAGCAAATGAGGACAGAACGGGTCCAGGCCTCACAGCCAAGGGTCTGGGGAGTTAAGTGGAACTCAGGACTGCTTGACTGCAAACCACGAACTCCTATGCTTTCCTGGAAAATATTTCAAGAACAAGAGGCAGAAATAAAGGCTGCACAAGAGATTAGCCTTGCTTCTTTGAAGGAACATGGAAGAGCCTAGCTAAGGGCTCCACGACCGGCCTGCCCAGTGAAAGCTGCCAATTCCATCGAGAGCACGGGTCCCTTTCTTTTGTTTTGTTACCTTGGGTTTTAGGAATTTGGGTATGGCAGTTGAGATACAAACTGATAAACTTTATTTGGAAACATCTGATGATCTGAGAACCATAGAGCTTGCTTTGTTAGTTGTGTGTGTGTGTGTGTGTGTGTGTGTGTGTGTGTGTGTGTGTGTTTTGTTTTCCTTCAGAAGTGTAAATTGAGTGACTAATGTGTTTTCACAGTCTGTGGGCTGAGGTTGACAGAGGGAGTAAAATAGGCATCTTTTCCATTCCTGAATAATGAAAAGAAGGAAAATATCTCCCAGAGTTTATTTTTCAGAGGACTATAAAAAGACAAAACAAAAAACAAAAAACCCAGCTTACAGGGTAGGAAGATCAATAGTTCAACAGATGATACCTTCATTGATTCATAGGAAATAGCAATATTTGTTGCAGTCTGGAATGAGAATTTTCAGGATTTCCATATATATTGAGTTCTGGAAGAGTGAGAAATATTTGCTCATATGCTTCTCTAGAAATGAAAATAATATACTAACCAGGCAGACAGCTGATCTGTGCCTGTTTGGCCTGCATTTTGTAATTTCTGACAACACCATGAGCTGAGGACAGGGAGGGACTGACACAATCCCCTTCCTGTTTGTCCAACCTGGAGGTCACCCAAGGCATACTGAGTAGTCCTCTGACCTTCCAGAAAAGCCTTTCCGCCATCTTTCCACCTTGGGTCTTGCGTTAGCTGTGTGAGGTCCAATACATCATGGAAAAGAGACTTAGGACATTAGTGGGAGACATAGAAATAGGACTTCAAATAAAGACAGTCCTCCAAAATAGTGACTCCAACAGTTATAATTACATGTACATAATTTAGACACAGTTAATGATGATCTTTCATTTACATATTTAGAAAGACTGTAGATAGCATAATGTTTGGATGTGATGAAGTATGATGATATCAGAAAATACATGCTTGCATCTATACAGATACACACATTTAAGATGAGAAGCCAATTAACACCTGTGACATATCATAATAATGATATATTTTTGGACCTTTTTTAAAAGTTAAATTCTATTTACAATTTTCTTTATTTATTCTTATTTTAGAGAAAGAGAGACAAAGAGAGCACACACACACACAAGCAGTGGGAGGGGCAGGGCGGGGAGAGGGAGAGAGAGAATCTCAAGCAAACTCCCCTCTGAGAGCATGGAGCCTGACACAGGCCTTAATCCCATGACCCTGAGATCACAACCAGAGCCAAAACCAAGAGTCAGCCAGTTAAACTACCCAGGCACCCCAAAAGTTACATTCTACTTAAAAACCCAACTAAATAAGAAATTGGTTCTTGTCTGTGTGTTCATAACAATTGCCAGTTTTTTGCCTCTCACATATCTCCCATTGCATACCAAGATGACAGATTCATCCTGGATTTTCCACTAGTCACATGTCTGCCTCTTATTACTGCACCAGGCCTCATTCAATTAATAAAAGAAGTCACAAAATTAAATATGAGGAAAGAATGTATCATTTAATGCGTTCTTCACTCTACAATGGGAAATAACCAAGGTTTGCCTTTAACCACACTATGTGGTTACAGTAAAGTCGGTGTGTGGGTGGCAGTAGACGGCCCCCTTCTCTCTGAAAGCTGGAGAATTCCACTGGAATGGATTCTTTTTTTTTTTTTTTAAGATTTTATTTATTTATTTGACAGACAGAGATCACAAGTAGGCAGAGAGGCAGGCAGAGAGAGAGGAGGAAGCAGGCTCCCTGACAAGCTGAGAGCCCAATGCGGGGCTTGATCCCAGGACCCTGAGATTATGCGAAGGCAGAGGCTTTAACCCACTGAGCCACCCAGGCGCCCCTGGAGTGGATTCTTGGTTCACCTAAGTCTTGCTTCTCTTGTTTGGTTCTACCCTATCATCAAGGCTGATTGAGCCAGAGGTGAATCCTGAGCAAAGAAGGAACAGTCAGTGTCTCTCTCCCAGAAAGTGGACATTTTGATCTAGAAATGTTTGAGGCAGCAAGCACTCTATGGAGAAAGTCTCTGAAGGTGTTCGTGTTCAGCAAGGTCCCCAGAGACGCCCTGCTTCTGCCCTCCCAAGGCCTGGTACCCCTCTTTGGTGCACTGAGGAGATCCTCTAGAGTTCTCCCACAATGCCTCAACCCCTTGGTTTTTGGCTTAAACTCTTTCTTTCTCTCGCTTTTCTTTTTCTTTTCTTTTTTTAATTTTCCTTTTTCTTTCTTTCCTTCTTTTTTTTTTTTTTTTGATCACTTGTAACCAGAGAAAAACTGAATTTAACATAAAAGGATACACATGTCTAACAGGATGTTACTTCAGTGCTAACATGGGATTTATGGTTTCTGGTAAACTGAAGATCACCGGCTCATGTTCTGGCTAATTCCATCCTTGCTGGAGTACAAGTACTCAGAACAGCCACAACTGACATGCTTGGAATTTGAAGGTAAGTTAAAGCCGTGTGTTAGAAAATGATTTGAGGAATTTGCAGAAAAATGTGGGGCCTGTTAACTTAAACACTAAACTTTTTTTCTTTTCTTTTCTTTCTTTCTTTTTTTTTTTTTTTGAGTAAAGAATGGCTGAAAAAAAAAAAAAGTGTCTGTTCAACTTCCTTTCAGAATCCCAACATCACACAGGAGACTGTGAATGTCTCTAAAAGTTACCATTCAGTTTCTTATAACCAAATGAGAGACTTCTCTCTGGTTGAGCCCCAGATACGAATGCTCACGCTGACCTACCCAGGATGTAAAAGTCCTAAGTCATTAGACGGCAGTGAGATTCCAAAGAAAATGTAGAGAGCAGGAAATGGAGCTGAACTCTTAGCAACGCATGCAGATTACAGTAGCAGCCAGAGAGTGTGGTGTCCTGTTCCAGCACCTTCTCTGGGCTGGCTGATATGGTCTCATGGACCCAGTTAATGCTCAAAGAACTTCACAGGTGCATGTTGTCTAATGTGAGGCAGAACAGCATCATTATACCCAGGGACTCTCCGGCTTCTTAAGTTCAGATGAAAGCAGCAATCTTGGTTTTGTCTGACACTCGGGGTGTGTTTCCCATTAAACTAAAATCCTAGTAAACACCTGTGGTGTCTTCTTCATGATCACTATCATGAAAATGAATTGAATGGTTTTGCCCCTCCTTTTCTTCTGGAAACAGCAATATCTAGCTGTACCTGAAAATCTCCATGAAGGGCGTGGGTAGAATTTGTCTGATCTTTTCTGTGCCCCAAAAGAAATGGCCTAAAACAGGGGGCTGTCTGGGGAAGACTAAATGTGTTGATTTGGTTAGAGTTCCAATCTGTACCTAACTAGAACATCCTTTTATTGATTCCTACCCCTTCCACCAATTAATTAGTGTTCTTTATCCTTCACGGAATTATTTACAAGAGAAGATATTAAAAGAATTCATATGGGGCACCTGGGTGGCTCAGTTGGTTAAGTATCTGCTTTTGGCTCAGGTCCTGATCCCAGGGTTTTGGGATCAAGTCCCACATTCTGCTCCCTGCTCAGTGGGGAGTCAGCTTCTCCTTCTACCCCTCCTCCCCAAAATAAATAAAAATTTAAAAAAAAAAAAAAAGAATTCATAGGCTTACCTTTCCCTAAGGATGTCTTGTAAGACCAACTTCCCCTGATCTAAATGAGAATTTCAAACATTGCCTAGGGGTCTCTCAGTGATTCAGTGAATGAGTGTTCATGTGAACCCACAGTAACAATTCTCACCACGCTTTAACTCCCTGAGTGCCAAAACCTTGTCCAATTCATCTTTGCATCCCTAACACCTACCATTATGCAAGCTCCAAAAACCTTGGTCAAATAAGCATATCTTATTTCTCTTTCCTCTTCATATTTCGTTCTCAGAGGGAGCAAGAGCCACGTGGATTTGGACTTCTGGTGGCACCCAAGTCTGACAAACCGCACGCACAGAGGAAAGAACTTCAGATACATCTTAATACGTCTTTATCCAAACAAAGCAAAGCAGTCAATACAAAGGGATTTCAAATGTAAGAGTCTTCAGTCAAGTTGTAGAGATTAAGCAAAATGTATAAAAAGACCCCTCAAAAAACCTCAGGGCTTTGCTCTTGGAATCAGATGAGTTGCCCAGAAAGCAAGCTCCAGAGGGGGGATCCAGAGTGGGCTGGAAATTTGGGGGAAAGATTCATGTGAGATGTAGAGCCCATTCCGGCTGCAAAGACTGAGTGAGAGACAAAGCCACCACTCCCACCTCCACAGGGGTTCCTAAATAGTCACCACCCTACTCTTTTCAGTTGGATGATGAGTCAAACCAAAATTGTCATCAAAGCAGCTAGGCCTTTTTTCGCCCCCCTCTGGGGTTTTTTTGTTTGTTTGTTTGTTTGTTTGTTTTGTACCCAAAGCATAACAGGGAAAATAAAAAAACAAAAACCTCAGTAATAAAATAATGCACTTAAAGGAGTGACTTATTTATAGTCTTTGGTAAGTGTCCACTAAAGGGTTGACTAAGCATCTCCCTAGCTGGAGTATATGGGGTGGGAGGTGGGGGATGAGGAGAGAAGGACTGATTTCATCCCTTATTTGCTCAAGCTTTTGCCCATTCTGCCTATGAAAATAACTTTACCTGGAGTTTAAGTGAAACAGGTGTCTAATAGAGCATCATGTGAGAGATTAAAACAGGGGAATAATAAGGAATAAGAAATAGGGAATAATAAGGAAGTCAGAAACAAAATTCTAGTGCAAAAAATGCCTTTGAATTGTATGCTTTAAAATGACTAATAGTTAGTTTAATGTTACATGAATTTTACCTCAATAAAAAAAGAATGGAGCAACCTTAATTTGCCTCTCAATTAGCGAAGGTCATGAAATTTGTTCATGCTACTTTGTGTGTGTAGGTGTTGGACCAAGACTAAAGGTAATTTAGCCTTGTGAAGAAGTCCTGGACAGGGACCTGAATTTTGGTCCCAACTCAGTTTCATCTCAAGGAATGTTGTTTGTTTGTTTGTTTTTTAAAGATTTTACTTATTTATTTGAGAGTGAGCGAGTGAGAGAGCGCTTGAGAGGGGAGAAGGTCAGAGGGAAAAGCAGACTCCCTATGGAGCTGGGAGCTGGATGCTGAAACTTGATCACAAGACTCGATCCTGGGACTCGATCCTGGGACTTCAGGATCATTACCTGAGCCAAAGGCAGTTGCTTAACCAGCTGAACCACCCAGATGCCCCATCTCGAGGAATCTTTTTTTTTTTTTTTTAAGATTTTATTTATTTAGTTATTTGACAGAGAGAAATCACAAGTAGGCAGAGAGGCAGGCAGAGAGAGAGGAGGAAGCAGGCTCCGGGCTGAGCGGAGAGCCCAATGCGGGGCTCCATCCCAGGACACTGGGATCATGACCTGAGCCGAGGCAGAGGCTTAACCCACTGAGCCACCCAGGCGCCCCTCGAGGAATCTTTACAAATTCTTTTATAAATTACCAGGATTGGACTATGTGATCATCCAGGTCTCTTGCAAAAGCGAACTGCTTGATTTCAAAACAAGAAGGATTTACAGCTTTATTTTTATCTTTCAGAAGGGCTTCTTTTCCATGTGAGTTAAATCTAAATGTCCAGGGAAGGGACAAGCAAATCATTTTAAAACCCAAGCAAATCATTTTCACTGGGTCTCTCCTCACCCAGGAACTCATTCACTGAAAAAAACCAAAATTTACTACCTTCCAGGACACAACTGTAAATGAAACCCAATCCCATCCACAAGAGGTAGGCAGTCTACTGACCATTTACAAATCACAACACAGCCCAGAAAGAGTCCTTAGTGATCAGAGCTGAGAAGGAACTGGATCAGAGGATGTGGCATGTGGGGCAGACCCACCAGCAAGGCAGAGAGCACAGGCAAAGCCTAGGGCAGGGCAGATGAGAAGGTGAGCTGGCACCAGCAGGAACAAGTCCCTTGGCACCCTTAGCATCACCAGGTAGATGAGGCAGCTTTGTGACCTGCAGCTCCCACAGTCTTCTTAGTTACCAAGAGAAAAGTCGTTACCCTACCAGGGAGGAAATGGGCAGACCTCTTCATCCAAGGACCAAGTTAAAGTCACCAGATAAATAACGAATTGATATAAAGTGCTTCTTGATATAATGCACTGAGTATTCTGTGGAATTTCTGCCACAAATGCCTAATCTCCATTTAACTGTAAGGAAACAAACAAACAAAAAAAAACCACAGAGGAACTGTTCCCCGCTGATTGGAACTAAAGAGACAGAAAACGGAATATGGCATTTGTTCTAGAATCTTCTCTTGCTATAAAGGACATGATGTAGAAAATTGGAAAGATCTGAATAAGATCTGCAGGTTAGGCAGTAATATTGTATCAGTGACAATTTCCTGACTTCATGGTTATGTAAAGGAATGCTCTTATTTTTAGGAAGTACACACTAGAGTACTTAGGAATAAAGGGGCATCATATCTGCAACTTATTCTCAATTTAGAAAAAGTGTGTGTATATCTATTATTTTACAGTATATTGTGTTATATTCTTACCTATATTATATATTATGTTATACTGGTACATATACAAATGCAAAGAAAAAGGGTTAAAATAAATGTAATAAAATGTTAACATTTGTGGAATCTGAGTGAAAGATATTTGGGGATTCTGTGTTCTGTTGCTGAAACTTACTTGTAATTCTGATTTTATACCAAAACAAAAAGTGAGAAAAAAAAAAAGTAGAGCCTCCCAATGCTAAAACACAAACTCAAATTTGTCTGAACATGTTTTTGTTCATTGGCTATCGACCTCCTCTCTAGGTGACATATTAGATGAATAATAAATAATATTTATAATAAGATGGGGCAGATTGGATTTCTTACTGCAGTATAACTTACATACTAGAAAACTGTCCTTTCAGATGTACAGTTCAGTGGGTTTTAGTTACACAACCATCACCAAAACACTTTCATCTCCCCTAAAAGAAACCTGTTCATCAGCTGCCATTCCCCGTTCCCTCCTATCCCCAGTCTTAGGCATGGCTCTTTTTTTTTTTTTTTTTTTTTTTGAGAGAGAGAAAGAGTGTGCATGTGTGGCAGGGAAGGGGCAGAAGCAGAGGAAGAGAGACAATCTTAAGCAGGCTCCATGGCCAGTGCAAAGACCAACACAAGGCTTGATCCCAAAACCCTGAGATCATGACCTGAGTCAAAATCAAGAGTCAGATGCTTAACTGACAGAGCCATCCAGGCACCCCTTGGTAATGACTTTCTGTCACTATAGATGTGCCTATTCTGGACACTGGACATTGGACATTTAAATGGAATCATATAGGGGCACCTGAGTGACTCAGTCGTTTGAGCATCCCACTCTTGATTTTGGCTCAGATCAGGATCTCAGGGTTGTGAGCTTGAGCCCCAGGTCTGGCTCTGGGCTTAGTGTGGAACCTGCTTGAGATTCTCTCTTTCCCTCTTCCTCTGCCTCCTTCTCTCTCTCTCTAGTAAAAAAAAAAATTTTTTTAATTAAAAGAATAAAAAAATAAATGGAATCATATAATAGCCTTTTGTGTCTGGCTTCTTTCATTTAGCCTAATGTTTTTAAGATTCACCCGTGTTGTAACATTTATCAGTACCTCATTCTTTTTTAATTACTGAATCATATTTCATTGTATGGATATGCCACGTTTTAGCTATTCATCATTTGGTAGATATTTGGGGTTTGGGTTATTATAAATAATGCTGTTGTGAACCTTTATGTAAAAATTATTTGTGTGGTCATAGGCTTTCAGTTCTTTTGAGGACATAACTAGGAGTGAAATTGCTGATGCATGTACCATATTAGCTTGCAACAGATACTGTAACAAAACACCAAATTACCACAGAACGCATGGCTTAACCAACAGAAATTTATTTTCTCCTAGTGTTGGAGACTAGGAGGCCAAAATCAAGATGTTGGCAAGTTTGGTTTCTTCTGAGGCCTCTCTCCTTGCCTTGAAGATGCATCCCCCAAGCAGAAAAACAGTTTTCTCTTGCAAAAATGGTTGCTTTTGATGACATAACTTCTAGGGCCATATGTTAAAAAACTGGGGGAGAAGAGCGCCTGGGTGGCTCAGTGGGTTAAGCCTCTGCCTTCCGCTCAGGTCATGATCTCAGGGTCCTGGGATGAAGGCCCGAATCGGGCTCTCTGCTCAGCGGGGAGCCTGCTTCTCCCTCCCTCTCTGCATGCCTCTCTGCCTACTTGTGATCTCTCTCTCTGTGTCAAATAAATTAATAAAAAATCTTTTTAAAAAATTGGGGAGAGGCATTACGGAGATGTATGTGCATAAGACAGAGAGTCCCTTTTGCCATTTGGTGTTTTATAAGAGCCTGGTGAATACAAAAATTTAAAGAATTTCAGAGATTAAAAAATTTTTAAGTTAGTTTCATCAACATACACTAAATGCCTTTTGGAATAGAGTTTCGCTCTTTTTGACACAGTAAAAAGTATTTTTGAAGGAATCTACATTTGTTATTTTTATGTTAAATACAGTGATTTCTTTGGCCTTGCTTTTGTTTTTAAGATCTATTTATTTGAGAGAGAGAGAGCGTGCGGGCGCGTGCATGCACACATATGGTGGGGGGCAGGGCAGAGGGAGAGGGAGAGAGAGAAACCCAAGCAGACTCCACTGTAAGCAGGGCTCAGTCCCACGACCCTGAAATCACAACCCCAAGATCACACCTGAGCCAAAACCAAGAGTCAGACCCTTAACCAACTGCTCCACCCCGGCGCTTCAGCCTTACTGTTTAAAAGGGAGCATCTGAGTCGATCACTGAAAGCCTGAAAGGGTTTATTAGACACGACTAAGAGCGTAGGTAGAGCACCTGAAAGAGCTGGGCGGGGCTGGCTGGCTTTCTGGTTCTGCTGGTCCTGGGGTCAGGTTGGGGACTGGAGCATTTTCCCCTCAGAGACAGTGCACAGCGCCAATCTCTCCTAGAGAGTGTCAGTGAGAGAGGTGTGTCCAAAATGAATTAGAGTGAGCGGGTGTCCCGAGGCCAATAATAGAAGGTGCAGAGCCAGAGAAGATAAGGAATAGAGAACTTCCAAGAGGACAGAAGAACAGCAATTTCAGGAGTTTCAGTTATTGCCTAAAGTTGAGCTTTACATTTTGCTAATAGAATATTGCCGAGGCAGGCTGGATGCTTTGGACTCTTGCAGAATGGAGTGCATGGAAGGAAAAAGAAAGTTTAAAAGAGAGTTTAGGTCAATGTCACAAAACATAGGACATGATTGACCAGAGGGAGCCAGGTGGCTCTGACAATTCCCCATCCCCCAAATTACATTCAATTCTTTGGGAGAGCTAATTGAGTCAGCACCTCCTAATAAGTTTTGGAAAATATTGTTTATGTGATTCTAAAACTCTTGAACTAGACTTGACGCCTGGTTTACAGGATCAAAGAAGTAAGGATATTGGGATGTTTGTATTTAAAGTACCTATTTTTTTGCTCCTAAACATCCTTGAACTTTTTTTCATCATCATCCTTAGTACTATGTGACTTTGGGTTTTTAAAAGGAACCGACCTCTATCTTATAAAAGTCCATATCCATAAAAAATACTTTTTAAGAGAAAGTACTGTTTTTATTTTTTTAGTTTATACTCTCAATGCTTTCCACCCCCAAATGGGAGTGCCTGCTGCATTATTCAAAGCCCACAAACCTTTGGTAAATGTATAACGACAAAAGACAAACAGCATCTTTAGGGCATGCCAAAACCTCCCAGGTATGTGTCAGACACTTTATTTTGGCAAATTGGGACTTGTATATTTCCATAATAAACAATGTGATTCTGTTTATTTCTCAACCACTCAACGGAGGTGAAATTGTGTCCTTTCAAAACTCAAACAAAGGGGTGCCTGGGTGGCTCAGTCAGTTAAGCGTTAGACTCTTGATTTCAGCTCAGGTCAAGATCTCAGGGTCATGAGACCCAGCCCCTCATCAGGTTCCCTACTCAGCAGGGAGTCTGCTTCTTTCTGCCCCTCCCCGCGATCGCAGTCTCTCTCTATCAAATAAATAAATCTTTTGGTTTTTTTTTTAAAGATTTTATGTATTTATTTGTCAGATAGACAGAGAGAGTACAGGCAGGCAAAGTGGAAGGCAGAGGCAGAGGGAAAGGCAGGTTCCCCGCGGAGCAAGGAGCCTGATGTGAGACTCGGTCCCAGTACCCTGGGATCATGACCCGAGCCGAAGGCAGCCACTCAACCGACTGAGCCACCCAGGCATCCCTCAAATAAATGAATCTTATAAAAAACAGACTACTGAGGGTGCCTGGGTGGCTCAATCGTTAAGCGTCTGCCTTATGCTCAGGTCATGATCCCAGGGTCCTGGGATGGAGCCCCACATCAGGCTTCCTGCTCCAGGGGGAATCTACTTTTCCCTCTCCCTCTCCTGCTGCTTGTGTTTCCTCTCTCACTGTCAAATAAATAAAATAAAATCTTAGGAAAAAAAATAGACTACTGATTTTAAATGTGAGATATATTTTTCTGTTCTATGAATGTCAAGAATACCCAGAAAGGATTAGCAAACTATAGCTGGAATATATGAAATTTGCAATTCTGTCGATTTTTTTTTTTTTTTTGAAGAGTTCATGCTTGGGGCACCTGGGTGGCTCAGTCGTTTGGGTGTGTGCCTTCTGCTAGGTCATGATCCTGGGGTCCTGGGATCAAGACCCATTTCCAGCTCCCTGCTCAGTGGGGAGCCTGTTTCTCTCTCTCCCTCTGCTGCTCCCCCTGCTTGTGCCCTCTCTCTCAAATAAATAAATAAAATCTTTAAAAAATTTTTAAAAATAGAGATCATTCTTTAAATGTATATTTTTTAGATTCAGGTAGCCAAAGGATGCTTATATTTGGAGGTTAAACAAATTTCCTTTTGGGAAAAAAATAAAATAAAGATGATCTATCGGGAGAGCTAATTGTTTCCTTCTAAGAAGGCCAATTAAAAAAAAAAAAAAAAAAAAAGCCAGGGAGTGCCTGGGTGGCTCAGTGGGTTAAAGCCTCTGCCTTTGGCTCAGGTGGTGATCTCAGGGTCCTGGGATCGAGCCCCGCAGGAAGCCTACTTCCCCCACTCTCTCTCTGCGTGCCTCTCTGCCTACTTGTGATCTCTGTCTGTCAAATAAATAAATTAAAAAAAAAGAAAAAGCCAGAATCACAAAGAAAACCACAACAATGTTTACAGGGATTCTTCTAGGACTCCAACTGGAAAGAACAGGTCTCCCTGAGGTTATTTTTCAATGGAATTTATATCCCATTAGGGATATCTCACCAGAGTAACGTGCTGAGCACAAGCCAGGCAAGAATCTCACTGGCCATAAACATTTCAGAAATACACGTCTAAGCTAGCTTTGGCTGGGAGCCAAGACAATACAGTAATCCACTTGGACAGCTGAGGAGGTAAAGTTGGGTCAGAGATAAGTAACCCTGGCTGAAGGCTCACGGCTCACCTACCACCTGACAAAGCCCAGGCCCAGGGCCGCGTGGCACAGGTGTCCTGGTTGTGCCAGCCTAAGGTTTAAATGCTCCGTGACCCAGCCTCTGTTACGGTAATTGCACTCGGGCCCAAGACTTCACTTTTGCCAAAGTGAATACATTCCCTACGTTCATGCATGAGTGCTGAATTGAGCTGCTGAAATAAAATCATTTTTTAAAAAATTTTTATTTTTTAAATTTTAATTTTTGAAATTTTTAAAAAAATTATTATTTTAATAAAATTTTCTCCTGGGTTTCATTTCATTTATTTGGTAAATATTTATTGAGTGCTTCCTATGTGTTAGGGCTTCCCTTATGGTTAAGCCAAACAGAGGAAAGAGAGCTGCCAAGGTTTGCCCTTTTGAGTTTCTTTCCAAATGAGCAAACTCCCAAAGGAGTCGGCAGTTGAGAATTGATATTTTCTGTGGCGGCTACCAGCTGTGGGGGAAACAAAAGTGTCATAGATGACTGGAGACAGATGGAACCAATGGCTTGGATTCACACAAAAATGCAAGTTTATGGACCAACAGCATACAAAGGCCAAATTACTTTAACTGGCTACACAATGTTTAAGGTATGAAGGAGTTCAAACATATAATTTAGGTAAGCCCTTTGGAGTTGTCAAAATACTAGTTGATTTGAAAATCAAAATATTGCCGTGATGAAATAGGTTAACTCTCTCTCTATACTCCCTACCTCTAGTGCAGAAGCCCGGGAGCTTTCCATAGCAAATGACAGAGGGCAACTCAAAGTGGCCCGAGCGTAGGAGAGTTTTTATTGGCTTGTGTAACTGGTAAATTCAGGGTAGGGCTGGTTTCAGGATAACATATCCGGGTCTCAGATGAGCTTGTCTGGGTTCAATCTCAAACCTTTTTTTTTTTTTTCCACTGTTATGGACCTATTCTTTTCTATGCAGGTGGACCTTCTCCACATGACAGGGAAATTATCAGACAATATCCCTCAGTTATCACCTGTCCTTCCCTCCATAATGCAAAAAGCAAAACAGCTCTAACTATAAACCCCAGGAGGAATTTTCATTGGCCTGACTTGGGTTGCGTGCCTTTGCCTACTAAAACCAGATAAATATGATATTAGGAATGTTTGGAATGTTCTGTGCCCACGGAGCAGGGTCCTGGTCGAGCAGCCCCACCCAAAATCACACGATTGCATTGCCGTAGGGGAGAACCAATTCCCCAAAGGAAGAAGAGCTATGCAAACAACGTCAAAAGACATTCTTGAAGATTCCAGTCCTAAACTTGCAATCTGCCCTTACCTCTTGGTTCAGCAGTGTTCCACTGAATGTCTGACTAATATGGTTATATTTCTGGCTTAGTGGTTCTTCAACTTTAGCTAGCATCAGAAACATCTGGAAGGCTTCTTAAAACACAGATTGCTGGGACCCATCCCAGAGTTTCTGACTCACAAGGTCTTTTTCCAAGTGATGCTGATGCTGCTGGTTGGAGGACCATACTTTGAGAACCACTGTTCTAGAGTTTTATTTCTTAAATTGTCGAAGAGCATCTTAACCAAATAAATACCATTCCTGGATATATTTCACAGGTAAAAGTTTTCTAATGTTCAGGAATGTAACATTCTGACACTGATTTACATTGTGGCCTTAGGCAGGTTACTTAACCACCCTGCCAATTTTTTCTTATGTAAAATGGAAATAATGGCACTAACTTCATATGGTTCTTGCAGAGATTAAATGAGTTAACATATATGATACACTACACTACATACACACACTACATTACACTTAGAAGTACATAATATGCAATTAGAAGTGTTTGCAAGTATTTAAACTGCTCCAAGGAACAGAGAGGGAAATCCTCCTAAGTATTTTATAGTGGAATCAAAATATCAGTATCAAACCCTAAAAAGGATTATGCATACCTATGTCACCGACGAATTAACCAACCATGAAAACCCTAAAGAAATAAAATAGTAGCAAATAGAATCCAGCTGTATGTTCAAAGAATACAATGGCTAAACCAAGTGGCTTTTATTCCAAGAATGGAAAGATGATTCAACTACATCTACAAATATAGTTACTATAGCAATAGGTGTAAAGCAAAAAATCATGTGGTCATTTCAAATGGTGGAAGGGTGATCATTATTGACTCCCGGTGAAATATTTTAGTAAAGTCAGAATAGATGGGTAGCAGACTTTGACATTTCTATTTGTGACTATCTGGTGTCAGCAGCCTATTATGGGGTTTGGAGTTTTGTGAATCTTGGTGGGATAAGCCAATCACTTGATTTCCTCTCCCTGAGAACCACAGGGCAGACTAAACCTGATCAACCAGAGACCCTCACCTAGGACTCTGAGCCAGGAGTGGGTAATGACAAGAAGCAGGGGGCAGTTAGAACTTTGTCTGCAGACAGCAGAGGGGGGCAGAGGCATCTCAACCTAACTAGTTTTGGGGAAAAATTTTGGCTGCAATCAAGCTTCCCAGCTTTTTATCTTTCATAAGAGAAAAAATTTGAATTTACTTTTAAGGATCAGTATGATTGTATTTTACAAAAGTGGTAGAAAAGCAATGTCAATAGAGAAAACAGAATGCATTACGTTTTTTCTGATGACCTAAGGGATAAAAAGAGAAACGATGGGTAAAGACTAGAGGAAGTCAAAGAAAATTGGCAAGACCATGACTGACATTTGCACAGAGACGATGGGTCATCACTGGGTAGGACTCAAATATCAGATGGGTCCTTGAACTAGATGATTTCAGGTCATTTGCGAGCCTGATATTTATTAAAGGATGCTTCCCATAGACTATGCAAGGAATAAGCAAAACTCCCAAACTTCAATGATTCCCATTGAATCCCTAATTTCATGATTCCCAGGCTTTCTTGTTTTTATAGGTTGAGTTGGGATCTTTAGTCTTCCCAGAGATTCCATGAGAGATCAAATAGTCTTGCGAAATTTTCTTCCTGTAATTTACCCAGATTCTGTTTCTGATGGGAAAGAATCTTGAAACCATGAATTCTGACTAGTGCAAGATGAATATTTTCTTGACCTGATTTTAAGAGTGTCTATCTTAAGTCAAAAGCCCAGATTATATTTAATGGTGAAACACCAGAAACCCCTGCATGCCAGCAACAAGCAAATGTGATCTCTTAGACTATCCACCATAGAAATCTCTAGATTTTTAAAAATTTTATGTGGAGGGTGGCAGGGAACAATTTTTATACTGCTCAAACCTCGCAAACACAAATGTGGGCAAGGCAAGCCGAGTGGCCAGTAGAATGCCTAAATCCAGTCACGGAGAGATTTCCAGAAACCAGGCCAAAGGAGTTGTGGCAGGGGAAATTGATAATGTGTCTGAAAAAGCTTAACATGTTCATTCCCTCATTCAGCAGTTTACTTCTGAGGATTCAGTCTAAGAAAATAATCGGGCCTGGGAACAAAGACTTGTGTGTGAAAAACAGGACATTTGCACCTGGCTTCAACAGATGACAAGCAGTCTGTCCAAGTAGGAAACTGCTATCTTTTTCTTCTTTCCATCCTCACTCCCCTTTACCTCCTTTCTATTTTCTTCTCCTCCACCTTCACCCCCTGGCCCCTCCAGTTCTTTTTTCTCTTCCTCCTCCCCTTTCTCCTCATCTTCCTCCCTCTTTTCCTCCTTTCTGTCTCTCCTTAACTTCCTCATACCTTCATATGCCTCCTGGTCGGAAGGTCGTAAGAGACAAGGCACTGGGCCAGTCGAAAGGAGTCGGTTGGAAAAAAGAAGTAGGCTTAGTGCTTCTGAGGACAGATACACTGAAGTATGAGGAGAAAATAGAATCCTAAAGATATTTATAAAGAAAAAGGAGGGGCGCCTGAGTGGCTCAGTGGGTTAAGCCTCTGCCTTCAGCTCAGGTCATGATCTCAGGATCCTGGGATTGAGCCCCGTGTGGGGCTCCCTGCTCAGTGGGGAGTCTGCTTCTTCCTCTTCCTCTGCTCCTTCCCCCTGCTTGTGATTTCTCTCTCTCTCAAATAAATAAGTAAAATCTTTTCTAAAAAATGAAGGGAAAGATGGAAGGGAGGGAAGAAGGAAGGAAGGAAGTGAGGAAGGAAGGAAACAGAGATAACTAGATATTATGGAAAACTAAATCACTGGATTTATACTAACTTATAATAAGTTAGTACTTATTTTGTGATTTTAGCATAAAGCCCTCTCTGCGCAGGCATTCCCTGTTGCACCTGGGAATCTTGGAATTTTTAGTACCCTGGACCTTAGTGAAAGGCACCTGGCTTATAGTAGCCAGAATTTACTGAATGCTCATTATTTTCTAAAATCTTGTTCTTATGTGGATCACTTGATTTAATTTGCACACTGCCTAATGAGATGGAGGCTCCTATGATCCTGAACAGAAAGACGAGGAGCGAAGGCTTTGAGAAGTAATGACTGGGATGTGAACCCAGGCAGACAGGTACCAGAACCTTTCTTCCTCACCACTAAGTGGCAATATCCCAGTTGGCTAGGAAATCTAGAGGACACTTAGACACTGGTTATTTGTTGCCTCCCATCGTCCTAACTTGGTTTGGTAATATGATACAGAAACCCTTGTCCTTTTTACTGGCTAAACTTCATGGGGATACACCAAATCTTCCCACGTTTCCTAACGATATCTCTCTCCTAGCTGCCCAGTGTGTAGTGTACAGAGGTGAAGCTTTGGGGACACATAGAAAAGAACTTAGCTTGCATCCTGGAGGGCTGACTGTGTGACTGAGTCTAAAAGGTTGTCCCACTGGGAGTCCAGGCCCTGTGACTGCCCAAGGCAGGCCCGGCTCTTCATTGCTCTTTGAAACACCTTGCAGAACTGCCCAGAGTGCAAGATGGACCTGTGTTAAGGACACAGTTTCAGCCATGGAGCCTTGGGCAGGACAAGCAAGGCCACGTCACAGCAACAGATGTGAGTCGAGGACTGCTTTGATTTCCCGGTTTCATGAATACCAGACTCCCTCCTCCAGGCTGTAGCGATAACAGTATGGAGGTTCCATCTCTTCTAGAGCAACTTCTTTAGACGTGGGTGTCCCTAAGGCAGGAGGGAAGAGGGTGGAGCTCAGGCCTCTGAGTTTTGGCTCTGGCGGGGAGAGTCAAACAAGGACCGCCCCTTTGAACGAAGAAGCACCTCGAGACAGTCCCAATCACATTGGGTGTGGGGATGAGGGATCCCCAGAGTCTACGCCCAGGGGAAGCATTGCGCTGCAAATTATCCTACTGGATCCTGCAGTCACATTTTGAAGAGAAAAGAACATTTAGTCAATTGCTCTGAAGTTCTGAAATCTGACATCGGGCCCAGGCGTGGACTTTAAAGATGGCTTCATTGACAACCCACCCAATATCTGAATCTCCTTGCCAAGAGTATTTCCTTGCCAAGCCTATTCCCACAGATCTCGAGCCGGCGATTCAATATTTTTTGAAGCACCTCCTCCTGTATTTGGAAAACATTAATAAAAATGGTCTTCGGAAAATGTTGCCAAAATCCGTCTCCCTCTAACGTCATCCTTTGGGCTGGGTTCTATGCCCTGAGGCAATATGGTCTAGGTCTAATCAGTCTTCCACAAAACACCTTTCAAAAATGTACAGGCAGCCAGCGCAAAGGAGACAACACTTTTCCCAAAGCTAACCGTGCTCAGGTTATTTTGTTTCACTCTTCCTGGTGCAACATGTGTCCAGGCCCTTCCTGATCTCTCTCCATGAGGACTTGGCAAAGTTCCTTCCAAAACGAAACATCCGCAATTAAATGTCATGTTTCTGAAGCAGGGACTAACTGTCAACTGTGCCCATCTATTAATGCAGACAAGACCATACTGGCTTCCTCTTCTGCTTCTTTTTTTTCTTTTTGGTGAAAACCTCAAAATGGGTGGAAATTGATATAACTTCTGGCCACATTCCCTAAATCATTTTCACATGAGTTATTTCTAAACCCTGCTTTTTGTTTTGCTCAAAGCAGCTGCTGTACTCCTGTGACACTCAAATGCCCTCAGGGGTACGTTCCAGCAGCAGAAGGAAGAGTCCATCCAATATTATTAAATATGTGTTTCAGATGCAAGACAATCTCGTGATTTCGGTCACACGTCGTATCTTCTTCAAAAACAATGATTTAGTATCTCTTCGAAAGCTAGAGAAGGTGCCCGAATTCCCTACTGTTTCAGCCATTGATGCTTCGCTATGCAAATGTGGAAACAGCCTAAGGGTGATAGGCATTTTTTGCCTTTCAGATAAAATGTAGGTTTAACTTAGAAATATCTTTACTATTTCAGTTCTAAAACAATGGATTCTTAGGAAAATGCGCTAGCGTTTGGATGGAGCTTAGAGTCTCATCTTTCAGACTGGCAGGGAAATGGCGACTTTTACCACCATAAAGCCCAGCTCTTAAAATCTAAAATGAGAGTTCACTTTTTAGTCTCGGAGGGCTTGAAAAAAGATTAAAATGAAAGGCAATGTTGGCAATGTTTAGGAAACCTTACAGGATTTTTCAAGCACGAGATTGTTGCCCCTTTTATCTACGGTTAGCTTAGATAAGTACTTAAAACCTCAGAAATCATTGTTACACAGCAGAGTGTCATTGGAAGATTACAGTGCTTGGAACTGCCAGGCCTTCATATCTGTCTAGCCGAGCACGTGGAATTCACCCTGTTCTTTACAAGTATGCACATTTCTAGTTTTCTCAAAAACAGTATTTGGGTCATTTAAAAAAAAATCTCACAAATACTTCAGCTGAAACTAGTTTATTAGTTCAAAACAAATTACTTCATACTTCATCATTCCTTGGAATTTTCTGTATTTTAAATCACACTTGGCCTGCAGCCGTTCACGGCCTTATCTAACGTAATGCTGAAAAGAGAAGAGTACGAGATGGTTTGGGCACACTTTGCTGTTGATATTCTGGAAATACTTAATTTTTCTAAAAGCAAAGAAAAGTAATGGGTTTCATTTGCAAACTCATTGAAAAAATGCTGAATAAAAGAATAAAACTATCGTAATATTGCTGTGGTCACCCTACAAAAAGGTGTTTTAACTCCCTGGCAGGCAGATGGACAAAGCTACATACAGGACTGGCTTGCCCTCTCCACCATCCCCAGAGTCCGGGGCTCTGGATGGAATTTCTAGAGGTGGAGATTGCATTTAGATCGTACTCTGTGAACCACGCAGTAGAGCAATGCAACAGCTTCACTTGGTTGGAGACTGGAGGGCCTCCAGGAGCCAACCTGCCCTGACTCTGGTCCTCTTTGCTCAGGCTGAACACCGAGGTCTTTCTCCACCCACTTCTTCCTGCGTGGTCTATCCCTCCTCCTTCTCTCCTTTTCTCCAGTCGCATCCTAACTTGGTTGGAAGGTGAGAAGGCGTTGGTGCAGAGAAGAGGACGGGAAGTACAACTGTGTATCTTAATTTTTCAGCCTTCACCTAGACCCGTGGCTCGATAACTTCCACATGCCAAGGCTAGAACCCATCCCAGAAAGCAAAGAATGACTCATAACTAGTGCACCTGGGAGAAGCCCTCAGGTGCAAGGAAAGAATTACCATGAGCACAGGGTGGGCGGGAAAGTGTGAAGGTTACACATTATATATCCTTTTGAAGTTTTCTGCAACCAAATGACTTTAGAGAGAAAGGCAATGGATAACCTGTAATTAATAAGAAACTAGAAGTAGGTGGGTAATTTATGTGGGTAATTCCTCTAAGTTCTGCCCGTAAGTGCGGTGAGAGAAAACCCATAAAAACAAAAATAACATCCTTAATGAAAATATGTGCCATTCTTCAGAAAAGTAATATCAACTAAGTGTTTTCAGTGTTTATTATTATCTCTCTCTCTTTTTTTTAAGATTTTCTTTTTAAGTAACATTTACCCAGTGTGGGGGTCAAACTCACAACCCCGAGATCAAGAACCACATGCTCACTGACTAAGCCAGCCAGGCACCCAGATCCATCCTTAATTTCTGTAGTAGAATGAAATTGCTCTTTTTAGGGGTCATCAATGAACCCATGTTGCCAAAAAAACCACTTCTTTTCTGTTTTATGTGCGCATGGGAGGACATTCAACACAGTTGACCATACATCCTATTCTTTCCTTTTTTTTTTTTTTTACCAAAAATTATATACACACGGCATAAAGAGTCAAATGATCCAAAAGGTTTATTTTGAAAATCAAATTAAAGATTTTTTTTTTCAGGGGAGGTAGGTGGGGGAGATGGGCATTAAGAAGGGCACGTGATGTGATAAACACTGGGTGTTACACACAACTGATGAATTATTGAACTCTAAATCTAAAACTAATGATGTATTATGTGTTGGTTAATTGAATTTAAGTTAAAAAAATTTGTTTTCAATCCCGGCTGTTCCTACCCCCCCCAACCTGTCACCCCACTCACATCCCACTTCCATTTCCCATTCCCAGAGCTTTGAACTATTTTTGCCCATTCTTTTGTTACCAAGCTCTAAGTCTTTAATGTGCGTATAACACTGCTTCTCGAATTTCCCATTTTAGGCATTATCTACTGATTTCACGCTATGGTTGATGAGGAATTAATATGGGTTTGGTCAGTCTGTCAGTCTGTTTCTGTTCTCTTACTTACACACACACTCTCACAGACACAAACACACACCCCATACACATTGCACTTGGCAATAAGATACTTCTCATCCCCTTGACTCCAAATAGAGTTATGTTATAAAAATACTTAGGGGGCATCTGGGTGGCTCAGTTGGTTAACTGTCTGCGTTCAGCTCAGGTGATGATCCCAGAGTCCTGGAATCAATCCCTGCATCTGCCTCCCTGCTCAGCTGGGAGCCTGCTTCTCCTTCTTCCTCTGCCCCTCTCCTTGCCTCTCTTCTCTCACGTGCTCTCTCTCAGTGCATTTGGGCTGCTATAACAAAATACCACAGACTGGGTGTCTTATAAACCACAAATACTTATTTCTCATAGTTCTGGAGGCTGGAAGTCCAAGATCAGACTGCCAGGCTGGTCGGAGTAGAGTCCCTTCCGGACTGTATGACTTCTCATTGGATCCTCACATGGTGAAGCTGGGAAGCTCTGTGGGGTCTCTCCTCATGAAGGCACGAATCCATTCATGAGGGCTCCACCTTCATAAACTAACCACTTCCAAAGTCCCCACCTACTGATCCCATCCCCTTTGGGAGTTAGGATTTCAACAACGAAATTTCAAACTCAGGGGTAAGAGGGGACACACAAACATTGAGACCACAGCAAACCTTGAACCTTCACTCAGTTTTGAAATTCTTTTCTCTATAAGGTCAGATACAGAAAATATTCAGTCCATTCTCTGTGGGGCAATCCCTCCTGGAGCTTCCCAGTGGGCTCCAGTCGGGGTAGGAGGCTCTCCAGACCAGCGCTGAACGGCTCTTGCACTGGGATCTCTCGTCAACAATTTTCTGGAGAATCCTTTTGTCTGTCCATTGCATTGGATCCTTGTTTTCTCAGAACCCTATCTTCGTCTTGGTTTACTCCTTTAATTAAAGCCACATTGTCTTGTACCTCCTGAGGAAAGGTATGTGAGTGAGTCATCCTCTTTACTGCTGTATGGTCATCTGCTGTGAAAACATATCACAGTTTGTTTTTTCATTTTACTGTTGATAGGTTTTTGGGTTATTTCCAACTGGGGGCTATTAAAACAGCACTGCCATGAAAATTGTAGTGCATGTTTTTGGTGATATATGGTGCTGTACGCCCACAACAGAGAACCTTTGTCGCATATGTACTTCAGGGTGAAATTTCTGATAGGAGATGCAATGCGTTCAGAGAGAATAGGTACCACCAAAACATTTTCCAGTATCGTTGGACTGACTTCCATAGTCTTGCTAGGAATGGGTGAGAATCTGGGACCCTCTACAGCCTTGCCAACACTTGGTGTTTTCTGTCTCCTTCATGTTAGCCTTTTTGTGGGTTTGTAATGGTATCTTACTATAGTTCAAATTTGCATTTTCCTGACTACTAATAAAGTTGATTGTCTTTTCATATGCTTGTTGTCTACTTGGACATTCTCCTATGTGGTTTCACTGTTGACATCATGTCCCTATTTTTTCTATTAGGATTGTTGGTCCTTTTCCTATTGATTGGTAGGAGTTATTAAATATTCTAGATATAAGGCCTTTATCAAATATATGTTTACTGGATATCTTCTCTCACTCTGTGAATTGTTTTCATCATCTCTTAACAGTATCTTTCGATGAACTAAAATTTCAGATGTTAATATAGTCCATTTTACAATTTTTTCTTTTATGGTTACTGTATCTTACGTCCTGTTTAAGAAATCTTGCTCTCTTCCAAGATCAAGAAGGTATTCTCATATGTTTTCCTCTAAAAGCTTTATTGTTTTACCTTTCATCTGGAATTGCATCTGGAAAGAATTTTCTGCACATGTTGAAATGTTTTAGCATGGTGAAGTACTCTAACACATTGTCTCCTGTTGGGTCGATCTTGCACATCTGGAGTCAACCCAAATCCACTCTGAGGTATTTGTTATATACCGCTGAGTTCAATTTGCAAATATTTTGCCAGGAATCTTTATTATCTTTATGTTAATGAGTGAGGACAAATTGTATTTTTCTCTTAGATTTCCTTTTGGTATCAAGGTTATACCAGTTTATGAAAATGATTTGGGAAAGCTTTATTCTTTTTCTATGCTCAATAATAAGATTGCAATTATCTGGCACTTGAATTTATGGTAAACATGCTTATCAAATTATGTGGACCAAATTGTTAGGTTTATTTGGTAAGGAAAGCTTTTTTTTTTTTTTAAGACGTCATTTGTTTATTTGAGAGAGAGTGAGACAGAGACAATGAGAGAAATTATCTGGTCCCTGAATTTTTGGTAAAACCTGCTTGTCAAATTATGTGGACCAAGTTGTTAGGTTTATTTTATAGGGAAACCCTTTTCTTTCTTTTTAAGATGTTATTTATTTATTTGAGAGAGAGACAGGGATAGTGAAAGAGAGCATGACTGGGGTAGGGGGGGAAGAGACGGAGAAGCAGGCTTCCTGCTGAGCCTGGAGCCTGATGTGGGACTCGATCCCAGAACCCTGGGATCATGGCCTGAGCTGAAGGCAGACACTTAACTGACTGAGCCACCCAGGTACCCCTGTAGGGAAAACTTTTACACCCACTAATTCAATTTATTTAATCATTAGAAGACTATATGGATTCTCTCTTTCACCTTGAAGTATTTTTTAAGTCATATATTACATAAATTTATCTATTTCATGAGAGTTTTCAAATATATTGGGATGATTGTCCCTAATTTGTCCTTTCTTATTAATCTGTCCTGCATTGACACTGCTATCTCCCTTTTCATTCATAATATTGTGTCTTCCTTTTTTTCCTTGATCTTTTTTGTAGATGTTAGTCAAATTTTTGTTCTTTCCAAAGAATTGTCTTTGAAATTTAAATTTTAAGCTTAGAAATTTACTAGTTTTTAAAATATTGCAGTAAAATTTATGTGTGTTATAAAGATTGTGATTTTTTTTTGGATAGTTTGTGGTTTTTTTTTTAATTTTGTGGCTACCACATTAACAGATCTTAAGAATGTTCCATATGTGCTTGACAAGAATATATCTGATTATATGTCCATCAGGTCTGGCTTGTTAATTGTGTTGTATAAATCTTTAATACCCTGATTATTTTTTTCTGCTTGAAGGATCATTTAGTGAGAGAGATTAAAATCTCCTTCTTGCATAGGGAATTATACCATTTCCTCTCAGAGTGCTAATAAATTTTGCTTTCTATATTTTTCCATATGTTAGTAAATGGATAGAAGATACACAAATTGTAAACTTTTATCTGAATTGAGCCTTATATTTAACATGTAGTAATCCTTTGTAACTCTAGTAATGCTTTTTTCCCATATAGCTTATTACTATAGCCTGATATTATTATGCCTTTCTCTCTTTTACATATTATTTGTATATATTTTTCCATATTTGAAATGCATGGAACTTTAAATCATGTCTTTTATTGGAAAAAAAAGTTTGGGGTGGCTGGCTGGCTCAGTCATGAGAACACGTGACTCTTGATTTCAGGGTTATGAGTTCAAGCCCCACTTTGGGGCTTGAGTTTACTTTAAAAAAATACACATGCACATATATATGTATACACACACACACGTTTATTTGAGGTATATATGTATATATTTGATGTATATATAATACTATGCATGCATGTATACATAAATGTACACACATTATATGTTTGTATATATACTATATATGCATATATACATAGTACTATGTATACTAACATATATGTGCATATATGTGTGTATAATGTGTTATATATGCACACATATACATGTATGTGTGTATAACATATGTATATGTTAACCCCAACCCTAACACTAAACTTACATACATATATATTTTTAAAAAACTTTTCTGTTTGGTTTTTAACAGTTTTGTTTTGTTATGGTTTTGAGAGAAAAAAAGAGAATACATGTGCACATGTGTGGACATGCACACAAGCAGTGGGGGAGGGGGAGAGGTAGAGTGAGAATCCCAAGCAAACTCCACACCCAGTATGGAGCCCCACTCAGGGCTCGATCTTACAACCCTGAGATTATGACCTGAGCTGAAATTAAGAGTCAGAAGCCACCCAGGTGCCCTTGGTTTTTAACGGTGTTATTGAAATATAATTTATATGCCATAAAGGCCACCCAATTAAAGTATACAATTAAGTGGTTTTCACAAAGTTGTGCCACCATCACCACAATATTGGAACATTTTTGTTACTCCAAAGAGACTGAGCACATCAGCAGTCACTCCACATTTTCTGCCTGTTCCCCCTCCACCCTGTTGCCCCAGGTAATCACTGATCCACTTTCCTTCTCTAGGAATTTGACTCTCCCAGCTGTCTCACATAAATGGAATCATTTGGTATTGTCCTTTGAGTACTGGCTCATTTCACTTAGCATAATGTTTTCAAAGTTCATCCATGTTATAATACATCTTTCATTCCTTTTCACTGATGAATATTTTATTGTCTGCACACACCCCATTTTTTTATGCATTCATTAGGTGATGGACATTGGGGTGAATTCCATTTTTTACCTATTGTGAATAATGCCATTATGACTATTCTTGAGCAAGTTCTGTATGGACATGTGCTATCCACATGTACATTTCTTTTAGGTAGATGCCTAGGAAGGGAACTTTTGAGTCTTAAAGGAAGTATAGGTTTGACGTTTTGAGGAACAAACTGTTCTCTAAGCAGCTTACATCATTTCACAGTCCCACCAGCGATGTAAGAGAATTTTAATTTCTCTACATCTTCAACAATACATGTAGTGATTCATCTTTGTGACTTTAGTTATTCAAGGGGGTATGAGGTTGGGCCACCATATGCAATACCACAGGCTTGATGGCTTAAATACCAGAAAGATTTTTCATAGTTCTAGAGATTGGAAAGTCCAAGATCAAGGTGGTGGCCAATGTGATTCCTGGTGAATCTCTATTTCTGACATGTAGGTGGTGGGTACCATCTTGCTGTGTGCTCACATGACTTCTTTATGTGTGGAGAGAGAGAGAGAGAGAGCTATGGTTGTTCCTCTTCTTATAAGGGCACTAATCCTATTGGATTAGGGCTCTGCCCTTACGACTTCATTTAACTTAATTACTTCCATAAAACCTCTGTATCCAAATACAGTCTCACAGGAGGTTAGGGCTTCAACATAGAATTTTGGAAGGATGTAAACATTTAGTCCATAACATAGAAAATATAAATAGTATCTCACTGTGGGTTTGATTTGCATTCGCCTGATAATAATCATTTGAGCATCCTTCATGTGTTTTATTATCCATTCATGTATCTTTTTTAGGGAAATGTTTATTCAAATCCTTTGTCAATTTTAAATTGGGTTTTGTCTTTTTATAATTGACTTGTGAGAATTTTTTTATTATTATTTTATTCTGGATATAATTCCTTTATCGGATATATGATTTGCTAAAGCATATATTTTCTAAACTAAACATTTTAAATTCTAAAACTCATGAAAAATGGGGGCACCTCTAGCCCTGTCAGTACAGCACTTGATTCTTGATCTCATGGATATAAGTTTGAGCCCCAAGTTGGGTGTCGAAATTACCTAAAAATAAATTCTTAAGGAAAAGTGTCACCAAAAATGCCAACTTCACCAAATATCAGAATTATCAAAACAGTGAAGAATACAAATTATATCACAAAAGAATTTTTAAAATTCCCAAAACAGGAAATATAAAAGAGCATTAAAAAAAATAAAATATGCCTGCCACATTAAAAAAAAATGAAAATGTGCTTATGCACCTTTTACAAATCAACAGATTTTCAGATTAGAAAACAAAGCAAAAACCAAACTTTATCATATGTATGAGAAACATACCTGAAACGAAGTGATTCACAAAGTTGAAAATAGAAGGATGGGCAAAAGTAAACTAGGCAAATGCAAAGTGAAAAATGCAAGAATTGCAATCTTCGCATAAGGGAATAGGAATTTATGCCAAAAACACATGAAATGAGACCAAGTGGGGCTACTTGCAATACTAATTGATAGAATTTACAATGACGATGTAACAGTCATAGATAGATGCACCAAAAGCATGCTGGCAAGAGTCAAAGAGCAGATACTACAGGAGATACAGACAGAATTTGACACACCTACTCTAGGAGACTTTAATTGTACCTCAGGGCCCAAAGCAGATCAAATAGGTTTTTTAAAAAGGATGTGAGGATGTAAATAACATGATAAGGTAGACCTGGCCAATGTATCACCTTCCTTTAAATGTAAAATGCCCTCAGTTGCAAAACATAACACTTTTTTTTTGTAGCACGGAAAGAATAAATGCCATCAATATATGACACAATGCCTTAATTGTAGCCCTAAAAAATACATGAGCAAGTCTCACTCTCCTCTGTTCATTGTGACATGTATTTCATCTCTTCTGAGGGATTTGGCAATTTCTCCTAAATTTGGTTGCTCTGTTTGGTATACAGTAAGTATACTCCTGTACGTATCTCAGGAACAAAACACCACATAGATCCATGTACTGATAGTTACTGTCCCTTATTGTCTGAAGGTTCTATAAGATCTTTGGTTGTTTTTGCAAGAAAATGTGGGATTACAGCAATTCTTCCATCAACAGTATTTGCCTTACCAACATCAAATTTATTCTTCTCTGCCTTATTTCCAAGCTTTTTTCTGTGCCCAGTAACTTTTCATTTCAGTGCCAAAACGTACTATAATCTTTTCACCCACGTTCAAAATGGTAATTAAACCCAACATGTACAGAGCCAGCAATGCAAACAGAACTCGGTTGAAGAGTCAATGACACACACAGCTGGGACTGAGTCTGTCCCTGTGCCAGCAATAACAACCACACTCAAGTGCCATCTGGCCAAAAGTAATTAGAAGATGCCAAAATGGAAAGATGAATCTCAATCAGGGTTTTTAAAATGTAAAAGTAAGACATTGTGACTTAGATCCAATAAAACATGGGATATTTTGTTCCCTCAGAATTGGTAATACATCTGCATGCAAGTGCCCATCAAAAATTGACCAGATACGAGTCTATGAAAAAACCTGAATACGTTTCAAACAGTAAACATAATGCAGGCCACATTCTTGAATCACAATACAATAAAGCTAGGCTTACTAACATTATCACAAAATAAAATATCACAAAAAAAATTCTACCCAACCATGTAAAGAAAACAAATTCTCGGGGCACCTGGGTGGCTCAGTGGGTTAAGCCTCTGCCTTCAGCTCAGGTCATGGTCTCAGGGTCCTGGGATGGAGCCCTGCATTGGGCTCTCTGCTCAGCAGGGAGCCCGCCCCCCCCCTCCGCCCACCTGCCTCTCTGCCTACTTGTGATTTCTCTCCCTGTCAAATAAGTACATAAAATCTTTAAAAAAAAATTCTCTTCTATCTTGGATCAAGAGGGATATATTGAAATACTAGGCAAACACACATGTCTTTGAATTCCATATCAGTCAAAATCATCAATTTTTGACTTTGTCAAATAATAAATAAATACTTAAATTTTAGGAATTACCAATGAGAAAAATAAACACCAGGTCTACTTTCTAAAACAGTACAAGGGAAAGGGCCCCATTGTAATTTAATCACCTCTGTAAAGGTTCTATCTACAAACACAGTCATGGTCTGGGGTCCAGGGCGTCAAAGCTTCAACAGATGAATTTTGAGGGGACACAATTCAGCCTGTAACAAAATTTATACTAAAACATTATGTGGGAAACAAACCGTAAGGGACTCTTAGGAAACAAACTGTGAATTGCTGGAGGGAAGGGGGTGGGGGTGGGGTTACTGGGCGATGGGCATTATGGAGGGAGAAGATGGGATGAGCACTGGGTGTTCTACGCAACTCATCAATCACGGAACTCTGCTTCTGAAATGATACAATTTATGTTAATTAATTGAATTTAAATAAAATTTTAAAATATTATGTAATTTTTCAGTATTGCCCTATATGAACCACAGGGCATGGCTACATTATCACACCACTTCTCTAACTTTAGATGCACTTATGAATGCCCTATGGAGCCTGTCAAAAATGCAGACAGTGATGCAGTAGTTCTGGGAGGGCTATGGAGTCTGTAAGACTATCCAGTTCCGGGGCGCCTGGGTGGCTCAGTGGGTTAGGGCCTCTGCCTTCGGCTCGGGTCATGGTCCCAGGGTCCTGGGATCGAGCCCCGCATCGGGCTCTCTGCTCGGCGGGGAGCCTGCTTCCCCCTCTCTCTCCGCCTGCCTCTCTGCCTGCTTGTGATCTCTCTGTCAAATAAATAAATAAAATCTTAAAAAAAAAAAAAAAAAAAAGACTATCCAGTTCCAAGCCAGGCTGAAGCTTTGCCCGGAGGAACCACACCCTGGAAAGTAGGGAAACAGGAGAAGATATCAAGTAGCCAGATCCTTGTACCTCCTTGTCATCAAAAGGTTTGGATTTGAGAAATAACTGCATCAGAAGATAGTCCACATGAGAAAACCAGAAAAATGAAACCGCAAGGGAACAAATGTGATTCATATTTGTAAATGATAAGAGAAAGAAATTTAGATGAAGTAAGGATACCATGCCAAGACAATATACCGTCTTAGCAGAGAAAACGAGGAGATATCATATCCCCCCAAAGGGAATAAGAGAATAGTGTTAATATACCCCACCAGTGCTGTCAGAGTTCCCTAACTGCAAATTTGCAAAATACTTTTCTATGCCACTGCATAATTTCAACACTACTACAGGTGACACGGTGCGATACCCATCATGTATCATCAGTGATCCCAAATACAATGTTTTTAAAAGGGGAAATTATTCAGTCAGCACTAATAGTCCCCTTTCCGGTTTATTTACTGCCAATTTTTTTAGTGTTATAATCATACATCACATAAAGAGGAGGCTCAGATTTAGTAAATTATTCAAAGACTATGCCTTTTTAAAAATGATCTTATTTATTTGAGAGAGAGAGTGCAGGCACATGCAGGAGCAGGGGGAGGCGCAGAAGGAGGGGCAGACTCCCCGCTGAGCAAGGAGTCCTAAGAGGAACTGATCCCAGGACTCTGAGATCACAACCTGAGCAGAAGGCAGCAGCTTAACCGACTGAGCCACCCAGGCCCCCCAAAGACTTTCTCTTTAATTCATTTGGGTTTCCTTGTCCATACCACCTTCCCCTAAATTACAGGATTTTTTTTGTAACTTCCTATAAAACAATAAACTCTACTCTAACATCTACCAAATTACCATTAATTTATACCTGTAGTGGGTTCACTCTGGTGGAACACGGGGGAATTGGACAAAATGAGGGTCATTCTTTCTTGTGTGAAACATTTCCACACCCTGCAGGTGGTTTAGCATTCCTGGTTCCCACCCGTTAAATACTAATGCTGCAGCCTCCAATCTTTATGAGGCACAAAAAGTTCCCTGCAAATACCAAAATACACTTTAGGACCTTGAGCATCACTGCATAGCTGGTGAACTGGACTAAACTAAACTTTACCTTTTGAAGAATTAATCCAATTTGCAAATGACTGACTTAAAAACCAAGACAGTAAATACACCAAAAACGGTGAATGCTTCCCAACTGTTTTATAATCCAAAAGTTTCATGCAGAAAGGTCAAGCCCCAGAAAAACCTTATGTACTCACTCAGGATTTATTGCTGAAAACCACAGGTCTTTGGATAGTCAGTGAGCCCAGAAAGTTTTTCCCTTACTAACCGGAAATACAGGAGCAACCGCTTCTATTGTTTTTAAAACCTGTTTTACCCAGGTATGCGCCTCCTTCACTCTCTGTTCAAACACAAAGTACCTGAAGACACTGTTTAAACTCACCCCGCCTGCAAGACTTTGTAGCGTTGCTCATGGAAGACAGGCCATATTTCATATCATGATTTTCATGCTTAATTACCCTACTCTGAATGAGGTGACTTCAGGGGACCATCTGTTCAGAAAATAACTGGATGAACACTTGAGAGAAAACATGTGAAAGGCTAATTAATGTGGTAAGCCAAACAACGATAAGACCTACAAAGCCGTATTTAGTTCATCTGCAAGATTTCATCAGACGCTTCTCTTACCGTAACATCTGTATGAAACTATGTGATGTGTTTATCAGGCACCATCACTTGCAAAGCTATAGTCTTGCCAACAGATTGGTAAACTCTGGCTTATTTGCCCCTGAGCTCCAATCTAGATGGATTAGTAGCATCAATAAATTAACTCTTCATAGCTAGTAAAATTATGAAAAAATACTCTAACTTCCTAGATTCACAAACTGCTCTTCTAATAAAAGTCAAAGCCATGTGTTTTCACAATGTCTGTCACCCACTGGCTTCAGTTTACTCCAGACATTGAAACAAATGTGTCACATTGTAATGGTTTGCTACATCTGACTGGAAGATATCTACCTGTGCACTGTGTATATAGAATAAAATCTGAAGGACTAAACCACAGTGCATTGAGAGTGTTTATCTCTGGAAGCTGGGATTATATCTTTTCCATTTTTCTTAATTTTTTGTTTTTTTAGAAAGAGCTCACATGCATGCAAATCAGGGAGTGGGGAGCAGGGAGGGGTAGAGGGAGAGGGAGAGAGAAAATCTTAGGTGGGCTCCACACCCAGTAAGGAACCAGAAACAGAGCTCAATCTCATGACCCTGAGATCATGACCTGAGCTGAAACCAAGAGTCTGGCGCTCAACTGATTGAACCACACAAATGCCCCTTGCTGGGTTTTTTCCTAAAATTTTTTCACTAAGTATGTTTTACTTTGATAATTAGAAATAAATGAGTAAGTTATTTTTAAAAATATAATGCATTACTAGCAGAATGTTGACCCAAAGTTGTTTAAACACACCTTCCTGAATGGAAATAAACACCCACCCTATAAAAAGAAGCGAAGAGAAGATAATGCATTGGGAAGATTAAAACCACCAATGGGGGGCGCCTGGGTGGCTCAGTAGGTTAAAGCCTCTGCCTTCAGCTCAGGTCATGATCCCAGGGTCCTGGGATCGAGTCCCACATCGGGCTATCTGCTCAGCGGCGAGCCTGCTTCCCCCTCTCTCTCTGCCTGCCTCTCTGCCTACTTGTGATCTCTGTCTGTCAAATAAATAAATAAAATCTTTAAAAAACAACAACAACAACAAAACCACCAATGGGGCCAAGCATTGCCTGGGAAAATGAAGGTTTGAGAAGTTGGGCAAATAAAACATCTGGCAATAAAAGTCGTAATGCCGTCTATAAACAAAAACTACACTATGAAGGATTAAGTTTAAAGCTAACTTCCTTTTCTTTCAAAACACTTTGTGTTGTGAGAGCACTTTAAATCTCTGTTTAAAAACCTTTTAAGGGGAATCTGGCTCCCTCAGTCCGAAGAGCAAGTGACTCTGGATCTCAGGGTTGTGGGTCCCAGCCCCACATTGAGTGTAGAGACAGTATTATTTTTCAAGTAAGTTCTATCAACTGAATGTTTGTATCCTGTCGTTCTCCCTCCTCCCCCCAAATTCATGTATTAAATGTGAATTACCAGTGTGGCAGGTCTTGGTGGGAGGGACTTTGGGAAGTGATTAGATCATGAGGGTGGAGCCCTCATGACTGACATTAGTGCCTTAATGAAAGGGTCCCCACCGAGCTCCCTGCCCCTTCCTCCGTGTAAGGACACAGCAGGAAGAAAAGACTCTGACATGAATCAGGAAGGGGCCCTCCCCAGAGACCCCATTCGCTGGTGCCTCCATCTTGGACTTCCCTGCCTTCAGACTGTGAGAAATACATTTCTCACATTTATTAGCCACCCACCGGGTCTATGTTATTCTGTCAGAGCAACCCAAACAGACTAGGACAGCAAGGGTAAAGTTTTTATGTTGAGCTCCTTTCTTAAAGAATTCTTTTTGCAGTAGTTGTGAAAGTTATGGGTTGTGGTGGCCAATAGCCCAAGATCGTGGGGTCTCAGTGGCCTTGGGGGTCTGCTCTCTTTATAATAACACTAGCCGGTGGGCCATCTCTTCTAAATACACACATGCTGCCTAGCAGCGGTTCTCCAAGTGTGATCCAGGGATGCCTGAGGTTCCTAGAGACCTTTGGGGGAGGGTCTATAAGGTCAAAACTATTTGCTGTATAAGCAATTATCCAGCCTTTTCGTTCCTGTTCTTGCACTAGTGTACAACAGCATTTCCTGAAAACTCTGTAACAGCTAGTATCACAGCAGAGGGAAATCGGAGGCAGCTAGGAGACTCCAGCTGCCTTCAATTAAACAAGACAAGTCAAGATCCCAGGGTCCTAGGACCAAACCCCAGAGTGGAGAGCCTGCTTCTCCCTCTGCCACTCCTCCTGCTTGTGTTCTCTCCCTGACAAATAAACTCTTAAAAAAAAAGAGAGAGAGAGAGAGAGAGAGATTCATGCATTCTATCACTAATGAAATTGCTTTTTGTTTTGGAAAATACTGTTATTTTTCTTAACTATAATTTTTTAAACATTATGTTAGCATGCAAGTTTATTATTAATTAACCTTTCATTTTCAGGGGCGCCTGGGTGGCTTAGTCGGTTGAGCCCCATGTGACGCTCCCCATGGAGTGGGGAGTCTGCTTGGGGTTCTGTCTCTCGCTTTCCCCCTCCCCCCATTCATGCACACTCTCTCTCAAATAAATAAAATTAATTTTTCATTTTGGTTTTAATGTCTAATACAGTATCAATAGAACCCACACAAACAAAAGCTCTTTAAAGGTCTTCAATAATTTTTAAGAATGTAAAGGGTTCTACCTCTTGCACTGTTGGTGGGAATGTAAAAATAGAGGAGCCACTGTGGAAAACAGCATGGAGGTTCCTCAGAAGGTTAAAAATAGAACTACCCTCTGATCCGGCAATTGCACTACTAAGTATTTACCCAGAGGATACCAAAAATACCAATTCTAAGGGATACACCTTTGGATGCACCCTTTTGTTTATAGCAGCAATGTCCACAATAACCAAATTAGGGAAGGAGCCCAGATGTCCACCAACTGATAAACAGATAAGGAAGATGTGGTATGTGTATGAAGTGGAATATCACTTAGCCTCCCCCAAAATGAAGTGAATCTTGCCATTCAAAGGATGTAGACAGAACTAGAGAATATTACATTAAAAGAAATAAGTTAGTCAGAGAAAGACAAATGCCATACGATTTCACCCATATGGGGAATTTAAGAAACAAAGCAAATATGGTGGAGGGCGGGAAGAGGAAAACCGAAGATAAGATTCTTAACTCTAGAGAAAAATCTGACAGTTACTGCAGGGGAGGCGGTTGGGTAATAGGGTTAAATGGGTGATGGGGATTAAGGAGGGCACTTGCTGTGATGAACACTGGTGTTATATGTAAGTGTTTTTTGGGTTTTTTTTAGGATTTTATTTATTTATTTGAGAGACAGAGAGAATGGGAGAGAGCACGAGAAGGAGGAGGGTCAGAGGGAGAAGCAGACTCCCTGCTGAGCAGAGGGTCTGACACGGGACTTGATCCAGGGACTCCAGAATCATGACCTGAGCCGAAGGCAGTTGCCCAACCAACTGAGCCACCCAGGCACCCCAATACATAAGTGTTGAATCACTAAACTCTATACCTGAAACTAATATTACACTGTAATGTTAACTAACTGAAATTTAAATGAACACTTGAAACAAACAAACAAAAAAAGAATGTGAAAGTGTTCTAAAGACCAAAAAGCTTGAGAAGCACCATTTCAGAAAGCACAGAGGGCTTAACATGTGAACATAGTTATTGTTAGAAATGGGCTTCAGGAAGTGTTTTGTTTTGGAAGAAGCAGACCAACATAACAGGGACGCACATTCCTGCAGCCTCAACTTGCCCAAATTAATTACTAAAATAATTTAGTAGGACAAGTTTATATGCCAACACATGGGACTCTGCCACCAAATAAAAAGTCTATCATGTGGCTTCACTCTGACAAATAAGGAAAACAAGAAACTTATCTTTTTTGGTTGTTTTTCATAGATAGAATCATTAGCCTAGACTGTCATCTATGAAATGCTTGTTTGCAGGAAATCACAATGATAGAATGTCAAGAATGGATCAATACATTGGAGCACCTGGGGTGGCTCAGTCAGTTAAGCGTCTGCCTTTGGCTCAAGTCATGATCCTTGGGTCCTGTGATTGAGTCCCACAGCATTGGGCTCCCTGCTCAGCAGGAAATCTGCTTCTCCCTCTCCCTCTGCTCCTCCCGGCTGCTTGTGTTCTCTCTCTCTCAAATAAATACATAAAATCCTAAAAAAATTTAATGAATTCAAATTCGATGTAGCTAACAATCTCTAACTAAAATTAGACCGGGGGATGAGATATGGCTTTTTTTCATTTAAAATAGAATGGCAAATTACTTTCCCAAATCACAGTTACTTTGCTCCATTTTCTTTCTTTCTTTCTGTCTGTCTGTCTCTCTTTCTTTCTTTATCTCTCCCTCTCTCTTTCTTTCTTTCAAAAGATTTTACTTATTCATTTGTTGGAGAGAAAGAGCACAAGCAGGCAGAGAGAGCAGCGGGCAGAGGGAGAAGAACACTCCCCACTGAGCAAGGAGCCCCAACATGGGACATGATCCCAGCACACTGGGATTATGATCTGAGCCGAAGGCAGACAGTTAACCAACTGAGCCACCCAGGCATCCTGCTTGATTCTCTCTCTTCCTCTGTTGCCTGAAGGAGAATGGGGTTCTGAGGGAATGTAAGGACCCTTTGGGTTGGGACAGGAGCTCCAGGAGGTCAAACCAATGTCAGAGTCATCGACTTAGAAAGAGTGCCCCCAGCCTCCAAAGACAGCTCCAAACGAGGCTGCTTTGGGCCCAGTCTCCTGCATGGTCAGAATTGAGGACCAGCTCCTCGCTCACACCACCCAAACTATTCTATTTCATTATTTTGGAACAAATTCAAAGGTGTTCTTCCCCAATTCCCCCTTCAGGGCTGAGGACCCCAGAGCCCTGTTGTTGGGAACAGTGGTGGCAATTGGCATCAGCTGCTGGGAGCTACCTCTCCCAAGATGACATACCCCACCGAGGGCATCCCCAGGCCAACCACGGGCTGAGGCCCGGATACAAAGTCCTGCTTTCCTCACGTCAGCTGGGGCCAATGCTGAAGGCCCAAACCAGCTCTGGAGTTCACCACTGACTGGAGGGTAGGCCGAGGCGCCAGCTGCAGCTCACATTGTGGGGCAGCCTCTCCCTCTGCCCAGCCCCACCTTCTTCACCCCTGGAGGGTGAATCTCCTGAGAGCACCCCCTAATACAGATTCTGCACTCATTTTTGTCTTGGTGTCTGTTTCCAGCCAACTCCATCTAAGATCGTTGTTTAAAGAAGCTTCTTCCCACAGTTACGCTTCAGTCCCTTGATTGCTTTCCAGAGGCAATTGTATGCCTCTGTTTGCCATACGGACTTGCAAAGACCTTCCAGGTAGTTCTAAACACACACGCATATATTCTATGCCTCATACATTTTTTAAACATATGCCAGCTTTCAGCCATTCTTTGCTTTGCTTTTTTCTTTCTTTTTTTTTTAAGATTTTATTTATTTATTTGAGAGACGGAAATCACAAGTAGGCAGAGAGGCAGGCAGAGAGAGAGGAGGAAGCAGGCTCCCCGCTGAGCAGAGAGCCCAACACGGGGCTCGATTCCAGGACCCCGGGATCACGACCTGAGCCAAAGGCAGAGGCTTAACCCACTGAGCAACCCAGGCATCCCTGCTTTTTCCTTTTAATAACATATTTGTCCCTTAACAATGTGCTTTGCAAGACTGCCTTATTACTTTTGTTGGTTGTTTACTGTGGAGTAACCACATACTATTTAACCATTACTCTATTATTATTGCATATATAAATTGTGTCTGATTTTTTTATTATTATTATTACATGCCATGCTGTGAGATGTCACTCAGAGCATGTATCTCTTCGTAAACATGTGATTACATCTCTAACAAACAGAGCTAGAAGTCACATTGCTGGGTCAGAAAGTATGTGTTTAAAATGCTGATCAATGTTGGGGCGCCTGGTGGCTTTTTGGTTAAGCATCTGACTCTTGATTTCAGCTCAGGTCACAATTTCAAAGTCGTGATCTCAGGGTTGTGAGATCCAGCCCCAGGTTGAGCTCTGCTCTGGGTGTGGCGTCTGTTTGAGATTCTCCCTCTCCCTCTGCCCCTCCTCCCCTACCCACATCTCTGTCTCACAAATCAATCAATAAATACCACTTGATGTTGCCAGATTGGCTCTTCACGGAAGTTGATGAGAATTTGATCTTTATTAATCTGATAAGAAGGAAATCATCTATTGATAGCTTTAACTTGCTACCGAGTCTTAGTGAGTACCTTGGTTTAAAAAACATTTATAACGAGCTCTTTTTTTCATGAACTGTCAGTTCATATCCATTGTTAATCTTTTTATTGGGTTTTTATAGTTTCTTATTTTTTGTAGGAGCTCTTTATATATTGGGAAATGCAATGAGCTATGAATACCGTTTCATGGTTTGTTATTTGTATTTCAACTTTGCTCTTGGTAGTTTCTGTCATGCTAATTTTTAAAATGTGGTTTAATTTATCACTTATCTCTGGTGTCTGAGATTTGTGTTAAAGAGTACTGGGAGAAAAATACTTTGAGATAAAACCCAGGATATGCTAGAAAGGAACCATCGAATTAAAACTGTGGATAAGGCGGCGCCTGGGTGGCTCAGTTGGTTGGGCCACTGCCTTTGGCTCAGGTCATGATTCCGGACTCCCGGGATCAAAGTCCTGCTTCGGGGGGGTCCCAGCTCCGCAGGGAGTCTGTTTCTCCCACTGACTTTCTCCCTTTTCACATTCTTTCTCTCTCTCTCTCTCTCAAATAAATAAATAAAACCTTTAAAAAATTTTAGAACTGTGGACAAGGGTGCCTGGGTGGCTCAGTCATTAAAGTGTCTGCCTTCAGCTCAGGTCATGATCCTGGGGTCCTGGGATCAAGCCCCACATCAGATTCCCTACTCAATGGGAAGCCTGCTTCTCTCTCTCCCACTCCCCTGCTTGTGTTCCCTCTCTCGCTCTCTCTCTCTGTCAAATAAATAAATAAAATCTTTAAAAAAGTAAAAAAAAAAAAAATCTGTGGATAAGACCAAAACTATTTGCGATTATCACTGATATTTCTCCAAAGGCATCCAGATGGCCAACAGACACATTAAAAAATACACATCATCACTCACCACCAGGGAAATGCAAATCAAAACTGCAGTGAGGCATCACCTCACACCTGTCAGAATGGCTAAAATCAATGACACAAGAAACAACAGGTGTTGGTGAGGATGTGGAGGAAAAGGATCTCGTGTGCATTGTTGGTAGGAATGCAGACTGGGGCAACCACTGTGGAAAACGGTATTACGTTTCCGCAAAAAGTTACAAATATAGCTATCTGATACATGCAATCACATTTCCAGGCATTTACCTCAAAGAACACAAAATACTAATTCAAAGGGATGCATTCATCCCGATGTTTATTGCAGCGTTATTTACAATAGTTAAACTATGGAAGCAGCCCAAGTGTCCATTAATAGATAAATGGATAAAGAAGATGTGACGTGTATATACTAGAATATTACTCAGCCATAAAAAGTAATGAAATCTTGCCATTTGCAATGACACAGATGGAGCTAGAGAGTATAATCCTAACAGAAATAAGTTAGAGAAAGACAAATACCTTATGATTTCACTCATGTGGAATTTAAGAAACAAAACAAAAGAGCAAAGGGAAAAAAGAAAGAGAGACAAACCAAGAAACAGACTGAACTATAGAGAACACACTGATGATTCTGGGGGAATAATGGGTGAAGTAGGTGTAGGGGATTGAGAAGGGCACTTTTTGTGATGAGCTCCAGTGATGTATGAAGTTGTTGAATCACTATGTTGTACACTTGAAACAAATATTACACGGTATGTGTACCAATTGGAATTAAAATAAAAACATAAAACAAAACAAATTATCACCAATAACCTAATAAAAATCTTGATCCTCCCTCTACACCTCTCCCTCTAAAATTCCTTACTCCCAGGGCTCCTGGGTGGCTCAATGGGTTAAAGCCTCTGGCTTCAGCTTGGGTCATGATCCCAGGGTCCTGGGATCAAGCCCCACATCGGGCTCTCTGTTCAGCAGGGAGTCTGCTTCCCTTCCTCTCTCTCTGCCTACTTGTGATCTCTGTCTGTCAAATAAATAAGTAATCTTTAAAAAGAAAAACAAAAAACTCCTTACTCCCATAGCCCCATTTCAGTAAGTGCCAACTTTATCCTTCTATTTGCTCAAGGATGGCCTTGGAATTATCCTTGGCTCTCTCCTTCTCTCACATCTCACATTCAGCCCGTCAGCAGTTCTATATCAGCCCCATTTTTTTTTTTAAGATTTTACTTATTTACTTGACAGAGATCACAAGAGAGGCAGGCAGAGAGAGAGAGGTGGAAGCGGGCTCCCCACTGAGCAGAGAGCCTGATTTGGGGCTTGATCCCAGGACTCTGGGATCATGACCTGAGCCGAAGGCAGAGGCTTTAACCTGCTGAGCCACCCAGGCGCCCCTATCAGCCCTACTCTTAAAACCTCTATAGAATCTGACCTCTTTTCAAAACCTTCACTATTACCTTAGTTCAGGTCACCATCAGAGATTATCATAGAGGCACCTAAGTGGTTTCCCTGCTTCTACTCTTGCCCATACTTTCAAGCAGTTAGAGAAATTCTTTGAAAATATAATAGAGATCACTGAACTCCTCCACTCAGCACCGTGCAAAGTCTGAAGCTATTTGGTTTAGGGTAAAGGCCAAAGTCTTCCCAATGGCTTATGGTCTACTGAGATCCTCCAATCTCATCTCCTTCCACATATGCCTGGTTCACTCTTGTCTTTGTTAATTACTCGTAGAACACCAGAAGTTCCTGCCTCAGGCCATTTGCTTATCTTGTGCCTATCTTTAGAATGCTCAGGACCCACAGATCATTTTCTCACCCCTTTCCATGTTTTGCTCAAGTGTCACTTTTTCAGTTGGACCCTCTGTGATTACCCTATTTAAAACGCTACTCCCCATTCCAAACATTTCTGGTACTGTTGTCCCCTGGTACTCCAAAAGGCTCGGTTTCCTCCTGGGTGGCAGGCGGACTCCTGGGGTGTGGCTCAGTTGTCCCCAGTCTGGAGGGCTTGAGGGCCAGGCCTCTGGGGATGGAAGCCTGAAAACTCAACCTAGGCTTAGGGTTAGGGCCTAGGGGCATGGAAGGCCCCATCTGCCAGCGCTGAGGCAGGGCCCCTGGGGGCCTGAGAAAAGGGCAGGGTTTGCCAGCATTCTGAGGGGATCTGGGCCATGCCTGGGCCTGGCATTTAGAGTGAGTTCTCACAAGGTTCAGGCCATGACCAGGAGGGACCACAGGCCAGGCCCAGGCGGCTCCCCTGAAGGCCCCCAACATCAGAAGCAGTTCCCCGGGGGTTTCCAGCCAATTCTCATGAGCTTTCTGCCCAAATCAATTTGGGCGGTAAGCTCCCGAGAAGTAGCCAGTGTTGTGCAGCAATGTGGATCGTGCACCCGGAGTCTGGAGTGCTTTCTCACTCGGTGCATGTTGCGACAGTCTGGGACCATGGGCCAGGCCCACACGGCTCCCCTGAGGGCCCTTGCTGAGGCGAGCTTCCCCGGGGGAGAGTTGAGGGAGGGAGTCAGGCACTGCCTCAGGCTCCGGATTTGTGGCAGGGGTGGGTGTTGGGGGGCAAGGCGGGGGTGGTCTCAGGGGGGCATGCGGGTTTCTCCCACTCTGAGGGTTCTGCGAAGCTCCAAAGGGCACGGTTTCCTCCTGGGTGGCAGGTGGACTCCTGGGGTGTGGCTCAGGGGTCCCCAATCTGGAGGGCTTGGGGGCCAGGCCTCTGGGGACGGAAGCCTGAGAACCCATCCTAGGGTTACGGCCTAGGGGCATGGAAGGCCCAATCTGCCGGTGCTGAAGTGGGTTTGCGGGGTGGGGGGGGGTTGCTGAGTGGAGGGTGGGGATTAGATGGGGCGTCAGACTGTGGGTTTGTCAAGGGGGGAAGGGGAGGGAGGGCGCCAAAGGTGGGGGTGGTCTCAGGGGGGTACGCAGGTTTCTCACACTCTGAGGTTTTGCGCTGCTCCAAATGGAGTTTTCTCCTGGGTGGCAGGCAGACTCCTGGGGTGTGGCTCAGGGCTTGGGGGTCAGGCCTCTGGGGATAGAAGCCTGAGAACCCAACCTAGGGTTAGGGCTAGGGCCTAGGGTCATGACAGGCCTGGTCTGCCAGCGCTGAGGTAGGCTCCCCAGGGGAATGAGTAGAGGGCAGTGGTGGCAGGCCTTCTGGGGTGAATCCAGCCAAGCGGGCACCTGGCGTTTGGAGTACGTTCTCATGTGGTTCTGGCCGCAAGCACGGGAATACGTGCCAGGCCCAGGCGGCTCCCCTGAGGGCCCCCGCTGCCGGAAGTGAGTTCACCGTGGGTTTCTGGCCAATTCTTCCGCGCTTTCTGCCCACACTGCAAGACATGCCGTTGGAGCTTCCTGACAATGGATCCAGCGGACGGACACAGTTCAAGGCGTAGGAAGGCGAGGCAGTGTGGATTCCCTCCACTGGAGGCAGTGCTGAGTTGCACGCTGAGCGTTGGTGGAAGACGTGCCAGGGTGGCTTGAGACCAGTAGAGGCAGTTGTGAGCTGCATTGGGAGATGCCGGAAGGCCCGGCAGTGCCGGTTCAGGCCACTGGAGGGAGTGGTGAGCTGCAGTGCGAGAGTCACTGCAAGCCATGGCAATGCTGCTTGCCACCACTGGAGGCAGTGGCAAGCTGCATTGCAAAACACGCGGGAAGAGGATTCAGTGCAGCCTGTTGGCACTGGGGGCGGTGGTGAGGGGCTGGGTGAGAGACCCTGAAAGGTGAGGCACTGCAGCTTGTTCCTACAGGAGGGAGTGGTGAGCTGTATAGTCTCTGTTTCCCCAGGCTCAAGAGTGATGGTAAGAACCCCTGGAGCCAGGCCCCCACTCAGCATTGTCCTCGTGTCCAGAGGTTTGGTGGTAATGGGCTGTCAGGCTGGTGCAGGAGGGGCCTCCTGGTGGGGGTCTGGAGCTGGGGGGAAACCAGACCCGACTCATGTTGCATTTGGAACCAATAAGTTGAGCATTTTTTTGGAAGAGTAACTTCGCTTCTCCAAAAAGGACAATGGCACTGGGCAATTTTACAATGAGGCTAATTACCACTTAAGAAACAAGCATGTGTCTCTCTTTCTCCCAGGAATTAGAGCAGGTGTGCAGGCCTTAGGTCAGAGGTGCCTGCTTATCCCCACCTGACAACCCTTCTCCACTCTGGCTCCAGGAGACCCAAAGTTTTTAAATCAGCTTCTGAGTCAGTCATGCAGCTTGTCACAGGATGTCAGCGTTCAGAGAAAGTATCAGGTACATTGGGCGCAATGTCACATCCATGTCAGGACGGCAGGTAAAACTTCTCTTTAGCCCCAAACCTGCTGGCCTTTTCTCTTGTCTCTAGTGGAGCCACAAAGTCAGACTGAAGCAGCTGACAGCAATCTAGAGTGGGTGCCAGAGTTCCTGAGTTTCCCTGCAGGGAGCACCTGGCAGGGGATCCCATTTTCTCTGTACATTTCTGGCATACAAAGATATTTGGAACATCTCTTTCCTAGGCAATCCTTTTGATTTGAAAGGGAAGATGAGATTTACGCAGTGTGTGTTTCTAACAGAATATGTTCCTTCATCTAACAGGAATGGCCAGCATCTAGAGTTAGGTGGCTGTTTGCGGTCAGATAGAGACTTGGATGATGTCTTGTCCTTTGTCAAAGGTGATGTTTCCTAATTGATTAGTCTTTTCATCCAAAGAGGTACAATGAGGGCAGAGGGAAAATTCAAAATGATTCCAAGGAGCCTTTGATGATGTAAAAGTGAAGCCTGACATTCTAGTTTTACTAAATGGATCATCTAGATAGTTGGACATGCCATATTTTCTCTGTAGTTTCACTGGTGGTGAAGTCAGAAGGAGAGACTTTGGGAATTCACCTGGGTAGAGGTATGGTGGTAGCTCCTAGGGGCTTGGTGTCAGGAACCCTGGGGTGAATTTCTGTAGCTGCTTGCCTGATGCTGGGTGAGTCAGGTTATCCCACACATTTTCCATTTCCTCCTTAGGAGATTGCTGGCAGGTAATGTTTCACTTAAAGCGTAATTCTTCTGCACTGTCGGTGGACATGCATGCTATTGCAGCCACTCTGGAAAAGAGTATGGTGGTTCCTCCAAAAGCTAAAAACTGAACTACCCTAGGGTCCAGGAATTGCACTTCTAGGTATTTACCCAATGGACACAAAAATGCACATTCAGTGGGGTAGAAGCACCATGATGTTTATAGCAGCGTTATCAATAATAGCGAAACAATGGAGGGAGTCCCAATGTCCATTCACTGATGAATGGAGAAAGAAGATGTGGGAGACATAAATCTCTATCTCTATCTACACACAATGGAATAGGACCCAGCTTCAAAAAGAATGAAATCTTATCACCTGCAAGGATGTGGGTGGACTTAGAGTGGATTAAGCTCAGCAAAATCAGTAGGACAAGACCAATCCCCTATGACTTGACTCCTATGGAATTTTCAGAAAGAAAACAGATGAACATAGTGAGGGGAGAGAGATAGGCCAATGAGGAAAGAGACTCCACCTTAGAGCACAAACCGAGGATTGCTAGAGGGCAGGGATGTAGGGGGAAGGAGTTAAATGGGTGATGGCTCTTAGGGAGGGTATTTGTTGTGATGAGCTCTGGGTGTTCTATGCAGGTGAGGAATCATGAAATCCTACCCCTGAAGCAAAGGAATTAACACTGCATGGAAACAAATTGGATTTGAAGTCAGTGAAGAAAAGAAGAAAACCATGTTCTGCTTCATGAAGAGTGAGGTAAAAATGGAGTGATTTTCGCTCTCCTATTCTGTAGATGATCATTTTCAAACACACTGTGGTAGGATACGGTAGTTTTGTTGCATTAGGAGTCCTCAGAAAGCTGCCATGAAAGATTCAGATCTCAGAGCACGTACATGTTCCATTCATACGTTCCTTACAGTTTGCCCAGGTACAAATGTAATTGGAGAGAAACATGACAAAAGAGGAAAGGAGGTGTTAAGCATTCAGGAGGTAGCCTTTTCTCATGAAAAGTCTTGGGCCAGTGTAATTTTGGAAGGGGAGAGGATCCTGGAGCGTTGCAGCTGACAGGGGAGTTCCAGGTCTGCCTAGAGCTGACAGGGGACCCGCAGGAGAGTGGAGTGCATTCTGCAGGAGGGTGTGGGCAGGGCTGGCTCCAGGGGTGGCAGTGTGTCTCTCATTTAACAGTTGTGACAGGTCAGGGCAGTGAGCAGGGTCCTGGCTGAGGACAGGGGAGGCCCAGGTGGCGAGCTGGCAGAGCCCCTTCTTCTGTGCCACCGGCCTCTCCAGGTCAGACTTCTCCATGTTGCCAGGCCAAGACGTTGGTTTGGGCTTCTTTTTTTTGCGTGTGGGTGAAGTTTCAAAAGTTTGATGGTTGGAATGACGGGTCATCAGAACATCTGTTCCTCTTTTATTTCCTTCTCTTCTTTCAATCACTGAAGCGAATCAGACCTGCTAGTGGAAGGGACAGTCTGTGTGCTTTTCTTTTCTGTTTTCATTCAACAATGGGAAAACAGTCTTCTGAAATAGGCAAAGAATCCCCTGTGGGGGTTCATGTTTTTCTCTTCTGTGAACCACATTCTGATATTCAAAATTATTTTTGAGGGGCACCTGGGTGGCTCAGTTGTTCATTGTCTGCTTTTGGCTCAGGTCATGATCCCAGGGTCCTGGGATCGAGCCACGCATTTGGGCTCCCTGCTTGGCAGGAACCCTGCTTCATCCTCTCCCACTCCCCCTGCTTGTGTTCCCTCCGTTGATGTGTCTCTCTCTGTCAAATGAATAAATAAAATCTTTAAAAAAGAAATTGCCTTTTAAAGTAAAGCACAGCCTCAGAGCTGTGACAGGGTATGGAGTCCTTTGTGCAGGGAAGAAATGGAGGAGGAATGTAGGTTGTTTAGGAGCCTGGGGAGTGGCTCATTGTGTTCCCAATGAAACACAAGCTCCTGTTAGCCTTCCAAGGCGGTAGGTGGGGGGGGGGGGGGGCGGGAAGGTGGTGTCTGTGTGTGGCTGTGTGGCTGCTCACCTGGTGGCCCATCCTGGGCTCTGAAACCTAATCCGGTGAATCACTTGCAACTTTAACTGGGGAATTGATGAAGAAAACAGAATGAGCCCTGGAGGGTGCCTGCATCTTTGCACTCGGACAACTTCATGGAGTGGAGGAGGTCATCACCTGTGAGGTATGTCAGAATCCCTGAGGGTGTGGGCCTTGATTCCTGGGAAGAGATTGTATTTTTATCCTTATCTGAACCAGAGCCATGTTGTCTGGTTATGGAGACCCAGACCTTTACGTGGCCATGTCACGTATTCTTGTTATTTTAAGAAAGCAATATAGACATTGACTTCGAGATCCAAATATCAAAAGGAAAAACACAAGGTCAACTATGTATATGAGGACTGAACTTGTGGTGCCCCTCATTACTATGGGCAATGTCGGGCTACCCGTATGAGAAAGATCACGGAATTCTGTTTGGATAGAAGTGTGCTGTGCCCATGTAGTGTTTGATTCTATCCTTTTCCTTACTTCTCTGAAGGGAAAATAGAGTGGTGACAGGAGTTTGGTTTCTGATATGAAGGAATGGGAGACAAGAGATTTGAAAGAGCAGTGTTCATACTGACATGGTTCTCCGTGCCCGGTGAGTGAGGGTTTGAAGCTTGGACTTGGAAGTGTTGGTGTTCAGGGAGGATGTGGTCCGAGTTGCTGTGGTCAGAGTTGCTCGGCTGGTCTACCTAAACAGACCCATTCCTGCCTTTTGAAGGGCAGCTTAAAGGTGACTCGAAACCCTAGGGCACTAGAGGAATGATCTGGAAGGGACACCTGGGTGGGCCAGTGTAGACAAACCCAGGGAACTCCAGAGCTAAGGATGCACATGTTTCTGAGACTGGAGTTGGCTTCTCTGTGAGCAGCAGTGAGCTGGGGAGGAAAGCAGTCTCTGGGTCCTGGGAGTCACCATGTCAGCAGGTGTGAGCCTGGCAGGGAAGACAGATCAGATCTCTGGGACATTGTGAGGCCGTGGCGGTGGCCTTCGCTCTTGACGCACAGACCAGCTTGCTCCGGGGACAGGTCTGTTCTCCCCAGCCAGCCCTCCTGCTGCTGCAGATGTGATAGGGAACTTGCTTCCTGTTCAGCTCTCCAGCCCTCATCTCAGCAGGGGGCTTGGTGGGAAGCAGCCCACAGGCAGTCTTATGGATTCTTGCCCAGAGTGCCCCTTGCTTCCTCGGACAAGGTACCACAGGTGTCCTCTGCCTGGTGCCTGTGAATTCAGCCAGCAGAAGCTCTTCTTCCAGAGCCACGCCCCCGAGAAATCCTCCACTCTCCTGTGCTGTGCGGAAGAGGCCGGTTTTCATTTGGAACTGAAATCTCAGCTCCTGCCATGAGGTTCCAAGGCCACACGGCACACCAGTCTCCTTGAAGCTCCAGCTCCACCTGGGGCCTGACATGTGAGACTGACACCGATCCTGGGCAGCTGCTGCTGCAGGCTCCTTCCTGAAAAGTGTGCAGCAAAGCCTGGTTTGTGGTGACGTCCCAGGAAAGAGGGACAGGTGCACCATTCTGCCCCAGCACAGGAGGATGCCAGATGTCAATCACAGGTGGCTGGTGCAGGGAGGAGAGATGTCTGTTTCCCAGGACCTTGGCCAGAGGGAGGTTTGGACCCTGGGATGCTTCTCTGCTCAGCTTTCTCAGATGAGCACATCAGGCAAGGGGAGGATGTGTGTGTGCTCACCTGGAATCGAGGAAAGTGTCTGGTTTCAGGTTTCGTGTGCAAGTGGATTCCTCTTATGGCTCATTTTACTGATGGTCTTCAGGGTGCCACAGGGGGGCCCATTGTCCTGGGCATCCTGGCTGTGCTAGAGCTCTGCTCACCTTTCCCCCCGGGGCTCTGGACTAGGCAATTGGAGGGAGTCTGTGGTGAAACCATCCAAATAGGGCTCTTCTTCCCCCTTGCAGAGATGGTGTGGTGACTGTGATAACTGCTCTGGAAATAGAAAGCAGGAGACAGGGTTGGGGTGCTGCAGGGGGGGTGGCGGTGATGCTTGCTATTCACATAGGGGCCAGGTGGGTCTTCACTAGGAAGGTGACGCTTGAGTCAAGATCGAAAGAAGGTGAGTGATCTCACATCAAGAGCCTTATAAATGGAAGGGAAAGCATATGCAAAGGCCCTGGGGCAGGAGCATACCAGGTATATCCAGGAGCAGCAAGCCCTGTGGCCACAGGAGATAGCTTAGGACATGACCTCAGAGAGGTGACGGTAGGGTGACAAAAGCCATTGCAGGGCCATGAGTCCATGGGACCCTGTTTCCCTGGGCCATCCTGGCTATAGTGATGAGAACAGATGACACAGGGTTGAGGATGGGCAAGGGAGGTCAGTGATGAAGCTTTTCCAGGAACTCGGGCAAGAGATGGGCTCCAGTGTGGCCAGACAGGTGGTCTTGGAAGGAGGGGTTAGTACTATTCCAGGTACCTATTGAAGATGGAGTTAAGGAGGAATTGAGGTAACTCCAAGCTCTTGTGGGCTGTCCTGAGTGAGGCGAAGGAGGAGGTTTCTGGGGGTAGGAGGTAGTCCGTGTTCCACCTGCTGAGGAAGGTGCCTTTCACAGTGGACCTGCAGATGTTTGTGTCCAGGAGAACTCTGAACTTCTACCCCCTCAGCAACTTTCAAGTACATGTCTCTCCCACTTTTCTCAAAGTTCATGATAAGACACTTGGCTTTTTTTTTTTGGAGAGACCTATGTAATTACCCAGATCTAATAGCAGGAAGAACCCTGAAGAGGATTTCCCTATTATGAAAAAGTGAAGAAGTGGGCATCGCATTCAGCATCTGTTTTGTGGGGAACCACCACAGAGGTGGCAGCACCCCAACCAGTTCCTTCCTGAGCACAGCTCTCCACGTCCAGCCACCAGAGCTTTGAATTGTGTCTGTGAGCATCTGCTGTGCTTTATCTCCACTTATTTTGGGCATCCATTAGCATGTTGTGTCCCGAGTTCAAAGAAGAGCCAAAGAGAAGGAACTTTTGGTGTCTGAGCATGCTCACTCATTTTTCTGTAACAATGAATGGTAATTCCTTTTTCTGTTTACACCATTCTGCTGTGAAAGGTTTCCTAGGAACACTGTACTTTCAAATACTGGCGGAACCTGTACCCCATCCTACAGGGTTAGCTTTTGTCTCCATGCTGCACAGAACATTCCATGACTTGTGGATTTTATCACTCAAACATGGCACCTTTGACTACCGTCACCCATTTCCCCCTGCCATCCCTGAATCTGGCAACCACCCATCTGTTCTCATTATCTATGCATTCATAATTTTTTTTCCATGTGGAATGTCCATGAGAGCCTCTGGTGTTTGTCTTTCTGTGTCTGAGTTACTTAGCATAAGGCTGCCAAGGTCAGTGTTTCCATGTCTGGTTATTGTGAATAATGCTGCCGTGAACATGAGAGTGCATCTCTCTCTTGGAGGGAGTGTTTTTGTGTTCACCAAAGATATACTCAGTAGAGCAATTACCAGGTCATGTGGTAGTTGTATTAATTTTTTTCCTGGAACCTCCACAGCATTTGTCACAGCGGCTGCACCCATTTCCATTCCCACCAACAGTGCACAGCGTCCCCTTGTGTACACATCCTTGACCACAACGGTTGTAGGTCTCTGGGACGATTGCCGTTCCCACAATTGTGAGATGATAGTTGATGGCGGTTTTGACTTCTGTGTCCCTGATGACAATTAGTGATGTTGAACAACTTTCTCTATGTCTGTTGGCCACATGTATGCCATTGTTGGAAAGTATCTATTCCCATATTCCCCCCAGTTTTTATTCCATTTTTGTTTGGATTTGAAGGAGTGTTCTGCGTATTTTGGATATTAGCCTCTTCTCACACATAGGATGTGCAGATATTTTTTCTCCTTGGGGAGGTTGCCTTTAAGCGTTTGATGGTTTCTTTTGTCATGCAGAAATTTCAGTTTGATGTCCTTACATTTGTTTATATTGCTTTTGTACCTTTCCTTTTAGCGTCTGATGTAAGAGACTCTTCACCAAAACCAGTATCGAGAAACTTACTATCTGGATTATGGATTCAGTTCTTACGTTCAAGTCATTCATCCATTCATAATTTGTGTGTGCAGTGTAAGAAGGTGATTCAGTCACATTCTTCCACATTTAGTGTCCAGTTTTCCCAGTACCGTTCACTGAAGAGACAATCCTTTCCCCATTGTATATTTTCTGCTGCTATGTCATAAGTTAAGACCATACATGTGTGGTTTAGTTTCTGAGGTTTCTCCTTTCTTTCTTTTCATTCCTTTCCTTTTTGTTTCATTTTGTTTCATTTCTTTCCATTTTTCCTTTCCTTTTGTTGTGCCCGAGTTTTCGCATCCGAGAGACCACCAAGGAGCCAAGCACCAATGCAATCACTAGAGGGTTTATTTGACAAGCTTAAGCTTGGGCCTAAGTATACCCAACACAGTGGAGTGGGGACTTGGACCCCGAGCTTAGGTAAGGCGGGGGTATTTATGGGTTCCTGTTACTAAAGCAGGGTGGGGCTTCCTGGAACCAAAGCAGGGTGGGGGAAAGTTCAACCCTTGGGCACAGGGGTCTGAGATGGCTGCCAGAGCCAAGGCTAAACCTGAGGTGGGATGGCCTTAATTTTTCTCAGCCTCCACACTTTCCTCTTTCTCTCTTTTCTTTCTTTCCCTTCTTTTCTTCTTTCTTTCTTGTTTTCTTTGTTCTTTCTTTCTGGTCTTACCATTTATTTGTTGGGAAAATATTTTTCCTGTCAGAATATATGCAGTGTGGACTTCAATTATAATGTCTTCATACTCTTTGGTAGGACTTTTCTCTGAAAACTGTGTTTTTGTAAATGAGTAGCTGGATCTGTAGCTTTCACCAGGTTGCACATTTGGCAGAACTACTTAAGTAGTATTCTGTTCTTCCATCAGACGCCAGATTGTGTCTGATTGTCTTCTTTTGTTATGTTCTCAGTTGTGATGATGGTTATCTATGTGTACTTTTCTGTGGTAGGTTTATTAAAGTGAATTTAATTTTTCTTAAAGACGTGGATTCTAAACCATCCTTATTTTATAATACATATGTATATAAAACAGCATGTTTAAAGAAATGCATTTATTGGAAGCAAATGTTGGAACAGGACATCAATATTATTAATTCCCACTCAGAGTTAATAATTTTATCAGAGCGGGCGCCTAGGTGCCTCAGTTGGTTAAGCGACTGCCTTTGGCTCAGGTCATGATCCTGGAGTCCCATGATCAAGTCCCACATCAGGCTCCCTGCTCGGCAGGGAGTCTGCTTCTCCAGCTGACCTTTCTTCTCTCATTCTCTCTCCCTCAAATAGATAAATAAAAAATTTTAAAAAAAATAATTCTGGGGCACCTGGGTGGCTCAGTGGGTTAAAGCCTCTGCCTTCGGCTCAGGTCATGATCCCAGAGTCCTGGGATCGAGCCCCGCATCGGGCTCTCTGCTCAGCGGGGAGCCTGCTTCCTCCTCTCTCTCTGCCTGTCTCTCTGCCTGCTTGTGATCTCTGTCTGTCAAATAAATAAATAAAATCTTTTAAAAAAATAAAAAAATAATTCTATCAGAACTGAGTTTAAATATACCTTTAATATACGAATGAATAAACTTTTCCAAGAGTACTGTGATTATCAGTTTCTGAGCTTTCTGTCATATTCCATTGACATGTGTGTCTGTTTTTCTGCCAGTACCATACTATTCTGATGACAACAGCTTTGTAATATAGCTTGAAATTGGAGTGTGGTGACTCCAGGTGGCTTAGTCACTTGTTTGCTTGGCCGCTTGTATTCATTCATTCTTTCTTTCTTTCTTTGTATCCATGAGATTATTTATTTATTTTTACTTAGTTTATATTTGTATTCTAAATGTTTTTCTTTCACTTCTTTTTTATTATGATCATATAATGTGCTATTTGTTTCAGGGGTACAGGTGAGATCCTTCTGTTTTACACACCACACAGTGCTCACCATAGCACATACCCTCCCCATGCCCATCACCAGCCACCCCATTCTCCCACCCGCCTCCCCTTCAGAAACCCTCTGTTTCCTGAGATTGTGTCTTTTGCTTTGACTCCCTCTCTGGTTTCATCTTGCTTCCTTCCTCTATTCTCCTATGATCCTTTGTCTTGTTTATTAAATTCCACTTATTATTGAGATCATATGATAATTGTCCTTCTCTGATTGACTTACTTCATTTAGCATAATACCCTCTATCCATCCATGTCATTGCAAATGGTAAGATTTCATTTTTTGATGGCTGCATAATATTCGATGCTATATATATCCATACAGATCCATTCATCTGTGGAGGGACGTCTGGACTCTTTGCATACTCTGGCTCTCGTGGGCATTGCTGCTATAGACATTGGAGTGAAGGTGACCCTTCAGATCACTACATTTGTATCTTTGGGGTAAATACCCAGCAGTGCAATTGCAGGGTTGTAGGGAAGCTCTATTATCAACTTCTTGAGGAATCTTCACACTGTTTTCCAGGGTGGCTTCACCAGCTTGCATTCCCACCAACAGTATAAAAGGGTTCCCCCTTCCTCCAATCCCTCACCAACACCTGTCATTTCCTGACTTATTCATTTTAGCCATTCTGACTGATGTAAGGTGGTATCTCATTATAGGTTTGATTTGTATTTCCCTAATGTCGAGGGATATTAAGCAATTTATTTGTCTGTTGGCCATCTGGATGTCTTCTTTGGAGAAGTGTCTGTTCATGTTCTCTGCCTATTTCTTGATTGGATTATTTGTTCTGTGGGTGTTGAGTTTGGTAAGTTCTTTCTAGATTTTGGGTACAAGCCCTTTATCTGATATGTCATTTGACATCTCTTGTTCTTTTTGTTGTCTTTTGCTTTTGTTGACTATTTCCTTTGCTGTGTAAAAGCTTGCAATCTTGATGACATCCCAACAGTTCACTTTTACCTTTGTTTCCCTTGCCTTTGGAGACGTGTCTAGCAAGAAGTTGCTGTGGCTGAGGTCACAGAGGTTGCTGCCTCTGTTCTCCTTGAGGATTTGGATGAATTCCTGTCTCACATTGAGGTCTTTCATCCACTTGGAGTCTATTTTTTTGTATGTGGTATAAGGAAATTGTCCAGTTTCATATTCTGTATATGGCTGTCCCATGTTCTCAGCACCATTTGTTGAAGACACTTTTTCTTTTCTAATTGGATATTCTTTCCTGCTTTGGGGAAGATTAGTTGACCCTGGAGTTGAGGGTCCATTTCTGTTTCTCTATTCTGTTCCATGGATCTGTGTGTCTGTTTTTGTGCCAGGGCCATACTGTCTTGATATTACAACTTTGTAATAGAGCTTGATGTCTGCAATTGCGTTGCCACCAGCTTTGGTTTTCTTTTCCAACACCCCTTTTCAGGGTCTTTTCTGTTTCCACAAAAATTTTGGGATTATTTATTCTAGTTCTGTGAAAAATGTGGATGGTATTTTGATAGGGATTGCATTGAATCTGTGGATTGTTCTGGGTAGCATAGACACTTTCACAATATTTGTTCTTCCAATCCATGGGCATGGAACATTTTTCCATTTCTTTGTGTCTTCCTCCATTTCTTTCATGACTATGGTATGGTTTTCTGAGTACAGATCCTTTGTCTCTTTCGTTAGAAGGATTCCTAAGTATCTTATGGTTTTGGGTGCAATTATACATGGTATTGACTCCTTAATTTCTCTTTCTTCTGTCACACTGTTGCTGCAGACAAATACAAGTAATTTCTGTGTATTGATTTTATATCCTGCCACTTATTATGGAATTCCTGGATGAGTTCTAGCAATTTTGGGGTGGAGTCTTTTGGGTTTTCCACGAAAAGTATCCTATTGTCTGCAAAGGGTGAGAATTTGACTTCTTCTTTGCTGATTCAGATGCCTTTTCTTTCTTTTTGTTGTACGATGGCTGAGGCCAAGAATTCTAGTACTATGTTGAACAATAGTGATGAGAATGGGCATCCCTGTCATGTTCCTGACCTGAAAGGAAAAGCTCCCAGTTTTCACCATTGGGAATGATGTTTTCTGTGGGTTTCCCATAGGTGGTCTTTATGATGTGGAGGCATGTGCCCTGTATCCCTCCACGGTGAAGAGTTTGGATCAATGCATTAATTTGTCAAATGGTTTTTCTGCATCTCTTGAGAGGATTCTATGGTTCTTGTTCTTTCCTCTATTAGAGTAGTGGATTCCATTGATTGATTTGCAGTTGTTGAACCACCCTCACAGCCCAGGAATAAATTCAATTTGGTTGTGGTGAATCATCCTTTTAATGGGCTCTTGGATCCTATTGGCTAGTATGTTGGTGAGAATTTTTGCATCCATATTCATCAGGGAGAGTGGTCCATAATTCTCCTTTTGGGTGGGGTCTTTGTCTCGTTTTTGGGACCGAGGTAATGCTGGCCTTATCAAAAGGGTTTGGAAGTTTTCCTTCCAGTTCTATTTTTTTGAAAAGTTTCAGAAGAAGATGTAGTAAATCTTCTTTAAATGTTTGGTAGAATTCCCCAGGGAAGCCATCTGGCGCTGGGCTCTTGTTTCCTGGAGGATTTTTGATGACTGCTTCAATTTAGTCACTGATTATGAGTCTTTCAGGTTTCCTTTTCTTCCTAGTTCAGTTTTGGTCATTTCTATGTTTCTGGGAATGCATCGTTTTTTTTTTCAAGACTGCCTGATTTTTTGACATAGAGTTGCCATCCTATGTTCTAATAATTGTTTGTATTCTTTGGTGTTGGGTGTGATCTCTCCTTTTTGATTCATGATTTTATTGATTTGGGTCCTTTCTGTGTTCTTTTTCAGAAGTCTGGCCAGGGGTGTATCTATCTTTTTTTTTTTTTTTAAAGATTTTATTTATTTGTTTGACAGAGAGAGATCACAAGTAGGCAGAGAGGCAGGCAGAGAGACAGGAGGAAGTAGGCTCCCTGCTGAGCAGAGAGCTTGATGTGGGGCTTGATCCCAGGACCCCGGAATCATGACCCGAGCCGAAGGCAGAGGCTATAACCCACTGAGCCACCCAGGCACTCCTGTTTCCATGAATTTTTAAAATTCATCTTGAATTGACTGGTTGACCCATACACCTGTATTTGAGTTCATTTCACTTTTCCTCTTGTGATTGAGTTTCGTTTTCAAAGCATTGTGGTCTGAAAATATGCAGGGAATGATCCCAATCTTCTGGGATGAGAATGAACATGGTGGCCTCCCTATATCTGGCCCTGGAGCTGGGAGTTCAAGGCTGCACTCATTAGTGCACCCTCACAGAAAAGCGGTCAACCCTTCGTGTCTCCCTGGTCTCTGTTCACACTCCATGCTCACTGGTCCTGTGACCAAGCATTTCAGTCTCTGGCACACAACCCTGTTTGGAGTCCCCAAACCCAGAAGACTCCTGCAGCATGCTCAGACACCACTCCTCCTGGGGGAGGAAGGGGACTCTCCCCATTTGTGCCACTTCTTGGGCCCCTTCTCAAAGAGCAATAGCTAGACGGTGCTGTGGATCACAGTTTCTGGCAACCGTCAGCTTCGAGCCCACTCCTGAGCTCACTTTTTGCAGCCGGCTTTTGTGCTCTGATGCCTGGGAGCTCTGCTGCCCTCAAGCACCCCTGGCCTTCCTGGGACCCCAAGGATCCTGAGACCACACTGTCCCATTGAGGGTTCCACCCCCTGCCCAGCCGCCAGAGTGACATCCATCACCAGGGCAGACTTCCAGAAGTTCCAATTTTGTGCTCTGCTGCCCCTAGCACTTGGCAGTAGCCACTGACAGAGTCTCCCTCCCCCCAGGGTTTATCTTCCCACCTATCAGCTTAGACTCCCTTTTCTCTACTTCCTACCATGTGGAAAGTGGTTGCTTTTCTGCTTGTAGAGTTGCTGCTATTCTTTTCTCAGATCTATGCTTGAATTTGCAGGTGTTCAGAATGGTTTGATAGCTCTCTAGCTAAATTCCTTGTGCCAGATGAAATGAAGGTGTCCTACTCCCCTGCCAACTTGGACTCTCTCTCTCTTCCTCTTTCTCCAGATTGCTTTGGATATGGTGGACATGTTAACATTATTAAGTCTTCCAGTTAATGAGCATGGCATATGCTTCCATTTCTTTGTTTCATCTTCCAAATCTTTGGCCCATACATTCACCCACCAACACGCACATATTTTTCCTTCCTTTTCCACCCTGTGTTCAGTATACCAGGTCTTCCTCATTCTTGGTTACTTTTATTCTTCAATTTATTTTGCTTGATGTGATTGTCAATGGCATTGCTTTCTTCATTTCTCTTTGTGGAAGTTGGTCATCAGTATATAGAAATACAAGTTAGGGCATGTGGGTGGCTCAGTCAGTTAAGTGTCTGCTTTCAGGTCATGTCATGATCCTGGGGTTCTGGGAATGAGTCCGGCATTGGGCTCCCTGCTCAGCAGGGCATCTGCTTTTCCTTGACTCTCTGCTGCTCCCCCTGCTTGTGCTCTCTCTCTCTCTGTGTCAAATAAATATATTCTTTAAAAAAAAGAAATGCAACATGTCTCTGTATATTGACTTTGTATCCTGCAACTTTACTGAATTTATTTGTTCTAATTTATTCAAATTTTCAAATTTGTTTGTTTTTTAATAAACCAATTTATTTTTTGTGAACTCCTTAGGGATTTCTTTTTTTTCCCCCCTTAGGGATTTCTGCATATAGTATCCTGTCATCTGCAAATAGTGACAATTTTCTTTTCCTATTTAGATATCTTTCTTTTCTTTTCTTTTTTTTTTTTTTTTTTTTGTCTAAATGGTTTGGCAAGGGCCTTCAATACAATGATGAATGAAAGTGTTAAGAGTGGGCATCTTTATCTCGTTCTTGCTGGTAGTGGGAAAGTTTTCAGCATTTTACCCTCAAGTATAACGTCAGCTGTGGGTTTTTCATATAGGGCTTCTGTTTGGTTGAGGTGTGTTTCCTCAGTACCCAGATGGTTTAGAGTCTTTATCATAAATGCATATTGAATCTTGTCAAGTGTTCTTTCTGCTCTATTGTAATGATCTAGGATTCTTATCTTTTATTTTGTTAAGGTGGTGTGTGCTATTGGTGGATGTGCAGATGTGGAATCATCCTTGCATCCCTGGAATAAATTCCATTGGATCACATTGTGTGATTCTCCTGATGGATTGTTGAACTGATGTTGCTGATAATTGGTTGAGGATTTTTGCCTCTCTGTTCATGAGGGATATTGGCCTTTCCTTTTCTTGCAGCATCCTTGTCTTGTTTTGGTAGCAGGGTACTATTGCCTTCACATAATGAATTTGGACTTATGCCCTTCTCTCCCTTGGTAAAAACAGTTTAGGAAGGGTTGGTATTAATTCTTCTTCTACCGTCTGGTTGAACTCCTCAGTGAAAGTGTCTGGTCTTGGGCATTTGCTTGTTGGGAGGATTTGATTATCAAATCAATCTGTTTACTGGTGATCAGTCTGTTCAGATTTTTTTTTCCTTCACAGTTCATTCTATGTTGTTGTCAGGAACTTATCCATTTCTTCTAGGTTGTCCAAGGTGTTGCCTTCTACTTGCTCATAGTACTCTCTAACGATCCTTTGTATTTTTGTGGTATTCCTTGTAATAGCTCAAGTTTCTTTCTTTTTTTTTTTTTAAGCTTTTCACATTTTTAATTTAAATTCAATTAGCCGAGGCATAGTTTTTGATGGAATGGTCAATGATTCATTAGTTGTATGTAACACCCAGGGCTCGTCACCACATGTTCCCTCCTTAATACCCATCATCTAACTACCCCGCCCCCCAACCTACCTCTCTTCCAGTTTGTTTCCTATGATTAAGAGTCTCTCATGGTTTGTCTCCCTCTCTGATTTCTTCCCATTCAGTTTTCCCTTCCTTCCCCTGTGGTCCTCCACACTATTCCTTGTGTTCCCCATAAGAGTGACACCATACAATTATTGTCATTCTCTGCTTGACTGATTTCATTTAGCATCACCCCCTCCAGTTCCATCCATGTCGATGCAAATGGTGGGCACTCATCCCTTCTGATGGCTGAATACTATTCTACAGTATGAATGTACAACATCTTCTTTATCCATTCCTCTGTTGAAGGACATCTCTACTCCTTCCACAGTTTGGCTCTTATGGACATTGCTGCTATGAACATTGGGCAGCATGTGCCCCTTCTTTTCACTGCATCTGTATCTTTGGGGTAAATACCTAGGAGTGCAATTGCTGGATCATAGGGTAGCTCTATTTTTAACTTTCTGGAACCTCCACGCTGTTTTCCAGAGTGACTGCACCAGCTTGCATTCCCACCAACAGTATAAGAGGGTTCCCCTTTCTCCACATCCTCACCAAGAGTTGTTTCCCGTCCTGTTAATTTTAGCCATTCTAACTGCTGGAAGGTGGTAGCTCATTGTGGTTTTGAATTGCCTGATGACAATTGATGTGGAGCATTTTTTAATGGACTGCTGTCCATTTGTGTGTCTTCTTTGGAGAAGTGTCTCATTCTGTCTCTGCCCATTTCTTGAGTGGTTTCTTTGTTTCTTGGGTGTTGAGTTTAGCAGTTCTTTATAGATCTTGGATACCAGACCTTTATCTGTCATGCCATTTGCAAATATCTTCTCCCATTCTGTAGGTTGCCCTTTGGTTTTGTTAATTGTTTCCTTTGCTGTCCAGAAGCTTTTTACCTTGATGGAGTCTCAATTGTTTATTTTTGCCTTTGTTTCCCTGGCCTTTAGAGACATGTCTTGCAAGAAGTTGCAGTGCCCAAGATTGAAGAGGTTGTTATCTTTATTCTCCTTTAGGATTTTGATACGAGACAGGAATCAATTATCTTTCCTTCCTGATTGTATTTGAGCCCTCTTTCATTCTTGGTGAGTCTAGCTAAAAGTTTGTCAGTTTTGTTTATCTCTCAAAAAAGGCAGCTCGTATTTTCATTGATATTTTGTCTTTTTAGTCTCCAATGGATTTATTTCCACTTTCCTTTTTGTTATTTCCTTCTATCTACTTATTTGAGGGTTGTTCCCCCCCCCCACTTCTTTTCCATGTATATTAGGTTGGTTATTGGAGAACTTTCAGATGGATTGATGAGGACCTGAATTTCTTTGAACTTCCCCCTTAGAACCACTTTTGCTGCATCCCATAACTTTTAATAGGGTCTCTTTTTCTTTTGTTTTGTTTTCTTTTGTTTCAAGGTACAAATCAAAATTTTCTTTTGATTTCTTATTTGACTATTGGTTCTTTAATAGCATGTTGTTAAATTTCCACATACTTGTGACTGTTCCATTATCTTCTTGTGACTGATTCCCACTTTCATACTATTGTGGTTGGACAAGATTTGACCCAGAGCATGAAGGGAGCATTCAGTTTAAAGGTTAGTTTCCTGGGGTATTTACTTTTTTTTTTTTTAGGGTTTTATTTATTTATTTGACAGAGAGAGATCACAAGTAGGCAGAGAGGCAGGCGGCGGGGGTATGGGAAGCAGGCTCCCCACCAAGCAGAGTCCCTAATGCGGGACTTGATCCCAGGACCCCGGGACCATGACCTGAGCCAAAGGCAGAGGCTTTAACCCACTGAGCCACCCAGGTGCCCCTCCTTTCCTGAGGGCAGACCACAACTTCCAGGGGGACAGAGGAAGGTTTTGAAAGACTGGAGGGGAGGTGTTAGAATTACTGATTAGTACCATGCAGACTGTGTACCACTGTTCACATTGTAGCCCCGATGGACTTGTACTTCCTTAAAAACATTTTCCAGGAGGTGCAGGGTGGCCTTCTCCAACAGAAAGGTGCCATGTGGGTTCATGGCATGGCCCCAAGTCATAAAGCAGGATGTATGGTTAATTGGGGGATCAGAACCTGACTTTCTGTAGGAAGTGACAGAAACAGGGCATGGTGAGTTTCATGACAATAACTAAGGTCCTAAGTGACCCACTGGCTGATGGTGTGGGTGGGGAAGTTGGGCCTGTGGTCTGTCTCATCAGAACCTGTAGAATTCAGGGACACCCTCCTGTCTGTTGAGTTGTGTGGAGACAGGTAGACAGCAGTCTCTGGCCAGGCACGAGGGTCATACTAGACCGCCACTGGAGGAACAGTGTGGGGTGGGAGCCAGTGCTCCATTTCCATGAAAACCGATCGGGATCTGGTGACTGTGACTCCTAGCAGCAGCATGGGGAGAGGAGGGCAGTGGCAGTGCACACTTCCTAGGGTTGTGGTCAGCACTAAACTGGAGTCCACTGAAGGGAACCATGCTTGGCACAGAAGGCGCCCAGTCACTGTAGCTGTGGGCACTGTGCCTGTGGCACTTTCATGCCAGGGCTCTCATGCTACCGCCTCCTACTTTTCATCATTTTCATGGTCATGAGCCTCTGCCCTCGTCCCATAGCCCCCAGGAGTATTGCCCTCCCTCCATCTGGCCCTCATCCTCTGTCTTGTGCAAGCCGATGCCAGGGTAGCCTTCTCAAGAGGCAGCTCTGTCAGTCCCCTGATGGAACACTTCCATTGGTCCCCTGTGAGGTGAGGACGATGCCTGCCCTGGAAGGAGGCTGCAGGTTCCCAATCAAGAGAGCCACATCTTCCTTTTCAGGCTGGCTTGCCCTCCCCTCAGTCTTCCTCAGGGAAGCTGTCATACTTCATCAGGTGACCGCTCTGACCTTAAAAACCAATACTGTTTTGTGTGTCTCCATGCCTTAGTTCTTCCATGGCATGTCTTTCAAACCTCTCAGTGGGTTTTCAGGAGTCCTGCAGGGCTGCCTGCTCAAAGAGGGGATGACCTTGGAGGGCCAGCCTTTCCTGCCACCACCTTCTGCATGTCCCTGAGCCCTGGAGCCAGCTGCCCCACTGAGTGCTGAAGGGCCCGAGCCAGCCCACCCTGAGCCCAGGCTGTGTCAGCAGTGCAGACTGATGATGTGTGCAGGAGCGGTGGGCAGGTGGCATGGGCCAGGGGCAGGCAGTTCCTCTTTCTTATTCCTTCCCCCTCTTGCTCCAGAGGTAGCTCAGAGCAGCCTCCACACCCCACATCCCAAGATCCCTTGACCTGTGCCTCCTGCATTCAGCTGGTGACCTTGGTGGCTTCCCGTTGCTTCTGTGTCCCACACCCGCACCCATGGCAGTTCCTGGATCAGGGAGGGATTGTACCCTTGTCTGTACTTGACCCTCTTCCTATCCCGCACTGAGCCCACCCACATTTGTGTCTTCCATGGATGTGCTTGGAAGCAAGCTCGTCCACAGGAAATCTCGTAGCCACATGGATCCAAGTAACAACCACTGAATTAGTGATCCAGGACAGAGAACAAACCAGCTCTGAAACCTGTCCCACGCTCTGTGACCATCTCATACTAACACAGACACAGTAATAGCTTTCTGGATAATGACATGGCATCTTTCTCTACTTAAACTCTGTTGAATTCATAGGTGCTGACCCTGGATGGAAAGGGACCATGGCTCCTCTGGGCTAGGATTAACAGGTAAAATGTAGGAATTCAGTGAAATTTGAATTCCAGGCACAGAGTGAATAAATATTGTCAAGGAAATACTCCCAAGTAGGACATAGGAACATTGTGTACCAAAGCTTTTTCAGATGGGTTACTGAAAGAAAAATCGTGTTTATTGTTTATTTTAATTCCGGTCAAGTTAGCATGCAGTGTTATATTAGTTTCAGGTGTGCAGTAGCGTGAGTCAGTAATTCTGTATATCACTCCCTGCTCACCGAGACAAGTGTGCGCTGAGTCCCCTTCATCTGTTTCAATCATCTCTCCTCCACCTCCACCTTGCTAGCCATCAGTTTGTTCTCTGTTGTTAAGAATCTGTATTTTGGTTTGTCTCTTTTTTCTCCTTTATTGATGTATGTTTGTTTCTTCAATTCTACACAAGAGTGACATCATATGGTATTGTCTTTCTCTGACGGACTGATTTCACTTAGGATAATCCTCTCTAGATCCATCTGTGTGGCTGCAAATGGCAAGATTTCATTCTTTTTATGGCTAAGTAATATTCCACTGTGTGTGTGTGTGTGTGTGTGTGTGTGTGTGTGTACACATCTCTCAGCTCATTTAGCACTTTATCAATGGACACTTGGAGTGTTTCCATATTGTGATCTTGTAAATAATGCTGCAAGAAACATAGGGATTGCATGTATCCTTTTGAGTTATTGTTTTTGTATGCTCTGGGTAAATACCCAGTAGTGTGGTTGCTGGATCGTAGGGTAGCTCTATTTTTAACATCTTGAGGACCCTCCAAACTGTTTTCCAGAGTGGCTGCAGCAGAATGTTTTTTGACCAACAGTGCACAAGGTCTCCCCCTTTTCCACATCCTCCCAGCCTCTGTCATTCTTGTGCCATTGATGGGATTCATTCTGACAGTATGTGCTAATATCTCATTATACTTCTGATTTGCATTTTCCTGAGCTGGGGTGATGGTGAACATCTTTTTATGGGTCTGTTGGCCATCTCTATTTCTTCTTTTGAGAAATGTCTGTTTGTGTCTTCTGACTATTTTTTAACTGGATTATTTGTTTTTTGGGTGTTGAATTGTATCCATTCTATATATTTTGGACACTATCCCTTTGGACACTAAGATATTTGCAAATATCTTCTCCCTTTTAGTAGGTTGTCTTATTATTATTACTTTTTTCTTCCTAGTTCTTCTGCTGTGCAGAAACTTTTTATTTTGATATAGTCCCAGTTGTTTATTTTTGCTTTTATTTCCTTGGCCTCAAGAAACAGTCTAGAAAAATGTTGGTTTGATCCATGTCGAGAAGATACTGTTGGTGTCCTCTTATAGGATTGTTATGGTTTCAGGTCTTCCACTGAGGTCTCGAAACTGTTTTGTGTTTGTGTGTCTGTATGGCATAAGAAAGCAGAGTAATTACATTCTTCTGTGTGTAGCTATCAAGTTTTCCCAGCACCATTTGTTGTAGAGACTGTCCTTTTCCTTTTCAATATTCTTGCCTGCTTTGGGGAAAATTAATTGGCCACACAATTGTGGGTTTATATCTGAGCTTCTATCCTGTTCCTTAGGTCACTGTGTGTATTTTTGTGCCGGTGCCATACTGTTAGGATGACTACAGCTTTGTAGTATAACTTGAAATCTGGAATTGCGACTCCTCCAGCTTTGTTTTTCTTTCTTAACATTACGTTGGCTGTTCGGTATCTTTGGTGGTTCCATAGAGATTTTTAGGAGTGTTTGCTCGAATTCTTTTTGTTTAACTGAATGTAAATGCGCCAACTTCTATTACATCATTAGTTTCAGATGTAGTGTTCAATAATAGATCAGGTGTGCATAACCCCCAGTGCTCATTGCATCACGTGCCCTCCTTAATGCCCATCACCCAGTTACTCCATCCCCCACCCACTTCCCCTCCAGCAACCCTCAGTTTGTTTCTGTAATGAAGAGTCTCTCGTGGTTTTTCTCCCTCTCGGATGACTTCCCATTCAGTTTTCCCTCCCTTACCCTCTGATCCTCTGTGGTGTTTCTCCTATTTCACATATGAGTGAACTCATGTGCTGATTGTCTTTCTCTGATAGAGTTACTTTGCTGAGCATAATACCCACCAGTTCCAGCCAGGTGGATGTGATGGTAAGTCTTCATCCTCTCTGATGGCTGAATAATATTCCATTGTAGATATGAACCACGTCTTCTTTATCCATTCATCTGTCCATGGACATCTGGGCTCTTTCCGTAGTTTGTCTACAGTTGGATAATGCTGCAGTGAACATTGGGGGCAGGTGCCACTACTTTCACTCAATCTGTATCTTTGGGGTAAATTCCTACCAGTGCAATTGTGGGCCATAGGGTAGCTCTATTTTTAAGTTCTTGAAGAAACTCAATAACATTTGGCAGAGTGGCTATACAAGCTTGCATTCCCACCCACAGTGTGAGAGGGTTCCCCTTTCCCCACATCCTTGCCAACACTTGTTGTTCCCTGCCTTGATGATTTTAGCCATGCCAGCTGTTAAAAGGTGGTATCTCATTGAAGTTTTGATTTGTATTTCCCTTATGGCTATTGATGTGGAGCACTTTTTTGTGTGTCTCTTGGTCTCTTGTATGTCCTTTTGGGAGAAAGCTCTCTACATGTTTTCACCTATGTAGTCCCAGGAGCATGGAAGGTGTGATCTGCTTAGATATGGAGACCTTCAGAGACATCTGAATTGAGGGCTAGAGTTAAAGAGAGTATCAGGCTCAGGCCTTGCATTCAGTATGGTATGAAAGAATAAACAGGCAGGGATTGGTTCAAGATGTCTTCAGATTTCTCCTGCTCTAAATCCTTTCTGGAGTTCTAAAAGGCATGATTTCTGACTTTGTTGTAGGATGAGCCCTCTGCTTCATTCAGGTGTCAGCATTCCTTGGGGATTTGGAGTTAGCCCTCCAGGAGTGGTCCTTTAAAAAGCCTACCTAGGGTTAGGATTGGGGCCTAGGATCATGGCAGGTTCAACCTGCCAGGTGTGTGGCAAGACTCCTAGAGGGCTGAGTTGAGGTCATTGGTCAGGGTGAGTTTTAGGTCCCAGCAGCCGTTGAATGTGGGGGTGGCCTCAGATGGGCATGCAGATTTCTCCTGCTCTGAACTGTTTCCAGAGTTCCAAATGGGTGGCAGGCAGAGGAATCTGGAATTGCTCAGGTGTCCCCAGTCCCTGGGGCTTCGGTACAAGGTCTCTGGGGATAGAACCCTCCAAACCCAAAACAGGATCAGGGTTGGGGTCAGGTTTAGGGTCACAGGTTAGGGTCAGGGGTTAGGGTTATGGTTTAGGGGCTTGCTAGGGTTAATTTATTTGCCTTTTAATACAATATGTCCATGCTTAAATAAGACATTTTCCTAGAACATTTTATAGTGAGTAAGGGTTAGCATGTAAGCCAAATAGTTATGGAGAAGAACCAAATATCCCAAGGCAACACATAAGACAATATTTCTTGACATTTATGTTTTACGGTCAAAATAATTAAAAATCAAGTTGCTCTGTTACTCTTCTCCCAAGTGAATTCGCTGGCCCTGTCTTTCTGTTCTTGGATAAAAACATCTTCTCAGTGGCTTACTTAATGGGCCTCTCTGAAAAGAATGGCTCTCTGAGCCCTTAGCCTGCACTCCTTCCTATCCTTGATCCTCTGATTGTGTCCCACCATCCTTGCAAGCTCCTAGATGGGACTAGAGTTATACATTTGCACTAAGTAAATACTCCATAAATATTTGTTAATGGAAAAAGTATGGCTTCCTTTTTAATCAAAAATATCCATGTTTTATCAATGAATTATTTACCCTCAGAATATATTTGGAGAAAGCTATTCCTCCATGAACAGACATCTGTCAAGGCTCTGGCTTTACTAAGTCCTGTGTCATGCTTCCGTGACTTAGCCAGAGTGCTCATGACCCAAGTATGAAGCTCAGCTTCAAACCTCAGGGGTGAGACAATTGAAGGTGCTGGGGGTGTTTGGAGGGCTTGCCCTGCTGGACAGAACCGTGTATTCAGGGACCAGATGTGACGTGAGCATCCCCTTCTTCCCTAGCTTTTCCCATCTTCCTCTACCCTCTGTCAGCATCTGGGTTTGCCTCCAATCGTGTCTTTGCAGACAAACTCTGAGATGGCCTATGGCTTGGGACTCCACTGACATCCCACAGGCTTGTTAGAACCAGTGTCAGAGGTGTTGGTGGCGCTGACATGACCTTTGTCCCCAGAATATGCCCCATGAAGAGTCCCAGGAGAGTCTGGGCATGCAGGAAAGATCAATGGGTGATTGTGGTTCTAGCTAAAGCGACTCTGGGGGATCATGCTGGAGGCCATCTTCCATCTCAGTCCGGCTCTTTCGCTGATTGCACCAAGACGACCTAAGAGAGTCCCTTCCTCGCAGCTTGAGGCTCATCCTTTCTCACATGAGGAAATGTGTTTAGATGAGTTAATTCATTCAAGACGATGGAATGAACTCCTAGGAAGTTCTGGGCAGTCTCCAAAATGGATTCTCTCTCAGGGCTTCTGACTCCCATGGTCCCCGCTCCTATGGAGTTCCCCCATTGGACACAAGGGCTGTTCCGTGGAGATTCTCCAGGGCAACATTGGGCTGGCCTGTGTCCTCAGGGTGTGCCCCAGGCCATGTGATGTGGCTGAGGGGCCATGAGCAATTCTGAAACCAGACCAAATTTTCAGCTGTGCTGCCTTCCTTGCACACAAATAGCAGTGCCTGGCTCAGGCCTTCACTGCAACCACTGAGCCAGCTCAGTGAGGACCTTGCCCAGGACACTAGCCCATGACACTGTGAGGACACAGTGAAGTCATCCAATGCGACAAGGGATTCTGCCTCAGGGTAGATGATGCAAGGTATACTTTCCCAGAAAACATGACAAAAAACACTTAAATGACAGGATAGTAAGTAGTTCCACATACTCTCTGTGATGGCAGTGATGGGAAAAGTGAATGATGGGGTCAGAAAGCGGAATGGGAGTTCCAAGAAGCAGGCTGGAGTCGTCAGGGGATAGAGAGTGTCTCGTGGAGGAAGGGACCAGGAGGCTCGTCACAGGGTCCAACAGGGCAGCGTCAGGGTGTGTGCTTGGCCTGACCTACGACCCCCGGGGGCTCTGGGGGACTCTAGCCCCAGAGGGTCTGCAGAAATGCAAATTGACCTGAGCAGAGCCTTGGTGGTCTGTCTTCCTGGTTCCTGGGTGTGGCTCTTTCTGGGCTTCTGGAGGCTGTTGCTTCTCCTTTGTTTTCCTTGGTGCTACACTATTTTGTGTGGATTCAGGGCTGTCAGCTGACACAAATTCTTCCTGAAAAGAAGTGGCATAGAAGCCAGCCTTGTTTCCTAAGTAGACCTGAATAGATTCCACAGTCATAGCCCTTTCCCAGGCCCCTGGGTCTTCACGTGCTCTCCGAGTCCGAGATTTGAGAAAACATCTATTCTCAACAGGTTGAAAGAATTAGTTTGGTTTTTAAAACATTCCACCAAGTGACACTCTTCCTCCTCTCTCCCATGATATGTAAACGTTGAATGAAGAAGGTTTGACAGGATGAAGGAAGAACAGCTTTGCTGTGGAGTTTGGGGCGCTGTGTACTCAGTGCTGCCCCCGTGTGGCCATTCTCCATATAGCTTGTGGCCACATTGGTTCCGATTGACCAGATTCAAGGGAGAATAAGACCAAAGAAGGTTGGTCCCTGAATTCCTTAGCTCCTAAAAGCCATCCGCTAATTTATGAGCGGTATTCTACATGAACTATCTCTTAACTAGATATTAGGGTTAGGGTCAGGGTCAAGTTACATACATTAACTAAGGGCAGCTTTTTGTATGTCAATCTTAGCTGCCTAAAGTGTTTCTAAAAAATACAGTGGGAGAGGATATAGTCACCAAAGCACTGAGCACATGACCTGACCCCGGAAATAGGTCACTAAATGTAACTATTGTATCATCGTAGCTGAGGACCAGAAGCTGGTCCTCCGGGGACTTGGCAGGGAGCCTCTGTGGCCAGCTGGCCATCTCCCCCCGACAGCCACACCCAGCTCAGTCCATCATCCGCTCTGCTCAAGGGCAGCAAACAGACCGACCAGGTGCAGGTGGGACTCCCTCCTGTCAGGCACAGCTTGCTTCAGACAGGTAGAGAAGTGGGCCAGCTCCCATGCACATGACGGGTTCCTTTGGTTCCTTGCTGTCGGCCTCCCCTTTCTGTCACCCTGGTCCTGAACCTTTCACTCCTGCGAGAACTTGGGTTTGCAGATTTCTGCTGACATTTCCATGTGTAGATCTGTGTTGCCCTTGTTCCCTGTCCTGGGGTCAGAGATGAAGGCGGGAAAAGTCATCCTACTCTGAAAGCAGCCAAAAGAAAAATCAAGTATGCTCCGCCCCTGGTACTTCAGGTTTGACAGCCATGGCCAACTACATACTTCATGTTCTACATGATCAGCTTTATGGACTCACGGATGCATGTGACATGAAATCATACTGAAAGAAATCTCATTACTGAGCTTTTGCCTTGCAGAAGACCCTTTAGGGACACCGCCCCTCGCCTGTGCTGTCATTTCCGGTCTGGTCAGTGCCCGGTCACACTGACATGTGTAGCCACACAAGGGCACAGCTGTGACATTGTCCTGGAGCACCCTGGTCCCCCTGCCCCGCCCCCCCCGGTCTGGGCAACCCTGCACACCCCGTGTCCTCCTGAGTGACCCCTGTCGTGGCACTTGTCACACAAGGTAATCATTCATTGTCTCTCTGTCTGTCCTTTCTGCTTGGAGTAGATCTCTCTCACAGATGCCTGCCTGACCCCCACCTCTGCACTTGAAAGGAAGAAAAGATGATAGCTTGGCCAACAGTTAAGGCCTCAGGAATTCCCTCCGCCCCCCTGCCCCCTGGCACCCACGTCTCTGGAGGCCTCGAGCTTCCCACAACACGTTTGTGTGTGGTTGAATTCCATGTAGGTATTGTTTGGCTGAGTCAGTCCCCATTGCCTGGCGGGTATATCTTGTGGGTTCTGTACCACACAGAGGGTCATCTTGTTCAGGCCAAGAACCTGAGCACCTTTAGGGTTCTCCTGAGTTAGTGGGGGATCTAGCATGTGTGGACTTCAGGACGAGTCTGACTGAGCCCTCTGCAATGTTCTGGAGTACCTGGCTTCCTGGACCCTCTGTGGCACTGGCACGGGCCTGGCCTAGGCCACTTGTGCAGCCGCGATGGGAAAGCCTAGCTTTTCCCATCTTCCTCTACCCTCTGTCAGCATCTGGGTTTGCCTCCAACTGTGTCTTTGCAGACAAACTCTGACATGGCCTATGGCTTGGGACTCCACTGACCTCCCACATTCTCATTAGAACCAGTGCCAGAGGTTCCTATGTCCCTTACGTGACCTTTCTTCCCAGAATATGCCCCGTGAATAGTCTCATGAGAATATGGGAGTACAGGAAGGATCTGTGGTTACTGAGGCGGGATCGCCAGGGGCGGTTAATGGAGCTGCATTCAGACGAGGCATCATGTTCTGGGTCGGTGCCAGGTTGGCAGGTTGACGTTGCCAGTGGCCTCAGGGGGGCATGCAGTTTCTCCTGATCTGAGGGTTCTGTGCAGCTCCACAGTTTCCTCCTGGGGTCGGGCGGACTCTTGGGTTGTGACTCAGAGGTCCCTAATCTTGGGGAATTCAGGGCCAGGACTCTGGGGACAGAAGCCTGAGAGTGCAACCTAGGGTTGGGTTTCTAGCCAAGGGGAATGGAGGCCTCGCCTGCTGGTGCTGAGGCGGGCTCCCCGGGGGTCTGAGGGGAGGGAGGTTTGGTAAGCATTTGGAGGGCATCCAGGCTGTGTGTGGGCCCAGCATTTAGAGCGCACTCTTGCAGGCTTCAGTTTCCCACCAAGTGGAACCATGGGCCAGGCCCAGGTGCTCCCACAAAGGCCGCCACTGCCGGGAGCGAGTTGTCCCAGGGATTCCAGCCAATTCTCATGAGCTTTCTGCCCAAATCAACATCGATTTAGGAAGAAAGCTCATGAGAATCGGCTGGCATTGGGCAGTGATTCGGGCTGGGCGTCTGCCCGGTGTTTGGAGCGCTCTCTCGCTAGGTGCGTGTTGTGGCCATGCGGTCCACTAGCCAGGCCTGGCGGCTCCCCTGAGAGCCCCAACAGAGGCAAACTATCCGGAGTCTGTGGTGTGGGAGAGGGTGAGCCTGAGCATCAGGCTCTGGGTTTGTGGTTCAAGGGGGTCACCATAGGTTGGGGTAGCCTGAGGGGGACATGCAGGTGTCTCGGGGTATAAGGGGTTTATGCAGCTCCCAATGGCACAGTTGTCTCCTGGGCATAAGGTGGAGTCCTGTGATATGGCTCAGGGGTCCCCAATCTGGAGGGTTTGTGGGATAGGCCCCTGGGGACCGAAACCTGAAAACCCAACCTAGGGTTCAGGTTAGGGACTAGGGGAATGTCAGACCCAATCTGCCAGTGCTGAGGCCAGCACCCTAGGGGCTGAGTAGAGGGAGGTTTTGGCCATGAATAAACCCGGTTTTGAGTGCTTTCTCTCAGGGTTTGGGCTGTGACCACTCGGGACCTTGGGCCAGGCCCCATTGGCTCCCCTGAAGCTCCGTGCAGCCAGAAAGGAGTTTGCTGGGAGTTTCCAGCCAATTCTCACAAACTTTCTGCCCAGATCGATATTGATTTCAGCAGAAATCTGGTGAGAATTGGCCAGCATTGTGTAGCGATTCAGGCTACACTCGCGCCCACTGTTGGAAGCGGTTTCTGGCTAGGTGTGTGTGGCAACCATCAAGGAACTCGGGCCAGGGACACCCAGTTGCATGGTTGGTGAAGTCAGAAGGAGATTCTTTGGGAATTCTCCTGGATAGAGGCATGCAGGTGGCTTCAAGGGCTTAGTGTCAGAACCCTGGGGTGAATTTCTTGTGTGACCATGGATGAGTCCTGTTATCCCACAGGTTTTCTGCTTCCTCCTTAGTAAATTGCTGGGAGATAATATTCTGCTTAAAGCAGAACCCACCTGCACTGTCGGTGGGCATGCGGGCTGTTGCAGCCACTCTGGAAAAGAGTATGGTGGTTCCTCCAAAAGCTAAAAACTGAACAACCCTTGGATCCAGCAATTGCACTCCTAGGTATTTACCCCAAAGGCACAAAAATATACATTCAATGGGGTACAAGCTCCGTGATGTTTATAGCAGCATTATCAACAATAGCAAAATGATGGAGGGAGTCCCAGTGTCCATTCACTGACAAATGGAGAAAGAAGATGTGGGAGACATAACTCTCTATCTCTATCTACACACAATGGAATAGGACCCAGCTTCAAAAAGAATGAAATCTTACCACCTGCAAGGATGTGGGTGGACTTAGAGTGGATTAAGCTCAGCAAAATCAGTAGGACAAGACCAATCCCCTATGACTTGACTCCTATGGAATTTTCAGAAAGAAAACAGATGAACATAGTGAGGGGAGAGAGATGGGCCAATGAGGAAAGAGACTCCACCTTAGAGTACAAACCGAGGGTTGCTAGAGGGCAGGGGTGTTCGGGGGAAGGCTTAAATGGGTGATGGCTATTAGGGAGGGTATTTGTTGTGATGAGCTCTGGGTGTTCTATGCAGGTGAGGAATCGTGAAATCCTAGCCCTGAAGAAAAGGAATTATCACTGCAGGGAAACAAATTGGAATTGAAGTCAATGAAGAAAAGAAGAAGACCATGTGAAGACCATAAAGAAGAAGAAGCAGAACATTTCACGAAGAGTGAGGTGAAAATGGAGTGATTTTCGCTCTCCTATTCTGTAGATGATCATTTTCAAACACACTGTGGTAGGATATGCCAGTTTCTTGTTGCATAAGGAGTCCTCAGAAAGCTGTCATGAAAGATTCAGATCTCAGAGTTTGTACATGTTCCATTCATATGTTCCTTACAGTTTTCCCAGGTACAAAGATAAGTGGAGAGAAATAGGACAGAAGAGGAAAGGAGGTGTTAAGCATTCAGAAGGTAGCCTTTTCCCTTTCTCATGAAAGACTTGGGCCAGTGTAATTTTGGAAGAAGGAGGGGGGATCCCAGAGCTTTGTGGCAGATGGGAGTTCCAGGTCTGCCTAGAGCTGACAGGGGTCCCTGAGGTGAGCTGAGCTAAGGGCATGGCAGACCCGATCTGCCAGTGCTGAGGTGGGTTCCCTGGGGTGCTGAGTTGAGGGCAGGGTCAGGCGGCATGTCAGACTGCGGGTTTGTACCCAGGGGGCTGCAGAAGGTGGGGGTGTCCTTAGTGAGGCATGCAGGTTTCTCGGGCTCTGAAGGGTTCTGCGTAGCTCCAAATGGCACAGTTTCCATCTGGGTGGCAAGCGGACTCCTGGGGTGTGGCTCAGGGTCCCGAATCTGGAGGGCTTGGGGGACAGGACCCTAGGGACAGAAGCCTGAAAACCCAACCCAGGGTTTGGGATAGGGCCTAGGGTCATGGTATGCCCGATCTGCCAGTGCTGAGAATGAAACCCCAGGTATCTGAGTAGAGAGTGGGTTTGGCTGGCATTCCAAGGCGACCCAAGCTACGTGTGCACCCGGCTTTTAGAGCGCTTTGCTGCGGCTTCGGGTGACACCAGGTGGGACCCTGGGCCGGACTTGAGGCTCCTCTGAAGGGCCCAGCCACCAGAAGCTAGTTTGCCGGGGCTTTCCAGCCAATTCTCAAACTTTCTGCCCAAATCGACATCTGCCCAACTGCCAGTGCTGACGTGGGCTCCCTGGGGGGCTGAGTAAAGGGCAGGTTTGGCTGGCATTCAGAGGTGACCTGGACTGCGCATGCACCCGGCATTTAGGGCTCATTCTTGCAGGCTTCAGGCGATACCATGCAGGACCCCAGGCCAGGCCCTGGCAGCTCCCCTTTGGGAGCCAGAAGCGAGTTCCCTGGGGCTTTCAGGTCAATTCTCACAAGCTTTCTGCCCATGTGACATGGAAAATTTCAGATGCCTTTTGGTAAGGAGAGATTGTGATATTATTTATGTGGATTATAGGTGCCATGAATCTATTGTTATATCCATTAAACAAATTTATCAACCCCTCCCCTCCCCAAGAAGAAAGGTGGAAAAACTTTGGGGAGTATCTTATGGGGGCATGAATTAAATAATAAAATAAATCCCTCATTCATAGAACACAGTGATTAGAATAAATTATATATTTTTTATTTGACTCATCAATATATTTGAGTATTTATATATAGACCAAAAATATTCAATGTGAGGTACTTAAACCTGATTATATAAAACCAGTAGGCTACATAAAAACAAGTAGCACACATAGGAGTAAAAAAAAGATTTTTATGAGACAATAACAAAATTTTGACAACATTGCTCTAAAAACCAAAGCATGAATTTATGTAACTTGCATTGCGTATTTGGTACCATCACTCAGGGCCGGCTGACAAATTTTTGTAGGTATGTATGTATGTATTTTATAAATCTCATGTTGTTTTTCATTTTTCCAATCTCTGTTTTGTCTTGTGGGTGATGATCTTTGTTATATAAGGTTGTAAGTGATGTTAACGAGAGCACCTAACAGAAATACAGAAAGTATCCACCTTGTCATTACCAGGGCACAAGATTAAAGCTCCCTTTTAGCAAAGCACAAAAGGGAAATCAGAAGAAGTGATTTAGTATTTTCAAGCAGGAAATTAGCTGCTTAAATGCATTTTGTAATTTACTGTTTCCAAGGGAGAAAGCAAAGCATGAGTTTCAACAGGGGCAGGGTTCTCTTTTAACTTTCCAAAATTTATGTACGTTTCTAATAATATTGCAAGTAAAGAGTGCTAGCAACCCAAATTCAAAGCAATACTGAAGAGAAAATTTAAAGGTCAACATTCAGTAGTATTTTTGTTGAAATACTATCAATAGAAAATCTCCATTTATTAGACTCTTCTACCTCATAGCTATGTTACCTCTAAACATTGTATTTCTTCCTAAAGATGATATTTCATTTCACTTTCTACCTAAAAGGGTAAGGATTTTCCTCCCAGATAAATGAATGTAATTAAAGTGAATATACTTAAAAAAAAAAAAACTACATCAGCTTTCTATCTTTTCATTTGATGAAGCCTCCCTTTTAAAATAAAACAAATAGTAATTCTATCCATTTTAAGCAAGCTACCTCCCTATATTAATGCATGCATTATGTTTCTCTTTGTAAGTCTGAAAATGTCTCAATGAGTCTTCCTTGTCAACTAGTTATTAAAAATAGAGCATGATTTTCTTCCACCTCTTCGTTCTAATTTACAATGCTTTTAGAGTCAGACCAGATCAGAAGTAGAAAGAGTGTACAGATAAGTAGGAAACAAGGATTGCACAAACAAGAATAAGCATGTTTTGAAACTAATCAAGAACCTTAGTCATTGGTCATGAGCATTCCAAAGGAGGTGCAGGAATGATCTAATATGTCCCAGCAGGAATATGATGGTGCTTGCTTAAGGGTGTCAGAGCAGAGAGGGACAGAACTTGAGGCTGGGTAAACAAGAATTCATAGACTCGGGGACACTTTCCCAATTTAGAGTTTAACAACCAGTGAAGACCCAGAAAATAGGACAGTTTCACTGCTAGAGTGGCCCTTAAAAGCCTGGAAAGAATGGTTGTCCACACCGAACAAACTGGGAATGCCTGAGTTTCCCTGGGATACAGTTCTAGAAGGGGTCAAAATGGCTCAGAAAAGTGACTCTGCAGGAGGGAATATATTCTGTGAGACCAGACCACTCAATGGAGGATTATATTCTGTAAGAATACCCAGAGGGCACATGCATTTACCAAAGTCATCAGGAACACCACTGGTGAAAGGGGTACTGGTACCATTTTGTACTGTAGACACTTTCTTCTATAGATCAGGGCTGATAGTAAGAAAGATGATCACAGAGTTTGGCATTATAGTAATAGAGAAGATGGAACACCAAAGCAGTAGTGAAGAGGTGGGAGTTTATAACTTCCAGAAGCCAGGGGACCACAATTACTATAGTGTCCTGCATAGCAGAAAGATAAGCAAAGGTCTCTGCCCACTGGAGGTTAAGGAGATGGTTAGTAAAACATATTGTCTTGGAAAGCAAAAGAGTTGGGCAGAAATGGATTTGGATGCAGATAGCTTTTTCTTTTCTTTTTATATCACTTGTCTTGTATTTGTGTATCTTCCTTTTCCTCTCCTTTGATATATATTTATTCTCACAATATAAACATTGCCAAGATTATATTTGACATTTATGTGTATATCTGATATACACAGCCATATCAGTATTCTCCCCCAAACTGAGAGAAGTCTAAGGTGTAAAACAAAATTACCAGCGTCCATTTTTCTCCTTATAAATTCTAGCCTTCACTGTTTGGTGTTTCTCTCCACCATTTCTTGGCACTCAATAACCTTTTCCGCCTTTATTCATTCACTCAGCTGATGTTCACTGAGGGTATATTACAGGCTAGTTTTACTGGAGACACAAAAGTGAACAAAACAAAATTTGTGCCCATTTGGCACTTCCATTCTCAGAAAGAGAGAGAGACAGTAGAGAAACAATCACGGGAAGTACAAGGTAGTGATTGCTGCTCTGGAAAAATTCAAGTGAGGTCAGTGGGATGAGGTGCCAGGAGCTGGCAGGGAAGTGTGGTTTTATCGTATTCTCCTCTGCTCCCTGTTAAACTGTGGTTTTATTTTATTTTTTTTTAATTTTTTATTTATTTGACAGACAGAGATCACAAGTAGGCAGAGAAGCAGGCAGAGAGAGAGGGGGATGCAGGCTCCCTGCTGAGCAGAGAGCCCGATGTGGGGCTCGATCCCAGGACCCTGGGATCATGACCTGGGCTGAAGGCAGAGGCCCAACCCACTGAGCCACCCAGGTGCCCCTAAACCATGGTTTTAAAAGGAACAGTTTTCATCTCAATCTGCAGAGGTTGAAAAAGATTATTAAAGGATAGTAGTATTTGTGGTTTTCATTCATGGTGAAACATAAGATTCCATCCTTTTTGGGTACAGGAAGCATTTGAAGAGATCAGACAAAAGAACCTAATTCTTCTCTTTGGACCAGCACTGAGTCCTCTGCTTATATATTACCCCCAACCCTCACATCAATATCTTGAACATTGTTATATAAATTATAAAGATGATAAAAACAGAAATGATCTAAACTTCTTTTTTGATCCTTATATCAGAGCACCCACCACAAAGTCGAAGTTTCCTCCAAACACATAGGTTTGACTATTTCTATGAGGTGATGTCTAGGCAAGCACGCAGATAAGTCAACCAGACATCCAAGCTCTAGTCTCCTGTTTGGGATTCTGTGACGCATTTAAACATTGCCAGGGTAAAGGGGCTGTCACTGCCAGTAAAGGCTGATGCTACAGGCTGTTTTGTTCTGATGGTAGCAAGGAGTATTTGCTGCCACTTTTATGATAATAGTTAAGAATCTCACATTCTGTTAAATTCGGTCATCACACTAATAGCCTAGTTTAGGCAAAGCCAATGCCACGCTTATCTTCTAGTTCAGAGAAGAGATATATTGTCTCCAAAATAATAGGTAGAATCAATGGCCCTTCTTTCTTCCTCTCTTCACCACCAGAGAGCATCAGGTCTGTTTTTCTCTTGCTGTTTGAACAACAGTGTTTCTACCCTGAACAGACACCTGAGTCTTCATTGACATTTGCTGCTCTTCTGAAGAAGACATTTGGCAGCAATTTGAAAAATTACAGTGGGGTTTTTTAGAAGACCTCATGTCCCATGGCATTTTTTTGGTCATGCTGCCTTTTCCTGGTAGCTGTGTAGAAGCACTAATAGGACAGGATGCTACATAACCTCTGTGCCCTGAGATCAATTAGCTTGCCTGGGCCTCCTGCTATCATCTGTAAAATAAGCCACACAGAAAAGAAACGGCAAAACCATACTAATCATGTGAATTACAGAATATTCTATTTTGGCAGCATTTCATCTTGAGAGATACATTTCCAATTATAATTTATTTCATTTTTATTTGGAAAACAAGACTGTAATCTCAAAAAGATGGTAAACATGTATTGGAATTAGATGAGGGATTTTGTTAATATGTGAGACCAATAACATGTTGGAAAGCAATATCATTACATCATGGGGAATGCAAGAGTGCTGAGGAAGTCAAAGTTGTTTGAAAGGTGAATTTCAAATTGGGTCACATGCACGTTGCTGCAGCCACTTGCAGCCAAATCTATGTTAGGTGATGGGAAAGTGAAAGAACATAATGCTGGAGTCAAATCCTTCCCTTAAATACTAGATGCTGGTAGCTGTGGCCAGATTGCTTATGCTCTAACTTAAAATCAGTAAAACTCTCAGTCGTTTATTTACTCCCATATAAGGGCTTAAAAACAAAAGAGGTCAAATTTGAGTGTCCAAGATAAGAAATACGGCTATGGACTTAAAGAAATCTGATTAGAGGCAAGAACGAGACTGCTCATATGCAAATGATAGAAAAGGGAAAGAATGGCTTCCATGTTTTGTTTTGTTTTGTTTAGCATTGCTTTATTTTTTATTTACTTATTTTTATTTTTTAATCTTTTACATTTTATTTATTTCGTTACCATCTTAATTTAATTTTATTGTTTTCAGTGTTCCAAGACTCACTGTTTATGCACCACACCCAGTGCTCCATGCGATAGGTGCCCTCCTTCATACCCACCACCATTGGTCTTGTACTGAGAGAGCAGATTTTCAGCTAGTAATATCTCTGCTGTCATCCTGGTAATGCATAATATGAGCTACATCTCTCTGGTTATCCCTGGATGCTTGGCTCCTAAAAATATATTAATGTCATCAACAACAAAGGCAAGATCAAGTGGGAGAAATAAAACTCTACCAACATAATCAGTATAGTGGAGACTACAAACCAGAGCAGAGAAGAGCATTCCTCCTGTTTGCAAAGCCTTCCCCTGCTTTGTTTGATTGGCTCCGTCTCCTGCATATTAAACACACTTGGAATCCCAGTGACTACTCTGCAGAGAGTTCAGTAGAAATCATTGATTACAGTGCCATTGCTGTGTGAGCTACAATTTTTTTTCCTGCCTAAGTGCCGAGAAAATCTCAGCTATGCATGGATCTGTTACACTGGTTTTGATTTTGTTAGTTTTCCCTGAGCAATTAAAATCTTGGGAAACATTTCTTCGCAGGCCAATGGAATCGGGACACGATTAATGGATTTCCCCATTTCTCTGAATTAAAATTCACCCTAAAGCATTTCAACAGGAAATTATAATACTATATGTTCAAAAAGGAGCCAAAAATACTAGCAGTGAAACAAAGATTTACTAGCATATATTTGTTTCTTCTGAAGCATGAAATGACAATAAGTAGCGTAATGACAGACAAGAACAATCTGGAAATATTCCGAGTACTCCGACAATGTGCAATACTCACTTCTTGCCTACACAAGTACATCATTCTAGTGATGCTTCCCTCTTCCTTCTGCATATTTTATTTTTCCTATCACCATCAGCAAATGCTTCCATTTCAAAATCGTTTCTGACTTGACCTATGCTTCAAGTTTCTGCCTGTTCCTCTGTTGTACATCTCACTGAGAGTGTTATCTGTCGTTTCTGCCTATACTGCCTCCTCTATTTCTCATTAACCCTCTCTAATCAGATTTTCACCCCATGATAACACCATAACTTTTTTGTCAAAGTAACCAGTCAGCCTCCATGTTACCTAATCCAGTATCAGGGGTGCTTGGGTGGCTCAGTCGGTTAAGCATCTGCCTTCCACTCAGGTCATGATCTCAGGGTCCTGGGATGGAGCCCTGAGTTAGGCTCCCTGCTGAGCAGGGAGTCTGCTTCTCTGTTTTCCTCTCCCTCTTCCCTGGGTTGTGCGCTTGCTCTCTTTCTCTCTCTCTCTCTCTCTCTCTCTCATGTGCATGGAAATAAATAAATAAATACAAATATTTTTAAAAATCTAATATCAGGGACGCCAGGGTGGCTCAGTTGGTTAAGCCGCTGCCTTCGGCTCAGGTCATGATCCCAGGGTCCTGGGATCGAGTCCCGCATCGGGTTCCTTGCTCGGCAGGGAGCCTGCTTCTCTCGCTGCCTCTGCCTGCCTCTCTGCCTGCTTGTGTGTACTCTCTCTCTCTCTCTCTGACAAATAAATAAAATCTTAAAAAAAAAATCTAATATCAAATCTCAGCCATAATCTTAACATGGAATTTAGGGAATATTCAGAAGCTGGTTCTGAGAATCAGGAGACAGTTGCTCTTTGGCCACTGTACATGTTGTTTCCTGATCTTTAAACTTCATGAAAGCTAATGAACTTGGTGCTTTGTGAAGGCTATTGTGCTTTATGGGTTTGATTATCAATCAGAACCCAAGACCACTGCTGCTATTTAACGACTGTAGATCTTACAGGCTGGCATCTTGAAGAGGAAGGATTGACTTTCAGACCTACGACTCAATATGGCAAGGGTACTTTGTGGTTAGGCAAGGATGAGGGAAGAAAGAGCACAGGTTTCAATGCCGGGACAGTTGCTGACCCACTCTCAGTACGAAGCAGCAAAACTTCTGTGGTAGAGGTTTGTTTGTTTGCTTATTATTTATGAGTGAAAAGTTTTGACTCCTGTTGAGCTGGCAAAATAAATTCACAAGGAAAGGACGATTGAGAGGAGGAGACTGAGAAAGACTATAACTGGGTTAGTACTTAATTGATTTTTTGTGTAAGTAGAATTGCTGAATATGGAAGAAAAGTCAATCATAGTAGGTAAAACATACAATTGAAAAAAGTGTTATTGTACAAGAAAGGTTCTGTTGGGAATTTGAGAAATACTATAATCAGTTGTGATTTTATTCAGCTATGGTCATTAGTCACTAGCCATACTCCCAGCATATGACACAGGAGAGAGGAGAGCGTAGAAGCCTGTGAATAGAGTTCAAAGGAGTGTGACACTTTGTTTGAAAATATTAGCAACTCCCTGATAAATCTTCATTCTCTCAGATTTGTTAGTTAAATGATTGGGAGACTTACAATTTCATGGTAGACATAATTGAACAGAATGGACTAGTCAGGCTAAGTCCCAGCAGAATTCAACAAATAGAAAATTCTCCAGAATTTAGATGTAATTGAATTGACCGATTTGGAATGAATGAGGTCATGAATTGAGCAAGTTTATGCTGAAAATTTTAGCACTCAATTATCTTGCCTTCTTTAAATAATGAAATATCCCCTTGAAATGTTACATGTACACGCAAGGCAAGGTTGGTTTTATGACGACAAGCAATCACCCAGGCAAAATGATGTGCCTCTGGTCCAAACAACCACATACCTTGTGATACAGGCAGTTCTTTCTGCCTGGGCCGCCTTGTTTCAACCTCATGTTCAGAGGGCGATAAACCACATAGGAAACAACCTCTTGCTACCATATCTGCCATGTATTGCTTTAGTAATGAGAAGCCATTCCAAAGAACAAAAAAGACTAACAGAAACATAAAAATGATAATGAGAGACACGGGGAAAAAAATTGGTTTAGGTGAGTCAACTGTTCAGGTGGTGGATAAAGAAGAGGATGAAAATCAGAATGAAATTGGCACTGTTGTTCTTAAACACTGCTGATACAGAATCACCAGGTCACAATGGTAATGAATCCCAGCTCAGGTGGCTGCCTCTCTTCAAAGGCACCATAAATCCTTCCTCATTTAACCTGAGTTGGAGAAATACAAGTCCCATGATGCTTACGAAGAATGGAGTGGGGGTCACCCTGGTGGCTCAATGGGTTAAGCATGTGACTTTTGATTTTGGCTCTGGTCATGATCTCAGAGTCTTGGCATGGAGCCCCAAGCCAGGCTCCATATGCAGCTTGGAGTCTGTTTGGGATTCTCTCTAACCCTCTCCCCCTGCTGCTCTCCCCACTCATGTGCTTTCTCTCTCTCTTTCTAAAAGAAATATATAAAATCTTTAAGAAAGAGAAAAAAAAAAGAATGGGGAGAAGAAATGGAAACGGTATGATACATTAATGTAGGCTTTCAATTGCCAGCTGGTGCTTGATGTTAAGCAATGCTCTTCTTTGCTACCTTTAATGGTCATGCCAAAAAGAAACCTTTTTTCAAAATAGTTTTATTGAGATATAATTTACATACTATATAATTTGGTCAAACCTCTCCTTGCAGTTAATATTTTTTTAAAGATTTTATTTATTAATTTGACACAGAGAGAGAAATCACAAGTAGGCAGAGAGGCAGGCAGAGAGAGGGAAGCAGGCTCCCCTCTGAGCCTGAGATCCCTCCCCTCCCAGGACCCTGAGATCATGACCTGGGCCAAAGGCAGAGGCTTAATCCACTGAGCCACTCAGGCACCCCTGCAGTTAATATTAAGCAGTATTGAATGTCAAGATTTATGTCTTAATTCTATTTTGTATTATATAATCAAATGTCTCCCCCATTCACCTTTCATTTGGTTAATAAATATTTTTACATTCCTTTGATTTTAACATTTTGAAAATATTTTACCTTAAATATATCTATTATATTCTGTATATGACAGATTTTCTCTTTCATTCTATTTTAATAATCTCTTCTTTGAAATGGATGATTTTAATATACTTTAATATATTTCTATGAAAATTTCTTTTATAGTTATTTTTCAATTTAAACTATAAATACCTCTTCCCAATTCCAAACTCTTCACTTGTTTTCCCATCCTTTGAACATAACCAGTAAATTAGCATGTTTTATCTACTAACAGAAAACCACTCACGGGAGCGCCTGGGTGGCTCAGTTGATTAAGCGGCTGCCTTCTGCTCAGGTCATGATCCCAGGGTCCTGGAATGGAGCCCTGCTTTGGGCTCCCTGCTCAGAAGGAGGGCTGCTTCTCCCTTTCCTACTCCCTTGGCTTTTATTCCTTCTTTTGCTCTCTCTCTCTCCAATAAATTAAAAAAATCTTTAAAAGAAACACAAAAACCACACACACACACACACACACACACATATTCTTTTTATGGTTGTCTAGAAGTTTGGTGCCACTGAAAATATGAAGTTATTATATAGTAAATATGTACCATTGGACAGTAATTCTTGTTTTCTTTCTTTTTTGTAATTTACCACTATCTTTAAGACAAAAAAGATTCTTTCATGTTTGAATCTGTTGCATTTCAGTATTCAGGTTTTTTTTTTTAAAGATTTATTTATTTATTTATTTGACAGACAGAGAGATCACAAGTAGGCAGAGAGAGAGAGGAGAAAGCAGGCTCCCCACCGAGCAGAGAGCCCAATGTGGGACTTGATCCCAGGACCCTGAGATCATGACTTAAGCTGAAGGCAGAGGCTTAACCCACTGAGCCACCCACGCGCCCCTCAGTATTCAGTTTTAATAAAAGAAATAAAACATCTTGGGAAATGACAAATTGAATAGCTTTCCTTTTCAGTGTGTATGTTGAGGACAACTTTTTCATCAAATTTGTGGAAGTTAGAGAATTGTTTAGTGGGCAATCCTGAGCTAAATTGATGCTATTGCTACTGATTGTTTTGTGTCTGGTTTGAGGTGTTCCCCCCACTCCCCACCGCCCAGGTTAGGAGGCTCCTATTGAGATATTCTCAAGGGCAGAGATTTTTTTCCTCAGCTGTGTCCAGTCTACTAACAATAGTGTTCTTCATTTCTATCACAGTGTGTTCTGTCTCTTAACATTTTTGGGGGGACTCTTAGGATTTCCATTTCTCTGCTCACATGGCCCATGTGTTCTTGTGTGTTCTCTGCTCCATCCATTATAACACTCAGAATATTAATTACAGTTGTTTGAAATTCCTGGCCTGATAATTCCAATATCCTTACCATGTGTGTTTCCGATGCTTGCTCTGTCTCCTCAAATTGTGTTCTTTGCCCTTTCGGTATGCTTTGTTTTTTCCTGATAGCCAGACATGATGTACTGGGTAAATGGACCAGCTATAAATAGACTTTCACAGGGTGCCTGGGTGGCTCAGTTGGTTAAGCGGCTGCCTTCAGCTCAGGTCATGATGCCAGGGTCCTGGGATCGAGCCCCACATGGGGCTCCCTGCTCCATGAGGTGCCTGCTTCTCCCTGACACTCTGCCTGCTGCTCTGCCTGCTGTATTCTCTCTCTGTGTCAAATAAATAAATAAAATCTTTAAAAAAAATAAAAAATATACCTTTGTTGTTGCAGTATGAGGTATGAGGAGAGAGGAAACATTCTATAGTCCTATGATTAAGCCTCATGATATTTTAGAGTCTTTTAGTTAATGTATGTCTCTTCTGAACTATGAACTTCATAAGCGTTTCTCAGTTTTGCTTTATTTGCTTTTTTCCTTTCCTTTAGGTGGTATGGGATGGCTAGAATGGTCTATACTTGACTATTTCCCTTCTTTCCCATAGAAAATTGGACTGGCTGGACTTGGTTATTTTTCTTTCAGCAGGTGAGCTGGATCTCCTAACACCCCAGCAGGTTAGACTCTGGTTAAATAGTTTCCCTTGAGGGCAGGCTTTGTTAACGGGAAAGCAATTTGCTCTAGTTAGTTTTCTTTTCAAAAAAAAATTTTTTTTAGCTTTCTATCATTGTTTTTATTACTGTGGAAAATTTCAAACATTCACTAAAGAAGAAAGAATAGTATAATAACTTCCAAAATATAGAGCACTTCGTCCTGAATAATTTTTTTTTAAAGATTTTATTTATTTATTTGACAGACAGAGACCACAAGTAGGCAGAGAGGCAGAGAGAGAGGGGGAAGCAGGCTCCCTGCTGAGCAGAGAGCCCGATGCGGGGCTCAGATCCCAGGACCCTGAGATCATGACCCGAGCCGAAGGTAGAGGATTAACCCACTGAGCCACCCAGGTGCCCCCATCCTGAATAATTATCTACATTTACCAACTTCAAATTTTCCCCGGCCCCTGCCCAAAACACAAGTGGGGGGAAGTTTTCTCCATTACTTATTGAGAAAACCTGGTCAGGCTCCTAGAGGTATATCTGGTGGGGGCCACTTTATAACTCTTCTCCCTGGGAGTTTTTAACTGTCAGAGTTGTTTGTTGAGCCTCTGGGAACTTAGCAACTACACTTCAAGTTTTCCTACCCTAGTTTTCCTTCAGTGGTGATTTCTGCTGGAGTCTCTACTGTGGTAAGTCGCAACTCCCCTGTCTTCCTGTGTTGTCTCTCCGGTGCTGGGGGTAATTGATTTGTTTGCCCGTGTCCTGTCTTCTCTTAGAGAACCATGAAGAGTTACTGATTTTTCAGTCTGTTTAGTGTTTTTATTTGTTATAACTTAGCAAGAAATTCCAAGTTCTTTACATGTGGAGCTGGGACTGGAAATTAGGGGTTTTTAAAATTAATAGATTATATTTTAGACTAGTTTTGGGTTATAGAAAAATGAAGCAGAAATTGTGAATTTGGTTTACATCCTTTTCCTCCACATATAGTTTCCTTTAGTTTCCCATGTTAGTTATTTCCTGCATTAGTGTGATATGATAACTTTGTTAAAATTAAATCATTACTGATATGCTATCAAAAATTTCCTTGAGGTACATAGTTTATGTTAGAGTTCACTCTTCATGTTGTATATTCTGGAAGTTTTGATAAATGCATAGTATCATGTATATATTTCATTAAAATGTGCTACAGAATATTTTCACTGCCCTGTAATTTCCTGTGCTCTATCTACTTATCTTTCACTCTTCCCCTAATCCCCAGCAACCACTTATCTTTTTACTATCTCCATATATTTGGAAGGATACTGTATGTAGTCTTCATGGACAGGCTTCTCCGTAATAAAGATGTACGGTTTCCCCCCTGTTTTTTCAAAACTTTTTGTTTCTTTTTATTGCTGCACAATTTTCTGTTGTTAGGATGTACCAATTTATCTGTTCACCCATTGTATGACATTTTGGTTTTTTGCCATATTTTACAATAATGAAGGAAGTGATAGAACCTTTATGTGCAGCTTTTTGTGTGAACATAAGTTTTCAACTCATGTGAGTAAGTATTTAGAAGAGTAACCTATGGGTCATGTGATAAGACTGTGACGAACCTCGTAAAACAACTTCCAAACTGTATTCTACATGTAAGCGGTCAGACCATTCTCTTTCGTGCAAGCGATGACTGAGAGTTTCTGTTGCTCCACATTCTCATCAGTATTTTGGTGTTGTCAGTCATTTTGGGTTTTAATCAATCTAGATGCACAGTGGTATCTTGTTGTTCTAATTTGCAATTCCCTAATGCCCTAAGATACTGAGCAGCTTCTCATGTGCTTTCATTTGCCCTTTTTTCTTCTCCACTTGCGTCCCTTTTATGTACTTTTTTTTCTTACTATTGTTAGCAAGGACTTCCAGTACAACGCTTAGTAAGGGCAGTGAAAGGAGATCGCCTTGCCTTGTGCATGGTCTTAGGGGGAAAGTATCTGGTTTTTCACCACTAAATAGAACATTAGTTTCAGTTTAAATCAACTTGATTACTTTCCCCTCTATGTCTAGTTGGAAGTTTTTTGTTTTTTGAATCATTAATGGTATGGCATTTTTCAAATAATTCTTCTGTATCAATACAATTTTACATGTCTAACATGTGATGGATTATAATAATTAATTTTAAAATGTTGATATGCCTCAAATACCTGGAATCCATTCCACTTGTTCATGGAGTATAGTCGTTTTCATACAGGGTTGAATTTTATTTACTAATGGTTTGTTGTAGGTTTTATATCTGCTTTGTGAAACATCTTGGTTTGTAGTTTATCTTTTTCATATAGCCATCCAGTTTGTTATTGGAGTAATACTGACCTCAAAGAATGACTTGGGAAGGGTTTGCTAGCTATTTTTTGGGTAGATTGTAGAGAACTGGTATCATTATTATTGAAATGTTTGTCAGAATTCACTAGTGAAACCACCTGCAACAGGTAATTTCATTTAGGAAGGTTTTTTTTTTTAATTTTATTTTTTATTTTTAGGAAGGTCATTAATCACTGTATTGGTTGTTTTAATAGAGATCTATTCAGATTATACATCTTATGGGAGTTTCTTTAGGTGATGACTTTGAGAGAAGGTTCTGTTTCATCAAGTTATCAAATTGGTGGGCACAGAGTTGTTAATACTCTTACTAATGTTGCAATGTTCATGGGATCCATAGTGATGGGCACTTTCCAACTTCTGTTATTTGTAGTGTGTCTTGCAATTTTTTTTCTTTGGTAACCTGACTAGAGGCTTATACATTTTACTGTTAAAGAAAACTGAGAAAGTAGTGGTCCATAGTTTGTTTTGGTGAAGTTAAAGGTGTTAGCCTGGCTAAAGCAGGAGATAGAAAATACACCTAGTGAAGTTGCTTTGGAAGAACAATTTTGAGACAAAATGTTAACACTGCAAGTGATATGTTACTAATTTCATCTTACTAATGACTATAAGAAGTTGAATTCAAAAAGGAGTCTCTAACTGTTGCCAATCAGGGACTCACTGAAAGAAGTAAAACACAGATTTTCTACAACCATCAGCATGGAAATTTGGGACTGATTCTTTATAAAATCATAACAGATTAGTTTGAGAAGGGCAATGAATAACATTTTGCTACTTACAGTGCTGTCTTGGGCAAAGAGAACATAAGAAGAAGCATGTTTATAAAATTCATTCCTAATATACGTGCATTAATTTAGTTCTTAGGAAATATTTTCATATGGACATCCCATTTCAAATTTCCTATAAACCTGTCAAATTAACAGCCTAGAAAAATTGAACCAACTATCTGAGCTACAACCATCCAGCCGACTTCATGTAACATGTGTTAAAAATAAATGTTATTTTTGTAATTCATGGAGAATTTGGTTGATTTCTGCAGCAGAAAAGAAGTTGTGTAGTACAGGATGAGGGACAAAGAACCATTAAAACTATTATTTCTCTACAGAAATTCTAACCTTCCCAATATTTTATGTATACTGTGCATTTTTTGTCATCTAAAAATGCTACAACACTGGGCACATCTGATCTTCATAAGACTGTGAGTTAGACCCAATTTCTAGACTCAAAATTTTAGAGTCCAGAAATCTTATAGAGGTAATTTCCTAGCTCCTAGGAAAAATGAGGAAAGACCTAGGTCTTTCGATAATACAGCTAGTATTTTTAATTACACTAACTTTTTTTGAAATGTGTTACACATTATATAATTTTACCTGGTTTATACTTATATTAGTCACTTAGATAGCAATACAAGAAATGAAAATGTTCTTCCAAGAAGTACTGTTGTTATTAACTTCTTCATTGGTTTGAGAAAACCATAAATCATTCAGAAACCAGACTACGTGTGGTCATAAAAAGCACATAGATCACCTTGATTTTTAGAAAATATCACTGCATCTGGCTTCCTGATCTGTGTCATAAATGACATTTAAAATACAAAGGAAATACTAGCGTTTCGTTCTGCTCTGCACCACACATTCTGACACTTGATTTAATTTTCATTTGTTTTCACCTCCAAGATTTACATATCCTCTGATGCCCTTATATAGATTAAAATCTTTTAGAGGACAAAACCTTTTTTTTTCTTTTAACACATTCACCATGACTTTAAGAACAAATAGTAAATATATAAAATTTTAATTCATTAAGTGACCATATAAATGTAACTTTCACTTTTCTTACCAAAATTTGTGTTTAATTTTGTTAAAAAGGTGCTAGTATATGCAGAGCCTAACCCTAAATTGTATTTATTTCTATGCATGAGACTTTGGCTTCAGATTAAGGTGTACTAAATGAATAGCCCTTCTTGTGTTCTATATTGACTCTTTTGGAGATTACTGATTACTATAATATGAATGTATCTATCAGACAAAAACAAAAACAGTTCTGACCTCAGAGTTCTTATATTATAGAATGATTTTAGTAAAAAGTGGGTATGTGGACAGTTGGTATTATTAATAAAAACTTTTAAAGGGAATTGATAAAATTCATTAATTCTCCAAAAAGGAAATAATTTCACTCTGCTTCATATTCACGAAATTTAATTTCATGGTTATCCAAACAGTTCAAACCTTTCAGTGAAAAAATGTTTTCAGCCTAATTAATGTCAATTTTTGGAAATGTACAGTCTATGCTTTGAGTACTGATCTTTCTGGTTAAGAATAACAAAAGTAAAACTTGGTAGAATTTAAGAGACAATGTATTACCTGTTAGTTTCAAAAAATATTGATCCATACTTGAAACTTTTATGTAAGTCTTCAGTGCTGTGCCATTGCTACTTAAGTTCAATTTACAAGTGACTATACCATTGCTCCATTCTAAGAGGAGGTAATTTGTCCCTATTCCTTATAATCCAAAATGTAATAGTTCACCTGAAGATTGTCGAGTAACCCCTGAGGGTTTACTCCATGCAATCTCAAAATGATCATGCTTTCAACGGCAGATGGACACATCTATATAGATACTCAAGTCAATTTTTTCTGAAATTTTTCTTCAAAATGCATAATGGATTTATGTGTATATAAATAGTTGTCCCTTGAAAGGCTAACCTTATGTTTTAACTACCAAAATATTCCATTGTGCTGAACAAATTGTTTTTGGGTTTGTTTTGTTTTGTTTTGTTTTGTTTTCTGTAATTGACTACTACAATGTTTTTCAGAGTTTTTTTTTTAAACACTATGATGTCCAAATCCTGCTTGTGTGTTGGCTTCTCTAGCTGGTCTATGTTTTTACCTTTGATCCTAAGAGTCTTGTTCTGCTCTCTCTAGAATTTAGAGATGTCTGCTTTATCCTTAAAATCCAATTTAATTTAATTCAAAACTCCTATATTGAGGTGGAAACTGTGTTGAGTTCTGAGGCCAAGTAGGATAACAGTCCCCTATGAGTTTCCCTTGGGAGTGGACAGAAGAGTATGAAAGGAGGCATGGAAACAAATAATTATTATAAATAGAGATGCAACAGAGTTAGGAAAATATTTTATGTGACTAAAAAATGACAGTGCTACTACTCTACATAAGAAAGTTTTCATGTTTATGTGCTACCAATAACCATCTGATTGTCTTATATAAAGCCATAATCTATAAATCTATATATTCCCAAACTTAATTTCATTAGGAGTCAAATTGTTTCCTTATTTTCTCCAAGTATTATAGCTTGAAATATATCACTTAATTTCTTAACCAACTCCTAAGAATACAACATACTTTAATAAATGGGTCAAGAGCTATTTTTATGGTCCTCTTTGAAGCCAAGACTGTGAAATCACCTCTCTTCAGTGCTTCTGAAAGTTCTGGGAAAGCATTAGATGAATTAGAAACCCCACATATGTACCATAGTTTCCTGATAGTAGAGACATCACACTGAAAATGAAGATCATCTGCTATATTTAATTTTGAAAAACCTCAGATAATGTTGATATTGACAAGAGTTGGAGATACGTGTGTGTGTGTGTGTGTGTGTGTATCTATATATATGGAAAACATGAGAATGAGAGCCTTAAATGATTATTCCTTATGAGGTTTATTATGGTGGTTATTGTTCGGTCTTCATAATATCTTATTTTCAAAATGCCATTCTGGTTCTTATTTTCTTAGCTATTAAAATACTATTTTGAGGTATTATTTGACTTTCGGACTATTGACTTACTGAACTAGCTATATGGTCTTGGATACTGTTTAATTTCCCTGATAAGACTGAAACATGTTACCTTGTTCCTGATCATGGGTAAGATGGTCTGTATTTCAGCATTAATTAGGGTATCAGCCAGAGCTTTTGGTTCCAATTTTGTTTTGGGGATTTAATTTAGGAGGTTGAGAAAATTTACTAGTATTCTTAATTTACTGAGAAATTTTATCATGAATGTATGCTGCATTTTCTCAAGTGCATTTGCCACATCTTTTGCAGTTAGGATATAATATTTCTCCTTTAATTTTAATGTAATAAACTAAATATGTGGAAGGTTTTTTATGTTGACAACTTTGACTTACTCTGGGATTATTTTGTTCAACTAGCTTCTTTAAGAATTTTTTTTTGGCGTAGGGGGGGGTGGGGGGCGCCTGGGTGGCTCAGAGGGTTGAGCCTCTGCCTTTAGCTTGGTTCATGATCTCAGAGTCCTGGTATGGAGCCCCACCTTGGGCTCTCTGCTCAGCAGGGAGCCTGCTTCCCCCTCTTGCTCTGCCTGCCTCTCTACCTATTCGTGCCCTCTCTCTGTGTGTCAAATAAATAAATAAAATCTTTAAAAAAAAATTTTTTTTTTGTTAAGTAATCTCAATACCCAGTATGGGGTTTAAACTCAAATCACCAGTCACATGATCTACCCACTGAGCCAGCTAGGTGTCCCTCCAGTAATGTGGAAGTTTATATCCTAGATTGGACTCCTTTTTCCTTTTTCTTTATTGCATTTAATGTTATAAATCTAAGCACTGATTAGCTTATGAGACAACTTTTAATAAGTTGTGTTTTCCTCAATTATTTTTGAGTTTATTTTCAGACCCATGATCCATTAAAAATAGGTTGTATAATCTTCAAGCATGTGGAGATTTTCTAGATTTATACTACTCAGTGGCTTAGAATTGGATACTACTGTCATATAGAACAAATGCTGTACAAATTCTCTTCTAACGAAATGTGACCTGTTTTGTGGTCAGCATATGCCTTCCAGTACATTTGAGAGAAATGTGTATTTTACCAATATTCAGTGTGATGTTACATAATATCAATTAAGTCAAAATGGTACAGCTCTTCCAATCAGCTATATATTTACTGACTTCCTTTGCCTAATTAAAGCCTGGAGGAAGGATATTAATGAGGCCAACTACTAATTTATGAAGATGTTTTTTAGTTTTGTTTTTTTGAGATGGTCATATTTACCATATATTTATTCTTCCAGGCATCGCTATCTATTTAGAATTAGTTTGAATTAGTTTTCTATATGGTGTCTTTTCTCTTCAGTCTAAAGAAATTCTTTTAACAGACTTTATTTAGCAGGTCTGCTGGAGATAAATTCTTCCACATTTTGTCTGAAATGTATGTACTCATTGATCTTTATCTGCTATTTATAGTTCTCTAGAAAGCCCCCCAAAATAAATCTTAATGCCTAATGTGATTTTTTTTTTAAGATTTTATTTCTTTATTTGACAGACAAAGATCACAAGTAGGCAGAGAGAGAGAGGAGGAAGCAGGCTCCCCACTGAGCAGAGAGCCCGATGTGGGGCTTGATCCCAGCACCCTGGAATCACAACCTGAGCCGAAGGCAGAGGCTTTAACCCACTGAGCCACCCAGGTGCCCCTAATGTGATTTTTTTAATCATAGCATTTCCATTTAGTGCTTTTGAAAATTTCTATCTCTTTATTGAAAAGCATTATTTATTCCCTCATGTTGCTTACTTCTCTAAATTATTTAACATGTTAATCGTAATTACCTTAATCCACTTCTGATAATTCCAACATCTGGACATTTCTGGGTCAGATAGCATAATTATGATAGTAATATGTTTTCACATTTCTTAATATTTCATTAAATGTGAGGGGCTTTGTATTTAAAAAACTGATAAAAAAATTGTTTCCCATAAGAATGAGACTGTTTTGGGGTGCCTGGGTAGCTCAGTGGGTTAAAGCCTCTGCCTTCAGCTCAGGTCACAATCCCAGGGTCCTGGGATCGAGCCCCACATCAGGCTCTATACTCAGCAGGGAGCCTGCTTCCTCCTCTCTCTCTGCCTGCCTCTCTGCCTACTTGTGATCTCTGTCAGTCAAATAAACAAATAAAATCTTAAAAAAAAAAAAGAATGAGACTTTTTCACCTGCCAAGTTATTCATCTGGAACTGAAGGGTAGAGTGCCTGATGCATTGTGTAAGGTTCAGCCACCTGTTAACTTCCTCCTGTTCCTCTGCATACATCCTTACTCTACAAGGCCCCTTGCTGTCCCTTGACAACAAGTGACCCTTACTTCTCCTGCCTCAACTCCAGGGACAGACAGTCATTTCCCATGTTTAAATTTCAGCTGTTTTCCTCTTAATAGCATTTTGGGAGGTTTCTTCCTCCTCTCACTTCTCTGTTAAAGGTTAAATCCACCATGGGATCCATGGGTGGATCTCATCTTGCAAGGGACTTGTTACTTTCCTGTATTCACAAGGTTCATATTCCCATGTCTATTTTCTAATAGCATAAAATAACTATGACTTTGAGTATTATTTATCTTGAAATAATTACTGGGTCTTAAGTGGCATTCTTTAGTGATTCTTTACTAGCCTGGTACTAGTTTAAAATGGCACTTGGAAATCTGGTCTTAAATTAGTTGTACTTGAAACTACTGTGAAAATCAGTATATCAGTACTTGTGCTAAAATACCCACTGTGGGTATTTTAGTCACCCCTAACAGTGTCCTCAAAATGATAGTTTTCTTGAGCAAACTGTTGGAATGGAAGAAGAAAAAGGAAAAGACCGTGTAACCTGTATACTGGGAAATACAGGTTTATGTTTTCTAAGGAATCAGGCAGTAAGGCTTCCCAACTGAGTATAATAGACACTGAAAAAAATACAGAGTTGGTAAGTTTGGGGCCACTCCATATTAACATTCATTCCTGCTGTTAGAGTAAAAATGAGAACGAGTCATCTTATAGGAGGTCATTGAGTGGACAATTCTTATATCTTGCCAAATATGTATTAATCAAATTACTCTGATTATATACTATGCAAATTTAAAAAAAGGGGGGGGACAATCACTAAAAAATGACAAACATTTATAGGACATTGGGGTGTATCTGCTTGACCAGTAAAAAGACCTGTCAATCTGAAAAGAGGGAGCCAGGCCATACTTTAGAAAAGATAGTTGATTAATAATCAGAAGACAACTTATTTTGGTGAAGTCTCATTGTTTTTTGTTTCCCTTGCCTCAGGAGATATATCTAGAAAGAAGTTGCTATAGCCCATGTCAGAATTTACTTCCTGAGTTCTCTTACAGTACTTCCATATTTTCCTATGGTTTTATGCCTCACATTTAAGTCTTCAACCCATTTTTTAATTAATTTTTGTGTATGGTATCAGAAAATGGTCCACTTTCATTCTTTTGCATGTTGTTATCAAGTACTTTGTCAAAACCTTCTGCACAGTGAAGGAAACAACAAACTAAAGACAAATTGCAGAATAGGGTAAGATATTTGCAAGTGACATATTTGATAAAGGGTTAGTATCCAAAATATATAAAGAACTTAAGAAACTCAAAACACCAAAATGAATAATCTAATTAAAAAATGGGCAGGAGACATGAATAGCCCTTCTTCCAAAGAAGACATACAAATGGCCAACAGGCACATGAAAAGATACTCAATGTCACTGATGATTAGGGATACACAAAACTACAATCAGCTATCAACTCAAATCTGTCAGGATGACTAACATCAAGAACAGATGAAATAACAGGTGTTGGCAAGGATGTGGTGAAAGGGAAAAACTCTTGCATTGTTGGTGGGAGTGTAAAATGGTGAAGCCACTCTGGAAAGCAGTATGGAGTTTGGTCAAAAAGTTAAAAATAGAACTACCCTACAATTCAGTGATTTTACTACTAAGTATTTACCCAAAGAATCCAAAAATACCAATTCAAAGAGATATATGGAGCATTATCTACAATAGCCAAATTACAGAAACAGTCCGTCTGTCAACTGATGAATGGATGAAGGGGTGCTGTGTGTGTGATTTCATTATTTTTATGGCTGAGTAATATAGGTGGGATGTTACTCAGCCATTAAAAAAACAAAAAACAAAACTTGGCATTCACCATGACGTGGATGGAGCTACAATACATAATGCTAAATGGAATAAGCCAATCAGAATGAGACACATACCATATGATTTCAGTCATGTGTAGAATCTAAAAATCAAGTGAGCACAAGTAAGGGAGAGAGACAGAAAGACCAAGAGAAAGACTCACAACTATAGAGAAAAATGGAAAAAATGGATGGTTACAAGTGGGGATGGGTGAAATAAGTGCCCTCCTCAATCCTCATCACCTGTCATGATGAGCACAGGGTATCTTACAGAAGTGTTGAATCATATATTGTACCACCTGCAACTAGTATTACACTGTTAACTAGCTGGAATTTAAATAAAAACTTAAATTCATTTTAAGTTACTTTTTAAAGTTCATAGTAGAACACAAATTCATGAAATCCAAGCAAAAATTCATAAGGAAAGAACAGAGATGAGAGGAAAAGAATGTAAATAAAAAGGAAATGAGTGGATAAAGCAAAATTTAAATTATTTAGTAATACCATGTATTAATGTAGTTATTGTAAAAGAGGCAGAAATTGAGCTTTAAAAAATCAAAAAGACACTAACCATTGAAAATAGTGAGGGGGGCGCCTGGGTGGCTCAGTGTGTTAAAGCCTCTGCCTTCGGCTCAGGTCATGATCCCAGGGTCCTGGGATCCAGCCCGCATCAGGTTCTCTGCTCAGCAGGGAGCCTGCTTCCTCCTCTCTCTCTACCTGCTTCTCTGCCTACTTGTGATCTCTGTCTGTCAAATAAATAGATAAAATCTTAAAAAAAAAAAATAGGAAGAAAAACATGATTGTCAAGGTGGTAATATTTCCAGAATGGGAGTTTTTTCAGTGATAGATGATAGAACAATTGGAACAGAAATCAAAATCATAACTTTGAGATGAGTGTAAGGTTTTAAGACCATTCTCTATTTTTTTGTAATAATAGTCTTACTGTATTTTAGGACATTTTTAACAACCACAGAAATAATAAAGTAAGAATTACTCTTATGCAGAAATAATCATGGTTTTCAAGTACAAAATTCTATAAATTGTCACCATATCAAATTTATATTTTCAAAATAGAAATCACTCTAATTTTATAATCAACATAATAAAGACTATTGTGATCACTATTCAGAACCTAAAACAATAGCTTCAATATAGTAGTTGTTACTAAACATTTATAAACAAAGTTTTTGTTTGAAAGACCATCATTTATAAAAGCAAAAAAAGAAAACACATCTGTAATCACACTGCAGCTACACTCAGTATTAATTTTTGAGCCATATCTTCTTCCCAGACTTTTGTTTATCATAAACGTGTATGTATACTTAGAATGACACTATATCTACACTAAAATGCATACTTAGTATGATTTGAATATATTCCTCAACCCTTCTTGGCACAGTATTTCAGAGATTCTCAAAGCCCAAGCTGATTGAAAGAGGGGATGTTTAGCTCCAAACTGTGGTGGACTCCAAATATTTGAGGAGCTAAACAAAAACCACTGAATGGGCTTCCCCATCGTCCTCTGATCTTGCACATGCTTAAAAATGAAATCTGCTGTTTCACGAATATCAAATCTTTCTCCCCCCAAGGGAAAACATGAATATGAGTGTCCTCCAGCAACTCTGAGTTACATATAAAAATGTTTATTTTCTTTTATTTTCTTTCTTTTATTTGCTTTCTTTCAAAGTTTATTTCTTTGAAAAATGGTTTGCTTTCTATTTAGCCAATCTGGTGTCATAAGAAAATTCGCTTTTGGGGTGCCTGGGTGGCTCACTGGGTTAAGCCTCTGCCTTCAGCCTAGGTCATGATCTCAGGGTCCTGGGATCGAGCCTTGCATTGGGCTCTCTGCTCAGCAGGGAGCCTGCCTTCCTCTCTGCCTACTTGTGATCTCTCTGTCTCTGTCAAATAAATAACTAAAAAATCTTAAATAAGAAAAAAAAGTCACTTTTTTGGATAACAATATTTACCTTGCCTACTTTAGAAAAGTATAGAAGAATATGGTAAAATGCCCTATTTGAAAATACATTAGAATGTAATTCATTTTAGAATAACGATTATCAGTTCCAAGAAAGAATCCTTCTAAGATTCCCCGTAAAATATGGCATATGCAGCTTCATCGGGCGCAGACCTGTTTTACTGCTCTCCCAGTGAAATGATCTGTGTAGCATTCATAAAAAGTTATACTAAATATTCTTTGTGCTAAAAATGATTCTTAAGCTCCCAATCCATACAATATGTAAAACAGCTGATGATAAGATAGTGCCTGAGTTAATCTGATATGAACCATAGCGTTACGATCCAACACAGTGTGCATCTCTGACAGGTGCATTACAAATGGAATTGCAATCTGCAGCCAGTAGATATATTAAATCCTTGATTTACCAATATACATTTTATAATTAGAGGATTCATATATTAACTCTGCTTAAATAAAAATAGCCATACTGGTAGTACTAAGAAATGTTTCTTATTTAAGTGTAAATCAAAGCAGGAGGTAAAATGAAGTGGTGATCATTTCAGCTCTTTTTTCAGCACATTGTCTCTCATGGTAATGGAAATATGTTTTGCATGAAGTACTGGAATGGTTTTTTTTTTTAATTTTTAAATTTTTTATTACCATATAATGTATTATTAGCCCCAGGGATACAGGTCTGTGAATTGCCAGGTTTACACACTTCACAGCACTCACCATAGCACATACCCTCCCCAATGTCCATAAACCCACCACCCTCTCCCATCCCCCCTCCCCCCCAGCAACCCTCAATTTGTTTTGTGAGATTGAGTCTCTCATAGTTTTTCTCCCTCCTGATCCCATCTTGTTTCATTTTTTCCTTCCCAGCCCTCCAAACCCCCACGTTGCCTCCCAAATTCTTTATATCAGTGAGATCATATGATAATTGTCTTTCTCTGATTGACTTATTTCGCTCAGCATAATACCCTCTAGTTTCATCCACATTGTTGCAAATGGCAAGATTTCATTTCTTCTGATAGCATCTTTATCCATTCATCTATTGATGGACATCTAGTTTCGTTACATAGTCTGGCTATTGTGGACATTGCTGCTATAAACATTCAGATGCATGTGCCCCTTCAGATCACTACATTTGTATCTTTAGGATAAATACCCAGTAGTGCAATTGCTGGGTCATAGGGTAGCTATATTTTCAACTTTTTGAGGAACCTCCATGTTGTTTTCCAGAGTGGTTGCACCAGCTTGCATTCCCACCAACAGTGTAGGAGGGTTCCCCTTTCTCCGCATCCTTGCCAGCATCTGTCATTCCCTGACTTGTTAATTTTAGCCATTCTGACTGGTGTGAGGTGGTATCTCATTGTGGTTTTGATTTGTATTTCCCTAATGCTGAGTGATGTGGAGCACTTTTTTGTGTGTCTATTGGCCATCTGGATGTCTTCTTTGCAGAAATGTCTGTTCATGTCCTCTGCCCATTTCTTGATTGGATTCTTTGTTCTTTGGGTGTTGAGTTTGATAAGTTCTTTATAGATTTTGGATACTAGCCCTTTATCTGACATGTAGTTTGCAAATATCTTCTCCCATTCTGTCCATTGTCTTTTGGTTTTGTTGACTGTTTCCTTTGCTGTGCAAAAGCTTTTGATCTTGATGAAGTACCAATAGTTCATTTTTACCCTTGCTTCCCTTGTCTTTGGCAATGTTTCTAGGAAGAAGTTGCTGCTGCTGAGGTCAAAGAGGTTGCTGCCTGTGTTCTCCTCAAGGATTTTGATGGATTACTTTCTCACACTGAGGTCCATCATCCATTTTGAGTCTGTTTTTGTGTGTGATGTTAGGAAGTGGTCCAGTTCATTTTTCGGCATGTGGCTGTCCAATTTTCCCAACACCATTTGTTGAAGAGACTGTCTTTTTTCTATTGGACATTCTTTCCTGCTATGTTGAAGATTAGTTGACCATAGAGTTGAGGGTCTATTTCTGGACTCTCTATTCTGTTCCATTGATCTATGTGTCTGTTTTTGTGCCAGTACCATACTGTCTTGATGATGACAGCTTTGTAACAGAGCTTGAAGTCTGGAATTGTGATGCCACCAACTTTGGCTTTCTTTTTCAACATTCCTCTGGCTATTCAAGGTCTCTTCTGGTTCCATATAAATGTTAGGAGTATTGTTCCATTTCTTTGGAAAAAACTGATGGTATTTTGATAGGTATTGCATTAAACATGTAGATTGCTTTAGGTAGCATAGACATTTTCACAATATTTGTTCTTCCAATCCATAAACATGGGACGATTTTCCATTTCTTTGTCTTCCTCAATTTCTTTAATGAGTACTTTATAGTTTTCTGGGTATAGATTCTTTGCCTCTTATTAGGTTTATTCCTAGGTATCTTATGGTTTTGGGTGCAATTGTAAATGGAATTGACTTCTTAATTTCTCTTTCTTCTGTCTTGCTCTTGGTGTATAGAAATGCAACTGATTTCTGTGCATTGATTTTATATCCTGACACTTTATTGAATTCCTGTCCTAGTTCTAGCAGATTTGGAGTGGAGTCTTGGGGTTTTCCACAGAAGGTATCCTATCATCTTCAAAGAGTGAGAGTTTGACTTCTTTGCTGACTTGGATGCCTTTAATTTCTTTTTGTTGTCTGATTGCTGAGGCTAGGACTTCTAGTACTATGTTGAATAGCAGTGGTGATAATGGACATCCCTGCCATGTTCCTGACCTTAGCGGAAAAGCTCTCAGTTTTTTTACATTGAGAATGATATTCGCTGTGTGTTTTTCATAGATGGTTTTGATCATATTGAGGTATGTATCCCCTATCCCTTCACTGTGAAGAGTTTTGATCAAGAAGGGATGCTGTACTTTGTCAAATGCTTTTTCAGCATCCACTGAGAGTATCATATGGTTCTTATTCTTTCTTTCATTAATGTATTGTATCACATTGATTGATTTGCAGATGTTGAACCAAACTTGCACCCCTGGAATAGATCCCACTTGGTCCTGGTGAAAAATCCTTTTAATGTACTGTTGGACATTATTGGCTAGTATTTTGGTGAGAATTTTTGCATCTGCATTAATCAAGGATATTGGTCTGTAATTCTCTTTTTTGATGGGGTCTTTGTCTGGTTTTGCGATCAAGGTAATGCTGGCCTCATAAAATGAGTTTGGAAGTTTCCCTTCCATTTCTACTTTTTGCAGCAGCTTCAGGAGAATAGGAATGAATTCTTCTTTAAATGTTTGGTAGAATTCCCCTGGGAAGCCGTCTGGCCCTAGGCTCTTGTTGGGAGATTTTTGATGACTGCTTCAATCTTCTTACTGGTTATGGGTCTGTTCAGGTTTTCTATTTCTTTCTGGTTCAGTTTTAGTAGTTTATACATCTCTAGGAATGCATCCATTTCTTACAGATTGTCAAACTTGCTGGTGTATAGTTGCTCGTAATATGTTCTTATAATTGTTTGTATTTCTTTGGTGTTGGTTGTGGTCTCTCCTCTTTCATTCATGATTTTATTTATTTGGGTCCTTTCTCTTTTCTTTTTGATAAGTCTGGCCAGGGGTTTATCAATCTTATTAATTCTTTCAAAGAACCAGCTCCTAGGTTCATTGATTTGTTCTATTGTTTCTTTGATTTCTATTTCATTGATTTCTGCTCTGATCTTTATTATTTCTCTTCTGCTGGGTTTAGGCTTTCTTGGCTGTCCTTTCTCCAGCTCCTTTAGGTGTAGGGTTAGGTTGTGTATTTGAGACCTTTCTTGTTTCTTGAGAAAGGTTTGTATCACTATATATTTTCCTCTCAGGACTGCCTTTGCTGTGTCCCACAGATTTTGAACAGTTGTGTTTTCATTTTCATTTGTTTCCACGAATTTTTAAAATTCTTTAATTTTCTCCTTGACCCATTCATTCTTTAGTAGGATGCTCCTTAGCCTCCATGTATTTGAGTTCTTTCCAAATTTCCTCTTGTGATTGAGTTCTAGCTTCAGAGCATTGTGGTCTGAAGATATGCAGGGAATGATCCCAATCTTTTGGTATCAGTTGAGACCAGATTTGTGACCCAGAATGTGATCTATTCTGGAGAATGTTCCATGTGCACTAGAGAAGAATATGTATTCTGTTGCTTTGGGATGGAATGTTCTGAATATATCTGTGATGTCCATCTGGTTCAGTGTGTCATTTAAGGCCTTTATTTACTTGTTGATCTTTTGCTTGGATGATCTGTCCATTTCAGTGAGGGGGGTGTTAATGTTCCCTACTATTACAGTATTACTGTCGATATGTTTCTTTGATTTTGTTATTAATTGGTTTATATAGTTGGCTGCTCCCATGTTAGGGGCATAGCTATTTAAAATTGTTAGATCTTCTTGTTGGACAGACCCTTTGAGTATGACATAGTGTCCTTCCTCATCTCTTATCATAGTCTTTGGCTTAAAATCTAATTGATCTGATATAAGGATTGCCACCCCAGCTTTCTTTTGATGTCCATTAGCATGGTAAATGGTTTTCTACCCCCTCACTTTAAATCTGGAGGTGTCTTTGGGTCTATAAAATGAGTTTCTTGTAGACAGCATATTGATGGGTTTTGTTTTTTTTATCCATTCTGATACCCTGTGTCTTTTGATTGGGGCATTTAGCCCATTAACATTCAGGGTAACTGTTGAGAGATATGAATTTAGTGCCATTGTATTGCCTGTAAGGTGACTGTTACTGTATATTGTCTCTGTTCCTTTCTGGTCTACAACTTTTAGTCTCTCTTTTTGCTTAGAGGACCCCTTTCAATATTTCCTGTAGAGCTGGTTTGGTGTTTACAAATTCTTTTAGTTTTTCTTTGTCCTGAAAGTTTTTTTTCATCTCTCCTTCTATTTTCAATGATAGCCTAGCTGGATATAATATTCTTGGCTGCATGTTTTTCTCATTTAGTGCTCTGAATATATCATGCCAGTACTTTCTGGCCTGCCAGGTCTCTGTGGATAAATCTGCTGCCAATCTAATATCTTTACCATTTTATGTTACAGACTTCTTGTCCTGAGCTGCTTTCAGGATTTTCTCTTTGTCACTAAGACTTGTAAATTTTACTATTAGATGACGGAATGTGGACCTATTCTTATTGATTTTGAGGGGGATTTACTGCCCCTTCTGGATTTTTATGCTTGTTCCCTTTGCCATATTAGGGAAATTCTCTAATAATGTTCTCCAATATACCCCCTTCCCCCCTATCTCTTTCTTCTTCTTCTGGAATCCCAATTATTCTAATATCGTTTCATCTTATGGAATCAGTTATCTCTCGAATTCTTCCCTCGTAGTCCAATAGTTGTTTGTCTCTCTTTTGCTCAGCTTCTTTATTCTCTGTCATTTGGTCTTCTATATCACTAATTCTCTCTTCTGTGTCATTTATCCTAGGAGTAAGAGCCTCCATTTTTTATTGCCCCTCATTAATAGCTTTTTAAATTTCAGCTTGATTAGATTTTATTTCTCCAGACAGGGTTTCTCTAGTATCTTCCATGCCTTTTTTGAGCCCAGCTATCACCTTGAGAATCATCATTCTGAACTCTAGATCTGACATATTATCAATGTCTGTATTGATTAGGTCCCTAGCCTTCAGTACTGCCTCTTGTTCTTTTTTTTATGGTGAGTTTTCCCGCCTTGTCATTTTATCCAGATAAGAATATATGAATGAGAGAAAAAAATACTAAAAGGGTGGCAAAGACCCCAGAAAAATATGTGTTAACCAAATCAGAAGAGACCCCAAATCATGAGGAGAAGAAAAGGGATAGAAAGAAGTAAAAAAAAAAAAATTTTTTTTTAAAGTAAAAGAAAACGAAGACATATATATTAGACTGGTGAATAGAACAGAGACACCCACTTGATTTTGGAAGTATTTTGGTCTCTTAGAAGAAACTACCTCCCAAAATTTTAAAGAAAGAAAAAAAAATTATACACAAACACACACACACACACACACACACACACACACACAGGAAAACGTGATGAAGGGATGGAATATGACTATAAAGATGAAAAATTTTTAAAAATTTTAAAATAGGGGGGTGCCTGGATGGCTCAGTGGGTTAAAGCCTCTGCCTTCAGCTCAGGTCATGGTCCCAGGGTCCTGGGATTGAGCCCCACATTGGGCTTTCTGCTCAGCAGGGAGCCTGCTTCCCCCTCTCTCTCTGCCTGCCTCTCTGCCTACTTGTGATCTCTGTCTGTCAAATAAATAAATAAAATCTTTTTAAAAAATTCTAAAAAAGGAGTTGATAAGTTGGTTGGGAAAAGAAAGAAAAGAAAAGTGGAGAGAATTTGCTCAGGCTGGAGACTAGAACAAAGCCCTGTGCTAGATTTAGGGTATATTTTGATCTATTAGAAGAAGGTGTATCCCAAAATTTTTTAGAAGAAAACACCCTATATGTATACACAAAATAAAGTTAGATACAATGAAAGATAAACTATGACTATAATAATGAAAGTTCAGAAACTTTTTTTTTTAAAGAAAGGTTAAGATAAACTAGTCAAAAAAACATTAAAAGAGAAAAGAGTAAAAGTTAAAAAATTAGAATAAGAAAAAAATAAAATTAAAAAAATTTAGTTAACTTTGCAAGACTAAAGAATCATGGGGAGAAACCATGAATTCCATACTTTGCTTTCCCCTCCTCTGGAATTCCACTGTTCTCCTTGATGAGTGAGCTTGGTATTGGCTGGATGTTCTTGCTGATCTTCTGGGGGAGGGACCTGTTGTAGTGATTCTCAAGTGTCTTTGCCTGAGGCAGAATTGCTCCACCCTTGTCAGGGGCTGGGCTAAGTAATCTGCTCGGGTTTGCTCTCCGGGGCTTTTGTTCCCTGAGCACTTTCCGTAGAGCTCTGGAGGACGGGAATGAAAAAGGCGGCTTCCCAATCTCTGGCCCAGAGGAGCTGAGAGCTTGGGGCCCACTCCTTAGTGCACCCTTGGAGAGAAAAGCACTCAATCACTCCCATCTCCCTGGTCTCCGGCTGCCCTCTGAGCTCACCCAGCGTGTGACCAAGCATTACTGTCTCTGGCACACAGCCCCGTTTGGAGTCCCCAAACCCAGCAGATTCCTGCCTCCAGAGAAGGAAGGTGAGTCTCCACAGATCAGCCACTTGTGGGGTCCCTGCTCAAAGAGCAGTGGTCTGATTGTACCATGGATCACAGTTTAAGGTAACCCCGAGCTGAGAGCTCACTCCTTGGCTCTGTCTCTGTAGCCAGCTTCCCCACTCTAATATCTGTGAGCTCTGCTACACTCAGACACCCCCAATCCTTCTGTGACCCCACAGGACCTGAGACCATGCTGTCCCCACAAGGGCTCCACCCCTGCTTAACCTCTGGAGCCATGTCTCTCAGTGGAGCAGACTTTTGAAAGTTCTGATTTTGTGCTCCATTGCTCTGCTGCTTGCCAGGAGCTGGCCCCTCCCACCGCGGTCTATCTTCCCATCGCTTCGGATTCACTTCTCTGCATGTCCTACCTTTCAGAAAGTGGTCAATTTTCTGTTTCTAGAATTAGTGCTCTTCTCTTTGCTCTCCTGTTGGATTTGTAGGTGTTCAAAATGTTTTGGTAACTATCTAACTGAACTCCTGCAACCTGATGGGATCTCAGCCTGCTACTCCTCCAGCATCTTGACTCCTTCCCCCATTTTTATTTATTATGTTCAATTAGCCAACGTATACAACATTGTTAGTTTTTGATACAATGTTCAATGATTCATTAGTTACCTATAACACCCAGTCCTCAACACCACATGTGAGTTTTAAAATTAGGAAAAGAAATTTAAACTTCTTCCTTTTAGGAATCATAAGTGGATTTAGTCATCCTAGTATTTCTTATCACTTATTTTTCATTTCTGAAGTGTGTTTTTCATTTATTAACTCTTTCCTACTTATTCTCCCTCATTTCTGAGATTTTTCGCTTTAAAATAGTAAGTAATTACTTTTATCAGCTTTGTAAGTGTGAACCTAAGTCAAATTTTAATTGTATGTAAGGTGTTACTTTGCTCTTTCCTCTGTGGTAACTTCACACAGTGTTTGACTTCTATGTTGAGTTGTTCATTTGGTATGTGATTAGTTGTCCGAAAGCCTTAAGAATGAGAGAGAAATTGGGACAATTTTTGTACCTCAACAAAGTAATGGAGTAAAGATGTTTATAATAGTTACTTACTTTTGATATTCTTGGAATTTTAGCGGTAAGACCTTTTTACATTATCACTATAGCATTTTGTCTTTGTATCTGTGTTCCTCTCTTCTGGTGTCACTGTTGTTACAGGTTGCTACAATTTTCTTGATTGTTTCAAAGGACAAACTGCTGACCTTTTGGCTTTGTGAATTTACTGTTTACTTGCTACATCACTGATTCATTACTGAATTATTTCCTTTCTCCATCCTTGTCATTTAATTTGTTCTTCTCTAGCTTTTTAAGATGAACACTTAGATCATTAATCTTAGGCCTTTCCTATTTTCTATTGTAAGAATGTAAAGCTATGTTTTTCTCTCTAAGCATAATAAATGCCTTCTGCAAATATTGGTATGTAATATGTTCATCATTTATTTAAAATCACTTGTAATTTCCTAAATTGACCCATGAATTCTTCTTTTTTGACCTATGTGTTATTAAAAATCAAGTTGTTGTTGTTATTTTTAAATACTTAGGACTCTCTCAGGTATCTAATTTTACTGATTCTAATTTGCTTCTGTTTGTGTCAGAGGACATAGTGTGAAAGAGTGCTATCCTTTGAAATTGAAGGATGTTTGTTTTCTGGCCCAGCTCAGTGTCTACACTGGTAAATGTTTCATGTGTTCCAGAGAAGAACTGGATTGTAGTTTTCTAGGAATACCATTTGGGATACACTAATCAGTAGTGATATTCAGGTCTTCTGTATGTCTATTGCTATTTTTGCCTGCTAGTTTTGCCAAATCATACTTCAGCTATTTTGCAGTTTTGCCTGCTAGTTTTGCCAAATCGTACTTCAGCTATTTTGCAGTTCCATTATTTCCACTATTTGGGGAATACATAATTATCAACGTTGAGGTTTCTGATATATTGAGCCTGTAATCATTATGAATTGTCACTTCTGCCATCTGGCAATATTCCTTGTCTCACTATCTATTTATTCTTGTATTTAGACAATTATTCTAGTCACTCTAGCTTTATTACGACTCAAGATGCATAGTACGTAATTTTGTTTACCTTTAGTTTGTGTCTTTGGGCTTTTCGATTTAACATGTATCTTTAGTAAAAGCATGTACTTGAGTTTAGATTTTTCACCTAGCCTAAAAATCTCAGTCTTCTGAGAATTTAGTCTACTTACTTGTACCGCAGTGATTTAAATGTTTGAATTTTTTTATTGTATGATTTTTATTAATAGACCATATTTTTAGAGCAGGTTTTTAAAAAATATTTATTTCTTTGAAAGAGAGTTGGGGAGGGACAGAGGCAGAGGAGGAGAGAGAGAGAGAATCACAAGCAGGCTCCCCAACCCATGCATAGCCCAATGTGGGGCTCAGTCTCACAACTCTTGAGACCAGGACCTGAGTCAATATCAAGAATTGGAAACTTAACAGACTGAGCCACCCAGGGGCCCCTAGAGCAGTTTTAATTTCACCAAAGGAGCTGGAAGTACAGAGAGTTCCTATACACCCTTCACCCCTCCATGTATGTCATTTCCCACTATTAGTATCTTGCATTAGTGAGACACAACTGTTAAAACAATGGGCCAATACTGTTAAATTATTATTAAAGTTCTTAATTTACCTTCTTCCTATTGTCAATTCTATTGCTTTTGACAAATGTAGAACTACATGTATCCACTGTTACAGTAACGTACATGTACTTTGCCCTAAAAATACCATTTTCTGCCTATTTTTTCCCTCTGTCCCTCCCCTCAACCCCCTAGCCACTGTTGAGCTTTTTTACTACCTCCATTGATTAATCTTTTCCAGAATGTCATACAGTACATAAACTTCTCAGATTGGCTTTTTTTACTTAGCAATATGTATTTAAGTTTGTCCCATGTCATGTCATGGTTTGTTAGCTCATTTCTGTTTACCCTTGAACAATATTCCATCACCTGGATGTGTCACAGTTTATTTACCTGCTGAAGGACATCTTGTTTGCTCCCGAGTTTTGGCAATTATCAGTGAAGCTGCTATAAACATTCCTATGGAAGATTTTGTGTGGATATTTGTCTTCTGAATTTGTTCTTCAATTTATTTAGGTAAATGCCATGAAATTCACGTGTTGGACTGTATGCTCAGTTTTGTAAGAAACTGTCACACTGTCAAAGCTGCTGTACAATTTTGCATTCCATCAACAATCAATCTGAGTTCCTATTGATCTCTATCCTCACCAGCATTTGTTGCTGTCAGTGTCTTGGATGTTTGGTGCTCTATAAACCCATGCAGTGTTATCTCATTGTTTTGTTCCTTTGTTTGGAGAGAGCGTGCATCTGCACATTTGCGCTGGGTAGGGGCAGAGGGAGAGAGAGAATCTTAAGCAGGCTCCCTGTGGAGTGTAGAGTCTGACATGGGGCTTGATCTCACAACCTTGAGACCATGACCTGATTCAAAATCAAGAGTCAGAGGTTTTCATTTTAAAATAGTAAAGAATTGGATGCCTGGGTGGCTCAGTTGGTTAAGCAACTGTCTTCAGCTCAGGTCATGATCCCGGGGTCCTGGGATTGAGTTCCACATCAGGCTCCCTCCTCAATGGGGAGTCTCCTTCTCCCTCTAACCTTCCCACATCTCGTGCTCGCTCGCTTGCTTGCTCTCTCTCTCTCTCACATTCTCTCTCTCTCTCTCTCTCAAATAAATAAATAAATCTCTAAAAAAATAGCAAATAATTACTTTTATCTGCTTTTAACCACCTGAGGCCATCCAGGTGCCCGTCTCATTGTGTTAATTAGCAATTCCCTGGTAACTTAAGATTCTGAACATCTTTTCAAGTGCCTACTTGCTATCTGTGTATCTTCTTTCATGGGGGATCTATTCATATTTTATCCAAGTTTTAATTAGGTTATTTATTTTCTTAATATTGAATTTTAGGAATTCTTCATATATATCGAATGCCATTCTTTTACCATATGTGTTTGTACATATTTTCTACCAGTCTGTGCCTTTTCATTTGCATAATAGTGTCTTTTTTTTTTTAAGATTTTATTTTAAGTATTTGACACAGAGAGAGAGAGAGCGAGAGTGGGAACGCAAACTGGTGGAATGGGAGTGGAAGGCAGAGAGAGAAGCAGACCTCCTGCTGAGCAGGGACCCATGCAGGACTGGATCCCAGGACCCTGGGATCATGACCTGAGCTGAAAGGCAGATGCTTAATGACTTAGCCACCCAGGCACCCCTACATGACAGTATCTTTCAAAGAGAATACATTTTTAATTTTAGCGAATTCCAACATTTTAATTTTTTTCATGGATCACTCATTTCAGGTTATAACAAAAATATATCACCAAACTCAAGATCATCTAGATTTTTTCTGTTATTGTTGTTTTTTTTTTCCCCTGAGTTTTATTCTTTAGTGTTACATATTTTGGTCTATGATCTATTTTGAGGTAATTTTTCTGAAAGGTGTAAGATCTGGGTCTGGAGGGGCGCCTGGGTGGCTCAGTGGGTTAAAGCCTCTGCCTTTGGCTCAGGTCATGATCCCAGGATCCTGGGATGGAGTCCAACATCGGGCTCTCTGCTCAGCAGGGGGCTGCTTCCTGCTCTCTCTCTGCCTGCCTCTCTGCCTACTTGTGATCTCTGTCTGTCAAATAAATAAATAAAATCTTTTAAAAAAATAAAAAATAAAAGATCTGGGTCTGGATTCATTTTTTTGCATGTGGATGTCCAATTTCAACACTATTTGTGTTAAAGAGATTTATCTCACTTCATTTTATTGTTTCCTTGTCAAGGGTCAATTGCATATATTTGTGTGAATCTATTTCTGGGCTCTCTCTTCTGTTCTGTTGATGTATTTGTTCTTTTACAAACACTACACTGTCTTGGTTACTGTAGCTTTACATTAAGTCTCAAGCTGGGTTGCATTAGTCTTCCAGTTGTGCTCTTCCCCTTCCCTGTTGTGTTGACTCTTCTGGGTCCTTTATCTCTTCATACAAATTTAAGAATCAGTTTGTCAATAACCATAAAAAACTTGTTGGAATTAGGATTGTATTGAGTCTGTATATCATTGGGAAGAACTGACATCTTGAGTGTTGAGATTTCTCAAATGTGAAAATGGAACATCTCCAGATTTCTTTAGTTCTTTAATTCCGTTCATGAGTTTTACATTTTTCCTCATGTAGCTTTTGTACATCTTTTTTTAGATTTATATGTGTTTCACTTGGGGTATGTTAATGTAGGTGCTACTATGGTTTTAATTTCAAATTCTACTCATTCCTTGTTAGTAGTCCTTTTCTTTTAATTGCTATCTTTAGGAAGGATATTTTCTAACAACCTGTCTTTGATTTCATATGTGTTTTCTTCTAGTCTTGTTAAGCCCATCTACTGAATTTTTGAAAATATATTAAAATTCTCTAATTGAAAAATTCCATTTGTTTTCAATTTTTATATTTTGAGATCATATGTATGCATTTTGTTACATATTTTAATGTGTTTATAGTAGTTTATTTAAATTCCTTTTCTAGTAGGTACAACATCTCGATTACTTCAAGTATTGATTTTTTTTCTTGAGTATGAGTCATTTCCCTGTTCATTGATATGGTCATTTGCTTATTTTTAATTTGAAAATTTTTAAATATTTATTTATTTATTTTAGAGCGAGAAAGCACAAGCAGGAGGGGCTAAAAGAGAGGGAGAGAGAATCTCAAGTAGAGTCTATGCTGAGCCCAGAGCCCGATGCAGTGCTCAATCTCCGACCCTGAGATCACAACCTGAGCTGAAACTAAGAGTTGAATACAACTTCCTGTGCCACTGAAGTGCCCCTTAATTTCAGATTTGAACAAGAGATTGTGCAGTATATATTGCACATTTTGAGCAATGTATTTAGAAGCTCAGGATCTGGGATGTCTCGGAAGAGTGATTTTCTTCCAGCATATGGTTAATTTGAATGGACTCAAGCTCCAGACTGGATTTCCCTGAAGATAATGGTAACTGAAATCTCTGCTGAATTATTTTTAGTTTCTAGAACCTGCTTTTTCTTTGTCAAACCCCACCACATCCTCCCCACCACCACCACCCCCTTGCCCTTCCCTGTGGTTGTATAATTTAGTGGCCAGCAAAGGATTTGGATAAATTTTAATGCAGATTTTGGCATTTACCTCACTTGATTTCCTTCTCCCCATGTTCTTCATTTAACTCTAGATTTGTACTCTGCTCCAAACTCTGTGCTCTGACATACCAAGCCAGGAAGGCTGTAACTTTCTGCCTTCCTGAGAAGCACATAGATTTGAGACTATAACTAAAAAGGACTAACAAACTTGTTACTTTAACAATGTGGTTTCTTCTTTCAATTATGCTCTTCTTTTTATTAGTATTAGTTTATTAACTAGTATTAGTTTACTTGCGCTAGCTTTTCATTGCCTGTAAGTGGACTTTTCTGAGATTTTCTCTTGGAACATTAGCCTAAATTAACTATGTTGATAGTGAAGGAGTTCAGGACATGGCATCCCAGCACATGTCCTTTTGGTATATAGATTATTTTGAGTTAAAGTCACTCTCTGAATTCCCCTCATCTGCCTAAGAGAGATCCTCCAAGGATCTCAATCATGATAAATTCCCTCCCGGGGTGTTTCATCACTCAGAGAATGTTGACTACTGTCACAGAAAGAAAAAGAGAAGTTGACGTCAGTTTGGCACAAACTATCCTCCGATCCATTCTTCTACAGGCCCATTCATCATTGTTCAACATCCTTGGCTCCCCCCTAAAATGCCTACTATCCTAAGGAACAGGATAGTGACAGGTTAGGTAGAGAAGGTGGTCAGAGTGACTGGAAGTTTGGTTACATTGCGCCAAGTTTGTTGATTGGGCAAATTAGTCAATACATTGGGAATAGTTGGATTTACACTTAGGCAATGCATTAACCAAGGATTCACAACATGGCAGGGGCAAAGACTAGTTTGAACCTTGAGATTTGGGGTTGGAATGGAAAATACAGGTATGAACTTTTATCATGTTTTTAAATATACAACTTAATCCCAATTATTCATGGATTACATGTTTCAGGATTCCTTGGGTTGCAAGAATTTATTTGTAACACCCAAACCAACTAGTCTTTTTATAGTTAATTGCAGACATGAATAGAGTCATAGAAAAAAATCAGAGCTGTCTAACTTGCATGTTGCCAAATGAGGGCAAACAAAGCCATGCCCTGCTTTTTGTTTAAATGCCCACAGTGTGAGCAAATTTTGTTTTATCAGCCTGCTTAGTGCCATGGTTTTCACATTTCTGTACTTGGTGGGGGGCAGATTTTGTTGCTTAAAATGGCTCCCCAAGCATAGTGCTGAAGGTCTGTCTAGTGTTCTTTTTTTAAAAAAAAGTTTTAATTAATTAACTTATTAATTTATTTTTACTTAAGAGAGGGAGAGAAAGGGGGCAGAAAGAAAGGGAGAGAGAGAATCTTAAGCAGGCTGCAAGCCCAGCATAAAGCCTGAAGCAGGGCTCGATCTCACAACCCTGAGATCATGATTGAGCCAAAATCAAAAGTTGTTCACAACCGAATGAGCCACCCACGTGCCCCTCCATCTAGTGTTCCTAGTACAAAGTAACTATGATGTGCCTTATGGAAAAAAAAATACATGTTTTAGATAAGCTTTGTTCAGATTTGACTTACACTGTTACCATGAGTTATATGTTAATGAATTAATAATATATTAATATTATTTAAAAATATTAATAAAATATTAAAAATGGGTTTTCAACCAGAAGCATGCAGGGAACGTGGTCATGTATTGATCAATTGGTGGAAATGTGACCAGAGGCTGCTAAGAAATTAACCCTATATCTACAGGGACAATGATTCAGTGTTTCCTAATTTGGAACTTGCAATGACTTCATAGGATAAAGTCTATTTTTATGCTATAAATAATGAGAATCAGGGGTGTGTGTGTGTATTCACAGATGAGTATAGGCTTACCTTACTGATAGCCACTTACCATTATTTTTGACTTCTAAATATCATCAGCAGTAACAAGACTTCTTGTCTAGGAATAACTTATATCAGAAACACATGCTCAAAGAATGATAAAGACATGTCAAAGTATATAAAAGCCTACTTGATGGTTCTCTCACTGAGTATTATCTAGGACAATTGGGCATCAAAATAATTAGAACTATCAGATTATATCCCCTTTCATAAAACAGGAACTCATGAGTCCATACTGACACAAACATATAAGGGAAAAAAAAACCTTTTCTTTAATAAAATAACAAAATAAGGAAGTAATGCTAGACCTTAAGAACTGGGAAAATAATGCTGGTGGCTGAAGCTTTGTTAAGGAACAGTATGCTGGTGTAATACTGAAATAGATCTCTTCATGATGATGATTTTACCAAGGAGAAATTGGAGTCTGGTTATGAAGAAACATCCTCCAGACCCATGTGAGGGATCATTTTATAATGTGAAAACTTTTAAGGGTTTAAGACTGTTAAGGATACGGGACACCTGGGTGGCTCAGTTGGTTAAGCAGCTGCCTTCGGCTCAGGTCATGATCCCAGGGTCCTGGGATGGAGTCCCGCATCGGGCTCCTTGCTCAGCAGGGAGCCGGCTTCTCCCTCTGCCTCTGCCTCTGCCTGCCTCTCTGTCTGCCTGTGCTCACTCTCTCTGACAAATAAATAAATAAAATCTTAAAAAAAAAAAAAAAGACTGTTAAGGATACAAAAGATAGGCCAGATTAAGCAACTCTTTCAGACTGAAGATTTATGAAGCATGAAAATCACAAGCAACTGTTTCCTGGGCAAGTAGCTGGACTAGAAATAGAGAAGGTACTTTCATGTGGTGGCTGGCAGAATTACAGTGATGTCTCTGAACTGGAACATAGCATCGTAGGAATGTTGATTTCCTAAATGGGAGGGTTGTATGATGGTACTGTAGAAGAGTGTCCTGATTTTTAGAAGGTGCACACTAGAGTACTTGAACAGTGGTAGGGCATTATAATAGAAAAAGATTCTTTCTTTCTTTCTTTCTTTCCCTATGTTTGTATATATGTAAGATATCTATATAATTTATAATAGAGAGCAATGTTTTTTAATCACTCAGGAGAAATTTTTGGAGTAATTTTTAGGTTTAGCCACACAAGAAGTTATTATACTCACAGCTTTTAGTAACTTAGTGAGGTCACTAATTTGTAGATATAATATTCCAGTAATAATTTTCACTGCCATTTTAAGGAGAGAATGCCGTTTTCCTGTGGATGTGCTTATTTCACCCAATTCATTAACTCATTCTTTCTGTGTAGTTTACCATCCCCATAAACTATATTCACGTTATATCATGAAGGCAGGTCATAGAAATTATAGTTTTTCCATGCCAAAAAATGTATTAAATTAGATATTAAATTCTTGTCACAAATTTCTTCTACACAAGTTGCTAATAAAGTAGATAAATACATGATTTATTTAGCATCAGTTTCAAGGTTCCCCATTCTTCAAACTAAAGGCAAACTTCTTGCGAAGAACAAAAAGGGCTCTTAGGAAGAATTGACTTTTCTTAAATTTAATTTTATTTCTTTGTATAAATTTTTAAAATTCATTAGGGTAAATTTTAGTTTTTGTTAAATTACTGAAGTGAAATCAAAGTTGATTTTCGTTAATGTTATTGACAGTGTTCAATAGCAAATTTTAACTCAGCCATAATCCAAAACAATAGGAAAACAACTTAGTCTAAGACACAAATTTATATGACTTTGAAAAAAATTCCTCATGGAGTGGCATCACAGAAGTGAATTGTTAGGCATAAGAATTACAGAATTACCGTACAAAGGCTTTATTTCCTTGAACTCCTTTTATGAGCTTGTGTATGTATAAAAAGTATTTTTATGCTACAAGTAAAGAATTGAAATTTCTTTAATGTGAGACCTGTGCCTAGTTTTTGTTGCACAAAATACTTAACTCTCAGGCAAAATTGAGTTCAATGCAAAGGGTTTTATTTTCAATTGAAATGAAATATATTCTACTCTTGCTCAGGGTGCTTGTTAAACACCACAACTTGCTCACACATAAAAGAATGGAAAACATAGAAAAATATTCACTGCTTTCTTATGAATGGCAAGGGAATCTTACAGGAACTGTGACAGAAATACACTGCAGGTTTAAGACAGAGCAGTCATCTCATTTGGGGTGTCATCAGACTACATACCATACCTCATTGACATATTCTTCTCTCAAAGTCCACTACTCTAGCTGAGTCAAAGGTTCAGAAAAAGGGTTACACTCACTCAGTCTAGAAAGGAAGTTAAATGTTCATTTTGTCCTGTAGTGCTTCCCATTCTTCAAGAAGACTTGAGACTTGAGTTCCTTCCACACTCTCAAGCCTAAGCACAAACACACACAAAAAAAACAATTTTCGGATGGCTTTTGGTCAACATGATTTTCCATAAGATTTCATTTCCACTTAAATCAGAGGATTTTGCCATCTGAAGGCAAAACATTTTCTCCAAGACCTTGCAAAGACTCATTTGATTGACTTCTGTATTAAAAATTGTCTCCTAAGACTAATATTGTAACAGAACTAACATGACTTCACTTCTTGGTGAGTTACAGAGAGTGACTATACCAGGCAGAGTTGTCATACAAAGGATGTTTTTTGCAGCAAAGAAGATACTGGGGAGGAAGTTACAAAGCTGTGACTCCCCAGTTAGGGTGGAGTGGGTTTCTTTTATTTAGGGTTAAGATGAAGTATCATATGGTTTCACTTATTGGTGGAGCATAACAAATAATATAGAGGACAAGGGTAGATGGAGAGGAGAAGGGAGTTGAGGGAAATTGGAAGGGGAGGTGAACCATGAGAGACTATGGACTCTGAAAAACAACCTGAGGGTTTTGAAGGGGTGGGGTGGGAGGGTGGGGGAACCAGGTGGTGGGTATTAGGGAGGGCACAGATTGCATGGAGCACTGGGTGTGGTGAAAAAACAATGAATACTGTTACGCTGAAAATAAATAAAAAATTTAATTAAAAAAAAAAAAAGATGAATGTTCATAAAGGGAGTTTTGTCCTCACATGTCCAGGTGGGTGTGATGTCATGCATTAGTACTTAGGAAACATGCCTATACACACATTGTATGTTATGTTCATGAGGTTTGTATTGCTCCTTGAGTGGAGACTTTAACATTATAATGAAGCAGAGGTAGGATGAAGGGAAGCGAACTGTGGGCATGTTCCAAGAGACCGTATATACTAGATGGGGACTGGCTGTGATGAGCACTGGGTGTGGTATATAAATGATGAATAACTAAATTTTACACCTGAAACTAATATTACACTGTATGTTCTCAAACTGGAATTTAAATGAAAGGTTGACACTAAAAAAATAAGCAAAATAAAAAGTAAATAATAAACTAGATGGGGTTTGGGACTCCTTATCTCAGGGAGGGAATGCAGGGCCTTGCTTACTTCTGACCCAGTACTGGGGCTTTTCTACTCATTTAGTGTCTCTGATATGGCTAGGCTCTTTCCTTGTCTGATAGACTGTTCATTTTTTGCAGTCCTTTTTTCCCCTTAAGGTCCTTAACTACCAAGATTTTTGCTTTTTTTTTTTTTTTTTTTTTTTTTTTTTGTAATTCTGACACTTCCTAGGAGTTCTGCAACACATGTGCTTGGGCAAATAGAGTATAGATCGTAGAAAATAGCTGGGAGCCTAAAATGACTTTGTGTCACAGAAGCTATGTCTCCTTTTTCTTTTTCTGGGGACCTTGAACTCTTTCTACTTACAGTTTTTGAACTGACCCTATCTTCAAAGCACTAAGCAAAGTCTGTCCCATTTTCTGGAAAATTCCTGTGATGCCTCTTTTGACTAAAGCTCCCTGCTGCAAAGTCTTCCTCCGCTACACCTTTTGATTTTCTAGCGGAGGATTTATGTTCTCTTTGTCCACATTTCACACCATTGTCAAATGTGCACGAGTGAGCTGGTTCTTGAGAAACAGAAACTTTATGGCATTATCTAAAATTGTTTTTCAGTTCATCATCAAGGATTGTTGACACCAACATCTATGAAGAAAGTAGTTCTATATTGTAATGCAAGGGTCCCCCTCTCTACCCCTCACCACACCCCCCCCCTTATTTTTAACAGTTGAAACATCTTGTGCCACAAACTCTGGACAGTACAGCAGAAATACTGATATCAATACAGTTCTTCCACACAGGCATTTTGTTTCTAGATATAAGGACAGAAATAGTAAGTTGATTTCTACCTTTGTCTATCCCAAGCAGTATTTTTGCTACAGAAACCAAAGTTTTCTTTAATTTCACCATCATATATGAATATTTTTATTGAAGTGTAATTGACATAACAGTATATTAGTTTCAGCTATATAACATGATGATTCAGGATTTATATATGCTGCAAAGTGTTTACCACAATAAGTAGTTACTATCAGTCTTCATACAATGATACACAATATTTGTTTATGATTATAGCATTTAAGATTTACCTTTAGTAACTTTCAAATATGCAATGAAATACAAAGTTATTGATGCTAATCACCATCCTATAAAATTACATCCCCAGGACCTACTTACTTCATAACTAGAATTGAAATCTCTTGACTCCCTTCATGCATTTCTTTTTTTTTTTTTTTAAGATTTTATTTATTTATTCGAGAGAGAGAGGGGGGGGGGGAGGGAGAACATGAGAAGGGAGAAGGTCAGAGGGAGAAGCAGACTCCCCATGGAGCTGGGATCCCAATGCGGGACTTGATCCCGGAACTCCGGGATCATGACCTGAGCTGAAGGCAGTTGCTTAACCAACTGAGCCACCCAGGTGCCCCCCTTCATGCATTTCACTTAACCTTCCGCCCTCCTCTCCTCTGGCAACCACACTTCTGGTTCTCTGTATCCATGAGTTTTGTTTGATTTTGTTCATTTGTTTTGTTTTTTAGGTTCCACATAAAAGTAATATTATATGGATTTCTCTTTCTCTTTCTGACCTATTTCACATGGCATAATACCCTCAAGCTTCACCCATGTTGTTGCAAATAGTAAGATTTCATTCTTTTTATGCCTGAATAGTATTCCTAAATACCTCCATATCCATCCATAGATCTATAGTGTGTATATGTGTATTCCTAATATTTCTTATATATATTCCTATATATATAAAACACAGTATTCCATTATATATAATATATATGTATATACATATCATAGATGTATGTATGTGTATATATATACACACAAACACACACACATCCTTTTACATCATCCCTATGCATTCATCCATTGATGGATACTTAGGTTGTTTCATATCTTAGCTATTATAAATAATGCTGCAATAAACATAGGGGTGCATATATCTTTTTGAAATTAGTGTCTTTATTTACTTCAGATAAGTAGCCAGAAGTGGAATTGTGGGATCATATGGTAGTTCTATTTTTAATTTTTAGAGGAACTTTTGTAATGTTTTCCATATTGGTTGTACCAATTTATATTTCTAGTAACGTTGCACAAAAGTTTCCTTCTCTTTATGCCGACACTTGTTATTTCTTGCTGGGGGGGGCGGGCAGAGTGCAGTGGATGAGAAGGAAGAAAGACAATCTAAAGTGGGATCCACGCCCTACACGAAGCCTGAAATGGTGTTTGATCTCACAAGCCTGAGATTATGACCTGAGCTGAAATCAAGAGTCAGACATTTCAGTGACTGAGCCCCCCAGATGTCCCCTTATCTCTTGTCTTTTTGATAGTAACTGTTCTGATAGGTATGGCATAATATGTCATTGTGCTGTTGATTTGCAATTCCATGATGATTAGTGATCTGGGCATGTTTTCATGTTGGCCATTTGTACCTCTTCTTTGGGAAAACGTCTATTCACCTCCTCTGCCTATTTTTTAATCAGATTTTTTCTATTGAATTGTATGAGTTTTTTAATATATATGTGTTGGATATTAGCCCCTTAGTAAGATACATGAATTGAATGGGAGAAATTACTGCAGTCGGTTACCTTTTGATTTTTTTTTTTAAAGATTATTTATTTATTTATTTGACAGACACAGATCACAAGTAGGCAGAGAGGCAGGCAGAGAGAGAGGAGGAAGCAGGCTCCCCGCGGAGCAGAGAGCCCGATGCGGGGCTCAATCCCAGGACCCTGGGATCATGACCTGAGCCGAAGGCAGAGGCCTTAACCCACTGAGCCACCCAGGCGCCCCACCTTTTGATTTTTTTGATGGTTTCATTTGCTGTGCAGAAGCTTTTTAGTTTGATATAGTCCCACTTGGTTTTTTTTTTGCTTCTGTTCTTTAGCTTTTGGAGTCACATAAAAAAAAAAAAACATCCCTGGGGTACCTGGGTGGCTCAGTTAAGCGTCTGCCTTCGGCTCAGGTCACGGTCCCAGGGTCCTGGGATCGAACCCCACATCGTGCTCCCTGCTTGGTGGGAAGCCTACTTCTCCCTCTCCCACTCCCTCTGCTGTGTTCCCTCTCTCGTTGTCTCTCTGTCAAATAAATAAATAAAATCTTCTTTAAGATCAGTGTCCTGGAATTTACCACCTGGGATTATTATTTTATTTATTTATTTATTTAGAGTGTTTCATGAGTTCAAGTCTTAGGTTCAAGTCCTCAATGGAGTTTGAGTTGATCTTTGTGTATGGTATGAGAGTAGTCTGATTTGTTTGTGTGAGCATATGTGTGTGTGTGTGTGTGTGTGTGTGTGTGTGTGTGTGTGTGTGTTTGTTTTTGTTTTTGTTTTGCATATTGCTGTCTAGTTTTCCAAATGTCATATATTGAAGAGACTATCCTTTCTCCATTTTATATTCTGGTCTTAACATAAGTTCTCATGCATGGATAACTGTATTTCTCTTTATTCTGTTCCATTGATCTATGTGTTGGTTTTCTTGCTAACAACATAATGTTTTGATTACTGTAGCTTGGTAATAAGTTTGAAATTAGTGAGCATGATGCCTCCAACTTTGTTCCTTCTTAAGATTGCTTTGGCTACCAAAGACCTTTGTTGTTCCAGACCAATTTTAATATTATTTGTTCTATTTCAGTTTAAAAATGCTGCTTGGTACTTGATAGGGATTTCATCTAATCTCCAGATGGCTTAAGGTAATATAGACATTTTAAAAATCTGAATTATTTCAATCTATGAGCACAGAGTGTCTTTCAATTTATTTCTAATTTCTTTATCAACTGTATACACATTTTAGGGGACAGATCTTTCACTTCCTTGGTTAAATTTATTCCTAGATATTTTATTCCTTTGATGCAATTGTGAATGGAATTATTTTCTTAATTCCTTTGGTAGTTTGTAAATAATGGAGACAAACAGAACAGATTTTTGTGTCTTGATTTTGCACTCTGCAATTTTACTTAATTTGTTTATAAGTTCTCACTTTTTTGGTAAAGTCTTTAGGGTTTTCTAAATATCAAGTCATAGGTTCTGCAAAAGTGACAGTTTTTATTCTTTTCTGATTTGGATACTTGTTATTTCTTGTGCCTAACTGCTGTGGCTAAGACTTTGAATAATATGTTGAATAAAATTATCAGAAGAACCTAAAGTGCTAGATACAACAGGCTTGAAACACACACACACACACACTCTTTCACACAATCATTCACACAAGCATACCTTAATTTTTTTTTTAAGTTTGATGTTTTCATTTTTTTTTAAAGATTTTATTTATTTGACAGAGAGAGAGAGAGAGATCACAAGTAGGCAGAGCAGCAGGCAGAGAGAGAGGGGGAAGCAGGGTCCCTGCCGAGCAGAGAGCCTGATGCAGGGCTCCATCCCAAGACCCTGAGATCATGACCTGAGCCAAAGGCAGCAGCTTAACCCACTGAGCCAGACAGGTGCCCTCATACCTTAATTTTTGAAATAACCCATTGCATGCCAGTGCCAGTCTTATTTAGGTAATTGTGTGGTTTGACATTTCTCTAAGAACCCCAAGTATATTTAGATAAGGAAAAATAATTTGAACCACTTTAATATTAGATCTGAAAAGTCAGAAGATATACATTCTTTCTCTGCCAAGTTGTGCATTAATTTTCCAAACAGTAACATTTATCAAAAAGAAAAATTGGTAATACCTATCTTTTTCCTTTTTCTGGAGATACATTAAATTGAAAATAAATGAAGTAAAAGGGTATAATTTCATAACAAAGAAGAATAAAATTGGGGTGCCAAAAGTAGACAAAACATTTCAACATGGTTTTAAGTCCCAGAGAACAGATCAGTAAGGATTAACCAATAACTGGGAGAAGAACAAGAGTTGGCCTGGATTCTGACACAGTAATATTGAGACAAAAGTAAGACATTATCCTATGGATAACCTTGGAGATCAGTATTTTGAGAAGCTGGTAATAACTTGGGACAGATGTGAGACATGAAAGGAAACCTAAATATGAGTGAAACAGTGTTTAAAACAATAGACTTCTCCCTTCCAGTACTGACAAAATGTCTTCCACATAGGAAACTGTACTCTGCTACCCAGGTAAACAGAGAAATGAATGGCTTTGGGGTAGAAAGTTTTTCACATACCAGCACTTAGACAGCTGTACTTTAAAAGACTGCCCTATCCTCCAGTCACACAGGGAAACACTGAATCTTCATTAGTCCACCCCAACACAGTACACTGCACTCCTGGATTGTGCTCACATGGTCTCCTTGTTAAATATGAACAGATAGGGGCGCCTGGGTGGCTCAGTTGGTTAAGCGACTGCCTTCTACTCAGGTCATGATCCTGAGTCCCAGGATCGAGTCCCACATTGGGGGTCCCTGCTCTGCAGGGAGTCTGCTTCTCCCAGTGACCTCTCTTGTCTCATGCTCATTCTCTCTTTCTCTCTCAAATAAATAAAATCTATTAAAAAAATATGAACAGATGGTCAAGACCAACAAAGATTCGAGGAAAGCCTGAAACCTGGCAGGAGAACAGGAGAACAAGACGGATAAGCAAAGTCTTTCTCAAATGAATGTATCTTCAGAAAAAGCATGGAATGGAGTGTGATGCTGTTCACCAGAAGTGAGAGACGGAAGGGTTTTGGAAGGGGAGAAGAAATGAAAGTATCTTTTCTGAATAGCAATTAGTAAAAAGGGCAATGGGTAATATTCCAAGAAAAGAGAAATAGATGTCACAGAGTACGCAAGAGGAAGGTGACACAGAGAATATCCACTGAGGCTGTCTGACATCAATCTGACAGGGCTTCTCACAAGGGCAAAGTGAAAAAACATGTCTTCACATTGAAGAAGCATCCCAAACCCATGAAAATAGAAATCGTGGTACTGTGATGAGGAGTTGTGGAACTGCAGAAAAACTAAAGAAATTTAGAAGTTGTTTTTTTCCCTTTTTTTATTTGTCTGGATGAAGGAGAGTGAGGAGGCAGAAGAGGCTGAGGAAATCGTTACCTGCAAAGCAGGGGTCACTTAATTAGCACTGGTATTCTCATCAGCAACACTGGATAACAGATGACAAAGGAGTGACTTTGGTTTTTGTTCTATTTTGTTTTTAATTTTGAGAGATGATTTTTAAGCCAGCTGTTCACTACTCAGTATTTTCAATTAACTTTGAGTTAGAATAGAAAACAATTTCAGACATCAGAAAACTTCTTTCCACATATCTGGTCCTAGAACGTTACTTAGATGTTTTAGCATTAGAAGGAAATAAACCATAAATAAAAGGTGAAAAAGGAAATGACATCAGAGTTCCAGTCCCCTGCAGTAGCAGATCTAGAGATGGCAGTCAGTCCAGACTACAGAGGCAAGGCTGCAGTTTCCAGGAGAAAGGGAGGTGTTTGGTGATTAAAAAGGAATATGAAAGAGATTCTTTTTTTTTTTTTTTTTTTTTTAGTTTTTAGAACAATTTGAGATAGGCAATGTAAGTTGGGAGTCTGGGGAGAATCACAGGGAGAAAGAGCTCTACAAGAAATAAGTCATCTTACCTATTATTTTGTCCATTTCTGGTTTCACTGGCAGGAACCATGTTCCACATTTCTATCTCTTGTATCTGTTGAGTAGTTACATGAAAATGGCCTGGCGCTATTACTGGCACAGATTAAGTCTGTAATTCATAGCAGGGCAATGCGGTGGTTGCTGCTGTCCATGGTTCTGAGAAAATTTGTCATCATCATTGCAAAACCCAACCTTCTGCACAGAGCTTTTGATTTTTCCTGGGTGTTAGTTGACAGACGAGGTATCACTAATTCTCCCTTCAAGCTAAAAAATATGCATGGCTGCAGAGAAGTCACTGGTAGATAGATAGTTACACTGAAAGAAATGACATTATAAGGAATTCAAGATTTGGTCACAGTCATGCAATTGCTTTCCTTATGGCACTGGTGAAATGCCTTAATAACTAATTCCAAATGAGCTGCTACTCTGAAGATCTGTCATCCGTCGAGAGTCAGTGTCAGATCACTGATGACTTAGGAAGTCAACTCACATTTGATTATATAAGTTCTGCTGTGTCTCAGAAAGTGTTTGTTTTATACTCCTATTTTCCTGTTGGCACATTACAGAGACCTAGATTGAAGAGAAAATAGATAGTAATCGCAGGTTTAAAAATTTACTCATACTACTCCTTAAACATGTAAAGGAAAGCTAGAATTTTTTGTTTCTATAAAAGATCTAAATTTGCTAGCGGTTTTCCATTTTGCTGTGTTTTAAAAGAAAGGAAAAAAAAAAGGTGACTTTTGAGCAACAGATTTGGACCACATAGGTCTACTTATGTGTGAGCTTTTTCAGTAGAGTGCATTACTGTAAATGTATCTTTTCTCTTCCTTGTAATTTTCTTAAGCTTTTCCTTACCTTCTTAAAGATAAGAATGCAATATAGAATAGCCATAACCTACAGAATATGTGTTAATAGGCTGTTTAAGTTATCCATAAGGCTTCTTGTCACAGGCTTTTAGTATTTAAGTGTTTAGGGAGTCAAAAGTTACACTTGGATTTTCAATTTTACAGGGGTTAGTGACCTTAACCCTCACATTGTTCAAGGGTCTGTTGTGTAGTTTAAACTGCCAACACAGGATCTCACAGTCTTCACAAGTATAAAACCTATTTTCAATGATTTAGTCACTTTCGGATAAATATTTTGCCTTTCAGGCCAGTGGGTACATGTAAAGGTGTTCAAGTTCAAACTAGAATGATCTATCACCTCAACCTGTTGGAATGGCCATTATCAGAAAGATGAGATTAGAAATGTCAGCATGAATGTGAAGAAAAGAGAACCCTAGTGCACTGTTGGTAGAATTGTAAACTGGTGCAGCCACTATGGAAAACAGTATGGAGGATCCAAAAAACTAAAAATAGAACTACCCTAGGATCCAACAATTCCACTCATGGGAATATATCCAAAGGAAATGAAAACACTAACTTGAAAAGATAGCTGCACCCCCATGTTCACAGCTGCATTGTTTACAGTAGCCAAGACTTGGAAACAACCTAAGCGTCCACTGATGGATGATTGGATATAGAAGTTGTGGTCTATTCATAGACGGTGGAATATGATTCAGTGTCACACACACAACCAGGAAATCTTACCATTTTCAGTAACATAGATGGACCTTCAAGGTGTTGTACTAAGTGAAATAAGCCAGACAGCGAAAGAGAAATACTGTATGATTGATAGACAAATACAGTATAATCTCTTATGTGGGATCTAAATATACAAGTAATCTAAACATACATAAAGAGATCAGACTTGAGAATTTCAGAGGCAGAGGTTTGGGGGGAGGAGAAATGGGAGGAAGATGGTCAAAATGCACAAATTGCCAATTAGAGGATAAATAAATACTAGGGACATAATTTACAACATGACTACAGCTAACATTGCTGTAGGATATATAGGAAAGTTTAAACCAGTTTAAAAAGATTAAACCATGAGCACAATACTCTCCTGTGAAGAGAGCTGAAGGAAAAAGTAAAATTTCAGTTAAAGCAAAGAATTAAACTGTTGTTTATAAAAATAATCAATGATGGAAGAAAAGGTATTTTAATAGCATACTCTTACTCTAAGGTAAGAGTATGCTATTGTTGGAAATAGCTTGTTGGAAAAGCGCAGGGATAACCCTGAAGATGGGCATACTGAGGTGGGCAATTTATGAAATAATGGTACAAAACCTAATGTGGTGTCAGGGAGGTGGAGCTTTCCTACAGTAAATGAGACGAAGAAAGCAAAAATACAGAACAAATTCACAGTGGCATGGAATTATTAATGGCATGGAAAGGAAAGTGAACAATAAACAGGAACTGTGTTCATGAGCGTCTTAGAGGGGTGATCACACTCAGACTGTAAAGGTTTCAGTTTCTATGTGGCCAGATTGCTAAGAACTTGCGATAGGTATCTCAAATTTTAAGTCATGAAAACTGTCATATATGAAGCCTTTTTATAGGAATAATCAGAAGCATCTATGTTGTGATTAGTGCTGCCCATTCATTAATTTGCTTTTGTAAATGAAGTGCTAATGAATTAAATGGAGGCAGCTATCAATTTTTCTTAAATGATGCATTCTATTTTTTCAGGCACAGAATTTATGCCAGTACTCAATAAATACTTTAATTACTGTCTACTGATTAAACCATGAAAATCTTTATTCAACAAGTGAAAGTAAATTCAAGATTACTATATATAAATGGAGCAACAGGTTGAGCCTAAAACCTATAAAAACTGAAAGATTGGTAAAATGGAAACACACAATACTACTGAAGTACACAAAATACAAAGTACATAATATACACGAGAGGAAATTGGGCAAGATCCATTGCTTAAATTATTTTCTAGACTCTGGCACACCAGGTGAATTTGGTTTCCTAAAGTTCTAAATGGAAACCCCAGGAACCTAGAAGATAATTTCTAAGAGTTACAGGAAACTTATTTTCCATTTCTATCATTTTAGTTCCGATGGGGAATTCTCCTCTGCCCTGTTTTTCATTCAAGTTGTCCTCATCTCTTTCAAATTTATCCCTTGTATAATATTTTCTGTTTTGAAATGCTCTAAGAGATTCCTTCTTGAGTTCCACAATTTCACTAGAAGTAAGAATGTCATTTTCCTCCCACTGTACAGATGAAAACAAAGTATTGCGTGATGAGTTTACACTGTTGGTTCATATAAATTAATGGAGCCAAAATAAGAAAATAAGCTTTCTATTTTAAGTTATGCTATTACACATAAACTTTTTACATTCTCTCTCTGATCTCTTCCACATACAACGTCTAGCATCATCTTCAAACTGAAATCACTCTCTACCTCTCTAGAGGTATTACATCTAGAAGATGTAAAATACTTCTTTTTTTTCAGGCCAGCTTTTCATTGACTTTCTCAATGTGGCTTTCATTGACATCTTTTCCTATGTGAACATGGTTAGCCTGTAAAATGAAATATTCCTCAGCCTTAATTGTATATAACATGCTATAATGACTTCATCCTAGAATTATAAGATCAAATGCAAATTATAGGTTCTGCTCAGAAACCGAAGATTTTTCCCAATTCAAGGACTTGCCACAAATCTGCTTTCCCTTGCTGTTACAATGCGATAAAGTAACATCACTTACCATGCTTAAACCACACTAGAGCAGAGTATAAAACAGTTCCTTAAGAGAGATATCACTATATTTCCTCTGTTTTTAAAATTTCCATTAAATTATAATGGATTTTATGTACTTCATTGACAAAGAGAGAGCCACTGCTTACCTTTCTCTAGAAGACAAGTGGAAAAAAGGCAACAGGGCCCAGTGATCTAAGAGCCAAGAGATAAAGATGTTAATTTCCATTCTGGTGCTCGCTTCCTTAATAACCGTGAGATACCATATGAGCCTCCGTTTCCTCAACAGCAAAAGAGTGTAACTGGAAAGGCACCACTTACCTTGGCACTGTTCAAGGGGTCAAAGGACAGGACTTATTTAAAAAATCTTTGAAAATGACAGAGCACTTTGGAGAAGGATCATATTAACAAAACACATCTCTGCTCTATTTCAGCTCTCACTATCCATGACAAAAAACTAACAAAAGAAACAACAAAGAGAACACTCTCAAACTTGCTTCAAATCTTCACATTCTTCACTTGCCTCTGGGTGGCCTTACATATGTCATGATCTTTATCCAAGAGATTTGCCCATTCGGTGTCCTGCACCCTGTTGCAGTCCATAAATTACTTCGTGGAAGCCTCCCTTTCTGTTACGCTTCCCCTGCTCAGCTTAGCCCAGCTCCCGTTTCTGCTCTTTCATTCAGACTTAAAACTGTATGAGGTAATTATATATCTATTTTCTATATTCCTCAAGATTGAAAGTTCTGAGAGCTGGAAAGTTATCTATCTTATTCACAGTTGTTTTCCCCTGTCCCATCACATAGTAAAGCTTCCTAAAAATGCACAGATAACTACAATAGATCATGAGTCCATAGAATTTTCTTTATCACTTTAAAGTGGTAGCCAAGGGGCGCCTGGGTGGCTCAGTGGGTTAAAGCCTCTGCCTTCGGCTCAGGTCATGATCTCGGGGTCCTGGGATCGAGCCCCGCATCGGGCTCTCTGCTCAGCGGGGAGCCTGCTTCCCCCCTCTCTCCGCCTGCCTCTCTGCCTGCTTGTGATTTCTCTCTGTCAAATAAATAAAATATTTAAAAAAATAAAAATAAAAAAATAAAGTGGTAGCCAAATAAATTTAGAAGGTAGAGCTTATAAGATGAGTCTCCTCTAATTTCTCCATAGTATGTATTCTTTCTTTAAAAAAGATTTTATTTATTCATTTGAGAGAGAGAGACAGAGAGAATGAGTTGGGGGAGGGGGAGAGGTGCAGAGGGAGGGGGAGTAGACAACTCATTGGGGCTCTATGTGGGGCTTGATCCGAAGGCAGACCCTGAACCATCTGAGCCCCCCAGGTGCCCTACTGAGCTTATATTCTGAAAACTAGAGATTCACTCTTCTTTTGGGGTGAACTATTATTGTATTACTTATTACTAATTATTTAATAGCTTATTGAGGAATAATTCATATACAAAAATATTGCACACATTCATTTTTAAATGCACAACAACAAAAAGAGGACTGACCCGAAAAGGAGTCTTGAGTTCATCACAAATATAATACTTTATATATCACTTACTGAATAAAGTTATCAGAATTTTTTCTTGGGCTGATAAGCCACATTAAGAACTCCATCTTACCCTAGGATCTTTGTATGAGGCGTTCAGTCCACTCCTTATAAGTCCATCCACATTTTCTTAGAGTACTTTCAAAATGCATTTCATGAGCCTCTATATTCTCTATGAAATTGCTTTGTTGACTGGAATATAGTTATCACATCAGTGATTAAAGTTTCTCCAAGAGAACTTAATTTTCTAGGTCCAGATAACAAACACAGTCATATTCAAGGATAAGACCATGAAATTTCTTTGCCTCAATCAAACCCTAGCATCCCTGCGGCCCAGGTTCACTGTGAGGTGTTACTGGTGCAGTACATGGAACATCCGGATCTTCACACCCACTTTATCACCGTTCCTATTTTCTTTCTTTTTTTTTTTTTTGAAGTTTTTTTTAATTTATTTACTTGACAGACAGAGATCACAAGTAGGCAGAGAGGCAGGCAGAGAGAGAGAAAGGAGGAAGCAGGCTCCCTGCTGAGCAGTGAGCCCGATGTGGGGCTCGATCCCAGGACCCTGGGATCATGACCTGAGCCAAAGGCAGAGGCTTTAACCCACTGAGCCACCCAGGCGCCCCACCGTTCCTATTTTCTGAGCCATAGTGGTGTTGTTCCTGCTGGGCAGAGTCATTTTTAATCATGTTTTCGATGTGCTACTTTCTGCCGTGCTCTCAATTATCATGTATACAAGCCCCGCTGCTTTATTCCCTTGAATATGTTTGGAAATACAGAGTCTCCCCGCCTAGGTTTTCTGTTTACTCTTTTCAAATTTTTATGTATTTATTTATTTTACCTTGTGCCAAGTACTTCACCATCAGGACATCTCGAAAACTGACATCTGTCAAACTGAGGTCTCAAATTCAACATTTCTGTTCTGAGATATGCGGTGTTTTTCAGGAAGAAGTAAGAGGTGAGACACAAGTACCATACGTTTTCTTAGTTCCTGACCATGTGAATTCTGAATCAGCATCTTCCCCCTGATGTTGAATAGTTCTCCATTTACTGATTTTTGTAATTTTTTAAAAAGATTTTATTTATTTATTTGACAGAGATCACAAGTATGCAGAGAGGCAGGCGGGGGGCGGGGGAGGGCCGGGGAAGCAGGCTCCCCGCCAAGCAGAGAGCCCCACACGGGGCTCGATCCCAGGAACCTGAGATCATGACCTGAGCTGAAGGCAGAGGCTTAACCCATTGAGCCACCCAGACACCCCAGATTTTTGTAATTTTGTAAGCATTGTGCAGTTAACTATTTTATGGCATTGAGGCGGGAAGAAGATTTACCACATACTATAAGACTGGCTATCTGTGCACTGACCAGCTTCCCTTCATGATGGTTACATGTGCTCCTCGGCATTGCATTAAATTGAAAACATTCATTGTTCACTTCTGTGAACTTCCATTTTTATCAAATTCATCTATATAATTAAAAGTTTTGGGGCACCTGGGTGGCTCAGTGGGTTAAAGCCTCTGCCTTTGGCTCAGGTCATGGTCCCAGGGTCCTGGGATTGAGCCCCGCATTGGGCTCTCTGCTCAGCAGGGAGCCTGCTTCCCCCTCTCTCTCTGCCTGCCTCTCTGCCTACTTGTGATCTCTGTCAAATAAATAAATAAAATCTTTAAAAAAATAAAATTTAAAAAAAAAAAAGTTTTTACCCACTCGCTTACCTCAGTAACTCCCCAAGAAATCAGGAACATGTTTCTCTGGTCTTTTAATAAAGCTGTAATATAGGAGTGGTATTTTTAGAAGTTAAAGGAATTTGAGAATCTGGAAATGTAAACTCTCTAGACAGACACTCAAATCAACTTCCACATATGCTTTTTTGATTGAAAATAATTAAGAAGCTGAGTATATTTTTGTCCTCCCCCTTTCTAGTGCCTTTGTCCTTAACATATGTATGTGTGTGCACACGCTCTTTGCTGCTTTCATTCCTCAGTGCCCACGGACGATATGCAGCTGCTGTTTCAAATCCTTCTCTGTGCACAGCAGATGAAAACTGCGCTGAGACTGCTAACACTATAAATCCCCACAATGCTGAGTGAAATGTATGTGGGTTTAGGTCTTGACAGGAATAGAAATTCAACAACGCCACTTAGTGATACAAGATTGTCTTTACAGGTATTACCTGCAAGGCCAAACCATCCTGTCATCAAATTTCTATTTAATATGTGAAATTAATCAGGGTAATTATCAGTTGGTTATCACAGCTTTTGAAAGGCAGACATAGGCCTACCCAGCATGGGATCTGTGGGATTGTGTTCACTCTGCATTTAGGAAGACATACTTAATTCTTCGGTGGGTCCCATTTCCTATGGCCCATTGTCCTCTGCTGTGCTGAGGCAGAGCTGCTTTTCTGCATTATCAGCTGTATTTCCTATGCTGTCACCATCTGGAGGAGGAAAAAGAAAAAGGAAGCACTAATGTAATTTTTTCTTATCCAATACGTGCCCTGTCTCCAGAGAACCCTAAGACTTTAAGGTACAAGGGATATCTAAAGATCAGAAAACCTCTATCCTTACTCCTGTTTGATGCTGGAATCTGCTCTGACAGTCTTAACTCATTAGCTGATTTATTCACCAGTGATTTCAGCCAAACAGGATTCATGAGATTCATTCACTTATCCATTCTTTGAATATTTATTTCATACTGTGCTCTGAAGATACAATCGAGAAATAGCAAAAATCCCAGCTCTCATGAATTTTACATTTGAATAGGAAAAGAAAGACCAAAAACACAAAAATAATTAGCAAAAAGGTATGATGTCAGGTATCATTAAGAGCCATAGATGAAATAGGGGGAAAAATGGCTAAAGAGAATGATGGAGCTCAATTTCAAATCAGATGATTAGGAAACACCTCACTGAAGAAGTGTCTGGGGACAGAAGCCTTGGGAAGTGAGCATGAGTGTTATCCATAGAAGAGCTTTCTAGGCAAAGCCAAAACCCTAACCCAAACACTTAGGGATATAAAAGCTCTTAGGTATCTATTGCCTAGTGTGTTTGAAGAGCAAAGGTCCAGTGTGGCTAACACCCAAGAAATAAGGGAGATAATAACAGGACATGTGGTCAGAGAGGTAATGTGATTAGAGGAGAATGATATGCAGATCTCCTGGGACATTGTAGGCTACTGGAATGATTTTTGCTTTCTCTCTGACTAGTAGGGCAAGTCATTGATAGGTTTTGAAGGATGGAGTGGCATTTTATGATTGACATTCTAAAAGACAAATGTCTATATATTTTATATATTGGTGTCAATATTAATACAGATATGGATAATTTCCCCCAGCTGCAGTGTGGACAGTGGGTAATTGGGTCAAAATCAGAATCAGGGAACAAATGATGAAGCCATCACAATTATCTAGACTAGAAGCACGAATGGCTTGGATTGTGTCACTGTGGTGGATGTAGTAAGCTCCAGAATTTTAAACGTATTTGGAAAGGAGAGCTGACAGGATTGGCGGCCAAAGTGAATGCTGGCTATAAAAAAAGAATTAAGGATAACACCAAGATTTTTAGCTTAGGCAGCTGAAAAACAATGTAGCTATAATCCAGATGGAGAAGATGTCAGGGGAAGCAGGTTTTGGGAGATAGGACAAGTCTGCTTTGGAAATGTTGAGTTCAAGGTGTCTTTGACTACTTAGGTGAAGACAGTAGGTGGGATTGCACAGGTCTGGAATTCAGGGATTTAGGAGGGAAATCCAGGCTGGAGAATACTTTTAGAGTTCATTCATATTTAGATAATATTTAAAGCTATGATTATCAAGGAGTGCATTTAAATAAGGAAGAAATATCCAAATATTTTGTTTAAAGGTTCTGTGATGTTAAGATAATGGGAAGCTAAAAAGAGTAACCGCAGAAGGGAAAATACTGGGAGGGGGAAGGGCCCCAGAGCACCACTGAAGAAGTATTTTTAGAAAATGGCTATGCCTAAAACTACTATAATGTTATATGTCAGTTCTCTCAAGTAAGAAAAGTGGGAGTGAATAATATGTAAAATTCTGCTGATAAATAAAGGATGGCAAAGGCTGAAGACTCCTGCATTTAGCAATGTGTTTGTAGGTGATTTTGATAGGAGGAGTTGTGGCATCATAGTCTCACTGGAATATTCTTGAGGTGAACAGGCTGCAGAAAATAAGTCTAACCAATTACTTTGAGAAGACTGTTAAATAGCGCAGAGAAAGAGTGATGCTTAGGGAGAAAGGGGGCGTGTGTGTGTGTGTGTGTGTGTGTGTGTGTGTGTTTCAAGACAGCACCTATCACAAGCAGATTTTATTCTCTGGGAATGGGACCATATGAAAGTCAACTCATCCCATCTTTGACCTGTCTGACTTTTACACTTTATTTTAATCATCCCCCAACCTCTCTCACCACCATCTCTGAAAAAATCTTCTTGAATTAGTGACCTTGCTGAGTTATTTTTAACTCATACCGCCAAACCATCAATAACGGTTTGGGTTGCACACTCCAGTTTCACTGGAGTATGGGAGCATCTTAACATCTATACAAATGTCTTTCTGAACAGGAAATACAGAGATCTCAACTCCCTTTTTCTACATCTCAAAAAATAAACACTACAGGGAGTACAAGACAGGGATGTCTCTGTTTCAGTCAGCAGTTTAGCTTCCTTTTTACCGGTAACTCATACTTTTGGGGACATAGTGGGAGGTTGCAGTTGAGTTTCCTACGACTAAAAATGTGAATCCATAATTATTTTAAACAAGCAATTTGTAATTCTCATTGTATTATGCCACAAAAGAAATGTTTGTGAGGTAATGCCTTCTTACTCTGAAGATCAGAATACACCAAGAGGTTTTCTAAACTATAGAAGGGACTTGGCAGTATCTACAGTTTTTGTCAATTATTGTCACAAACAACGCTACATAACAAACCACTTACTAACCTAAGTACTCTGCATCCATGAGGTGGGGAAATGCTGTAGACTCTTAGTAGACAGGACTGCCAAGTCACCTGGCAGACAAGAGGGGGAAGGTTTGGAAAAATAACGCAATTCATTTTTGACCATGCTTTTGCAATCTGCTGTGTTTTTCTAACTGGCTCGGGATATATCCTAAGTAGTGAATATTAAAAAGAAAAACGATGGTATGGGAAGTAAACTAATATAATTCTAATCATTAAATACAGAGTAATGTTGTAGTCGTGAAAATTTCTTAAACAGAGTTCATTATCTCAACCCCTACACTCAGCTAACTGTGTCTCCGTAGACAAATGTATCATTTTTTTCATTGAATTTATGATAAAGTTTATATATTTATATAAACTTTTTTGGTCTGCTCCTCCTAGTGAACTGAAAACTCCTCAAAGACCTAAACCATTATTAATTTTGATCCCCAGAGTATCACTAGCCCTTAGCGCAAAACAGTACTCTGTAAGCACACACTGAAGGAAAGAGGGAAGAAGGGAAATGTCGAGTAAGCAGGAGCCAAATGAAAGGAAGGGAGAAGGGAATGATAGGCAGAGGGGAAAACAGAGTAGTGGGCTCTGAGGTGAGAAGGAATGTGGTATGCAGGCCTGGAAGCAGTCTGTCCAGTCCAGTATAACTGGCTGACAGGAAAAGGGCAGAAAAGATTTAGAAATAATCCATACTCTGAGGGCACAAGGATGCAAAGATCATTTTCAAAAGTCTTCATGGCAGTGAGATTCTACTGCTATGTTCTATAAGAGAAAGTTGTGTGATGAGATTTCTCTTTAAAAAAAAAAAATAGTACTCTGGTGTCTCCCACAGAAGTTCTGGGAAGATATGACACTGAACACATACTCACCCAGATGTACACACATTTCTCTGTCACTTCTCCTGAGCCAACCACCTCAGGGAGCGGGGCAGGCATGGACCTCGGAGCACATCCCATGGATGAGCTGGTGCTGTTCTTTCCCTCCAGCAGAGCCTGGACAGTGCCGTTCAAGGGAGCTTGACTGGACTGTATGTATAGGCTTGACCAGCCCTCTGGGAGATAAGGAATTACCAGCTGCCTGGGCTGGGGCCTGGGGCTACTTCTGGGTTTGGGAAAGCTCTGAGCTTCCCCTTGATGCTCTCACTGCCCAGCCAGGCCTCAGGGGAAAGGTCTTTGTCTTCCTTGTAGAAAACAAAGCACATCACATCCCACCAGGCACATTATGGTAACTGAAAAATGTCTACCAGAATAACAAATTCAAGTCCATAAATGGTGGGACAAAACCTCTTGTCTCATAAAATCAAGTGGAAATAATTATATTTTAAAGTATCAAGAATGATATAAAATGCATGAAGGAAAAGATAAGGTTTGGAGAAAAAAATCTGAAAACCAAATAGGATGATACTTGGATTTTCAGGAAGAGAAAAGAATTGGGCAGGCTATCAGAGTTAGCTAAAAAATGACAATTTCCCTAACCTCAGGAGAAAACCAAGTAGGCACACTCAAAGAGCAAGAATGTTAGTCCCAAGAGAAGTCTGCTGGCCTTGTTCTCCACCAAATCCCCAGAGCAAGGAAAGTACTTGGCACATAGTAGGTCCTAAATGGAGTTTTCCTTTGAGAATTAATAAACTTGAAATTTGCTTCTGGCTAAATTTGATGAAATGCTTTGAAGGCATGATGTTAAATGACATATAAGCTACTTAGGGTAAAGGGGATTAAGATGGAGAAAAAAGTGCAACTGTAGTTAAAAATGAAACAAAATGGAACATTGGGGTTTCCTTCAAAATGACTCAACATTTGACTCTTAACCAAAGGTAGTAAATTACTACTGATCACTCACACAGGGCATGAATATCAGTCAGTCATGGTGATGCCATAATGAACTACCAGAGACAAAAGTGACTGGAAGGTATGTTTAGACTAAATTTAAAAAAGGCTTAAACAAAAACTTTGTAACACTCATACTTGGCACGTAATTGTAGAAATAAGTGTGTGTTATTTTTAACCAAAGAAATTCGTATTTAATAGAATACTTAATTTGCTTTTATAATCTCCAAATACTTGTTAAATGTCAGGTAATGGGCTTTGTGCCAGCATATAGCCATTAATGCTATGGGAGTGGAGAGGTTGTCAAGGAAAAAAAATGCATCCCTGTTGCTTTACCCTGAGTAGAATGTCTCATGTCCCTTGCTGAGTGAGAGAGGCACCATGCTAACAGGAGTAGAAAACTGAATTTCATGACTCTGGGTGACTTTCTGTACGTACTATGGTATTATTTTCTATTGATGACTGCGGTATGTAAGGATGACCGCTACTTCTTAGATTCTTGGAAATTTTACAAAGCAGTTTCTTCTAATTCCTTGGGATTTTAATAACATTTACACTAGTCAAAAAACCATAGATCACTATCTGAATATTTTTTAAATGAACTATTTTTAGAAAATCCCCAAACACATACTGCAAACTGTGTAATGAAGTATTACATTCTCCTTCTCTGAATATGTTTGCCAATAAGTCCAACAAATATTGTATGACTCCCATTTTCCTTTGGTATATAGGAACGTATAAGAAAAGAAATAACAGCAACTTTTCATAGATCTCTCAGGACAATGAACATCCCCTTTATGGCTTTTATGGGACAGAATCACTCTTACCATATTTTTAACATGGTTCTAATAGTAAATGTTTATTGACTTATTTTACTCCCGCCAATTTTGTCTGTATCACCCATCACGTTGTGTGATGCTAATTAATTCCAGATGAGGAACTGACCCGCTGGAAGTATGAGTGTGCAGTGCTGCCAAACTCAGGGAGGCCAAAAGAACATTTTATTGGTACCATGTACTCATCTGGGGAAGTGTTGCTACATTGTTCTACAAAAAAAAAAGTCTCCCAAGGGGTGCCTGGGTGGCTCAGTGGGTTAAAGCCTCTGCCTTTGGCTCAGGTCATGATCCCAGGGTCCTGGGATCCAGCCCGTGCCCCACATCCGGCTCTCTGCTCAGCAGGGAGCCTGCTTCCTCCTCTCTCTCTCTGCCCGCCTCTCTGCCTGCTTGTGATCTCTGTCTGTCAAATAAATAAATTAAAAAAATCTTAAAAAAAAATTTCCCAAGACACTTAATTTATCACATTACTTGGAGCACAGATGGTATCTTTGAGGTTTGCTCTGTGAAAACACGCCATGCAGTATCATTAGGCAGAATGAGAGAACGACTATATGGAAAACAAAATGAAAACTTTGTTTCTGACCCTTTGGAATCATATTCCACTATTGATGAGGGAACAGAAGGCAAGCTGAGAACAAAGCACAAGCTGACACCTGCACCCTCCCCCAGCCCCCCACTCCTGGTGGGGGGATGACATGGGGGACACTCTTCCAGGAATCTCCCCCAACTATCTTGATGTTAATACCTTGCTAGAGGGAAAAACCTTGAAAATGGCAAGGCCTCTGGTATCCAATTTCTTGTAGGTTCTCTTTAACAAAGGAAAGTTCTTTAGAAGTCTCCCTTTTCCCTTACCTCCCCCAAACCCATAGTTTATTATCAGTCGCCCAGTCATAACCCCAGTGCAGCAGCTCTTTCTGCCCAAGGGTCCTGTCCCTGTGCTTTAAGAAACCACAATTTTGCACCAAAGATGTCTCAATTCTTTCTTGGTCGTCGACTTTGGACTCCACCCCACTGACCCTCACTTAATATTCTAAACCTTCATTTGGTGCCTGAATGTGGGTCTTTCAGTCTTTACATCTGGACACCGAGCTTCCGTGCAAAATTGGTGAGTACTTTCTCTCCTCTTCCTTTACTCTCACTTCAGGGGCTTTTCAAGGAGTGTGGTCTTATTGGAACACTTGCATGTTGATTGCTCAGGCTGTAATCCTCTAGCCTGTGGCTGCTCTATGGGGAAAGAAAGCCTGTCTTTTGGCTGGAAGTTAGTACCCCGACCAGAATGGTAATAAGACCCAGAAACTTGATGCCCTCTTTCTATTCCAGTTCTTTCTTTCTCTCTCTTTCTTTCTTGCCAGAGAGAGACACAGTGAGAGAGGGAACACAAGCAGGGGGAGTGGGAGAGGGAGAAGCAGGCTTCCTGCTGAGCAAGGGGCCCGATGCAGGGCTCAATCCCAGGACCCTGGAATCATGACCTGAACCGAAGGCAGATGTTTAACAACTGAGCAGGTGCCCCTTTATTCCTGTTCTTATACAAAGTTGTCTGTCTTGGGCGTGGGTCAGCCACCTAAGTCATCAGGATTGCTGCCAATCTTAACTGCTGTGTGCAGTTTCCTCCTGATTGATCTAAAGTGATCCCGTTCATATACCTGGTCTGGCTGCTTCTGGCCGTGGGACCTCCACTGGGAATGAAGGTTTAGAATACAGGTGAGGTTTAGTGGAATGGAGTCCAGAGCCAAAAACCAAGAAAGAATTCTTGAGACATCTTTGGTGCAAAATGGTGGTTTATTAAAGCACGGGGACAGGACCAGTCGGCAGAAAGAGCTGCTTCCCCAGGGTCATGAGGTGTGGCAGGTTAGGTACCATCTGGTTTGGGAAGGTAAGGAAAAAGGGAAGTTTCAATTGAACTTTCATATGCTAAAGAGGACCTATAAGATACCGGGTATCAGAGGCCTTGCCATTGTCAAGGTCATTTCGTTCTAAGCAAGGTATTAACATTAAGATAGTTGGGAGATTGCTAAAGAATGTCATATATGTCCCACCCAAGAGTGGGGGTGGAGGGACGTTGCAGGGTGTCAGCCTTTTGCTTTGTCCTCAGCCAGCTCTCTGTTCCCTCATCCCTGGGAGCTGGCTGAAACCAGTACCCAACTGAATTAAAAATCCAACAGGGGAAGTTTCTTAGGGAAGTTGACTGTCAGGACCACGTGTGTGGGAATGTCGCTTAGACCATGATGGATTTCAATCTCTACTGTTTCTTGTCAGTGTCCTCTACTAAGTATTTAAAGCTACAAAATTTGGTAATTTCCCCTTGTAAAAGTTTTCTAGTATTTTCCATGGGTTAAGATGACAGGGCAGTACGCAACCTTCAGGACAGATGGTGGTACGGCATGGCATGACATTTCAGTCCATTCACCAGGTACCCATCGGTAGCTTAGGATGCGATGGGGAAGGGGAGGGATGCCAGCACCCCTCTAGGGCCTTTGATGGCAGGAATGCCTTCATGGGGAAGGCAGGATCGTGGTCAATAGCGATGTCTTGTTGGAATGCCTCCATTCGCTTTTGACACAAGGGACTCTCTGGTGTATCTCCCGTGGGAAGCCAGCCAGGAGTCAGGTGATTTGGTAATAGACCTTCCTTACTTTTCTGGGAGCATGGCCTCAGTAGGCTTCTTCAGTTCCCAGACTCTACCTTGGGGTGCCTTTTAACCCACTGGAAGGAAACTATTGCAAAACTTAGGAAAGGACTGAGCTCCTGGAACACTGCATGGCCTCAGTGGGATCTATCAGATCTCCTCCACAGGAAATAGGGTGAATGGACCTAGGGGACCTTCATTGCTCATACCTAGGCCTTCACTGCTTTACACTAGGGCCCCGACCTAAGGGCCTCCTGCAGAATGTGTTTGCCTGAGTATGTCTGGCTAGTAACCCCCTCCTGACATAGTGGATAATTATGTAACTAAGCTCCTCCTGGTAAACCCAGGTTGCTGGCGGATACACAGGCCATCCCTAGCAAAGGGGACTCTACCTCTCTGTTCCTCCTGAGAGTTGTGGGGGCTTCTCCCTCACTCATTTCCCAGGTTGATGGCTATAACTAGAGCCAACTGGGGTTCATCTACCTTGGGACAGAGACATTAAGGAATATTCCCAAGCAGCTGCCCAGACTCCCTTTGTTTCAGGGAAATTCCCTGTCTTCTCTGGCCTGATCAGACTGCCTAACCCCTTGCACCTTGTTGGTGGGAAAACATGGTGTTTGCTCCTCTGTTGGAGCGGATGAGCTCTGAAACTGGGAACCCCTTCACTGCCTTCTGGCAGCACTTTATCTCTTCTGTCTACCCTTCCCCTATTTCTACACCAGCGTGGGTGCCGCCAGCGTGACCGGCCTCTAGACCATCCTCGGTGCCTCCACCGCTTCTCTTCTCTTCACAGTCAGGGAGCAAGAAGAGCACCCCCTGGACCTCACACCTCCCACTCCGGATCTCCCACCCATGTCTCGGGTAAACACTGGAAGTGGGTGGGCCCAGGTGGAGTGTCCATCAGTGTTAAAACCAAGTTAAGTTTGTTGGTTTAATTAAGATAGACGTGTCTTTAAAGTTGCCAGCGCTGAATGTGAAACTTACTCTGTTGAGGTTCGCTGAAAGTCAAATAAGCTAATATGATCTCTGTTGCAATTTGTTAGTAAAAAGATGACCAAACTGATGGTTCATTGTCTGTCGCAAAGGTTTCATGGGTAATGGTTCAGATAGCTCTCAAAGTCATTGAACTTGGATGATAAATGGAATTAAATTCATTGGACATCTAGGTCTTTTCCAAACAGGATAAGTGCTAAGTCATTAAATACTGGACATAGTTTCGTGCTTTTGACTTCTTATTGCAAAGAAATGAAGGATACTTAAATCTGTTGGTAAACATGTTTTGTGGTTAATGGAGTCACAAATTTGTCCTCTAACGAATTCTGATGTAGCCGTTCACAATTGGTTATTCCTTAGTCTTCACTGGAGATTAAGGTTTCTAAAGAATGCAAAATTCTAAATGACTGATGGGAATGCATTTTTGTGGAAGATAAATGGTAATTTTGTCCTAAATAAGATGGTTGTTTGGAAAGATGGCTTGGGACAAAATCTGAATGCAAAGAAAAGTTGTAGAAGGTTTGTGAAGGAAAAATTTTGGAATGGAATTTTAGGTGTGGTCGGGGCAGACTAAGTTGAACATAAACAGATTTAAAAGTAAACTGGCATAAGATTGAAAGTCTGCCTTCTCTCTGTTCAAATTTTGCACCAAAGATGTCTCAAGAATTCTTTCTTGGTCGTCAGCTACCACGGAGCCTCACTTAGATTCTAAGACTTCATCACTATGACTACATAGAAGGGCAAAAGGAATACCTTTGGCAAGAATGGAGGCACATATAACACTGGGTATGGGAGCACGCAAATAGAAGATACCCCAGGGAACTTGTGCAAAATGCTGACGCAGCCTATTCTGATTAAATATGAGGAGTTTTGGGGGTAGGAAATGTTTGTTGAGAATGTTCTTCTCATAAGCATAATGACATTGAGTGCTTTTCTCCCACTAACAAGTTTTTTGTTTGTTTGTTTTTAACATTTCCATCTAGTTTCATTTTTTTGGTCCAATGATTAAAGAGCTCTCTAGATAACCCCATTTCAGCACCTAATGCCCTGCAAGCTGATCTCCAGTGGGGGTTATTTAATCAAAGCAAAGTGAAACTTTAAGCTATAGTCACATTTGGGAAGGGCCTGTAATTTCATGTTTTATTTACTTTTATTTATCTCCCTTTCATAGAAACACTATAGCAACTAACCAAGATACCTGTTTTTTAATTCAAAGCAATGCATCCCTCCCCAAAACCAAACTCTGGACTACTTTTCTCCAGGTCTTTCTAGAGAACTCCAGTTGTTGCTGTTCCTTCCATGGGTCTTTTTAATTTTCCACTTCAGGCCCCTGTGCAAATGCTAGAGCCCCGGGCAAGCTTGAAATTAATCACTACTACTGTTCAGATCCCTTTTCTCGTCATAGGATTTTTTTAAACATTGACGTTTATGAAGTCTTCTGCATACCCCTGTCCTACCTGTGCCCCAGTACCCCCAGCATGGATGGGACATTCTCCACAGTCTCCTTTATGAGCAGCAGGAAAACTAGTGATTGCCCGTCTATTAAATATCCCAGATCAAATTAGACTGTCCACTTAATCTAACCTAAGAAAGCACTTGTTCGCATTTGAGAGGATGTGAAATGCCTAAACTGTGTGCCTTCCTAAAATGCGTGTTCAGTTAATGCCTTTTTTTGTCTTAAACTGTGACCTTGGGTAGGACTAGTTAGAGCCAGGTAAGTTCAAAGCATTTAGACTTTGTGCCATAATTTAGATCACAATACGAATGTAGCCACCATCTCTGCCTCATTATGTTAAGGTCATTTCTGATATTTTGGCCTGCTCTCTGAAAGCTGAGTAAAAAGACAAAATCAACGAGTGGAGGAAAGCTGACAAAGAAGTAGAGAGTGGTGGTCTGAGTCTTATGAAAACAAATTCTTACCTTCCTTGGCACCACAGTAAAGATCCACCGTAGAGCAGTGCCAGGTACTGCTGGGGCTAAAGGGGAGGAGGAAATAAGCAGCAATGCCTGGTTTGCTAAAATGTAACAGAGAGGGCGCTGGGGGCAAAGGAAGGTTTGGGAGGAGGGCAGAGGCCTTTGGAAAGCCGGGCCTGCTCTCCACTCTGCTGTTGGAATGCCCAGGGGAGGGGCCTTCCCCAAAGGTTTTTAGTCTAAACAGCTGCCCTGTGATCTGAGAGATGGATGCTTTGGCCCCTAAGTGATGTATTGGCAGAACTGGTAGAACAGGAAGATGAGCATATTGTGTATCTTTCCCAGAAACAGCTCCTGCTCGTTTTAGTAAGACCTCTTGTTGAGAAACCGTGGTAAGGATTTGTAGGTCCTGAATTTATAGGTCCTGAATCCTTCCTGTGATAAGGATTTATAGGTCCTGAAGGACCTATAAAGCAGGAGCAAAGAAGGGCAAAGGGTCTCCAAGCATTGACCCCCTTGCCTTGTCTCTGAGACGGCAAAGTTTGGAGTAATCTTTGATCCGTCACTCCAGGGACTGCTGTCCATTCCTGACAAGGTACTACTTTTCTGAAATTACGTGTTCTCATGAATTTTTTGAAGTATAATTAATATATAGTCTTAGATTAGTTTCAGGGGTACAATATAATGGTTCATCAATTCTGTACATTACTTCATGCTCATGAAGATTGGTGAACTCTTCCTCTCTTTTATCTTTTTAAGCACCCCCCCCCCAACTTCCCTCTGGGAACCACCAGCCTTTTCTATTTAAGAGTCTTTTTTGTCCGTTTTTCTTTGTTTGCTTCTTAAATTCTACATATGAATGAAATCATTTGTCTTTCTCTACCTTATTTCACCTAGCCTTATTCCCTCTGGGTCCATCCATGTTTTTGCAAATGGGAAGATCTCTTTTTTTATGGCTAATGAATATAACATTGTACATACATGTCCCATCTTGATTCATTCATCTGGCGGTGGACACTTGGATTGCTCAGCAACAAAACAAAAAGGCAACCTCCTAAATGGGAAAAGATATTTGCAAATGATCTATCTGATAGAGGGTTAATATGAAAAGGAAAATGACCCGGAGCAGGCCCAGGCCAGGAGGCCCCAGAAAATGGCAAGTTACTAACAATAAGCTAGAGATAAGCAGTAGCCCTACTGGCAGTAAGAGCTAACCAGCCCTTTCTGCTTCTGTAAACCGGCTTCCTGCCACAGGCTCCCTGCCCTCCTGTTCCCGCCCAAAGCAACCCCTGCTCCCCTGGTTTAAACCCACCTGCCGGCAGTCAACATAGCCCTGGGGACCTGACTCCCTGCAAGTCCCCCTTGTGACCCCGTTGCCTGGGGCCCAGAGTTTCGAGCATTAGCTCATCTGGGTCCCCCAGCATGAAATAAATTCGAGTACTCCTACTTCTCCAAGTGTCCCTTGAGCTCTTGCCAGTCTGATTTTCATTTTTCCGCAACAAATATCCAAAATGTATAAAGAACTGATACAACTCAGCTCCAAATAAAAAAAATCCAATTACAAATGAACAGAGGAGCTGAATAGACATTTTTCCAAAGGCAACAGAGACATGAAAAGATGCTTAACATCACTCATCATCAGGGAATGCAAATAAAAACCACAGTGAACTATCAACCTCCCACCTGTCAGAATGGGTAATATAAAAAACACAAGAGGGGCACCTGGGTGGCTCAGTGGGTTAAAGCCTCTGCCTTCGGCTCAGGTCATGATCCCAGGGTCCTGGGATCGAGCCCCACATTGGGCTCTCTGCTCGGCAGGGAGCCTGCTTCCCTTCCTCTCTCTGCCTCTCTCTGCCTACTTGTGATCTTTCTCTCTGTCAAATAAATAAATAAAATCTTTAAAAAAAAAAAAAAAAACCACAAGACACAGTGAGTGTTGGCTAGGATGTGGAGGAAAAGAAGTCGTGTGCACCGTGCAGGAACGCAAACTGGGGCAGCTCCTAGGAAAAACCCTATGGAGGTTCCTGAAAAAAATTATAAAAATTGAAATACCATATCTTCCACTAGTTAGTGTTTACCCAAAGAAAACAAAAACACTTACTTAAATAGATACAAGTTTTCCTGAATTTTTTATTAATTTTTTATAAGATTTTATTTATTTGCCAGAGAGAGAGAGTACACACAAGCAGGCAGAGAGGCAGGCAGAGGCAGCGAGAGAAGCAGGCTCCCTGCCGAGCAAGGAACCCGATGCGGGACTTGATCCCAGGACTCTGGGATCATGACCTGAGCCGAAGGCAGCAGCTCAACCAACTGAGCCACCCAGGCATCCCAAGTTTTCCTGAATTTTTGACTAATAAGTTATTCTCTAGGAAGGGTTCAGGTATATTAGGATTCACCAAGCTAAAAGTCCACAGAGTTGTCAATGAATGAGGAGATTCATTGATTCCACAGAACTCTGTGGATCTGGAGTTCCCGTATATCTACTGATGAATGAGACAGTTACTAAGTGTTGCGTATGTACACACCTGCATCTGCTTATGATTTAGGATACAGACATTTTTGGTGACCTGGTTTTCTTCTATTAACACACTTTTATTAATAAATATCAATTGTAAAAAGAGTTTTTATTTCCAAAATTTATTTTATAATCTGTAAAAAGTAAGGTACCTAGTAAACACAGGTAACTATCTACAAAGTCAACTTGTAACTCTCCTAGAGGACTTTGACTTTTCTTGACAGTCATCATCATGTCTAAAAATAATACATTTATACTTCTAATTCTTGATCTTTCAACTGGAATGTCTTTTCTTTCATTTCTTAGGTTGGATCTGCTGTTTGCTTATTACTTCTTGAAGCAACCTCCCTAAGAAAGAAAGGAGTGTAAAAGATAAATTTTCTGTTTTAAATGTTTTTATTCTATACCAATATGGTTAACAGTTTGGTAGCTGATAAAAGTGCATATTGAATCTTTTCTTATTGGTTTCTAGGTAATTGATAGTACTTTTTTTTTTTTAAAGATTTTATTTTTTTTTTTAATTTATTTGACAGACAGAAGTCACAAGTAGGCAGAGAGGCAGGCAGAGAGAGAGGAGGAAGCAGGCTCCCTGCTGAGCAGAGAGCCCGATGCGGGGCTCGATCCCAGGACCCTGGGATCATAACCTGAGCCGAAGGCAGAGGCTTTAACCCGCTGAGCCACCCAGGCGCCCCTTGATAGTACTTTTTTTGAATATTATTTATATTATATTGAAAATGTCTTTTATTATCTCCACTTTTACATTCTTTGTTTTACTTCAATCCTTCTGAAATTTCATGATGATGTGCCTGTGTATGAAGCTCTCTAGAAAGTGTTAGATTCTTCACTGAGCCTTTTTCTTTTTGTTGTCTCTCTCTCTTATATATCTATATTCTGAAATATGTAGTTAAGTCTTGAACCTTATATTTGAATTTTTTAAAATAATTTTTTCAATCGTGTTTTAAAACATAATCCAGTGCATTCAAGAAAAGAAATTCCTGTAGGTCTTTGAATTGTTGAATATTAGAGGCAAAACCTTTTTTTTTCAGGGGACATAGAACCTTACCCATGACCAAAATTAAAAAGTAGTAGTAGTAGTCTTTGCCCTTCCTCTCCACCTCCCCTTCTTCCTCCTCTTCCTCCTCATCCACTATTAGTGATTATGTAATGCTGCCAGGGATGTAAATTAATACAACCTTCCTGCAGGGTGCTTGCTTAGTAGAGACTGAAGCTTTAACGGCATGACTATGGCCTAACCTCTCGTACATACAGAGTCTATCTCTAAAAATGTATAACTAAAAAATTGTAAGAATACCATAAAAATGTATTCAAGAATAGGATAATTTATGGCCACGATTGAGAAAATATATCAATTAAATTACACTTAGGTTCTAGTAATCGGTGAAAAGTTCCTGAATTAATAGAGTGACTTATTTCGAATTAAAATATTAAAATGGGTAGATTTGGCATCAGTTAATTCAGTGGCTTATATCATTAAAGAAGTTGAATTCATTTCTCATATTGGCCTGTGGTGCCTATCTACAATTAAACTGGCAAGAATTATACTATTATAGGAATTGATTAGACTAAACAAGATTGAGACTAATTTCTGAAAAAGTTCAAGATTATGTTGGTAATTAGCATGGTGGCCAAGCTTGCCACTGGAATTATCAATTAAAGTTTTGGAATTTCATATGACCATACACGAATGGATCTCACAAAGGTCTAAAGCTAGGACCCACTGACCTTTGTTTTGGGGGGACTAACTTTAACTTTATTGAATCTCAAAGAGAGTTCATAAGAGTTGGTTTGTGCTTGGAACCTAGTGCAATAGACAGAAAGATATTGAAGTCTGCAGAGCAGCTGAGACAGGCAGGGGTTTTGGGGATGGGTGGCAGAACACGCAAGTACAAAACAGGGAAGGCAAGCTTCTAAAATCTATCCACATTCTCACTGTGCATAAGTGGAATGAATCCTTACACCTCATAAACCACTTACACCTCACATACCTGAAGTGAGCTATTTTGGGGGTCTAGACATTAACCCCTGGACAGATTCCTCTTTTGTTCAGTCATTCCCATAAGTTTACATGACTTTTGTCACATTGAAAAAGTCCCATCCTATGTCCTTCAGTGTTTTTCTATCACTGATACAATTATCTGTGCTAATAATCATGTGGGTGGTGTATTGTCCAAGTCTCACAATTTTAAGAGAATTGGAAAATACTTAGGACAAACGTTTAAGGATAGAAACTTCTATCTTATTAGGACATTGTGCTCATACAATAGTGTTATTTTAAAATTCATTGGGACTGGATGAAAAAGAGTAAGGTTCAATCTTAGAACTTCAGATGAGCAGTAATCTGTGTGTACCAGAGACAAATGCTTATGTCTGTATAATTCACTGGAAGTTTCCAAAGTTTATGTGATTTGGAGAAACTCTTTGGAAAATTCTGCAGGACAGAAGAAAATCACCATAGAGACAATATCAACATTTAGAGAAAGTAATTTGAACTTTGCTTTTTGGCATAGGGATGTGATGATGATGATGATGATGATGATGATAATATATCAATGACATGTATCTCCTTAACCTCATTCATGAAGTAAGTGATGCTTTTGCTGCTGAAAGGAGAAATTCATCAGAACTTTACATGTTCGCCTTTTTAAATGCAAATGACAGTAGTGCTGAAATAGCAAACTGAATTGAGGACAATACATTACTAAGTAAGCTTTTTAATTCAAGATAAATAGATAAAGCACAAGCAATAACAAGGACTTATCATGAGTAACTTCAAATAGTCTAATTTTAGCACATCACAAAGTAAACTCAGAATTTTTGTGAGAGGAAGGGATCCAGTAGCCATCTGTGGAATTTGAAATAGTACAACTTTTCAGCAAAGGAAGAGACATAAGCTTGATCCACCTGCCAGTGTCTCATAATGTTATTTTTCCTTATTTTCTTGCATTTTTCTCCAATTCTGGTAATATGAACAGATTCACAAGATACTTAAATAGCAAAGAACATAAGATATACTCCTACTCAACTGTCAGGTACAGGTCAAATAATTGAGGTCCTTTATCCTTTTAGAAAAATACATCTATAAGATGTCAAAATGTCCTGTCTCTTTAAAGTTGGCTACAGAGGAGAATGGCTAAGTGCATAACCACAAGATGTCATGACCTGGATTTGAATCAGTCAAGATGTTTACTAATCATGTAATCTGGTCAAGTCTTTTAAAATACCTAAGCCTTAGCTTTTTTTTTTTTTTTTTTTTTTTTTGGTCTCTATCCACCTGTATTCATTGGGTCATTATGAGGAATAAATTAAATAATGTATATTAAAAGTTACATAAAGTTTTCAGACAATCTTAGCAAATAGATCTAGTGTGGACCACTTTCCAGGCAAAACTTCCTGAAAACTATTGATAAACCATCACCAAAACATCATTATATGTCAAATATTTTTTCAAAAAGTGGTAAAAAGAAAGCTCTGTCTCAAATTAGAAAGAGGAAGAAGAGAATCTCAAGAAAAGAAATCAAGTTGACACTTGTGATCCTTGCCTGGCCCTGAGGACTTGGTTTCCATGTGGACTGTAGCGAATAGTGACATGGCCTTACTTGAAGGCAAGCTTGAAGCTGGCTATAAAGAAGACCATTCACATTGCTGCAGCACTTGAAGTGACAGGATAATCTCTAAAAATGAAGGAGAGAAGCTATAAAGTGGAATTTTTCTTTCCTTTATGCTATGGATGGGAAAAATAAAAAGATCTTTGAAAACTTGAATCCCCCATCCTGGACCACACATGACAAGAGATCAGAATTCCATAGGACAACACAACTTTAAAATATTACATAAGAGAGCAAAATCAATATCTAGAAATGAAAATACAGAGTGATTTTTAATATAATAAATAGCCTAAAAATTGTTAAATGAAGAAAATCAAAGAACTGTTTGACATGGGAATACATACACATTAGAACAGAAATATAAACATATAAGAAATAGGAAGAAAAGAGAGGGTTCCGGCACATTTATAATGGTAGTTTCCAGATGGAAGAATACACAGAATATGGGACAGATTACAGCAGTAGAGAATGGACTGGAAATTTATGAGTTTGACAAATAAAAATAAAGATCTGAATGCATAATTGAAGAATCACAAACGAAGCAGAGAAAACACCCAGAAATGTAATAGTTAAAACCAAAAGGAATGACACTTAGATGCAATAGGGCGATAAATAAAAGGTCAAGAGTCCAAGTAAATACATCTTTGATTTTCAAACAGAAAAAAAAAAATAAAACATGTAACTTTCTATATTTTCTTTGGGAAAACATCAAACATGAGAGCAAAATGAAGCCATTTTTCAGGAATAAGACACAATATTACAAATAATCTGACATTCACAGAATGAAAAGGTCTTCAATAAGAAATGAGTTATCAGTAAGAAGCAAGACAGTCAGTACAGAAATTCAGCTTCTGGCCAGGATGAAATAACATGAACCACATCTATGCTTCCAAGTGAAGCTATTTAAAAAACAAACAAGATTATGAAAAGGTGGTTTTCAAGACACTGGGCATCACAAAATGAAGAAAAAGGATCCCTTAGAAATGAGGTGCAGAGGAACACGAGCCCTAGAAAGACCCATGCTTACTGCATTCAGACTTTTCAGTCAGGGGATTGACCCACATACAGTTGTATCGGTCTCTGTGTAGCACTAGCTGGGAATCTGGAAAGCTAGCCAACTGAATAGAGGACTATACATCACTAAGTAAGCTTTTTAATTCAAGATACATAGATAAAGCAGTAACAAGGACTTATCATGAGTAACTTCAAATAGTCTGATTTTAGCACATCACAAAGTAAACTCAATATTGGTGAGAGGAAGGGATCCAGTAGCCGCAGGGGTTCACAGCAGGGAATCGAGTGAGGAAAGAGTCCCAGAGAGAGAATTTCACAGATCAATAGAAGGTTCTCTTGAATATTCAGCTGAGTACTTACCAGGCGTGCTTGTGAGGAAACTAAACAAGGCCAGGACAAAAGCAGCTGGAAGAGTTAGAGGAACAGTGATGGATGTCTACACGGAGCTAGGAGTAGGGCCTGCTCCCCTCAGTGCTACCAGAAAACTTGGTGATTCCTAGAACATGACACAAAGTGTTTCTTTGAGCTTATGTACTAAAGCTGTAAAAATTCATTTAATGTTCTCTTTCCACATATCCAGTATCTATCAGTCGTGGGTCATTTTTGATTAGGTGATATTTGCCCTCACCCAAGGTTGTATTTTCCTGCACTCTTTCAACTTTTTTTTGGCTTTCTCAACTCAGTCCATGAAGCTTGCATTACCTTTCTATGGGAGGTACTCATAAATTTAGCATAAAAATTATTTTATAGCCCACTAGTGGTACATTATAGATGGATTGATCTGCTCATGAGCCCTTCCTAAACTTTGAGAAACTATTAGGGTATGTTAAATATATTAATGTTTTTTTTCTCTGAATTCTGATAAGCAGAATAAGCTAATCACCTGTCAAAGAAATTACCTCAGAAGCCCTCTAATGAATTTGCTTTCTTTACTCTTCCAGTCACATTGCTCATAGCTGTCTTCCAAAATACTTCAGAATTTGTTGATTTTCCAGGGCCTAAGGATCTTGACTGAATGTGCCTATATCTGTGCAGAAGGGGTATTCTTGGATGCTTCCATATGTTAATACATTTATAGAAAAATAGACCTTCTGCAGTTTTTACCTGCACAAAATAGGCACTAGAGTTTGAAGAAGCATTCTTACTTTTCCTATTATAGAGTTCTTTAAGCATGAATTATTCTCAATGTTCAACAACAACAAACCACTATTCCAGCGAAGATACAGTTTCTAACATAGGAAAAAAACCCCACAGATTAGCATACGTGTTTGAAGACATAAGTCCTTTCTCCAATCTAACAAATTCCCAGAAAGAAAAGGTCGGTGTGGGCTATGCCAGTAACTTTCTCATGTATTCATGTACTAAAGACAACAACACTGTCAGTGGGGCGCTGAATTTACCAGAATAGCCTTCCTGTCACGAACCTGACTGCCTTAGACTGGACTGAGAATTAACGGCTCCAATCTCTCCCTCTCTGTTCACTCTCAGTTGCGCAGAGGGGACGTCCTTCCCTTTGATTTTCTCCGGAGTTCCCTTATCTCAGTAGAGCCAGAACACTTAAAAAATCTCCGGAGTTCCCTTATCTCAGTAGAGCCAGAACACTTAACTGAAAGACTTTGGAAAAGCTGTGGGAGCAGCAGGGAGTAGGGCAGCCCTGGAGTCCAGTAGGGTGGCGGAGGAACAGAGCCAGGAGGAACAGAACCGTTTTCCTGCCAGCCTGGATCTCAGCAGCCTCAGGATTTGTCCCCATGTCTCAAAGGCAACATGGCACCAAATCACAGGTTGTAAGACCCACAAGGATTCTTTGAGATTTCTCAGAAACTCCTCTAATGATATGCTTTTAACAGGGATAAGGGGAATTTTAAGGGCAGGTGGGACTTCTATTTTAACAGAGCAGCTTTGCTTTTAGCTTTTTTGCTATTTGGACTTTATTATGACTTAAATTAAAAAGAAAAAAGTTTTGAGAAATACTAATCCAAGTGACCGCCACGGTCCTCTCTGCCCCTGTCATGCTGGTGAAGTTTTAGAATTCGAGTGAGGTTCAGTGGGGTGAAGCCCAGAGCGGATGACCAAGAAAGAATTCTTGAGACATCTTTGGTGCAAAATGGTTTATTACAGCACAGGACAGACAGGACCTGTGGGCAGAAAGAGCTGCAGCCCCGGGGTTGTGAGGAGTGGTGATTATAAACTAAGGTTAGGGGAGGTAAAGAAAAGGGAGGATTTGAAAGAACTTTCATGTTTTAAAGAAGACACACAGGATACCAGAGGCTTTGTTTGCTATTTGTCAAGTTAAGGTGGTTTTTCCTTTCAGTAAGGCATTAACAGTAAGATAGTTGAGAGCCTCCTGGAGGAATGTCACACTCCTGCTACCACCTGTCCGTCCTCATCAATGAGCTTTAGGTTTAGAAGAAATTTAACTTTATTTATAATTCCCTCTGCCTCAGGCTCCCTCAATTGTAGGGAGCTGAAGATGATGTTAGGGCTTCAGGAACTGAGTTATGGGTCTTTGGAAGTTAGGCTGTTGGTAAGAAAGCCTCTACCTTGTAAATCACTAGGACATTTATAAAGTGAGGGAGACTAAGGTCTTGCAGGATTGTGATCTCTACAGGTTAACTATTTGTTTTTCCTTGAGGGCAGCCAGGAGTGCCTGAGGAATATCACACAAGTCACCAAGGGTGGCGGGGGGGGGGGGTGCTATAGGGTGCCAGCTTCTCCTTTGTCCTCAGCTAGCCTTCTGTTCCCTCATCAATGCTATAAGGCTTTATTCCATTAACAGCCAAGTAAACAGACACCCTCCTGACCTATCTTCTTAAACTATTTGACATTCATTTTAACATTGATGTCACCCAAGTAACCTAGTCATAGATTTCTAAACAAAGTAAAAATATTCCACTAGTCTTGAAAAATTTCTTTAATTCGCCATATGCTATTTTTAGACAAATTCAAGAACTTCTGTTTCTTACAAGTATTATGTCAATATAGTTTCTTTATTGAAAATGTGGAATATTGGGGCACCTGGGTGGCTCAGTGGGTTAAGCCTCTGCCTTTGGCTCAGGTCATGATCTCAGGGTCCCGGGATCAAGTCCCACAACAGGCTCTCTGCTCTGCAGGGAGCCTGCTTCCTCCTCTCTCTCTCTCTGCCTGCCTCTCTGCCTACTTGTGATCTCTGTCTGTCAAATAAATAAATAAAATCTTTAAAAAAAAAAGAAAATGTGGAATATTGCAGATTGACTTTATCAAAACTTGATGTAACACTGGAATGATTCAAGCTGTAGCAATATAATTTACTGTCATCTATTCTTTTTTTTTTTTTTAAGATTTTATTTATTTATTTGACAGAGATCGCAAGTAGGCAGAGAGGCAGACAGAGAGGGGGAAGCAGGCTCCCTGACGTGCAGAGAGCCTGATACAGGGCTTGATCCCAGGACTCTGGGATCATGACCTGAGCCAAAGGCAAAAACTTCAACCTTACTGAGCCACCCAGGTACCCCACTGACATCTATTCTTTACTTAAGGAAACAAAATACAAATAGACTTTATTTTGGTTTTCTCTCTCTCCTTCCTGGTCTTCTTCAAGCAAGTATCAATTTATTGATACTTCATTTGGAACAATATTGCCTATTTCTGCCACAGTGTTGTCTTTGCTGCCAATGGACCTCAGTGAGGTAGCTGAACAACCAGCCATAGATGTCTTCCACTTAAGGCCAGTCCTGATAGTCTCATTTTATCCTGAGTAAAAAGATAATCTTCTCCGTGAGCTACTAGTGTGGGACTGAGAGGAGACTGTGGTATTTAGTAAGACTTGCTCAAGGGTTGAGAAGTGAGAAGAACCTGTGTTCCTGGCCTTACAGCCTATCTTACCTATTTGAATAACTGCTAAGACATAGAGCAAATCTGATTCATTCAGGTTTACAAAACTGCATGAGGGAGATTGATTAATCCATACCAAATTATAATTTGCACAGTTTTATGCAGATAGATTTGAAAACCTAGGTGAAATACATAACAAATTCTTTTGAAGTCTTTTTTCTAAATCAGTTAACATATATAATTTTTCCTAAGATAATTCTCCTCAAAATCTATCCCCATAGAGACAGAAAATTCAGAGTCCAATACCAATGAAAAACTAGGAAAATAATAGTTAAAGAAAATCCCACCAGGAATTTTCACAGGGGAAAGACACCAGGGAGATGCACAGGGGAACTAAACAGATTCCTTTAAAAAAAAAAACAAACAAACAAACAAAAACCTAAATGGCATGAATTATTGTAGAATATATGAAAAAGAAGTTTCTAAAAATTTCTTTGGCATGAATATAACATAGATATCAAAACCTGACAAAAATTACAGGTGATTTTTTACAAAATATTATAGTTGACTTACAATGTTACATTAGAAATGGATTTAACAGATGAAAAATATTGGGGTAATTATGTATAAGAAAAAAAGACAAATGGATCTATTTTGTATACCTTCTGAGAGTAAGCATTTGAGATTCTGAATAAAGGATCTGGGAGGAGGTAAGGAAACCAGTAGAACTTTTGACAGTATCACAGGGTTTTAGAAACAAAAACAGTCTGGAGCTGTCAAGGCAGCCAAATTTGAGGAAACCATGATGCCAGGGTAAAGTGAGGTATGGGAGTTTGTATCTGAAACACCTCATGGATGCACAGGGCCAACTCTTGGACACCAGCCATGCTGGGGGTGGAGGGGAACCCACAGAGTTCAGGTCTGGACCTGAAGGAGGAGCTTCCAGGAGATTTTTCGAGGGCTATACCCAACAACCTGGGGAGAACAGAGTCAGACTGAGCCTCCCCAAATATTGCAATCTACATTTGAATTAGTCAATCTTATCTGCCCAAAAAGGAATAAAATATTCTCTGTAGGTAAATATCATCCTACAAAGTTCAAAAATGTAACATACAAAATGTCCTATATTCAGGGTAATATTAAGCTAAATCAAAGAAAACCTAAGACTATATGACAGACTAGAAAACTCTCTATGATAAAGATATGTCTCCAGCTCATTTTAATCTATAGATTCCATTGAGTTGCACTCAAAATTCCAGAAGCTTATATTTGATGGAAATGAACAATCTTATTTTAACATTTACTTTTTTTTTTTTTAATTGGGAAAAGAAGCAAAAGAGCAAAGAAAAACTCTTAGAGGAACACATGCCTTGGAGACTTATCCTACCACATACTAATACTTATTGATTGAATGAAATAAATATAACTATTACAAGGACAGAAAAAATACCACAATGAAAGAACAATCTCGAAACACACCCACCCATAATAGCAAGTCCCCTTACGTTTAGAGCTTTAACATGAGTGATGTTTTTAAATGACAAATGACATTGCTCTTCATTTGGGGAAGAATCATTTTTTTCAGTAAATGCTACTCACTCAGGCAGATATCTGTATGAAAAAGGTAAACTTTAGCTCAAATGAAAATAATTCTGAATGTTACTGTAAAGACAAGAATTCTCTTTTTGTTCATTTTATTTTATTCTCAGTGTTCCAAAATTCATTGTTTATGCACCACACCCAGTGCTCCATGCAATACGTGCCCTCCTTAATACCCACCACCAGGCTCACCTAACCCCCTACCCCTCTCCCCTCCAAAACCCTCAGTTTGTTTCTCAGAGTCCACAGTCTCTCGTGGTTCCTCTCCCCCTCCGATTTCCCCAATTCACTTTTCCTTTCCTTCTCCTAATGTCCTCCATGTTATTCCTTATGTTCCACAAATAAGTGAAACCATGTGATAATTGACTCTTTCTGTTGACTTATTTCACTCAGCATAATCTCCTCCAGTCCCCTCTGTGTTGATACAAAAGTTGGGTATTCATCCTTTCTGATAGAGGCATAATGCTCCTTTGTTATAAGGACCATATCTTCTTTATCCATTCATCTGTTGAAGGGCATCTTGGCTCTTTCCACAGTTTGGCAATTGTGGCCATTGCTGGTATGAACATTGGGGTATAGCTGGCCCTTCTTTTCCCTACATCTGTATCTTTGGGGTAAATACCCAGTAGTGCAGTTGGAGGGTCACAGGGTTGCTCTAATTTTGATTTCTTAAGGAATCTCCACACTGTTTTTCTAAGTGGCTGCACCAACTTGCATTCCCACCAACAGTGTAAGAGGGTTCCCCTTTCTCCACATCCTCTCCAACACTTGTTGTTTACTGTCTTGTTAATTTTGGACATTCTAGCTGGTGTAAGGTGGTATCTCAATGTGGTTTTGATCTGAATCTCCCTAATGGCTAATGATGATGAACATTTTTTCATGTCTCTGTTAGCCATTTGCACGTCTTCTCTGGAGAGGTGTCTGCTCATGTCTTCTGCTCATTTTTTGACATGATTATCTGTTTTGTGTGTGTTGAGTTTGAGGAGTTCCTTATAGATCTTAGATATCAGCCCTTTCTCTGTACTGTCATTTGTGAATATCTTCTCCCATTCCATGGGTTGCCTCTTTGTTTTATTGACTGTTTCCTTTGCTGTGCAGAAACTTTTGATTTTGATGAAGTCCCAAAAGTTCATTTTCGCTTTTGTTTCCTTTGCCTTTGGAGACATGTCTTGAAAGAAGTTGCTGTGGCTGATGTTGAAGAGGTTACTGCCTAGGTTCTCCTCTAGGATTTTGATAGATTCCTGCCTCACGTTGAGGTCTTTTATCCATTTCGAGTTTATCTTTGTGTATGGTGTAAGAGAATGGTTGAATTTCATTCTTCTATACATAGCTGTCCAATTTTCCCAGTACCATTTGTTGAAGAGACTGTCTTTTTTCCACTGTATACTTTTTCCTGCTTTGTCGGAGATTATTTGACCATAGAGTTGTGGGTTCATATCTGGACTCTCTACTCTGTTCCACTGGCCTATGTGTCTGTTTTTCTGCCAGTACCATGCTAAAAAAAAAAAAAAAAAAGAATTCTTAAGAATTAATATATCAGAGACTATTTTCATATCCCTAAGATATGCAAATATTTCTTTATTTGGCAAGATAAATAAATTCATTAATAAATGCTTAGCCTTAAAGGAAATACTGAAAAATTAGATTTAGACAAGGTTGAAATGAACAAGCTCTGCTTATTGAAAGATCCCATCCTCAGAGTGAAGAGTCAAGACAAAGAGGAGAAGAAATAATGGGCAATGAGTTGTATTCAACGAAGACTAGTAACCACAACATAAAATAAACTAAAAACCAGTTAAAAATCAAGACACAGATAGCAAATGTGTAAAACAGTTGATCAAGATCTTGGTACTGAGTTCATATATAAAACCAAAAAATACATTAATGAATCACTAGGGATAATTAATTAAAGCTTCAATAGGATACCATGGCCCATGATCAAAATGCTAATTTTAAAAATGTACAAACATGCCAAACATTCACAAGGATACAGAGCAACCAAATTGCCCATATAGTGTTGGCAGAAATGTACACTGGTGCATCCATTTTAGGAAACTGGATCTACTAGATCAACATCTACTAGAGCTGAGCAAATACAAACCCAATGGTCAGCAATTCCATTCTTTGTCATTGATTCAACTCAGAGTTTACATTCAATCAGTAAAATCAATATAAACTGCTTATTGTTGCACTATTACTGTAGTAAAATTGGAAATAAGCCAAGTGCTCATTAATAATAAAAAGGATAACTATTTTTTATATTTATAAAAAGAATACTGTAGTATGTTAATGAAGGAATGTTGCTACATTCTATTTTTTATAAATATAAATATAAATAGAATGTATATAAATAGAATAAATATTTTTAAAATGTAGCAACATTCCTTCATTTATACATATAAAAAATATAATTATAAATATAAAAAAATACTGTAGTAAGTATATTAATGAAAGAACATTGTTATATGCAACAGACTGGATAAATTTCACAGGTATAATGTTGAAGAAACAGAAGAGAGTGGACATATTTAAATCTAAAGACCAGGCAAAATCAGAAGTCCCAATCGAAGTTAATTTGGGGAAGTGAAACTTTCTTGTACACTCCAGTTTCTATTTCTGCAGCTACAGTCTTGTAATGGAGCTGTTCACTTTGTATACAATGATTATTTTCCTGGTGACTTGTTCAACTTTTTGTATCCTTCAACAATTTAAAAATGGTGTCTGATTCTCGACCTTCATTAATAAAAAGTTAAATTTGTTCATGAAAAATCATATATTTATAACTATAATAAATTAGTACTTCTAAGTACTACCCACAGCCAAAATTATCCAACATTTTCTTTCCTCCCCAGAGACAAATAAATAGAATGATCCATATGGAACCTCTTATAGAGATAGACAGACTTTGGGCAGCCACCTTTGAGATACTCAGTGACTATACTTGCTTTCAGGAAAGGCATTTAAAGGATATCTTTTGAGTGCCAAATTAGAACATAAAATCACATGTACATTTTGTAAAATATAAGCATACAAGATAAAAGAATGTATCTATCTTAATTACCTACTAACAGTTCACTTTTAAGGAGTTAAATTAGGTTTATTATTGTGGAAGACACTCGTCATTTAAATGTTGGAAGTGTAACACACAGGTGCTGTTTTCTGTAATAGTATTTTTTAGAAGATACACAAATACTTGTGCTTTTAGTGTTTGTTTCCATTTTTTTCTTTATTTAAAAATACTTATTTTAGAGAGAGAGCTTGTATAGGGGGCAAGGGCAGAAGGAGAGGAAGAGAGAACGTCAAGCAGACATTTTGCAGAGCTTGGAGCCCCTACTCAGGGCTTGATCTCACGATGCTAAGATCATGACCTGAACCAAAACCAGGGTCTGATGCTTAACCAGCTGCACCACCCAGATGCTCCTGGTGTTTCTTTTTTTTAAATTCATGAAAGCCTTCAGTTTTAGTACTACCTGTTTTCTTCTTCTTTTTTTTTTTTTAACATTTTATTTATTCATTTGACAGAGAGAGATACAGCGAGAGAAGGAACACAAGCAGGGGGAGTGGGAGAGGGAGAAGCAGGCTTCCTGCTGAGCAGGGAGCCCGATTCGGGGCTCGATCCCAGGTCCCTGGAATCATGACCCAAGATGAAAGCAGACACTTAAGGACTGAGCCACCCACACACCCCAGTATTACCTATTTTCTAATATTATAAATACTAACAAGAATCTGCTGGTACCTTTTGTGTGATCTTTAGCAATTTAATCTTTTTAATTTTTAATTTAATTTTTAATCTTTGGACATTTAACCTGTGTCTACCTCTATTCATTCTATGCCTATAGAGAAAGACTCAGAAGTAATGGCCCAGTTTCACAATATTTTATTGACACAAATTACATTTTAATAGTCATCTATCAAAATAAGGCTATGCTAAAACTCAGGCCTTCAAGAGAAATAGATTTGTATGGGAAAAACATAGCAAGAGGTTGAAAAAGTTCGAAGAATCAAATGAATAAGGCAAGATTCTTGGTCAACATATAAATTGAGAACACGAGATTCAGTATCGTTCTGCGGGCATAACATGGACTTACAGGGCAACTGTGACTCATGCATGCCATGCTGAAACATTGTACCAAATGAAACCACGTCCATCATTGTAAAGAAAGTGCAGTTGGGGGCTACTTAATAGCCATGAAATGATACTCTCAGCCCAGTCAAAGACCAAATCAAGACCTTAAAAACCGATATCTTGCCATTTATCTTTCTTTAACAAATAAAATATCTAACTTTACCTGTCACTGCTCAGGACCACAGCCCAGCCCTCCGCTTTCTTAGAATTCTGGAAGAAAAATGACGACCACAGTAAAAACCTTCTCTTTCTCTAGGTATTTAACTTTCTCATGTGCAATGTTTATAAAATGCAGTGTCTTTGAAAACATTTCTTTTGCCTAAAGGAAAAGAAAATAAATTAAAATTGCAACTGATTTTTAGCCTAAAAGCAAAGTAAGAGTTTCCCAATTAGCACTTTTATTCAAAATTGAATATTAAAATAAATAGCTCCTGGCAAAGACAGTGATGATCAAAACCAAGGATTTGTTTAAAAAGGAACAGGAAATTACTTTGCCCTGTCATTAAAAGTGAAAATGATATTAACATATTAGTCTCAATATGGGCCAGTGGATATGGCAGAGACCAATTGATCTTGTTGGCAAATGCTTAGTGGAAATCAGAAATTATTCTGTAAAGAGATGAAGAAGTTACAGCGAATATAAGCAAGATGCTCTGAAAACATGCCCTCTTTCTATTAACATCTAAATCCTGCTGGCTATGCATGCATATCTGAGGTTGAGAGTAATGAGACTTTAATCATTTTATTCCTCAGGAATGAGTTTCTCGGCTCTCCCCCTCCGATTTCCCCCAATTCACTTTTGCTCTAGTTTCTAACTCATTGGTCTCTGCTCTAATCTTGATTATTTCCCTTCTTGTGCATGGAGTTGGCTTAATTTATTGTTGATTTTCCAGTTCTTTAAGGTGTAAAGAGAGCTGGCGTATTCAAGATTTCTCAATTTTTCCGGAGGAGGCTTGGATGGCTATGTATTTCCCCCTTAGGACCGCCTTTGCCATATTCCATAGGTTTTGGGCAGATGTGTCTTCATTCTCATTGGCTTCCATGAATTGTTCAAGTTCTTCTTTGATGTCCTGGTTGATCCAAACATTCTTGAGCAGGTTGGTCTTTAGCTTCCAAGTGTTTGAATTCCTTGCAAAGTTGTCCTTGTGGTTGAGTTCCAGTTTCAAAGCTTTGTGGTCTGAGAATCAGGGAATAATCTCAGTCTTTTGGTATTGGTTGAGCCCTGATTTGTGACCCACTATGTGGTCTATTCTGGAGAAAGCTCCATATGCACTCGAGAAGAAGGAGTATTCTGTTGTTTTAGGGTGAAATGTTCTGTATTTGTCTATGAGGTTCATCTGTTCCAATGTGTCATTCAAAGCTTATTTCTTTATTGATTTTCTGCTTGGATGATCTATTCCTGAGAGTGACATGTTAAGATCTCCTACAGTTATTGTATTCATATCACTGTGACTCTTTATTTTGATTAACAGTTGGCTTATGTAGTTGGCCGCTCCCATATTGGGAGCATAAATATTTACATTTGTTAGATCTTCTTGGTGGATAGACCCTTTAAGCATGATGCAGTATCCTTCTGTATCTCTGATTACAGTCTTTAGCTTAAAATCTAATTTATCTGGTATGAGAATCGCTACCCCATCTTTCTTTTGGAAAAAACTACAATGCAAAAACCACCAACAGAAAACAAAAACAGAAAAGAAATCAATAAAATAAAATGGGGAAATAACAAAGACAGCTTACATCTCAAAATTCAAGCTCAGAGAAGAATTTTTTTTTTTCCTTAGAAAACTTCCCTAACTCGGGGGCACTAAGAAATGGCCCATTATTAAAATAAGTGTTTTGGCTAATTATACTTTTAGTGAAAGAAAATGATACAGGCAAATAGATGTCTTGAATTTAAAACCAAGCACTTCATGTCCTACTACATCCCTGGGAACACTGACCATGGATTCCTAGAACACCAAAAAAATAATTAACATCTCTATAAAATACATTCCCTGTTTCTTCACACCATTTATATCTTAGGCTGGGACACAGATTTGCCACTCAGGCTATGTGATCTTGACTGGTTACTTGACTTCCCTGAACCTGATTTCACCCAGTTAGGGAGTAAAGCATGTTAACCAATAATAAAATGTGCTAACTCCTTGATAATATGCAGATTAGGACCAATGGATTAATAATCGTAACAGCTAACACTTAACATACTGCTCCCATGTGCCTCAGACTCTTAGGAGTGCTCTACACGGGTTCACTTACTTAATCATTGCAACAACCATACAAACAGGTCCAGTTTTCAGATAAGAAAGCTGAGTTCTAGAAAGAGAAAATAACTTGCCTGAGATCATTAGCAGAGTTGACTTTCAGGCCTGTGTTCATCTGGCTTCAGAATTACAGAAATTAATATATACATCACAAAGATCTATGCAACTGCCCATTACTTTTTAATTGCATAAGGTCACGGCAATTTGATTCTGACCAAAATGATAGCAACAGCAAAGACCACCTTTCTTCATCACTAAAAGAGATTAGACACAGGAGAGGATTACGGAATGATGCTGCAACTGTATTCTGATAACTCTTGTGGCATCAAGCAAGTGACAGGGGAAAAGATCTGTGTTTCAGGTCATCTGATGTCTTGAACAATTTTGCAAGCAGGGAAAAATTGACAAAACCCAAACTCAAATTGCCTCAGCAGTTTTTATCCATTTGTCACGTAAAGCATATGTATTTCGAGGGAACTAAAATATCCACTTGTCTAATTCAACTTGTCAAAATGTTTCTAAGGGCTCTGTGCTGTTGTAGAATATTTATGATGATTCTTTTAGAAAATAAAAACGTGTTGGCCTTAAGAACTAGAATGATACAAGTTGGTTTAAATGCCCTTTTATAGAAAATCTCTATCTTTGCAACTCAGTCTTGCATCTCAAATTAGTTATGTTTCATTCTTCAGACATTTACTAAGTAAAAACGGTGCTATTAACAATAACCATTATTTATTGAATGCTGATCATAGATGCATATTAAGATGAATTGTAACATTCTGAAGCCTCTGACTCGGAATATTCTCTAATTCACAAGCCTTGTAGATGACCTTTCCTTGTTTGATTAGCTAGAAATTTTTCACCTATAAGTGTAAGGATCTAATACAAGTCGTTGTTAGGTAAATAGAAAATTTCATGCTTCCTATAAATGAAAAGGCTGGGGGCATATCACGTCTGGTCAGCTGGCTTAAGGAATTGAGAGCATTTTTTTTTTAATTTTTTAAAAAGATTTTATTTATTTATTTGACAGAGAGCACAAGTAGGCAGAGAGGCAGGCAGAGAGAGAGAGAGGGAAGCAGGCTCTCCACTGAGCAGAGAGCCCGATGTGGGGCTCAATCCCAGGATCCTGGGATCATGACCTGAGCCACCCAGGTGCCCCAACTGAGAGCATTTTTGATCATTGAATCTTTCTCGTCTCTTTGCTGTGCTTCCTTCTTTGTTGTTTTTGTTTATTCTGTATTGCATAGTCTCTATTTTGGCAGCAGCTAGGTTATATTCTAACAGCTTTCAAGCACCTAGGAAAGACGGCTTCTGTTGTTAGTAGTTCCAGCAAAGGCTGGTTGTTGCTTTTTGACGTGGTTTGGAAGGTAATCTTGTTTCATGACTCCATCATACTGGAGCTATAGGAGAAGAAAGTCAGTACTTACTAAAGGGTTTGAAAGCTATTAGACTATTGTGTAAGTATTCAGGAAGTTTTTGGGATGTGCTTATACTGAAAAAAATTGTTATTTATGTGAAATTAGAATTTAATTGTATATTCTGTAATTTTATTTGCTAAATCTTGCAGCTTTACTCAAGAGCTTATTAACCTCTATGATAAATTAATCTTTCCAAATATGGTAATATGCATGTCCTAAAGGCACACTCATAAGCAAAATGATAATGAAGCAATCAACCAAACAATACAGATCAAGAATGACATTTTTCTAGTGTCAGAAATTTTTCAAAACTCTTTTCATGCAGTAACTCATGCAGTCTTGTAAAAACTGTGAGATAAATAATTAAATTGTTCTTATCTTACAGATAAGGAAATTGGGTCCCAACGATGTTAAATATCCTGAATGTGAAGCAGCCGGAGGTGCTGAGAGCCAGTGTTGAACCAAGTTTTGAGGTGCCAGAGATGTCTTACAAGTGATCTTTTCAATAGTTTCATGTCTCTTGCTTTTCAGGGCAGGATTAACAAGCTACTCTGGTAAGAACCAAACTTTCCTTTTTCTATTGATATCTTCATAGTCTCCTTCCCTGGGCAACATTTGCAAAGAATATGAGCTGTTCCATATACTTGTATTCCAAATGCACTATTATTACTTGATAAATTAAGAGAACCATTTGTCCTATTAGCCTGATATCCAGTTATCTGTCCCATTCCCAAGTAGTCTGCTGAAACAGAGAAACCTAGCTTCACATCTAGAGAAGTTATCTGACTAAACTGCACAGCATTTTCTTCTTGCTGTCAACCTGTGTCAGTGCAGAAGGGCAGTCCTTAGCCATGGGGCTGATGATGTTTTCTGCTCTTAGTGGCCACCTTTTGTGGCTCTGTGTTCACATACAGATCTCAATGCTTGCACAAGAGCGTTCAAATGAGCCATGGGTTCTCCAGGCTTGGGACCTCAAACCTCAGTATCCAAATATTCTTCTACAGTCCCCAGGGCAACCTTCCACCTTATGGACCAGAATTCCCTTAATCCCTTTAATTCATTCAGGAGGAAAGAGAAGGAAACATAAGTCTGGCAACCCTTTCCGGTTGTTCAACACGATATGTAAAGTAGGCTTTCTTCTGCCATTTTTCCAAATCTAAATACTCTATAAATGTTGCCCGTGAGAAATTTTCCAAGTAAATTTCATTGTAACAACTAGATTCCAATTCTCAGTTCTCAGAGGAACGTATTTCTACCAAAGCTGCTGTAGCTTAATGGTCAACACTATTAGAGTTAGAGGTTTGAAACCAGACTTACAAAGATATTGTTAAATTTCCCAAATAGAGGTTGACCTTTTTTTTGACTGCTTAAATCCTACCAAAATAAGCATAACTTCCTGACTGACTGCCAGCCTGTCTACTGAAAGGTAAGTCATTTTAACGTAATTACATTATGGTTAAAAGTGTCTGGTTAAAACGTGCAAACTAAGGAGTCTTTTAGGATCAGTTTAGATGCCAATTCCCTACACATGTATACAAAAACAAAGGTACTTTTTTAAATCCATGTAAAAAAAATTTATCTGTACTACTTAGCCAAAAAATATGGAGAAAAATTCATTTACTGCAATATGTAATGGATCTTCAATTTCCCTGCTGTCCTCCAGACACCAATACTACTTTCCCAACACAGAGAGGAAATAGATTTTTGTTACACAGGTGTGTTCATGATAAGCAGAAGGCATTGTGCCTGCCATTTTTTTAAAGTGAAAAATTGTTTTCACAGAAATAAAGTAAGTGCCAGAAGCTAAAGTCTGTCCTATAATCTGCATGCATAGGCATCAGAAGGTCACTAAAAAAGAGACTGACTCGCAACAAAAGGACTTCTGTAAATCAAATGCTAGTGGCAATAGATTATGGTATAATTATGCTGCAAGTTCTGGAATCTTCCTAGTCTCTTCCCTAAAACTGCCTAAAGCCATCTCCACTCGGGATTTACATTTGTCATCAACACTGGCAAATTAGGTAATACTTCCTTTCCTGTGAACACCAAACTCAAATTCACCTCCGAAGTTGTCTTCTCTATTGGTGTTTCTCCTTCCTGTCTTTTCTGTGAAGGCTACAGTGTACTTTTTATAACTCTAACAAAAGTTACTTTCTAGTTATGTTAATTCATTAAGCTTAAAGACTGTAACCTGTTGATGAGTCTTTCTATATCTGAAAAAATGTTACACGTATATTTGTTTATCAGGGATCTGTCTGCCTCTTCACCATCCATCCATCCTAATTCTGTTCAAAAATAAAGAAAAAAATAATGACAATCCAGTTCCTGTTCCTAAAAGTGTGACTTCTGAAATGCTACAACACCTGCTACATTTGAAATTGTACCTGGCTGATTCCAGGACTGGTATAAGAAATGTTCAGGGTGAGTCTGTGATATTTGTATAAGAAAGCAAAGAAATAATAAAATCTTGATTGTTTTATATCCAAAGGACTTTGAGATCAAAACAAAGGAACTCCCACTGAACAAGGTGGGAAAACTCATGCAATAAAAATAAAATCAGATTCTATTCATTAATATATATGGAGTATATATTTTAAAAATGAGTTAATAAAAAAATTAAAAAACTTTAAAAAATGAGTTAATAAGGATACTTAAAGAGAAGATATAGTCAAACAGCAATAACAACAAGATAGAACACAAACAAAAACTTTATTGATTACCACCTGGGTGTTTAGAGCACCGCTTCCTTACTCTGGAATTGGCAATGAAAGCAAAATTTAATATTTTCCCTGCTGCTCTCCTATTAACTGTATTTTAGTGTAATCAAATACTCTTAGCTAATGAGGAAAAGGGTTTTTTTATTTTATTTTTTTTTTTTTTAAAGATTTTATTTATTATTTATTTGACAGACAGAGATCCCAATAGACAGAGGCAGGCAGAGGCAGAGAGAGAGAGAGGGAAGCAGGCTCCCTGCCAAGCAGAGAGCCTGATGCGGGACTTGATCCCAGGACTCTGAGATCATGACCTGAGCCGAAGGCAGCGGCTTAACCCACTGAGCCACCCAGGCACCCGGAAAAGGGTTTTTTTAGAGAAGAATTTAATAAATGAGGAGGAAATACCAGAATTACAACATTACCATTTTGCACTTTTTAATAAAATAACTGTTTTAGGCAGAGGGGTAAACAATTAAATGGAAAAAAAAATGGTGGGGAACTTCATAAAGGAGGAATTAGGTTGTTATCACCAGAACATCAATGATCAATCTTATGATTATTGAAAGTGAGACAGCCAGATATTTTATACCTCTTAGAAGCATTATTCCTAATGTTGAACCTGAATTTATGCAGACTTCTAGATAATCCAGTTTTTAAGGAAGAATAACTCCTCCAACAATTTAAATATCATCAAAGAAAGGAGACAGATAAATCAAGAATGTATGTAGTTCATACCATTGGACAATTTACATGGCTTTTGCAATGTGACAGCCTGGGAAACAAGAGAAAGGATTTGAACAGAAGAAATTCTAGGTGAACAAAGACCTCAGAAACAGGGCAACCAATCCAATGTATGTAATTTGAACACACTACTTTAAAATAGGTATTTTGAGACAAATGATAAACTACCACATGAAATGGTATTAGATACAAAAGAATTGACACATTTTTAGATCTGATAATGGGATTTTGCTAAAGAAAAAAGATCCACAATTCTGTGAGATGTACACATCATTATATAGTCCCCCACCTTACTCTTTTAACTTTATTCTTGATAATTTTTTTTCCTTGCCCTGAAGTTGGCTTCATCTGAAGTTAATATAGCTACTCCCTTTTCTTTTGATTAGTGTTAGCATGGTATTTCTATCCTTTAGAGAGAGCCACGTTTCTGAACTACATAATTTTCGTTTAGCCTGAAAAAAACCTGCCTTAAGATTTTTTTTTTTTTTTCCTGTAGGGAAGGACTGCTTGAAAAGAATTTCCTCACATTTTGCTTTTCTGAAGATTTCTTCATCTGTCTTTCACTGTTTTTGCCACATTTTTAAAAATTCCAGCATAGTTAACATACAGTGTTATATTAATTTCAGGTGAGCAATATTGTGACTCAGCACGTCTGTGCATTACTCAGTGCTCATCATGATAAGTTTACTCTTAACCCCCATCACCTATTTCACCCATCCCCCGACCCACCTGCCCTCAGTTTGTTCTCTATAGTTAAGAGTCTATTTCCTGGGGTGCCTGGGTGGCTCAGTGGGTTAAAGTCTCTGCCTTTGGCTTAGGACATGATCCCAGAGTCCTGGGATCGAGCCCCACATCGGACTCTCTGCCCAGCAGGGAACCTGCTTCCCCCTCTCTCTCTGCCTGCCTCTCTGCCTACTTGTGAGCTCTCTCTGCCAAAAAAAAAAAAGGTCTGTTTCTTGGTTTGTCTCCCTCTCTCATCCCTCTCTCTCTTTCTCCCCTTTGCTCATTTGTTTTGTTTCTTAAATTGCACATGTGAGTGAAATTACAGGATATTTGTCTTTTTCTGACTGGCTTATTTTGCTTAGCATTATACTGTCTAGATCCTTCCATGCCATTACAAATGGGAGAATTTCATTCTTTTTATAGCTGATATTTCATTGTGTATGTATATCACACCTTCTTTATCCATTCCACTGTCAGTAGGCATTTGGGCTGCTTTCCTTATTGGCTATTGTAAATAATGCAGTAAACTTCAGGGTGTATATATCCTTTCAAATTTGTGTTCTCGTATTCTTTAGGTAAATAGCTAGTAGTGTGCTTACCGGATCACAGGGTATTTTTACTTTTAACTTGTTGGGGAAGTTCCATATTGTTTTTCACAGTGGCTGTACTGTTTTTCATTCCCTCCAGCAGTGCAGGAGGGTTTGTTTTTTACCTATATCCTCTCCAGCACCTGTTCTTGAGTTTTTGATCTTAGCTATTCTGATAAGTATGAGTTGATATATCCCTGTGGTTTCGATTTGCATTTCCCTGATGTTGAGCATCTTCTAATGTGTCTGTTGGACATCTCTATGTCTTTGGAGAAACATCTGTTCATGTCTTCTGTTCATTTTTTAATTAGATTATTTGTCTTTTGGTGTTGAATGGTGTAAGTTCTTTTTTTTAAGATTTTAATTTAATTCCAGGTGGTTAATATACAGTGTTATATTAGCCTCAGGTATAAAATAGAGTGATTCAACAGCTCAAAACACCACCCTGTGCTCGTCATGGCAAGGGTACTCCTTAATCCCCATCATCTATTTAACAAATTCCCAAACTCCCTTCCCCTCTGGTAATCATCAGATTGTTCACTATAATGAAGAATCTGTTTCTTGCTTTTCTCTCTCACTCTGTCTCTCTGTGTCTCTTATTTTTTTCCTTTACTTGTTTATTTTGTTTCTTAAATTCCACATGAGTGACATCATATGGTATTTGTCTTTCATGGACTGACTTCACTTAGCATTGTACTGTCTAACTCTGACCATGTCATTGCAAATGTCAAGATGTCATTCTTTTTTATGGCTAAATACTAATTCCATGCCCATCTTCTTTATGCATTCATCAATTGATAGACACTTGGGTTGCTTCCATATCTTTTTTTATTTTCATTCAAATTTTTATTTAAATTCTAGCTAGTTAACATATAGTGTATTATTGGTTTCAGAAATAGAATTTATTGATTCATCACCTATATACATCTCCCAGTGCTTATCACAAGTGCCTTCCTTAATAGCCATCACCCACCTAGCCCATCCCCCCACCCATCTCCCATCCATCAACCCTCAGTTTGTTCTTTCAGTTAAGAGTCTCATGGGTTGGGGCACGTGGGTGGCTCCGTGGGTTAAAGCTTCTGCCTTCGGCTCAGGTCATGATCTTAGGGTCCTGGGATCAAGCCCTGCATTGGGCTCTCTGCTTGGCAGGGAGCCTGCTTTTTCCCTCTCTCTCTGCCTGCCTCTCTGCCTACTTGTGATCTCTGTCTGTCAAATAAATAAATAAAATCTTTCAAAAAAAAAAAAAAGAGTCTCTCGGGTTGTTTCCCTCTCTTCACCCACCCCTTCCCCTATATGCATCTGTTTTGTATGTTAAATTCCACATACAAGTGATCATATGGTGTTTGTCTTTCTCTGAGTTATTTTATTTGGTATAATACTCTAGCTCCATCCATGTTGTTGGAGATGGCAAGAGTTCAGTCTTTTGATGCCTATGTAATATTCCATTGTAGTGTATGTTTGTGTGAATATACCACATCTTCATCATTCATTAGTCAGTGGACATTTGGACTCGTTCTATAATTTGGCTATTGTTATAATGCTTCTGTAAACACCAGGTTGCATGTATCCCTTCAAATCATTGTTTTTGTATCCTTTGGGTAAATACCTGGTGTTTGTGCCAGTACCATACTGTTTTGATTACTACAGCCTTGTAATAAAACTTGAAGTTTGGAATTGTGATACCTCCAGCTTTGTTTTTCTTTTTCAAGATTACTTTGACTATTCAATATCTTTTGTAGTTCCAAATTTTAGGATTGTTATGTGGAAAATGCTATTGGTATTTTGATAGGGATTCCATTAAACCTTTGGATTGCTCTGGGTTTGTATAGACATTTTAAACAATATTTGTTATTCCAGTCCATGAGCATGAAACGTCTTCCCATTTCTTTGTGTCATCTTTAATTTTTTTCGTGAGTTTTTTATAGTATTCAGAGTATAGTTCTTTCATCTCCTTTGGGTTTTTTTCCCCTAGGTATTTTATTACTTTTGGTGCAATTATAAATGGAATTGTTTTCTAAATTTCTCCTGCTGCTGCTTCATTATTAGTGTAGAGAAATGCAGTGGATTCCTGTACATTGATTTTGTACCCTGTGACTTTACTGAATTCATTTATCAGTTCTAGTAGGTTTTCTTGGTGGAGCCTTTTGGGTTTATTATATATAGTATCGTGTCATCTGCGAATAATGAAAATTCTACTTCTTCCTTGCGAATTTGGATGGCTTTTATTTCTTTTTGTTGTCTCATTACTGTGGCTAGGACTTCCAGTGCTATTTTGAATAAAAATGGTAAGAGTGAACATCCTTGTTTTGTTTCTGATATTAAGGGGGAAGCTCTTATTTTTTTTTCCCATTAAGTATGATGTTAGCTGTGGGGTTTTCATATAAGGCTTTTATTATGTTGAGGTATGTTCTTTCTAAATGTATTTTTTGAAGGCGTTCATCATGAATGAATGTCGCACATTGTCAAATGTTTTTTCTACATCTATTGAAATGATCCCATGGTTTTTATCCTTACCTTACTGATATGACAAATCACATGGATTGATTTGCAAATAATTGAACTGCACTTGCATCCCAGGAGTAAATCCTGGTTGAAACAGTGATTTTTTTTTTTTTTTACTGTATTGTCAGATTTGATTTGCTATTATTTTGTTGACAGTTTTTACATCTATGTTCATCAGAGATACTGGCCTGTAGGTTTGTTTTTTGTTTCTTTGTTTGTGGTGTCTTTATCTGGTTTTAGTATGAGAATAATGTAGGCCTTATAGAACGAACTTGGGAATATTCTTCCCTCTTCTATTTTTTTGGGTAGTTTGAGAAGAATAGGTATTATCTCTTCCTTAAATGTTTGCTAGAATTATCCTGTGACTCTGTCTGGTCCAGGACTTCAGTTTGTTGGGAATTTTTTAGATTACTGATTGAATGTCCTTGCTGGTAATCAGTCTGTTCAAATTTTCTATTCTTTCTGCGTCAGTTTTGGTCGTTTGTATGTTTCTATGAATGTATCCATTTCTTCTAGGTTGTCCAATTTGTTGGCATATAATTTTTCCTAATATTATCATACAATTGTTAGTATTTCTTTGGTGTGTTACTATTTCTCTTTGTTCATTTGTGATTTTGAGTTCTTTATTTTTAATAAATTTAGCTAAAAGTTTATCAATTTTGTTCATCTTTTCAAAAATTAGGTCCTGGTTTCTTTCTCTTTTTTCTTTTTTTTTTTTTTTGGCTTTTATATCATTCATTTCTGCTCTAATAGTCACTATTTCTGTCCTTCTAGCGGTTTTGGGTTTTGTTCTTTTTCTAGCTCCTTTGGATGTAAGGTTAGGTTATTTGAGATCATTTACTTATTTACTTGTTTATTTTTTTTTTTGCTTCTCGAGGTTGGCTTGTGTTGTGATGAACTTGCCTGTTAGAATTGCTTTGCTGCATCTTGATTTGGACCATTGTGTTTTCCTTTTCATTTGTCTTCATGTAATTTTTAATGTCTTCTTTCATTTTTTGGTTGACCCATTCTTTGTTTAGTAGCATATTATTTAACCTACATGTATTTGTAGTCTTTCAAGATTTTTTTCTTGTAGTTGATATTTAGTGTTACAGTGTTATGGTCAGAAAAGATGCATGGTATGACTTTGATCTTTTCTAATTCCTCAAGAGTGTTTTGTGGCCTAATACGTGATTTATTCTGGAGAATTTTCCATGTGCACTTGAAAAGAATGTGTATTCTGTTTTAGGATGGAATTTTCTGAATTTATCTCTTAAATCCATCTGGTCCAGTGTGTCATTCAAAGTCATATTTTCCTTGCTGATTTTTCTGTTTGGATGGTCTGTCCCTCGGCATGAGTGCAGTGTTGAAGTCCCCAACTATAATAGTACTAATAGGTGTTTTCTTTTTCCTTTTTGATAAGTCTAGCTGAAGTTTTATCAATTTTATTAATTTTTTCAGAGAACCAGCTCCTAGTTTTATTGATCTGATTTTGTTGTTATTGTTTCTGTATCATTTATTTCTCTTCTAATCTTTAGAAGAGAAATCTTTAATCTTCCTTCTGCTGGCTTTGGGCTCTATTTATTATTCTTCTTCAACCTCTTTTAGGTGTAAGGTCAGGTTGTTTGAGACTATTTTTTCTTCTTCCTCAGGTTGGCTTGTATTGCCATAAACTTCCATGCTAGAATTACTTTCGCTGCATCCTAAAGATTTTGGATCACTGTGTTCTCATTTTCCTTTGTCTTCATGTAATTTTTTATTTCTTTGAGTTTTGGGTTGGCCCATTCATTGTTTAATAGAATGGGGGTTTTTTTGTTTGTGGTTTTTTTTTAATAGCACAATTCCTTTTTTATTTCATTTTAATTCCAGTATAGTTAATATACAGTGTTTTTGTTTTGTTTTGTTTTGTTTAATTTCAGCGTAACAGTATTCATTGTTTTTGCACCACACCCAGTGCTCCATGCAATCTGTGCCCTCCCCAATACCCACCACCTGGTTCCCCCAACCTCCCACCCCCCGCCCCTTCAAAACCCTCAGGTTGTTTTTCAGAGTCCATAGTCTCTCATGGTTCACCTCCCCTTCCAATTTCCCTCAACTCCCTTCTCCTCTCCATCTCCCCATGTCCTCCATGTTATTTGTTATGCTCCACAAATAAGCGAAACCATATGGTAATTGACTCTCTCTGCTTGACTTATTTCACTCAGCATAATCTCTTCCAGCCCCATCCATGTTGATACAAAAGTTGGGTATTCATCCTTTCTGATGGAGGCATAATACTCCATAGTGTATATGGACCACATCTTCCTTATCCATTCGTCCACTGAAGGGCATCTTGGTTCTTTCCACAGTTTGGCAACCGTGGTCATTGCTGCTATAAACATTGGGGTACAGATGGCCCTTCTTTTCACTACATCTGTATCTTTGGGGTAAATACCCAGGTTTGTTTGTTTTTTTAAACTCAGGCCCATGGAAGCTGGGCCTTCTTTTTTTTTTTTTTTTTTTAAGATTTTATTTATTTGTCAGAGAGAGAGAGAGAGAGCACACAAGCGCACAAGCAGGCAGAGCAGCAGGCAAAGGCAGAGAGAGAAGCAGGCTCCCTGCAGAGCAAGGAGCCCGATTCAGGACTCGATCCCAGGATACTGGGATCATGACCTGAGCCAAAGGCAGTGGCTTAACCGACTGAGCCACCCAGGCGCCCCTTAATAGAATGTTATTTAACCAACATGCATTTGTCGTCTTTCCAGATTTTTTCTTGTGGTTGGTTTCTAGTTATACAGTGTTGTAGTGTTGTGGTCAGAAAAGATGTATGGTATGACTTTGATCTTTTTGAATTTTTTAAGATTTTTCTTGTGGCCTAATATGTGATCTATTGTGGAGAATGTTCCGTGTGTACTTGAAAAGAATATGGATTCTTCTGTTTCTGATGGAATGTCCCGAATATAACTGTTAAGTCCACTTGGTCCAATGGGTCATTCAAAGGCATTGTTTACTTGTTTATTTTCTCTTTAAATGAACTATCTATCGATTTAAGTGGGGTGTTAAAGTCCCCTACTGTTATTGTTATTATTAGTTAGTTCCTCTATGTTTATTATTGTTTTATATCTCTGGATGCTCCCATGTGGGGTGCATAAATATTTACAATTGTTATATCTCCTTGTTGAATTTTCCCCTTTATTATTAAATAATGCCTTCTTTGTCTCTCTTTACAGTTTTTCTGTGGTATGGATATTTTAATGATACTAACTGTTCTGATCCTTGAACATAGAATTTCTATTTGTTTGTGTCTTTTAAATTTCTCTCATCAGAGTCTTATAGTTTATGGGGTACAGATTTTTCACCTCCTTAGTAAAATTTATTCATAAGTATTTTATTGTGTTTGATACTGTTATAAATGGGAATGCTTTCCTTCTGTTTTAGATATTTCATTGTTAGCATCTTAAAACACAACTGAGTTTTCATGATTTTATATCCTGAAACTACTGAATTCATAATCATAAATTATTTTCTCAGTGAATGTGAACATTGGTAATCCCCATTTTACATATCAGTCTCTAGAAATGTTGCATCATATTCTTCTTTACCTAATTATAGAAAGCACTATTTCACTGTATCCATGTCAGAATGAACTGTTCCCTTTCAAATCTTTTTACTCTTATTAGCAAAAATACAAGAAGATACATTAATTTGTATTTCTTTCATGATTTGGAGAAAACATATTTCAGTATGTATTAGCTAGTTGGATTTCCCCTCTCATGGTTTTCTGGATGTGTCAACTAGTAGGTTACCTTGAAATCTTAGTTGTCCAAGTTTTGGATATTTTTACTTAAACTTCTATATAAGGAAAAATGAGAGAGACTACATCAGGTGATGGCAGGAGACACAAGTCTTAAAAATTCACTTATTTAATTGGAAATAAAGGGGAATATTCCTGATGTAAATATTAAGTATTAGATGTATATGTTACATAGTGCTTTTTAAAGTTTTTTTTTTTAATTTATTTATTTGTTAGAGAGAGAGAGCGAGCGAGCACAGGCAGACAGAGTGGTAGGCAGAGGCAGAGGGAGAAGCAGGCTCCCCGCCGAGCAAGGAGCCCGATGTGGGACTCGATCCCAGGACGCCGAGATCATGACCTGAGCCGAAGGCAGCTGCTCAACCAACTGAGCCACCCAGGCGTCCCACGTAGTGCTTTTTAAAATAGGAAAGAGTTAAGTGTTTATGTCAAAGTTGAAAAAATGAACATTCTGCAATTTCTTTTTTTTTTTTTTTCAAAGATTTTATTTATTTGACAGAGAGAGCTCACAAGTAGGCAGAGAGGCAGGCAGAGAGAGAGGAGGAAGCAGGCTCCCTGCTGAACAGAGAGCTCCATCCTTGGACCCTGAGATCATGACCTGAGCCTAAGGCAGAGGCTTGACCCACTGAGCCACCCAGGTACCCCCATTCTAGCATTTTCTAGCTTCAGGTGTTATCAGTTTGGCAGTTTGGCATAGTTCCTGGTAATATAGGCAATCTGGGAATGAACTTAAAAGTAAATAAAAAGTTATCTGATACCATTCCCTTAGTACAATGATATGGAATTAAATCGATAAAATATTTAAGGGTAATAGAGAAATTAACTTATTTGGACATTTCTTTGTTCTTTTACTCCCCAGATTTATTTAATTATAATTTCACAGGCTGCACCCCATGACAGCTACTATTTTTTAAATGATTTCAAGAACACACTGGCTTCTCCATTGTCCTGTCCCTAATATTCATCCATCAGAGTGTGTATTTTCAGCATTCATTATATTTGTTTACTGCTTATTAAGTAAATGTATTCTTGGGAGCCTTTTAAATATATATTATTTGACCTTAAACTGATATTATATGTTACTGTATATATTATAATACTATAATATATATTATATACTATATGATATTATATATGTTATGTAACCTTAAACTGATGTCCATTTAGTTACTTACTTTTTATTTTCTCTTATCCCAGCCAGAATCTCACTATTGCCAATGGAAGTATATTTATCATTTGTAATCCCAAGGATCCCTATCTTCTTCCCACTTTTATTGTTACTAATCAACCCATGACATGTTCCAGGAACTTGAGACTATTGACAGTGTATTATCTAAATACTAGGGGAGATACTGAATGTAAATTGAAAATATGGCTGCTTCTCTCCCTGTCCTAAAATGTTTCTAGTAGAGATATTTCTTAAGCCTTAAGTTAGCAGATGGTCTTATAGGAAAAGTCTTCATTATTCTCTGTATCCAGGTTTTCCTAGTTTAGAATCCTCAAATAGAATGCATGATAAACTGATCATCTCCATTTTCACACAGTTTTTTTGAGGTAATTTCCAAAAGAAGCATTTCTGAAGCACTTTTCATTTATCTTAGCGCCGTAATCTGTATTGTAAGCAATTGTTTAGCTTCTCAAATTGAGTAGCACCTTTCACCTTTTGAAATTCTCTACATAAAATTAATAAGTCAAACTGAGTTGTATTAAATTACAGAACATTTTGGCAACACATAGTCTGCTTCAAAGAAATAGATCTGAGTACACTTTTTTTTTTTTAACTAGTTCTTATACAAATTTGCAATCAGGCAACATAAATGAAATAACACAGTAAACACCACAACCCACACATAGATAATCATTAGTTTGCTCGATTTGTTTCTTCTCCCTTTCTGTCTGCCTACACACATGCATATGGTTGTAATTATGTGTGTGGGTATTCATGTAGGTATTTATATTCATGTATATGTATAAATATAATTTCACAATAAGCTGAAGACACTATGATAGTTTTCATCTTAAATATTATAGAGCATACTCAGTGAAAATAATATATCCCATTAATCTTTTTTTTTTTAAAGATTTTATTTATTTATTTGACAGAGATCACAAGTAGGCAGAGAGGAGGAAGCAGGTTCCCTGCTGAGCAGAGAGCCCGATTCGGGGCTCGATCCCAGGACCCTGAGATCATGATCTGAGCCGAAGGCAGAGGCTTTAACCCACTGAGCCACCCAGGCACCCCCATTAATCTTTTTTATCAATAATTATTTCTTATGCTTTGTCAATATGTCTTTTCAGTCTGTTAATCTAGAAGAGCTCCCTAACTTCTTTTTTTTCCTAATTTCCTATTTTTATTTTATTTATTTTTTCAGTGTTCCGAGATTCCTAACTCCTTATTTTTAAAATATCGACATTTGGTTGACACCATGCCAGATATCTTACAGAGTGTACAACAATCTAGATTTATTTTACTGTTTTCCTATGTGTACTATTTTTTTTTATTTTTTCTATTGACATTAAAATAGATATATATATATATATATATGAAGGCTTGGTTAGATTCAGGATAACCTTCCATTTAGTTGTTTTCAAAAATCTATCTTTGGTGAGTCTTCATAGTACATATTCCATATTATCAAGTTGGTATAAAGGGTATTGCTTCTGGATATCATTGCTTCTTGGCATTTTTTGTGCATAAAGCCATATACTTTAAGTTAAAAGATGTATGTAATATGTTTCAATTAATGCAGAAATATATTTTTGCATTAAAATCTACAAGATTTTTCTTCAGTTCTTTACTTTAGAGTAAATTCCATTAAGAATGTAGCCTGAAGTGGGCGCCTGGGTGGCTCAGTGGGTTAAGCCGCTGCCTTCAGCTCAGGTCATGATCTCAGGGTCCTGGGATCAAGTCCCGCATCGGGCTCTCTGCTCAGCAGGGAGCCTGCTTCTCCCTCCACTTCTCTCTGCCTGCCTCTCTGCCTACTTGTGATCTCTCTCTGTCAAATAAATAAATAAAATCTTTAAAAAAAAAAAAAAAGAATGTAACCTGAAGAGCCTCTGTTCTTCAGGTTATTTGGTTTTTAATAATCTGACATGGAGTTGGGATCAGTTTTCTCAGTGGTGCTCAATTTAGATATTAGAAAATTCTTTCCAAATGTTTTGAATGTGTAAAATATTCCTTAGTCTTAAAGATTAAAAATTGCATGGCTATACTCAGAAAATTTTTACTTTTTCAAAAAAGATTTGTATTTATTTACCTGAGAGAGAGTACAGAGGGAGAGAGAGAAGCAGACTCCCTGCTGAGCAGAGAGCCCAATTCTGGTCTGGGTCCCAGGACCCCCAGATCACGACCTGAGCTGAAGGTTGATGCTTAACTGACTGAACCAGGTGCCCCAGAAAATGTTTGCTTTTGACTCTACACTCACTTTGACCACTACTCAGATAAAGGAGACTCAACATCTCCTTCATTGTCTTCTACAGTTATATGGTATTCCTTTGTGTTGATGTACCATTTTTTAAAAAAATTTTAAAGAGTACCTTAATTTGAGCATTTGCACTGTTTTAAATTTTTGCTGTAACCAGTGGTACAGTGGATAACACTGGCAACAATTTTTTCGACCTTATTTGCAAAGGACTACATGTAGGTTGGACACCTAAGCAGTGGATTTGCTATCCAGTGTTTCATGGTAGTGTCAGATTTCCCACAATATATTTTGTATCATTTTACCCATATACACCAGTGAACTATGAGAATAGCTTCCCCCCTTCTTAAAAAAAAAGAAAAGAAAAGAAAAGAAAGCAGAGCCTCAAGTAATAATTTACCTAAAAAATAAGTTCAACATTATTTAATGTAAAACTGGAAATAATATATCAAGCCATAGTATATCTGAATAGACACTATATATCTGAATTTTGGTACCACGTATTCAGTTATGTAAAGATCAGCATAGCTCATGAGACCTATTTCCACTTGAGAGTCAAAATTTTAAAATCAGAAGCAAGGGGGCACCTGGGTGGCTCAGTGGGTTAAAGCCTCTGCCTTCAGCTTAGGTCATGATCCCAGGATCCTGGGATCGAGCCCCACATCAGGCTCTCCACTCAGCAGGGAGCCTGCATCCTCCTCTCTCTTTCTCTCTCTGCCTGCCTCTCTGCCTGCTTGTGATCTCTATCTGTCAAATAAATAAATAAAATCTTTTAAAAAAATAAATAAATAAAATAAAATAAAATCAGAAGCAAGGCTTTAGAACTCAAAAGAATGTCTCAACCCTCCTAATTTAGTACCAGCCAGACTTTTTACTACCTCAGAACCATTACATTCCAGTGACTATCCTGTCATCCATTGTCATTACTATCAGTCATTATTTCATTATGACCCATTTTCATTGTTCTATTTTACTGTCATCACTACTTGAAATTACTAGATTGATATTTTTAAAAAATTATTATTTGTCTCTGTATTGAAATACAAGCTGCATGACAGTCTGGCCTATTCTCTTCAATCCTATTAACATACACATATTTCTTGATTTATTGCAGGCACTCAAAAATGTTCAGTACATAAATAGGCGAATTAAAAATTGGTAATAGGATGATCCCAGCATCCTGGGATGGAGCCCTGCATCAGGCTCTCTGCTCAGCAGGGGGCCTGCCTCCCTGCCTACTTGTGATCTCTGTCTGTCAAATAAATAAAAATCTTTTAAAAAAATATTTATTTGCAATAGAGAAAAAGAAAGGGAGCACAAGCAGGGAGAGGGAGAAGCAGACCGCTCGCTCAGTGCAGAGTCCAGTGCAAGGCTCAGTCCCAACAACTTGAGATCCTGATCTGAGCAGAAATCAAATTGGATACTTAACCACCTGAGCCACCCAGGTGCCCCTGTTGAAGCACTTACAGCATTTCACACAAATATTTTTTTTAAAAATGAGTGTTCAACAAAATTGTAGTTATTGCTTCCACAAGCAGAGGGAAACAAAAATATGAATATGTTAAGAGTGATAATTCACACAGGTATTAAAAATATAAATTTTGACCTTATACTTTTCATGCTAAATTCTCTGTAATGGGCATTATTAATTTTCTAATCAGAAAAGTGAACACAGCATCTCAATCTAATGATCTATAGTAGAAAAATTGTATAAATAGAGAAATTTCTCTTTTAACTCTTTAATATATGTCACTTTGAGTAAACTACTAGAGCACTTAAAAACTTCAGGAGAAAAAAAGAAAAAAATATATATATATACATACACATATAAAATGGAAAAAAGATGTGTACAGATACTAATAAGAATATCTCTTGGGGCACCTAGGTGGTTCAGTGGGTTAAAGCCTCTGCCTTTGGCTCAGGTCATGATCCCAGAGTCCTGGGATCAAGCCCCACATTGCGCTCTCTGCTCCATGAGGAGCCTGCTTCCTCCTCTCTCTCTCTGCCTGCCTCTCTGCCTACTTGTGATCTCTGTCTGTCAAATAAATAAATAAAATCTTTTAAAAAAAAATCTCGATAATGGGGCACCTGGGTGGCTCAGTGGGCTAAGGCCTCTGCCTTCAGTTCAGGTCATGATCCCGGGGTCCTGGGATCGAGCCCCATATCGGGCTCTCTGCTCCGTGGGGAGCCTGCTTCCTCCTCTCTCTGTCTCTGCCTGCCTCTCTGCCTACTTGTGACCTCTGTCTGTCAAATAAATAAATAAAATCTTAAAAAAAAAAAAAAAAAAAAAAAAATCTCGATAAAAATCAAAGATTATCAAATGTTGGTAGTTTAAAAAAATGTTCAAATAAAGATGTTCAAATGTTACATCAATGTTCAAAAGAATCTTGTAAGAGCATAAACAGTTAATTTTCTAATATTTATAAAGACAAAATGAGTTATATCATTTTCTTTTTTTTTTTAATGATTTTATTTATTTAGTTGACAGGAAACACAGCAGAGGGAGTGGGAGAGGGGGAAGCAGGCTCCCCGCAGAACAGAGAGCCCAGTGCAGGGCTCGATCCCATGATTCTGGGATCATGACCTTAGCCAATGGCAGATGCTTAATGACGCAGCCACCCAGGCACTCCAGTTAAATCATTTTCTGAATGAGAAAAATATTACAAGAAAATCCACTAAAATTCTTTCAGAAAGTATCTTTATTACAAAATATCAACTACCTTTACATACCTCATATGCCATTATATTTCTAACTTCCTTATAAAATGAAATAATAATTGAATATAATTTTCTTGACATGATTGGTTATAAAACACCATTAAGATAGTCGGTGATCTGTGACTAAATCACAACTATTTTTTTTCTCTCCTTGAGATCTAGTAACTTAAATATTTGTTATTTCAAAAATCATATTGAAGGGGCGACTGCGTGCTCAGTGGGTTAAAGCCTCTGCCTTCGGCTCAGGTCATGATCCCAGTGTCCTGGGATCGAGCCCCGCATCAGGCTCTCTGCTCGGCAGGGAGACTGCTTCCCCCCTCTCTCTGCCTGCCTCTCTGCCTACTTGTGATCTCTGTCTCTCAAATAAATAAAATATTTTTAAAAAATCATATTGAAACGTAAGTCTTAAAAATACTAAAATACAGTGCCTGGGTGGCTCAGTGGGTTAAGCCTCTGCCTTTGGCTCAGGTCATGATCTCAGGGTCCTGGAATTGAGTCCCACATAGGGCTCTCTGCTTGGCAGAGAGCCTGCTACCTCCTCTCTCTCTCTGCCTGCCTCTCTGCCTACTTGTGATCTCTCTGTCAAATAAATAAATCTTAAAAAAAAATAAAAATCACTACAACAAAAATTTTTAAAAAATACTAAAATAATTCCTGCTGCCTTAAAATTTTCAAAAATAGTTTTCAAAAACAATTCTTGATTAAGATTTACCAGAAGCATTTTTGAGTGAACTGTATAGGTATCAATAATTTTTCTAAGTGACATAATCTACAAATTCATTCAAATCAAATTATCCAACACTTGTAATATTATACTGACCAAGCTATTACGGGCTTTTGAAATGATTAATCCCAGTGTGATTTCCAGGAGAAAATAAGGGCATTCTGTGTCACCACAGAAATATAATTACACTGTTACTGTGCTGAACTGTCATCAAAGAGAATACAGAATAAGGTACAGTAACAATGATACTACTTTGCTAGCTGAATTTTGGCTTATAAAATTATTTGAAATGTGAGAGACTTCGTAGAGTCAAAACTTAAATATTTAAGCAATGATATGTTTATTTTTTTTTAAAGATTTTATTTATTATTTGACAGATCACAAGTAGGCAGAGAAGCAGGCAGAGAGAGAGAGAGGAGGAAGCAGGCTCCCCGCCGAGCAGAGAGCCCAATGCGGGGCTCCATCCCAGGACCCTGAAATCATGACCTGAGCCGAAGGCAGAGGCTTAACCCACTGAGCCACCCAGGGGCCCCAGCAATGATATGTTTAATCATTTGAAAGTTACAGGGTTGTTTTTATAGTTCTTTGATATAAATGAACAAATGTAGAAAATGTTTCATTGAGGAAGGTAAAAATTATTTAATATCATAAATTTACAGTCTCTTTTAATAAAAGTTAAAATCCCCATTCTGTTATAAGAATAAGAGAGGAACATTTCTAAAGCTGTCACCAGTTACCTTGGTTTTCTTGCATAATGAACCTCGGGTTTGTTCAAATCAGAAACATGCTTAAAGAAAATAATTGGCAATTCCCTTGGAAAGATGGATGTGTTCATTCCCAATAATTCCTAAGAATTAAGACATGATTAAGGTTAGGAAATTTTTCTCATGCAACTGACAATGTAGTCAGCAGGACATAAGCATTAATTGGTGAATATATTCCATTGTATAAAATTCAACTTTAGCCTGCTCTTAATTGAAGTAACTTCTTTTAGATTTAATTATATTCTGCTTTTCTTCTTAAATTTTTATGTTCATTTTTCCTTACCCTTATTGAAATATTAACATATAACATCTGAAGTTTAAAGTGTCCAGTCTGATGAGATACAGGCATGCATTGCAAATGCTTACCATAGTGATCTTAGTTACTACATCTGTCTTCTCACTTTTAATGGGGAAGAGTGGTAATATTTAAGATTTACTCTCTTAACAACTTTCAAGTATATAATACAGTATCATTAATCACTGTCATGATGTTATGCACTGGATTCCCAGAACTTAGTGATATTATAGCTGCAGGTTTGTGCACTTTGACCAAATTCTCATTTCTGCCACCCACAGCCCCTAGCAACCACCATTTTGCTCTCCGTGTCTATGAGATTGTTTTTTTTTAAGTCTGCACATAAATGACAACTTAAGAACCTAGACAGTATAATTCTAACTGAAATGTCAGAGAAAAACAAATACCATATGATTTCACTCATATATGGAATTGAAGAAACAAAACTAACAAAGGAAAAAAGATGTAAGTAACATCCAAAAGGGCTCTTAAAAATAGACAACTGGTGGTTGCCAGAGGGGAGGTAGATAGGGTGACAAGGGAAATTGATAAAGAGGATTAAGAGTGCGCTTCTCTTGAAGAGTACTGAGAAATATATAGAATTGTTGAATTATTACACTGTTCACCTGAAACTAAACGGTCAGTAATACTTGATTTAAAAAAAAAAAAAAAAAACTTGGGGCGCCTGGGTGGCTCAGTGGGTTAAACCTCTGCCGTCAGCTCAGGCCATGGTCTCAGGGTCCTGGGATCCAGCCCGGGGTCTGGCTTTCTGCTCAGCAGGGAGCCTGCTTCCCCCTCTCCCTCTGCCTGCCTCTCTGCCTACTTGTGATCTCTCTCTCTCTCTCTCTGTCAAATAAATAAATACTTGTCATTCTCTGACTTTCTCCCCTTAGTTTAATGTCCTCAAGCTCCAAGCTTTGTTGTTGCAAAGTCAGAATTTCCTCCTTTCATGGGGCTCAATAATATTCCATTGTGTGGACAGGGGCACCTGGGTGGCTCACTCAGCTAAGCATCTGCCTTCAGGTGAGGTCACATTGCCAGGGTCCTGGTATCAAATCCTACCTTGGGCTTCCTGCTCATGGGGAGCCTGCTTCTCCCTCTTCCCTCTGCTACCTTCCCTGTTTGTGCTCTCTCTCTCTCAAATAAATAAAGCTTTTTAAAAATATTCCATTTTTGTGAATATATACTACCTTTTCTTAATCCATTTATCTTTCGATATACATGGAGATAGATTCCACATATTGGTTATTGTGCATAATGCTGCAATGAACATGAAGCTACAAATATCTCTTCAAGTTCTGTTTTCATTTCCTTTATATATATACTACCTAGGAGTGCATTTCTCAATCATATGGGAGTAGTATTTTTCATGTTTTTGAGGAAACTCCATACTGTTCTCCATGGTGGCTCCCCATTTTATATTCCCAAAATAGTGCTCCCCTTTTCCCACGGCATTGCCAACACGTGTCTCTTGTCTGTTCAATATAGCTGTTTTAACAGGTGTGAAATACTATTTCAGGGTGGTTTTGATTGGCATTTCTCTGATGAAGCGATGTTGGGCACCTTTCATGTACCTGTTACCCACCTGTATGTCTTCTCTGGAAAAATGTCTATCAGGTCCTCCCCCCACTTTTTAATTAGATTGCTTGGGTTTTTGCTATTGAGTTGTGTGAATAATTTATATAGATTTTATGTTAACTCCTTATCTGATAGATGGTTTTAAAAATATTTTCTGCTGTTTGTAGATTATCTTTTTGTTTTCCTAATTCTTTTGCTTTGCGGAAGCTTTGTAATTCCATATAGTTCTACTTGATTATTTTTGCCATGGTTGCTTGTGCTTTTGTTGTCATATCCAAAGAAATCATTGCCAAGACCCATATCAAGGAACATATTCCCTGTGTTTTCTTTTAGTTGTCTTACAGTTCAGGATCTTACGTATAAGAATTTAAGCCGTTCCAAGTTAATTTGGGGGAGTGGTGTAAGATAGGAGTCCAGTTTCATTCTTCTGTATGTTCTTGTCCAGTTTCCCCAACACCACTTATTGAAGAGACTATCTTTCCTCTGTTGAATCTTCTTAATTTCCTCCTGAAATATTAGTTCACCATATATGCAAGGTCTCCAGATTCTGCTCTGTTTTTCTGTGTGTCTGTATTTATGCTAGTACTATTCTGTTTTGATTACTACAGATTTGTATTAAAGTTTGAAATCAGAAAGAATAATGACTACCAGCTTTGTTTTTCCTCAAGATTCTTTTGAGATTCTTTTGATTCAGAGTCTTTTGTTGTTACATAAAATTTTAGGATTGTTTTTCTCGTACTATGAAAACTGACATTGGAATTTTGATAGGGCTTGCATTGAGTCTGTAGATAGCTCTGGGTAGTATGGACATTTTAACAATGTTATTATTTAACAATTTATTCATCAGTGAATTCAGTTATTTCATCAGTGTCTAAAATTTTTTTATGAAATAGATTTGGTATATAATACTGTAAAATTTAAGTTGTATAAGATGTTAACTTGATACATTTATATATTGCAATACAATTGCCGTAGCAATAATTAGCATCTCTATCATGTTACATTATATTTCTTTTTAGTGATTAGATTATGTTTTAATCTCTTGGCAAATTAAATGGTTATAATACCATTGTTGTATTTACTATCCTGTGCATTAGATTCCTAGAGCTTATTTCCTACCTCGGTCAGTATTTGTCATTTCCCTCTATCCCCTAGGCCCTGGTACCCTCCATTTTACTGTTTCTGGGAGTTTGGCTTTTTAAGATTCTGCATGTGACTGATAACATATGTTTTTCTCTGACTTACCTCACATAGAATAGAGTCCTCAAAGTCCATTTATGTTTCCACAAATGGTAGGATGTTCATTCCTAGGTTAAAGATATCCCTGCGTATTTTGATGCTCTCGTAAATGGAATTGTGTTTCTTTTTCAGACAGTTTTTTTTTAGTGTATAGAAACACAACTAATATAAATTTTTTAAGATTTTATTTATTTATTTGTCAGAGAGGGAGAGCTGCAGGCAGAGCAGGCAGATGGAGGTGCAGACTCCCCACTGAGCAGGGAGCCCGACGCGGGACTTAATCCCAGGACCCAGCGATCATGACCTGATCCGAAGGCAGACACTTAACCCAGGCATCCCCACAACTAATATTTTTATATTAATTTCATATCCTGCAACTTTAATTTGATGATAGTTCTAATTGTTTTGGTAGGGTCTTCAGGGATTTTTTATGTAACATATTTTCTGTAAACTGAAATAGTTGTACTTCTCCCTTCATCCAATCTGGATGCCTTTTATTTCTTTTTTTGCCTAATTGCTCTAGTGGGACTTACAGCTGTGCTGAATAGGAGCTGAGAGTGGGCACCTTGATCTTACTCCTAATCCTAGCAGGAAAGTTTTTGGTTTTATACCATTGAAGTTTTTTTAATATAGATTTTATGTTGAGATGCATTCCTTTTATACCCAGTTTCTTGAATGTTTTCAAAATGAAAGGATGTTGAATCTTGGCCAGTGCTTTTCCTGCTTCTATTGAGATGATTATAAGAGTTTTCCATATTTATTTAAATCAGTTTATTAACATATAATGTATTACTGTTTTCAGAGGTAGAGGTCAGTGATTTATCAGTCTTCTATAACACCCAGTGCTCATTACCTCACATGCCCTCCTTAATGTCCAGCACCCAGTTACCCCATCCCCCCACCCAACTCCCCTCCAGCAATGCTCAGTTTGTTCCCTACGATTAAGAGTCTTTTATAGTTTGTCTCCCTCTCTGATTTTGTCTTCATTTTATTAATTTATTACATTTAATTATTTGCATATATTGATCTACTTTTGTATCCCAGGGGAAAATCCCATTTGATCATGGTGTATAGTCTTCTCAATGTCCTGTTGGATTTGGTTTGCTAGAATTTTATTGAGATTTTTTGCAAATATATTTATAAGAAAAGCACAGGCAAGAGGGTGCCTGGGTGGTGCAGTTGGCTGAGTGACAGACTCTTGGTTTCAGCTCATGTCATGATCTCATGGTCATGAGATCGAGCCCCACATCCAGCTTTGTGCTCAGTGTGGAGTCTGCTTGAGATTCTCTCCCTCTGCCCCTCCTGGTCATGCGCTCTCTCTCTCTCTCTAAAATAAAGAAATAAATCTTAAAAACAAAAAAATAAACCACAGGCCAATATCCCTATACCTAGTTTCCTGATATGACTTTGGTATCAGGGTAATGCTGGCCTCATAAAATAAAGTTTCATTTAGGGGGCACCTGGGTGGCTCAGTCAGTTAAGTGTCTGCCTTTGGCTCAGGTCATGATCCCAGAGTCTTGGGATGGAGCCCTTAGGCTCTCTGTCAAATAAATAAATAAAATCTTTTTTAAAAAGATTAGTTTAGGAGTGTTCCCTCCTCTTCTGTTTTTAAGAGTTTGAGAAGAACGGGTGTTAATTTTTTTAAATGTTTGGTAGAATTCTCCAGTGAAATCATCTGGTCCTTGTGTTTCCTACTAGGTATGATGTCTACCTTTTCAGTTCTGAGTCTCCTTTTTTTTAGTCTAGCTAAGGGATTGTCAACTTTCTCATATTTGAAAAAAATACACCTTTTAGTTATAATATTTTCTATTGTCTTTTTAATCTCCATTTTCTTACTTTTTAAATTTTTTTTTCAGTGTTCCAAGATTCATTGTTTATGCAGCACACCCAGTGCTCCATGCAATCGTGCCCTCCATAATACCCACCACCAGGCTCACCCAGCCTCCCCACCCCTCCTCCAAAGCCCTCAGTTTGTTTCTCAGAGTCCACAGTCTCTCATGGTTCCTCTCCCCCTCCAATTTCCCCCAATTCACTTTTCCTTTCCTTCTCCTAATGTCCTCCATGTTATTCCTTATACTCCACAAATAAGAAAAACCATATGATAATTGACTCTTCCTGTTGACTTATTTCACTCAGCATAATCTCTTCCAGTCCCATCCCTGTTGATATAAAATTTGGGTATTCATCCTTTCTGATGGAGGCATAATATTCCATTGTAGATATGGATCATATCTTCTTTATCCATTCATCCGTTGAAGGGCATCTCGGCTCTTTCCACAGTTTGGCGACCATGGTCATTGCTGCTATGAACATTGGGGTACAGATGGCCCTGATTTTCACTACATCTGTATCTTTTCTCCATTTATTTTTGCTCTGATCTTTGTCGTGTTTTTTCTTCTACTAACATTAGGCTTAAGTTCTTCTTTTTCTAGGGTGTACACGTAGGTGTACACGTAGATTGCTTATTTAAGAGCTCTCTTTTAAGGTAGGCATTAACTTCCCTCTTAGAGCTGTTGCTGCTGCATCACATAAATTTTGCCATACTGTGTTTCCATTTTCATTTGTTTCAAATTTTTTTTATTTCTGTTCTTATTTCTTTGATGCATTGTCAGTTCAGGAGCATGTTCAATTTCCACACATTTGTGAAATTTTTTCTATTACCGATTTCCTTTTCATAGCACTGTGGTCAGAAAAGATACTTGATATAATTTCAGTTCTCTTACATTTGCCACCATGTGTTTTGTAACTTAAGGAATATCCTGGAAAAAGGTCTATGCATGCTTGAAAAGAATGTATATTTTGCTGCTGTTGGTTGAAATTATCTGAATATGTGTTTAGGTCCAGTGTTTCCTTACTGATTTTCTGTCTGGGTGATATATCCATTGTTTAAAGTGGGGTTTTCAAGTCCCTTACTATTATCATATTATGTTTCTCTATAGTGATATATTAATATTTGCTTAGTACATTTACATGCTGCAGGACTGGATGAGTATTTATGGTTATTACAGTCTATTGATAAACTGACCTGTTTGTTGTAAAATGACTTTTTTGTTACAATTTTGTCTTAATGTCTATTTTTTTCCCTTATGTAAGTATATTTACCCCTGCTTTCTTTTGGTTTCCTTTTGCATGGAATGTCTTTCTCCCTGTCTTCACTTTGAGCCCATTTGTGTCCTTAAAGCTGAGGCAAGTCACTTGGAGGCAGCATACACTTGTTTTTTTCCCATTCTTATTACACCTTCTGTTTTAAACAGTTATTGTGAAGTATCCATGTTTATGAATTTTTTTCCTGCAATGTCTTACAGCAGTTACATCCAATATAATTTATTTTATACTAAACATAATTTTTGCTGCAGGAAGGTCAAATTGATTCTCTTCCTATCTTTCTCCTTAAAATGTGGAACCTGTCATTCAGTTTGTGGAATATATAAACTAGAGCTTTAATTACTTCTGTGCTATCTTTAGTATCTGTGTCACTACTGTGTCAGGTTTGTTTCATTTCTTTTTCCCAGTCTAGGTATGTTTTTCTGCTTCTTTGCTTGCTTGGTAATTTTTGAATAGCAAAAAGATAGTGTGACTTTTTATTTTTTTAGAGGTTGGAAAGCTCAAAGGATAAAAAATTACCTAAGTTTTTTGAGCTTTATGCTAGGACATATTTAAGTTACTTGAAGACAGTTTAGTTGATTGTTTGAATCTGTGTTTTAAGATTTTTTTTAGGCAACAACAGAATGATGTTTATTCTAAGGCTAATTATACCAACCACTAAGGGAAGACCTTTCCAAGTTCTCAGCCATTGGCTTGTGAATTATTAGATTTTCCACTCTGGCTTGCAGACAGTAGCACAGGCCCATGAGAGCACTGGACACTGTTGGTCTAACCCCTTTCATTGGTCCTTTTCCAGCTGCCAGCTAGTTTCTTCCCGTGTGTGTGGGCCTGTTCATATACCACCATTACTCTAGGGCAAGTCTCTGCAAAGATCAGTGAGTTCTCTTCTCTTTTTGTTCTGCAAACTCTATCTTTTCTTTCATTTTTATTTGTTTAAATTTTAATCCCAGTGTAATGAACAAAGGTGTCGTAGGACTTTCAGGTGTACAATGCAGTGATTCAACAATCGTTTACATTATTCGGTGCTCTTCACAACAAGCCTACTTGTAATCCACTTCACCTGTTTTACCACCTCCCACCCACTTCCCCTTCAGGCATCATCTGTGTCCTCTCTACAGTTAAGAATCTACTTTTTTTGGTTATCTTGTTTTTACGTTTTGTTTTGTGCCTTGATTCCACAGATGAGTGCAATTATGTGGTATTTACCTTTCTGTGAATAACTTATTTCACTTAGCCTTATACTCTCTAGATCCATCCACGTGGTTGCACATGGCAAGATTTCATTCTTTATTTTATGACTGGTTAATATTCATGTGTGTGTGTGTACACATACCCCTTAACCTATTAGTGGACACTTGGGCTGCTTCCATAATTTGACTGTCGTAATAACGCTGCAATAAACATAGGGGTACATAAATCTTTTCCAAGAATGTTTTTGTATTCTTTGGTAAAGAAAGATATTCCATGCTCATGGATTGGAAAATAAATATTGTTAAAATGTGCCTCCTACCCAGAACCATCTATAGATTTAAGGCAGTCCCTATCAATACCAGCAGCATTTTTCACTGAACTAGAACAAGAAATCCTAAAATGTGAGTGGAACCAAAAAAGAAACCTAAATAGTCAAAGCAATCTTGAAACAGAAGAAGAAAGCCAGAAGTATTACAAATCTGGATGGAAAGTTAGTTAATTTACAAAGCTGCAATAATTTAAAAAAGTATGGTACTGGCACCAAAAAAAGACAAAAAGATCAAGGGAACAGAATAAAAGGCCCAGAAATCACCCCACAAATTCATGCTCAGTTAACTTTTGACAATGGAGGCAAGAACATACAGTGGGGAAAAAACCAATCTCTTCAATAAATAGTGCTGGGGAAAACTAGAGAGCAAGAGAATGAGCCAGGACCATTTAGACAATACACAAAAATAAACTCAAAATGGATTATGAACCTAAATGTGAGACCTGAAACCATAAAAACCTGAGAAGAGAGCACAGGTTTTCATGTCTCTGATAATCCTTTGTAGCAACATTTTTCTAGATATGTCTGCTGGTACAAGGGAAATACAAGCCAAAATAAAGTTTTGGAACTACAACAAAATGAAAAGCTTCTGTACCACAAAGGAAACAATCAGCAAAACTAAAAGGCAGCCTAGGGAATGAGAGAAGATATTTTCAAATGACTTATCTGTTAAAAGGTCAGTATCCAAAATCTGTAAAGAATTTACACAACTCAGCACCGCCCAAAATTAACCATCCAGTTAGAAAATGGACATAGGCCCAAACAGACATGTCTCCAAAGAGAATGTACAGATGGCCAACAGGCACATGAAGAGATGCTCCATGTCAGGGAAATGCAAATCAAAGCTATGCTAAGATAAACACCTCACACCTGTCAGTATGACTGGAATCAAAAATACAAGAAACAAATGTTGGTGAAGAAGTGAAGACAAACCAACACTCACACACTGTGGGTGGGATGGAAACTGGTTCAGCCACTGTGGAAGCAGTATGAAGGTTCCTGAAAGAACTAAAAATAGAAGTACCAGAATGTGGAGTAATTTGACCCCAAACTCTCTAGAACTATGTAGATTTTCAGCAACATCAGCTCCACTCTGGGAGTGTCCCCCCCCCCCAACCCCCGCTACGGTTACCCTTTTGGCTTTAAGGCCTGGAAACTCTCGTTAGAGTAAACTGGGTGATTGCAGGGCTCAATAATCTCTCAGGGATTATTTTCCTTTTTTGTAGGATTTCCAGTTTCTTGAAAGCCATTGTTTAGAGTAGAAACATAAGTCTACTCCCTGTTTCTCCATTATGAGGAGAAGTCCCTTCTTTTTGTAATCCTTACACATTAACAGAATGTTCATCACCTTTCTTTTCGCTATAGTTGCTGGTAATTTTTTTTAAAAACTTTTTTTTAAATATTTTATTCATTTATTTGACAGAGAGAGACACAGAGAGAAAGGGAACACAAGCAGGGGGGGTGGGAGAGGGAGAAGCATGTTCCCCGCCAAGCAGAGAGCGCGATGTGGGGCTCGATCCCAGGACCCTGAGATCATGACCTAAGCCAAAGGCTTAGACACTGTGCCACCCAGGCACCCCCCCCAAAAAAACCCTACTTTTAACTAAATAGAAACTTTCTACTATATTTCAGTACCATTTTCTTATTATTCTAAAACATATTCCTTCATTTAATTCTCCTTCAGTGTGGGAAATGTTGCTATCTGCTCCACCTGTTAGTATTTTTAACTTCACCATTAGCCTATTCCCCCAGTTCTCCCTTAATTTTTGGACTTACTGTCCAACATACCTTCTGAAAGCTGTTTTAAAGTCATATTTTTTTGTTCATAGAATGACAGCTGCAAATATTTTTATTACAAACTTACATTCTTACGTTGGCAAATGTCCAATACTTTTGGGTCCTATTTGGACAAAACATTAGTTTTTTGTTCCATTCATGCTCATGGATGCAGAGAATCAACTGAATAAAAATAATGAAATTACAGTGCACGACAGAAATAAAACAAGTCAGAGTAAGTAGGACACTAGAACTGATAAAATTCTGTTTGTGGGGCTGAGAGGGAAAAAATGAGCAATTGTCAGGATTTGGGAATATTGATAACCATGGCTTGTTTTTGGAAAAAGTCCACAATTATCCCTCCAAGACCTGGCAGACTTCACTGTGTCTCAAAATCTAAGAATGTATTAGCACTTTCTTAGCTGAAATAGTTTTGCAGGGATCAATGTTTGTTTTTCACTTTGTACCCATAGAATGAGCATAAAATGTCTGTCAGTGATAAACTCACACACTTTCCTAAACCTTGCAGAATATATTTCACGGACCTGAACTTTTTTTTTTAAAGATTTTATTTATTTGACAGAGAGAGAGAGATCACAAGCGGGGGTGGGGGGGGGAGACAGGCTCCCTGCTGAGCAGAAAGCCCAATGTGGGGCTCGATCCCAGGACCCTGAGATCGTGACCTGAGCCAAAGGCAGAGGCTTAACCCACTGAGCCACCCAGGAGCCCCTCAGACCTGAACTATTTTGACTCATTATTACTCCCTTCTGTGCACAAACAAATGTGTTTACTTAGACTCCATTTCTAAAACTTCTGTGGACAAGAAATTAAAAATGACAGCCCTGAATACCACTGATAGCAACTGTATTTCCACGGAGTTGTCTTAGCATGCTAATGAAAGTCTTTTGTAACTAAGTATGTTTAACTGGTCTAAGCACTATCAAAAATGAAGTAGTAGGCACCTGGGTGGCTCAGTCAGTTAAGCATCTGCCTTGGGCTCTGATCATGATCCGAGGGTCCTGGGATGGAGTCCCAGGTTGGGATCCCTGTTCCGCAGGGAGTCTGCTTCTCCTTCTGCCCCTCCTCCCACTCATTCTCTCAGTTTCTCTCTCTCTTTTTCTCTATCTCAAATAAGTGAAATCTTTAAAAACATGATTTAGTAAAATATGAAGATTCAATGGGATTTTAAACCATTTATCAAATCAATCAATATCGTTAAAAAGCTGAAATGTCTTTTTCCCTAAGATCATGTTCTTTACTTTTTTCTCACCCTTTCCATAATTTTTTTGTTTCCTTCCATATTTTTTCTCCAATTCCTACAAAACAGTACTTGTATGGCTTTTAAATTAGATGATTAAAATCAGTTTTGTCTAGCTGTTAGTAACTTTCTTGAACTCCAAACTCCCTTGGTAATCAATATGACTATCATTAAATTTGGAGTTAACTTTCAGATGGTTCATTTAAATTCTTAAGATTTCATTAAACAGGGGCTCCTGGGTGGCTCAGTGGGGTGGGCCTCTGCCTTTGGCTCGGGTCCTGATCCCAGGGCTCTGGGATCAAGCCCCGCATTGGGCTCTCTGCTCAGTGGGGAGCCTGCTTCCCTTCCTTTCTCTCTCTGCCTGCCTCTCTGCCTACTTGTGATCTCTGTCAAATAAATAAAATCTTTTAAAAAAAAGATTTCATTAAACATGTCTGATGAATTTTTCTGTACTACTTAAAATAGCATTTTCATATTAAGGGCAGATCACATTTAGTACTTTCACAAAGCGAACCTAGCCAATCGCTAACTCATCTTATTAGTTTTCATAGAATGTAGAGAAGAAAAATCCTTATCCCAAGTTATTATGTATGAAAGGGGGAAAATAGATAAATATGTGTACATGTTATCTTCTCCAGAAAGAGTGTAGTTTATGGACATTTCTTTCCCACCTCATGTACATTTCTTTATTCATACAGTATTGTTTTATAAAATGTTCATATGTTACATGCATTATTTATCTGATTCTAAAGGTAGAGTAGAAATTTAGGGGTTTGGGAACTAGTGAATTAAGGAAGAAAGAATCACATGTCTTCCAAAAAAATTAAGAAAAGTACATAGCAGAAACTGGGGCACAGATGGGTTAAAAATTACATTAACATATAAATCAAGAAAAATAACAGCCACTATTAAGTGGGAAGTACCCAAGACTTTACGTGATTGACACAATGCAAATACTTGCTTAGGAAGCCTATAGAGGTCTGAAACCAGATTTTAGTATGAGTGCCAAAGAAACCCAAGGAACTAGATATGCCTAAAGAGAATTAAGAATTAAACAAATATCATATAGCACCTCATAGGATATTGTATGTATCAGTGAAGCTGGGGGATGGTAGACGAGTGAAGAATATGATGGTGCCTAAATAGAACACAATGAGGTCCATGGAGTTCCCACAGGGTAAGAATAAAGCAGAAACAAGGGTAGAAGTACTAGGATTTTTAAAAATTTGTTATACTCCTATACCAAACTTATATACTGCATACTCTTCTAAAGAAAATACTTAAGGGGCGTCTAGGTGGCTCAGTGGGTTAAAGCCTCTGCCTTTAGCTCAGGTCATGATCCCAGTATCCTGGGATCGAGCCCCGCATGGGGCTTTCTGCTCAGCAGGGAGCCTGCTTCCCTCTCTCTCTCTCTACCTGCCTCTCTGCCTACTTATGATTTCTGTCTGTCAAATAAATAAATAAAATCTTGAAGAAGAAGAAAAGAAAAATACTTCATAGAGTTGAAAATAAACAGTAGGCTATAATAAATTTGCTGTTAGAGCTCAGAAGTACAAATGAGATGACCTGTAAACTTAGAAGTTGAAATCCAAATGTTTCAAATCATTTTGACTCTTCTGTTTTCGAGCGTGGATGAAATATTTGGAAATACGTGCTCCTACAAGTTTAACACTTAAATAACAATAATCTATTCAGTGATTTTATCTTACAAATATAATGCTGTTTGTCATTAATAAATTGATCCTTGATATAATTTTAAAGTTAATTTATCTTTAATTTTAAAACCAGCCAGTCTTTTCGTTTCAGGTCCAAGTTGTAAAAGTGTCATAATTTGGCACTCTTTGTCCACAATAAGAAAAGCTGGACAATCTGAAAATGAACAACTTTCTTAGAACTATCAGAAAACCCAGAGCGGAGGACAGTTATCCCCAGTTGTGGAGAGGCAGGAGCTGCAGCAGCTGGAATCCATGAATGATAATAAGACTTTATTGAAAAATCAGAAATTGCTGCCAGTGGAGTGTGGACCGGAGTAAGAAACTTCTGAGGGTCACAATTCCTTCCAGAGACTGCACTAGGCTTTCACCAAAAAAAAAAAAAAAAAAAAAGAGAGAAAAACAACCTCATGACTCCAAGGAGTAAATGAAGAGACACCACTGATACCCTCCAAACCCTCATCTTGAAGCCCAGGTCTCAGGGAATCCCTTAGCCAGACCTTATTTCCCATGGTAGAAAGAAATTACATAACACGGTGCCTTTTCCAGCTACGTATATGAAAAAGAGAAGGAAAAACTAATGCACAACAGGACAGAGTTTAAAAAAAAAAAAAAAAAGATTGTGAATGCTGAAAGTAAAACAGATGAGGGGACAAAAAAGATGAAAGTTGTATGCCTGGAAAAGAACCAGAAAAACAAGAAAGGCAAACCGCAAAGAGAGGGGAGAACTGTAAATCTGAGATTTACTCCAAAATATGTGGCTTGCTTTCCTTCTCTCACATCCAGCCATTATCCCAATAAACCTCAAGTATATTAACAGTGAATTGCAGTTGAAAGAGGTCCCAAGATGTATACTCTTTCTGAGGAACAGGGCAAAGAGAAACCCTAAATCCAAGAGAAGTATACATACAAACAGTAGAGGTATTTGAAACCTATCACTAAAGAAAGCTGAAATCCTAGGCAAATTAGTGTAACTTCTCCCATGACAACATAGATAATACCTATTGCACATGTAATGTCCAAATTTCAACAAAATTACACAACCTAAAGAATCAAAACCATCCTCAGAAACAAATTTAGATGTGACACAAATGTAGGAATTATCAGACAAGGGTTTTACAATACTCTGTCACCAGAGAGATAACAACAATGCAAGAGAATCAAAAGCACATGCAAGAAATCAAGAAGTAACCGAAATGAAGAATGCCTTTGATCTGCTCACCAAGTTTAACACTCCAAGGAAAGAGTCAGTGAACATCAAGAGAATCAATGGAAATTTTTCAAATGGAAATGAGAACATGAAAACGACATCAGAACATCTAAGAACTGATGAACAGTACCAAAAGTTTCAATGTAGGCATAATTGGAAAAAGAAAATGCAGCAGAATATTCAAATAATAATAGAAAACTTCCCAAATTATTTAGAGACAAATCACAGATTAAGGAATTTCAAAGATCATCAACAACCACTTGTCATTAGGGAGAAGAAAATTAAACAACATAATATTCCATGCCTTTTAGAGTCAGTAAAAATTAAAAAAATTAAGTCCTAAAAATAACAATTTTGTCAAGGACTTGGAGAAACAGTAAGTAATTTCCATCACTGGAAGGAATGAAAATGGTGTATCCACTCTGGAAGACTTATTGACAGTTTCTTAAAAAGCTAAACAGAGGTTTATCTTTGATCTAGCAATCACATTCTTAGTATTTGTTCACCTCTTTTGAAAACTAATGTCCACATCCATGAGAAAGTTTACAGAAGCACTACTTATATTGTCCAAAACTGGAAGAACTCGAGATGTCCTTCAGTATGTGTGAGGATAAACAGTGAGATATACCTACTATTTAGTATTCAGGGATAACAGGTCATGAGCTATTACTATCAGTGAATGTTAACTGCGTATTGCTAACTGAAAGTTGTCAGCCTGAACAGACTACATATTGAATTATTAAATTTACATGACCTTCAGAAAAAGTAAAAACTATAGGACAAAAAGCAAAAAAGTCATGACCCTGGATTCTAAGGGAGAGGAAAGTTTAAAAAATGAAACAGGATTTGGGGGGGATAAACCAATTCTGTGTGATAAGAGTACTGATGAATACATTAGACCATGAACTTGTCAAAAACCATTACAACTTCATAGCACAAAGAGTGAAAGTTAATGTAAAAAAAAAAAAAAGTTTTTAAATCCATTAGGTGATTAGGTGTCCCAAAGATGTAAAGCAAACTAGAAGAAAAGAATCTAATTGTATCAAAATGTAGGACATAATCTCACTAAAAGGGAAAAGTACAAGGTCGTCCTCTAAAGAACTTTGGAAATGAATAAAGAGTCTAAGACTATAGATAAGAGAAGCTGTATTAAAAACTGCATTAGTTGGTAAAGCTGTTTCTTATCAGAGTACTGATTAATAATTATGAAACCAGTATTCTTATAGACTAGAATTGAACTATTAATGTAAATGGATGAAAGATGGTGGCACTCAGTTTCTCACTGTTGGAATGGGGAATAAGCAAAGGGGAAAAGAGCTGGAATGAAATATGTGCATTAGAGTTGGAGGTGTGAGGCTGAACTTGTGCTTAGCTTAGAAAAGACACCAATGGATAAGTAATTATAGGAGTGACATCCTCATAATGGTGGAGTAAGTGTTTTATACTATCTTTTCCCTACAGAACACTGACTGAGACAACCACCTACAGACAAGGAAGACTTTCTGGAAATCCAGGGATCCATTGTGGAAGTTTCAGCACATTGATAGCAGCCAAAAAATACAAGATGGAGGCATGGAAACTGGTAATGGTTCACTTTTACCCACATCACCCATTTCCTAAACCAGCACAGCTCAGTGTTAAGAGACACTTTTTCAGTCCATGATTTCTTCCATGGGGAAAAGTAAGAGTGTGTGAATAGTACACAGCTTCTCCATCAGGGCAAAACATTGCCTAAGAGTCTCATTTCTCTTTTGCCCTATCCAGAATACTGAGTACTGAACTTCATGACTTGGAAGCAGTGAGGGGTTAAGAAAAGGACAGCTAGGGCATGATGGATGTACTAGATGGAACCAGATTCTACTAAATGTGTCACAGATACCATCAGGAAGCCCCCATTGAGTCACAGGAGACACCTAGAATGCAGATCCCAAAGGGCTCCCTGGCACTCCCAGCAGTAGCAAGAGTTTCACAGAGGGCTGGTGAGTGTGATCACGAAGCTAGACCAAATCTGTGGGCCTGGAAGAGTACCACAATCTTGAGCATGGCCACCGTTCTAGGGCAAGTAAAACAAAGACCATCAACAACAGGTCTGGCTTTGTGGTATTGAGAAATAGCTTTATTAGAGGATTGAGGAAAGACACATGACCTTCAAGAATTCTCTCACACAGGGCACCTGGGTGGCTCAGTGGGTTAAAGCCTCTGCCTTCAGCCCAGGTCATGATCCCAGGGTCCTGGGATCGAGCCCCACATCGGGCTCTCTGCTCAGCAGGGAGCCTGCTTCCCCATCTCTCTCTCTGCCTGCCTCTCTGCCTACCTGTGATCTCTCTGTCAAATAAATAAACAAAATCTAAAAAAAAAAGAAAAAAAAAGAATTCTCTCACTCAAGGTAGCAAAAAGTTTTCAGCAGGTGTATCTGTAAGAAAACCCTGAAAAAAGGCTCAGAATCTCTAGCAGGGCTGGCAAGGTATTTCTCTCAGCTAGTTAGTGAGGACTATAGGGTGTGACTGCTTCCTCAACTGTGAAGGCAGCAATGCAAGACCTCAAGGAACATGCAAAAAATCAACAAAAATATGACAACACGAGCAGAACACAATTTCTCAGGAATCAACCACAAAGAAACGAAGATCAATGATTTACCTGATAAAGAATTCAAAATACCTGTTTTAGGAAATTCCAATGAGCTACAAGAATTTTTCTCAGTTTTTGTAACTAATTTACATAACTACCAATAAATAAAACCTGCATATTGATTTATGGTGGAAAAATGTGTAAAATCATCGTCAGTATAATTTCTTGTTCATCTTCACAAATGAGGTTTCCCTTTTCTTGGAGATTTAAATGTTGCTCATTCATGTGCAGTGTGACCATGATTGGTTTTGTTTTTTGTTTTTTGTCTTTGATTACTGAATATTAGGCAAGCATTCCTTCTGTTTTAAGAAAATTTTCATTTGAAGTTAAACGTATGGCAAATCTTTGTAAAATTCAAATGTGTAAACCTAGTGATTCACAGACCTGTACCCCTGGGGATAAAAATACATTATATGTTTATTAAAATTTAAAAAAAAAATCTTTGTAAAATTCCTCTATAACTGAGCCAAGGAGCATTAGTGAAGAACACAGGATCATGAAATTTGTTGTCTTATAAAGTTAGTGAAGACTCATAGAATTTGCACATATATACTACAAGATGTTAACAACTGTATCCGTGATATTTTTAGCACATTCAGCTTCAAGATATTTTTATATTTTCCACATGTATTGTACAGTGGAATGAAACAACAAAGAAGAGTCTCTTGTTTGAAAATGTCAATAAACTTGAATTTTTGACTCCCCCAAAATAATAAAGATAACAGAGTGAAATCAAGAAAAAAATACACCAAGGTTGAACAGAAATAATTTTAGAAGAACCAGACAAATTCTGGAGCTAAAGCATACAGTGAATGAAATGAAAAATGCACTAAAAAGCATCAAAAGCATACTGCTCAAGAAGAAAAAAGAGTCTGGGAAGTAGCAGACAAGATCTTTGTAATTCTTCGAAGGAGAACAAAGAAAAAGAGTGAAGAAAGCCAACACGAACCCTGGAATTTCATGAAAGGTAAGTTGCAATCTCAGAAGGAAAATAGAGGGAAAAAGGAACAGAAACCTTGAAGATTTAATGGCTGAGGACTTCTCAAATATGGGGAGGAATCTGGACACCCAAATTCATTAAGATAACATGTCATCCCCAAATTTCAAACTAAAATGATTGTCTCCAAAAAACATTATTGTACATTTTTGTCTGAAATCAAAGACAAGGAGAATATTTTATGCAGCAAGGGCAGTTAGAGTTAATTCTCTCATAGAAGGGAATCCCCATAAGGCTATCAGTGGATTTCTTGGAAGAAACTTTGTAGATTAAGAGTGGAATGATATAGTCAAAGGACTGGGGCTGAGGGTAGGAGGAAGGCAGGGAGGGGACCTTGCCACCAAAATACTTTACCCTGCAATGTTGTACTTCCGAAGTGGAGGTAAGGTAAAAACATTCCCAAACAAAAGCTGAGGGAGGTAGTCACCATGTTACCTGCCCTACAAAAAAGGCTGAAAGGAATTTGCCAAGCTAAAATGAAAGGACGTTCATTAGAAATATGAAAATATATGAAGGTATAAAAATACACTGGTAAGGTTAAGTATACAATCAATTCAGAATACTCTAATAATGCAGTGTGTTAATTGTGGTGTGTCAGTTCACCCTAGTGGAAGGGTTAAAGGAAAAAGTATTACAAATGTCTAAACCACAGTAATTTTAATGGTTATGCAATAAAAATGTGTAAGTTGCAGTGTTGCAACATTAAAAACAAAGGAAGAGTAAATGATTAGAATTTTTTTTTAATTTTTTCTTTTTTAAAGATTTTATTTATTTATTTGACAGACAGATCACAAGTAGGCAGAGAGAGAAGGGAGGAAGCAGGCCCCCTGCTGAGCAGAGAGCCCGACGCGGGGCTCGATCCCAGGATGCTGGGATCATGACCCAGCCGAAGACAGCGGCTTTAACCCACTGAGCCACCCAGGTGCCCCAATGATTAGAATTTTTTATTGTAATTGAAGTTGTCAGCCTAACATAAGCCATTTTAAGTATTATTTATGTTTACCACAAACCTAAAACTTGGAGTAGGTTGAAAAAAAAAAATTAAGAGAAGTGAATCAAAGCATACAACTATGGAAAATCCTAAATTCACATAAGAAGACAAGAACGGAAGAAAGGAATAAGACAATCACACCTTACCTACAAGTCATTACCTATCATTAACTTTTTTTCATTAACTTTTTAAATATAAAAGGATTAAATGCTCCAATCAGAAGACAACCAAACTATGTGCTGCCTAAAAGAAACTCATTTCAGCTTGAGGAAACATAGAGGCCTAAAGTGAAGTTAAAGAGAAAGATACTGCATGCACATGGAAACCTAAAGAGAGCAGGAATAGCTGTACTTACTTAAGGGGGGGAAAAAAAGACCTTAAGTCAAATCCTGTAACAAGGAAAGAAAAAAAACTGATGAGATAAGGCCATATTATAGATAAATGGATCATTCATCAAGGATATCTACCAATCATAAATATACATGAACGAAACATCGGAGTACCAAAATATAATAAGAAAATACTAGTAGATATTAAAAGAGAAATAGACAACGATAAAAACATGATAGAGGACTTGATTACCCCACTTTCAACAATGGATAGATTATCCTAAAAAATTCATAAAGAAATCTGTCAGCACTGTGGTTTAGAATAAATGGCCCTAACAGATATATAGAGGACATTTCTACAAACAGCAGCAGAATACAGATTCTCAAGTGAACAGGGAACATTATTCAAGTAAATGCATACAAATTATGTTTCCTGATCACAATGACATGAAACTACAAATCAACAGCTGGAGGAGAGCTGAAAAATTTACAAGTGCATAGAAATTAAACACACTCCTGAACAACCAGTGAGTCAAAGACAAAAATGAAAAGACTAGTTAAAAACTAGCTTGAGACAAAAGAAAATAGAAACATAACAAACCGTAACTTAAGGGGGGTAGAAAAAGCAATTCTATGAGGGAAGTTTATAAAGATGTCAAACAACGTAACTGTACCTTTCAAGAAGCTAGGAAAAGAACAAGGTAAGCTCAAAGTTAGTAAAAGGAAAAAATAACAAGATCAGAGCAGAAATAAATAAGAACCAGAACAACATAGAGCTGGTTTTATGAAATTGGCAAACATTTAGGTAGACTTAAAAAAAAAAAGAAGGGGGACGCCTGGGTGGCTCAGTTGGTTGAGCGGCTGCCTTCGGCTCGGGTCATGATCCCAGCGTCCTGGGATCGAGTCCCACATCGGGCTCCTTGCTCAGCAGGGAGCCTGCTTCTCCCTCTGCCTCTGCCTGCCTCTCTGTCTGCCTGTGCTCACTCTCTCTGACAAATAAATAAATAAAATCTTTAAAAAAAAAAAAAAAGAAGGAAAAATCAAATTCAGAAATGAAAGTGGTGATATTATAGTTGATAGACTACAAATACAAAAGAGCCTAAGAGATTACAATAAACAATTACAGGCTAACAAATATAGAACCTGTTAAGATTCAATCATTAAGAAATAAAAAAAAATAAAAAAAAAAAAAGGAAATAAAAAAATCTGAACAGACCTGTAAGGACAAAGAAGACTAAAGCAGTAATCAAAAACCTCTCAACAAATGAAACCCCAGGACCAGATCGTTTCTTTGGTGAATCCTTATGACAGTTTCAGAATTACCACAACCATAAAATGAGTTTCTTCCGTTTTTGGGGGCCAGCATTACCAGGATACCAAAGCCAAATAAGCTAAAAGAAACTATAGACCAATATCCCTGCTAAATATAAATGCAAAAATGTTAGCAAAATGCTATCAAATAAAATTTAACATATTAAAAGGATTATACTCCACAATAGAGTGGGATTTATTCCTGGAATTCAAAAATGATTCAGCCTATGCCAAGCAATAAATGTGATAAACCATTTGAGAAAAATTCAACATCCTTTCATAATAAAAATGCTAAACAAATTGGATATAGAAGGAACATACCATAATAAACACTAACAGACAAGTCCACAGCTTACATACACTCAAATAAAAATATGAAAGCTATTCTTCTAAAATCATGAATGAGGGGTGCCTGGGTGGCTCAGTGGGTTAAGCCTCTGCTTTCAGCTCAGGTCATGATCTCAGGGTCCTGGGATCAAGCCCCACATAGGGCTCTCTGCTCAGCAGGGAGCCTGATTCCCCCTCTCTCTGCCTGCTGCTCTGCCTACTTGTGCTCTGTCAAATAAATAAAATCTTTTAAAAAAATAAAATCATGAATGAGACAAGGAGACCCATTCTCATCACTCCTATTCCAATGCAGTACTGAAAGTCCTAGCAAGAACTTTCAGGCAAGAAAAAGAAATCAGAAAGGGAGAAGTAAAATTGCTTATTAGCAGATGACATGATCTTATATATGAAAAATTCTAAACATGCCACTGAAAATTGTTAGAACTAATGAATGTATTTTCAGTGAAGTCAAAGAATACAAAACAGAGAGAAATCAGTTGCATTTCTATACACTTCACAACAAAACATCTGAAAAAGAAAACAGTCTCCTTCACAACAACATCCAAAACAAAAAAATTACATAGTGATGTATTTCACTAACGGGATGAAAGATCTGTACACTGAGAAAAAAAACTTTGATCAAAGACACAAATGAATGGAAATACAGCCTGTGTTCTGGCATGGAATGAACCCATGTTAAAATATCAGAACTCCCCAAAGGATTTATAGATCTCATAAAATTCCTAACTGATTTCTAATGGCATTCTTTTTCACAGAAATATCTTTTAAAGTTCCAAAATTTGTGTGGAACCATACGTAACCTTGAATAACCAAAGAAATTCTAAGAAAAAACAAAGCTAGATGCATCACACTTCCTGTTTTCAAACTCTATTACAAATATAGTCTAAGTAAACACATAGACCAAGGGGACAGAATTCTCTCAGTAGATAAAAAATAAACCCTTGTATATATAGTCAACTCCTATTTGAAAAGGGATCCAAGAATACTCACCGGGGCAAGAACAGTCTCTTCCATAAATGGTGGAAGATATGACATATGATAAAATTAAATTTTAGAAGAAATTAAATTTCTTAGAAGAAATCAAAAGAAAAACCTCTTGACCTTGAGCTTGGTAATGATTTTTTTGGAGGTCATAACAAAATCACAAGCAACAAAAGCAAAAACAAGTGGATTATGTCAAACTAAAAAGTTGCTGCACAGGGGAAAAAAAAAAAAAAGCAACCAATGGATAGAATGGGAGAAGATATTTGCAATCATCTACTGGATAAGAGGCTAATATTGTCCAAAATACAAGAACTCCTACAAATGACTAGCCCTCCCCAAAAAAATCTATTTTAAAATTGAGAAGACCTGAATAGACATTTTTCCAGAGAAGACACATAGATGGCCAATAGGTACATGAGAATTTGCCCAACATCACTAATCATCCAGAAAAGGCGAATCAAAACCACCTTAAAAAAATTACATCACACCTCTTACGAGGAGCAAGATGGCAAAGGAGTACGAGACCTAAATATCATCGGGTCCCAGGAGTTCAGCTAGATAGTTATCAAACCATTCTGAACAGCTACAAACTCAACACCAGATTGAAGAAAAGAAGAGCAGCAATTCTACAAACAGAAAAGCGACCACTTTCTGGAAGGCGGGCTGTGCAGAGAAGGGAATCCGAGGCACTATTGGGAAGATGGACCGCAGGGGGAGGGAGCCTCTGTCAGTCAGCTCCTGGCAAGTGAGCACAAAATCAGAACTTTTAGAAGTCTGCTCCAGTGAGGGACGTCGCTCAAGTGGCTAAGCAGGGGATGGAACCCTCACTGGGGTAGTGTGGTCTCAGGACCCTTGGAGTCACACAAAGACCAAAGCATGAGTGTGGCAGAGCTCCCAGGTATTAGGGCAGGGAGCCCAGGAATGGGCTCTCAACTCAGGGTTGCCATAAACCATAATCTGCCGCACAACTGGGCTACTGCTCTTCAAGCAGGGACCCCACAAGCGGCAGATCCAGGGAGACTACCTTTCATACCACAGGAAGAGTGGCAGAGGAGCCTGCCATGGAAGTCTGCTGGGTTTGGAGACTCCAAATGGGGTTGTGTGCCAGAGACAGGAATGTTTGGTCACAGGCCGGGTAAGCACAGAGCGCTGCTGGAGACCAGGGAGACAAGAGAGACTGACTGCTTTTCTCAGAGGATGCACTGAGGAGTGGGGCCCCAAGCTCTCAGCTCCTCTGGGTGGGAGATGGGGAGGCCACCGTCTTCATTCATCCTCCAAAGCTGTACAGAAAGCTTTCAGGGAAACAAAAGCTACTAAGTGTAAACCAGAGCAGATTACTGAGCCTGCCTGGTGGCAAGGGCAGTGTAACTCTGCCTTGGGCAAGGACATTTGAGAATCACTGCAACAGGCCCCTCCTCCAGGATCTATCACCAGGAACATCCAGCCCAAGACCATGTTCACCAGGCACAGAGAACTGCAAATCTCCAGTGGTAGGGGAATACAACATAAAGAATTCATTGCTTTTTTTCCCATGATTCTTTAGTCTTTTGGAGTTAGTTTTTCTTTTTCTTTTTTTTTCTTCTTTCCCTTTTCAACCAACATCTTATCAATTCCTTCATTTTTAATGTCATATTCTATCCCTTCATTATATACACACCAACAATAAAGTTAAATACAAGTTTTTCTTTCTTTAAAATGTTGAGATACAATTTTTTTTTTAAGATTTTATTTACTTATTTGACAGACAGAGATCACAAATAGGCAGAGGGGCAGGCAGAGAGAGAGGAGGAAGCAGGCTCTCCGATGAGTAGAGAGCCTGATGTGGGGCTTGGGCTCGATCCCAGGACCCTGGGATCAGGACCTAAGCCGAAGGCAGAGGCTTAACCCACTGAGCCACCCAGGTACCCCAAGATACAATTTCTTCTAACACACCAAAATACACCCTAAATCTAGTGTATGGCTTGTTCTAGTCTCCTGCCTAATCACATTTTTTCTTTTTTTCAATTATTTTATTCAATGAACTTATCAAATTGTTCTTTAAAATCTTTAATTTTCATCTTTACAGTCATATTCCACCCCTTCATAGTATGACTGTAAAGATAAGTTTTCTTTCCTTAAAATTTTGGGAGGCAGTTTCTTCTAACAGACCAAAATACACCCAAAATCTAGGGTGTGGCTCTGTTCTGTTAACCAGCCTGACACTATTCTTTATTTTCCTTTTTTTTTTTTTTCTTTTTTTCTTGCCTTTCTTTTGCCCCCAGTCTCAGGTCTCTTCTGATTTGTTTTGTGTGCAGTTTTCTGTGGTAGATGTTACCCTTTTAGCATTTTGTTCTCTCATTCATCTATTCTTCCCTGGACAAATGACAAAATGGAAAAAAAAACTCACCTCAGAAAAAAAGAACAAGAGACAGTACTAACTGCCAGGGACCTAATCAATAAAGACATCAGTTAGATGTTGGAACAAAGTTCATGACAATAGAGTATATGACAATTATAATACTAGCTGGGCTTTAAGAAAGCATAGAAGATACAAGAGAATCCCTTTCTGGAGAAATAAAAGAACTAAAATCTAAGTTAAAGTCAAAAAGGCTATTAATAAGGTGGAATCAGAAATGGAGACTCTACCTGCTAGGATAAATGAGGCAGAAGAGAGAATTAGTGATATAGAAGACAAAATGATGGAGAATAAAGAAGCTGAGAAAAAGATAAACAACTACTGGATCATGAGGGAAGAATTGGAGAGATAATTGATACCATAAGATGAAACAATATTAGAATAATTAGGATCCCAGAAGAAGAAAAAGAGAGAGTGGGGCAGAAGATATGCTGGAGCAATGATAGCAGAAAACGTCCCTGATTTGGGGAAGCAAACAGGCATCAAAATCCAGGAAACACAAGAACCCCCAGTCAAAAATCAATAAAAATAGGTCAACACCTCCTCGTCTAATAGTAAAACAAGTCTCAGAAACAAAGAGAAAATCCTGAAAGTAGTTCTGGACAGGAGATAACCTCCAGAAGTAGAAATATTAGGTTGGCGGCAGACCTATCCACAGAGACCTGGCAGGCCAGAAAGGACTGGCATGATATATTCAGTGCAGTAAATGAGAAAAATATGCTGCCAAGAATACTGTATCTAGCTAGGCTGTCATTGAAAATAGAAGGAGAGATAAAAAGCTTCCAGAACAAACACCAAACCAGCCCTACAGGAAATCCTGAAAGGGGTCCTCTAAGCAAACCCGAGCCGAAAGTTAACATAGACCAGAAAGGAACAGAGGCGGTATACAGTAAGAGTCACCTTACAGGCAATACAGTGGCACTAAATTCATATCTTTCAGTGGTTACCCTGAATGTAAATGGGCTAAATGCTGCAATCAAAAGACACAGGCTATCAGAATGGTTTAAAAGGCAAGACCCATCAATAAGCTGTCTGCAAGAGACTCATTTTAGACCCAAAGACACCTCCAGATTTAAAATGAGAGGGTGGAAAAACCATTTACCATACTAATGGACATCAAAAGAACGCTGGGGTGGCAATCCTTATATCAGACAAATTAGATTTTAATCCAAATACTATAAGACATGAGGAAGGACACTATCATACTTAAAGGTTCTATCCAACAGGAAGATCTAACAATTGTAAATATCTATGCCCCTAACATGAGAGCTGCCAATTATATAAGCCAATTAATAACAAAATCAAAGAAACACATCAACAGTAATACAGTAACAGGGGATTTTAACACCCCCCTCATTGAAATGGACAGATTTAAGCAAAAGATCAACAAGGGAAAAAAGGCTTTAAATGACACTGGACTAGATGGACTTCACAGATATATTCAGAACATTCCATCCTAAAGCAACAGAATACACATTCCTCTCTAGTGCACATGGAACAGTCTCCAGAATAGATCACATCCTGGGTCACAAATCCAGTCTCAAGAAGTATCAAAAGAGGGGAACCTGGGTGGCTCAGTGAGTTAAAGCCTCTGCCTTCGGATCATGTCATGATCTCAGGGTCCTGGGATTGAGCCCTACATCAGGCTCTCTGCTCAGCGGGGAGCCTGCTTTCCCCCCCCTCTCTGTCTCTGCCTGCCTCTCTGCCTACTTGTGAGCTTGCTCTCTGTCAAATAAATAAATAAAATCTTTTTTTAAAAAAGAAGTACCAAAAGACTGGAATCATTCCCTACATATTTTCAGACTATAATGCTTTGAAATTTGAACCCAATCACAAGACGAAATTTGAAAAGAACTAAAATATATGGAGGCTAAAGAGCGTTGTACTAAAGAATGAATGGGTTGACTAGAAAATTAAAGAAGAATAAAAAAATTCATGGAAACAAATGAAAATGAAAATACAACTGTTCGAAATCTTTGGGATGCAGTAAAGGTGGTCCTGATAAATTATATAACAATACAAGCCTTTCTCAAGAAACAGAAAATGTCTCAAATACACAACTTAACCTTACACCTAAAGAAGAACACCAAATAAAGCCTAAACTCAGTATGAGAAGATAAATAATAAAGATCAGAGCAGAAATCAATGAGATAGAAACCAAAAGAAGGGTAGAACAGGTCAACAAAAGTAGGAGCTGGTTCTTTGAATTACTAAGATTGATAAACCCCTGGCCAGACTTACCAAAAAGAAAAAAGACCCAAATTAATAAAATCATGAATGAAAGAGGAAAGGTCACAACCAACACCAAAAAAATACAAACAATTATAAGAACATATTATGAGCAACTCTATGCCAGCAAATTAGACAATCTGGAAGAAATGGATGAATTCCTAGAGAGTATAAACTACCATAACCAAACCAGGAGGAAATGAGAAACCTTAACAGACCCATAACCAGCAAGGAAATTGAAGTAGTCACCAAAAATCTCCCAACAAACAAGAACCCAGGGCCAGATGGCTTCTCAGGGGAATTCTACCAAACATTTAAGGAAGAATTAATACCTATTCTCCTGAAAGTGTTCTAAAAAAATAGAAATGGAAGGAAAATTTCCAAAGTCCTTTCTGGCCTTTATGAGGCCAGCATTACCTTGATCCCCAAACCAGACAAAGACCCCATCAGGAAGGGGAATTACAGAACAATATCTCTGATGAACACAGATGCAAAAATTCTCACCAAAATTCTAGCCAATAGGATCCAACAGTATATTAAAAGGATTATTCACCATGACCAAGTAGGATTTATTCCTGGGCTACAAGCTTAGTTCAACATCCACAAATCAATCAAGCTGATATACATTAATAAAAGAAAGAACAAGAACCATATTATCCTCTCAGTAGATGCAAAAAAAGCAATAGACACAATACAGCACCCTTTCTTCATCAAAACTCTTCACAGTGTGAGGATAGACTGTACTACCTCAATATCATAAAAGCTGTCTATGAAAAGCCCACAACAAGTATCATTCTTTTCTTTACTCATTTATTGGACAGAGTGAGATGCACTAAGAGAAAGAGCACAAGCAGGGGGAGTAAGAGAGGGAGAAGCAGGGTTCCCATGGAGCAGGAAGCCCAATGTGGGGCTCGATCCAAGGACTCTGAGATCATGACCTGAGCTGAAGTCAGACACTTAGTGACTGGGCCATCCAGGTGCCCCACAGGTATCATTCTCAATGGGGAAGACTTAGAGCTTTTTCCTTAAGGTCAGGAACACAGCAACGATGTCCACTATCACCATTGCTATTCAACAGAGTACTAGAAGTCCTAGCCTCAGATAATAAAAAGAAAAGGCATCTGAATGGCAAAGAAGTAGTCAAACTCTCACTCTCTGCAGGTGATATGATTCTTTACATGGAAACTCAAAAGACTCCACCCTAAAACTGCTAGAACTTATACAGGAATTGAGTAAGGTGTCAGGGTATAAAATCAATGCACAGAAATCAGTTGCATTTCTATACACCAATAAGACAGGAGAAAGAGGAACTAAGTAGTCCATTCCATTTACAACTGCACCCAAAGACCAGATACCTAGGAATAAATCTAAACAAAGCAGCAAAGAATCTGTCCTCAGAAAACTATAGAATACTCATGAAAGTAATTGAGGAAGACACAAAGAAATGGAAGAACATTCCGTGCTCAGGGATTGGAAGAACAAATACTGTAAAAATGTCTATACTATCTAGAGCAATCTACACATTTAACACAATCCCTATCAAAAGACCATCAACTTCTTTAAAGGAAATGGAACCAATAATCCTAAAATTTGTCTGGAACCAGAAAAGACCCCAGATAGCCAGAAGAATGTTGAAATAGAAAAGCAAAGCTGGTGACATCACAATTCTGGACTTCAAGCTCTATTACAAAGCTGTAATCATCAAGACTGTATGGTACTGGCACAAGAACAGACACATAGATTAGTGGAACAGAATAGAGAGCCCAGAAATAGACCCTCAACTCTATGGTCAACTAATCTTTGACAAAGCAGGAAAGCATGTCCAGTGGAAAAATGTTTCTTCAACAAATGGTGTTGGGAAAATTGGACAGCCACATGCAGAAGAATGAAACTGGACCCTTTCCTTACACCACACAAAAATAGACTCCAAATGGGTGAAATACCTCAATGTGAGACAGGAATCCATCAAAATCCTTGAGGAGAACACAGGCAGCAACCTCTTCAACCTCAGCCACAACAACTTCTTAAACACGTCACCAATGGCAAGGGAAGCAAGGCCAAAAATGAACTATTAGGACTTTATCAAGATCAAAAGCTTTTGCATAGCAAAGGAAACAGTCAACAAAACCAAAAGATAACTGACAGAATGGGAGAAGATATTTGCAAGTGACATCAGATAAAGGGCTAGTATCCAAGCTCTACAAAGAACTGCTCAAACTCAACACTCAAAGAACAAAGAATCCAATCAGGAAATGGGCAGAAGACATGAACAGACATGTCGGCAAAGAGGACATCCAAATGGCCAAGAGACACATGACAAAGTGCTCAGCATCACTCAGGAACAGAAATACAAATCTAAACCTCAATGAGATACCACCTCACACCAGTCAGAATGGCTAAAATTAACAAGACAGGAAATGACAGGTGTTGGCCAGGATGCAGAAAAAGGGGAACTCTCCTACACTGTTGGTGGGAATGCAAGCTGAATGTCTATACTATCTAGAGTATATCTGAATATATCTGCAGCCATTCTGGAAAACAGCATGGAGGTTCCTCAAAAAGTTGAAAATAGAGCTACCCTATGACCCAGGTATTGCACTACTGGGCATCTACCCCAAAGATACAAATGTGGTGCTCCAAAGGAGTACATGTATCTGAATGTTTGTAGCAGCAATGTCCACAATAGCCCAACTATGGAAAGAACCTAGGTGTCCATCAACAGATAAATGGATAAAGAAGATGATGTGTATTTATACAAAGGAGTATTATGCAGCCATCAACACCCCCCCACCCCCAGAAATCCTGCCCTTTGCAACGACATGGGTGGAACTAGAGGGTATTACACTAAGCAAAATAAGCCAGTCAGAGAAAAACAATGATCATATGATCTCAGTGATATGAGAAATTTGAGAATCAAGACAGAGGATCTTAGGGGGAGGGAGGGAAAAATGAAACAAGACAAAACCAGAAAGGGAGAGAAACCATAAGAGACTCTTAATCTCAGGAAACAAACTGAGGGTTGATGGAGGGGAGGGGGCTGAGAGGAATAGGGTGGCTAGGTGATGGACATTGAGCTTTGTGAATTGTATAAGACCAATGAATCACAAACGTACCACTAAAACATTACATTATATGTTAGTTAAAAAAAAAAAAAATCACATCACTCCTGTTAGAATGGCTCTTACCAAGAAGACATTAGTTAAGAAGTGCTGATAAGAATGTGGAGAAAAGGGAACTCTGTGCTCTTAGAATGGACACTGGCACAACCAGTATGGACACTAGTATGGAGGTTCATCAAAAACATTAAAAATAGAACTACTATATAATCTAGCAATCCCACTTAATGGGTATATATGATAAGGAAATGAAATCAGTATTTTGAAAAGAGTACCTGTATTCCACATTCATGAAAATATTATTCACAAGAGTCAAGACATGGAAAAGATCAGTAATGTATATCCATTGATGAATAAAGAAAATATATAGATCTATACATACACATAGTATATCTCTATCTTACCTGTGTATCTATCTATATAATGCAATATTATTCAGCAATAGAAATTCTGCCATTTGTGACAACATGGATAGTATATGCAGACATATGCTAAGTGAAGTTGGTCAAAGACCCACACTGTATGATCTATCTTAAATGTGGAATTTTAAATATCCAAACTCCTAGTAACAGAGATCAGAATTGTGGCTGCCAGGGGCTGGATGTTGGGGAAAATGAGGACAATTTCATCAAAGGTATAAACTTCCATTTACGAGTAAATTTCTGGGATTGAATATATAACATGGAGTCTATAGTAAACAATACTTTATTATGTGTTTGAATGTTGCTAAGAGAGTAGAGCTTAAATATTGTCACCAAAAAAAGTGAGTTAATAAAAGTGCTAATCAACCCTATTGTGGTAATCATTTTGTAATATATGCATGTATCAAATCATCATATTGTACAAATTTAACACAATTTTATAGGTAAATTATATATTAATAAATTTGGAAAAAAGAATGATAGGTAAGTTTCATATACTCTTTACTATACACACATATTTCTTGACTCTGTAAACTACTAGCCTCTAGAAACAACAGCACCCCTTAACAACAAGCATGCACTGTGTTCTAACTTAATTTTTTTAAAAGATTTTATTTATTTTTTATTTATTTGACAGACAGAGATCACAAGTAGGCAGAGAGGCAGGCAGAGAGAGAGGGGGAAGCAGGCTCCCTGCTGAGTAGAGAACCCGATGCGGGACTCAATCCCAGGACCCCGAGATCATGACCTGAGCTGAAGGCAGAGGCTTTAACCCACTGAGCCACCCAGGTGCCCCTAATTTAGATTTTTAATACCATTTATAACAAAAGGAACTTAGGCTCCTTTAAAAATTGACTACTCTAGAGCTAATGCAGGGAATATACAAGAGGATTTCGTGTCAGAAACTAAGAAAGTGCTTAAAAACAAAACCAACTGAAGTATGTCAAAGCAGGCATAAGAGCTAACTGATAGAACTTTTTGTGGTCAAAAATTAAAGTTCTGCAATACAAAATATTTGATTACAGCTCAAGTTAGAAAATAAATATCCCTTAGCCTGTACTGAAATTAATAGATTATAAATTGGTAAAAATAGACAAGTATCCTGAGCAAGAGAATTTCAATTAATGCAGGTAGATTCTGCTACTTCAAGCAACTGCAGCATAATTCCCAAGCCCTTAAAACTGGTCTGTACATAGTGACATTTTTTGAAATAGTACAGTATGGAAGCTGGGGGGGGTGGAATAACTTTACTATGTCAAAACCTGAAAATCACTCCTTCAACTATGACCAAACTTAACACGCATAATGACCTATTGTGTGACAACATACATTCTTCCATACGATACGATGAGAACTGCATTTTACGTCTATGCTCTTCCTCCCAAAAACCCTTCATCCCAGTCTAAGCATGATTAAAAAAAAAAAAAAAAAAAAATCAGAAAATTCCCAGTTGAGGGAAACTGTAAAATACCTGACTAGGAATCCTGTAAATGAACACAGTAAGTCAAAACTAAGGAAATCAGCACAAGAAATGGATTTAGTTACTGATGACAGTGTTCACACAGGTGTTCGTTGGGTGTATCAAGTGTACTTAGCCGGGGAAACTAGGTGTGGAGTACATAGAAATAACTATTTGAGCAACCTTTCTGTTCCTTTGAAACTCTTTTTGAAACATTTATTGTTATGCAATGAAAAAACAAGTACTATGAATAAAAGTCTAGAAGAATGTTATCAAACTCCTCTTTGGATTTTTCCTTTTCAAAAATATACCCTGTGTAGTGTGAACATTATTTTCTGTCATAAAGGCATGTGTATCTAGGTATATATATTTATCATTCAATAAATATACATTTATCATTCATTCTTATAGGTCTAGTGATAAAGAATAACATAATCATACACTGATAATCATTTTATGGAAATTGTAATGATAAAAATATGCACAGTGTACTATGGATATCTACATGAGAGTCAATAAAACTGAGAAGTTAACCTATGAATTATATTTGAACTGATAAATCAGAATTAACCACATGTAGAATAGAGAAGGAGGTTATGCATTTTATTATTTTTTTTAAGATTTTATTTCTTCATTAGAGCACAAACAGAGGGAGAGGCAGAAGGAGAGGGAGAAATAGACTCCCTGCTGAGCTGGGAGCACAAAGCCAGAGCCAGACACTCAGCCTCATCCACGCCCTCAACTCAGCCCCACCCCCACCCCCCACAGCTCTCCATGGGGTCTTCAGGTCAGTCCTGCCATGCCGCTAGTCCCTAACGCTAACCCTTGGATGTGTTCTGAGAGGCCCCCAAGGGCCTTGCTTCAAATCCCCAGGGATTGGGGGCACCAGAGCAATACCAGATGACACAGCCTGTCAGCCAGAAGCAAACTGTGCCATTTGGATCTTCAGAAAGGTTTCAGAGCAGGAGAAATGTGCTCGGCTACCTCAGGCCAACCTATATTTAGTGGACCTCAGTTTACAAACCCAGAGACAGCACTCACCCAGACTCATGCTCTCAACTCAGCCCTGGGAACATTCCCAAAACACCTTTAGATCAGTCCTTCCATGCCTCTAGGTTCTAACTCTAACCCTTGCTTGGGTTCTGAGGGGTCCATCTCTAGTGGTCATGCTCCGAAGGGCAGGAGTTCGGGACACTTAGGCAAAAGCAGAAGACTCAGCCAGCCTCCTTGAAGGAAATTTTGCCCTTTGGAGCTCTGGAAAAGATTCAGTGCTGGAGAAATCTGCATGCCCATCTGAGGCCACCCCCATGTTCAGTGGCCCCCTGGACACAAAGCTAGAGCCTGACATCCTGATGTTCTCTATCAACTCATCCTCCAGTAGAGATTGAAATACCCTGGGCAGTTCATGCCTGACATGCCCCTAGGCCCTAAGCGTAACCCTAGGCTGGGACTTCAGGGTTCTGTCCTGAGTCCTGGCATGTATGCCCTACATGTGGGGGACACCTGAACAATACCAGAGGACTCTGCATGCCACTCAGAAGGAACCCATGCCAATTGGAAATCTGATAAGGATTCAGAGTAGGAGAAATCAGCCTGTCCACCTGAGGCCATGCCCACATTGTGGACCCCTGGACACAAATCCAGATCCTGACAGTCCTTCTGACGCACGCCCTCATGTCAGCCACCCCCCCACACACACCGGGAAGCTCACCGATGCACCTTCATTTTGGTCCTGCCATGCCCTAGCCCCTAACACAACACTAGGTTGTGTTCTGAGAGGTCTGTCCCCAAAGGTCTGGGAGTGTGGACAGCTGAGCAATGCCTGAGGACTAAGCCTGCAACACAGAAGAACACTGTGTTGATGTTCCATTTGGAACATCAGAAAGGTTTCAGGGCAGGAGAAATCTTAAGGTAAGGCAAAGCTGGGCCCATCCCAGCAGTTCCCCAGTTTCATTAACCCCCTGTACACAAACTCTGAGGCTGACCCCCTTCTTATCCCTAAACTAACCCTAATCCTAAATCCTGAACTGTAACCTTATCTCCTAACATCTAGTGCCTAACCTTCACCCTAAGCAGAAGAAGAAACCTGGAGAATGGTAAAAAGACATTTCAGACAGTTGAGCAGGTGGACACAGTTGAAGTGGGTGTGTGGTCTTTTATAAGGTGGAACTGGTAATGATCTCGTTTCAGGTTATGTGGTGGTTCTGCAGGAACTGTCCCTGTTTGGGGGTCAAACACACTGAAGGATCCCTTCTGAAGTGGCAAACATGGTTAAGAAATGACAGCTCAGGAATCTGAGCGTGGAGATAAAGCACATTTGTGCCACTGTAACAAATTGACTGCACAATGAAATCACCACAGAGGAAATGACTCTTCCAAACATCCATGTTAGCACCATGTCACAGAAGCAGAGAGGACATCAGACATTGCGATGGAGCCAAGCCCTCCCAGATCCAGTTCACCCACTGTGGAAAGGCTACTCGCCCTTGGAGGAGGCCACATGTTAGCAAGAGATGTGGGAGGATTAAATCAGGCGCCCCTGTGTCTTGGGCGCAGTAGAAACAGTAGGATTTGGAATTCCAATTCTCTACAACACTCCACCACAACCTGGTTGGAACTGTGTAGAAGCATGAAGGGAGGCCTCAGTAAAGTGGACTGGGGACCTCAGAAGGGGAGGCTGGATGGGAGAGCCTGCCCCTCAGTGTCCATGTGGCACACAACATAACCCTGGCCTGAAGCAGACCCACACTCTGACCTCAGCTAGCTCTCAAGCCTGGCCCTGACCCCAATCCAAGACCCTAACCCTGGCCCCCAAACCAAACAACGTTCACAAGATTCATAAGGTAGAAACTGCAAATATCCAACAATGATGAATGCATAAACAAAGTGTGCTGAAGGGTTTGAATTTGGGTTCAGGCTCAGGCTTCAGTCAGAGTCCTAGATCAGGGTTTAGGCTTAGGGTCACGGTGAGGATTTAGAGTCAGGGGCAAGGAACAGAGTTACAGTTGAGGGCTTTAGATTTATGATTTAGGGTTTAAAACTCAGGGCTTCTGGGATAAAGTTCAAGGTCAAATTTGGGACTTGGGTTCATGCTGGGATTTGGGTTCAGGGTTCATGGCTCAGAGTTCTGGTTTAGGGCTTGGGTTCATGGTTCAGGGCTTGGATCCAGGGCTCAGGTTCAGAGTTGAGGCTTTGGGTTCAATTTCAGGTTTGGGATTCAGGGTTCCAGTTGGGGCTTTGTCAGGTTAGGTTTCAGTGCTAAAATTAGGGGCTAAGGTTAGGTTTAGGGGTGACACATTTTCTTCAGTTGTCATCATGGACACAAAATTTCTATCTGAACTTTCTAAATCTGAAATGCATTTTGTCTGGGTGTCAAGAGCTGGTTTGTAATTTAGGATCCCAGTAATTCCCTGCTGACAGCATTCTGGTCCTAGTCACCCAGAAGCCGCTTTTGTCCTGGCCCAAACATACCCTTGGCAGAGAAGGGCCAGCTGGTGCCAAAGTTGGGATGACTTTACAATGGTAGAGGTGTGAAACCAAATATCAGGGAAATACTCATGGAAAATGAAACAGGAGACAAATAACTGGCTGACTCCTGATTCTTCCACAGTAACAAAGACCAAGTTTCCAATAGAATCTGATAATGTTCTCTAGGAAGGCCTATGGTACTCATTACCAGTGCTGAAAGAGGGCCCCCTCCCCTGCTTTAAACTAAGAATCACAGCAAGATACATCCTACTTTGTGTCAAAAAAAAAAAAGTTATTATTTGGCTGCTCCAGTGTACAATTTGTGGAAGCACTGACAACATTTCCCTTTCTCAAATCCTCATCAACACACGGGGAAAATGCAGGCAACGTTGTAATGCACTGCTCATTGGAACACCAAGTACAAGGTGGGCTCTTAGAAGCAATAAAAAGGTATCGAATATGAAACTCAGAAAAAGCACCCTTGATGGGCACTTCATGAGGATCCCTAACCATAAGATCTAACATCTCATCCTATGGAATCACCCGTATAACTCATCAATAACAATAGCCTGCTGACCACTGTAACCACCTCGCCATTGACCTCTAGGCTTGTAATACACACTCCAACTGCTAGAGACGTACTTCTCAGCAGCAGAACGAGACTTGTCCACTCCCAGTGGACCAGCTCTGACAGTGAAGCCAAAAAATCCCACTCCTTGGAAATCCCAGCCATTAGGACAAAGTCACAGAAACGACATCCAGAACTCAATAAATGACAGACATCTCATGAAGCAGATGCTTCAGATCACCACCACTCATAGAAGTAACTCTATAGTGGACCCCAGGTCTCTCCCCTGCCCGGGATTACATGGGGCACCACATTCTTCCAATACTCCATCCTCAGAATAAAACTGTGAACTGTCCTTGCCAGTCCTGTGTGCAGGCTCACAGTGAGCCCTGTGAAAGCCACACACCTTCTTGAGAGCACTCAGCCTCTCACGCCTCTCCTAGCAGATGGAGAGTGCTGCTCTCCCCGACTTCCATACCAACTAGAGAATACTTGAAACAAGTCTTGCCATACTCCATGCAAAAGGCATATTCTCCATCTGCAAAATGATGGATGGAGAAACATCACAGATTCCCCACACCTTCTTAAACCTAGATAATATGGAGATAGAGCTTGGCCAGAGCTATTATACCCCTACACACACACACAAACACACACACACACACACACGCAACCTTGCCCTGTGCACTCCAGACCAGTTTCCATCCACCTTGTTCATTCTCAGCCATTGTCTCTGCAGAGTAGTACAGTAGTACTGAGGTGCTGGGACTGAGGTGCTAGGTGCTAAGCCAGCATCTTGGACCCACTCATTATCAGAAATTAATATTCATTTTATTAACAGATGCATCCCAGAAGATCTTGCCACCGCACCACTGGAAAATTCATTACAACAGAGGTTCTAACAACCTGTGCCGATCTCCATGTCTCCACTCCCTGGATTCAGGGATTGGCTCATCAATGGGCATATGACCTGGTCCCAGCCATGATGTGGGAGGAACCTTGGGTCTCAACCGGCAGAGCCAAGCATGGGGTAGAACACCCAGACCAGGGGACTTTCCAATGCAACTGCACAAGTGGCCTAGGCCAGGCCCGTGCCAGTGCCACAGAGGGCCCGGGAGCCCAGGTGCTCCATAACATTGCTGAGGGCTCAATCAGACTCATCCTGAAGCCCACATATGTTAGATCCTCCACTAACTCAGGAGAACCCCAAATATGCTCATGGTCTTGGCCTGAACAAGATGAGCATCTGTGTGGTATATAAGTTGCAAGATATACCCGCCAGGCAATGAAGACAAACTCAGCCAAATGATACCTACATGGAATTCAACCACAGACAAACGTGTTGTGGGAAGCTCAAGGCCTCCAGAGACTTGGGGGGATGGAGGGAATTCCTGAGGCTTTCACTGTTGGTCAAGCTCACTATCATCTTGTTTTCCTTTCATGTGCATGGGCCAGGGTCAGGCAGGATGGATCCCAGTGTCTTCCCACTCTGCCACTGGAAAAAAAGGAAGCCTCTCCCCCTTCATCCATCATGTTGCAGGTCTGGAGTGTGGGAAACTACCACCCATGGGCCAAATGGACCTCCCCCCATATTCTCTCAATCCAGTTTGGCTGGAACATTAGTTATGGTCTGTGGCTGCTTTCAGGCCACAATGCAAGAGTGGAGTCATTGTCAGAGACACCACGTGGACTGCAACACCTAACAGAAAATCTTTACAGAAGACTTTCCAGAAAAGTCCGTGTTGATCCCTGATCTGAAAGATCCTAGGATCATGTCAGTTCTTTGAAGGAAATCTAATTTCCTCACCCCCAGTGGCAAGGGCTTCCATCCTTTTAGCCACAACGCCATCTCCATCCTCCTCTACTGACACCTTGAAGGGCACATCTACAGGTCTGCTGCCCAATGGGAATTCACTGTTGTTTCCATGGTAGTGGCGCTCAGAAACAGAGGTGTAAGTGTGAACTTGTGAGGGTGAGCGTGTGTTTCTTCTTTGGTACCCACAGTGTGCAAGGTTGATATAATACAGCAGCATGCTTTCTGTACCAAAGGAATGGCCACACAATGTGGTTGCATAGTGATCTCAGAAGGAAGCCACCTTCATAGAACAAACTTCATCTGGGAGGACTCCCAAGTCCCTTGTCCTGGACACTAGGTTCCAGTGAGGCTAGGAGCACACAGAAGGACAGAGACTCCCCCTGCCCATCAGGGTTTTAGGTATGCCTGCTGTTTGAGAACCAAAGATCCCAAAACCATTCACCCACCTGTCATCCAGCCAGGCATCTATAAGAGAGATCTATTCCAAGCAGGAGGGACAGACCAAGAGACAACAGATGACAGCCTTGTGTGACAAGTGCCATGACAGGGGACACTGAGGAGGAATGGGAGGTGTGCAGCATTGGCCAGACCTGGGGGAAGGGGGACAGGGAATGCTCCAGGAGGGTGATCACAGCTGTGTCATGATGGGGAATGCTCGGGAGGACTGGGGGTGTGCAGGGTTGCCCACACCAGTGGGCAGGGGGACCAGGGGTGCTCCAGGACAATGTCACAGCTGTGCCCTTGGGTGACTACACATGTCAGTGTGACTGGGCATTGGCCCAGTCCAGACCCGAAATGACAGCACAGGTGAGGGGCGGTGTCCCTAAACTATCTTCTGCAAGGCAAAGGTTGGGTAAAGAGATTTCTTTCAGTACAATTTCATGTCACATGCGTCCATGAGTCCCTAAAGCTGATTGATTGTGTAGAACATGAAGTACGTAGTTGACTGTGGGTTTCAAACCTGAGGTGCCAGAGACAGAGCACACTTGATCTTTTTTTTTTTTTGGCTCCTTTCAGAGTAGGATGACTTTTCCCGCCTTCCTCTCCAACCCCAGGACAGGGAACAAAGGCAACACGGATCTATACTTCAAAAGGTCATTAGAAATCTGCAAACCCAAGTTCTCCCAGGAGCAAAATGTTCAGGACCAAGGTGACAGAAAGGGGAGGCCGATAGCAAGGAACCAAAGGAACATGTCATGCCCATGGGAGCTGGCCCACTTCTCTACCTGTCAGAAGCAAGCCGTGCCTGACAGGAGAGACTCCCACCTGCACCTGGTCCATCTGTTTGCTGCCCTTGAGCAGAGTGGACGATGGGCTGAGCTGGGTGTGGCTGTTGGAGGGAAATGGCCAGCTGGTCACAGAGGCTACCTGCCAAGTCCCTAGAGGACCAGCTCCTGGTCCTCAGCTCCGATGATACAATAATTATGTTTAGTGACCTATTTCCAGAGACAGGTCATGTGCTCAGTGTTTTGGTGACTATATTCTCTCCCACTGTATTTTTTAGAAACACCTTAGGCAGGTAAGATTGACATACAAAAAGCTGTCCCTAGTTAATGTATGTAACTTGACCCTGACCCTAACCCTAATGTCTACTGAAGATGTACTCAATTTAAAATATTGCTCATAAATTAGAGGATGGTTTTTAGGAGCTAAGGAATTCAGGGACCAACCTTCCTCAGTCTTATTCTCCCTTGAATCTCGTAATCCCATTCATCTGCCTGTCATCCAGCCACACGTCTGTAAGACATCTATTCATTCAGCCGCATGCTATCTGAAGAGTGGCCACATGGGGGCAGCAGTGAGGACAGAGTGCCCCAAATGCCACTGCAAAGCCCACTTGCCCTTCATCCTGTCAAGCCTTGTTCATTCAGTGTTTGCAGGTCATTGTATAGATGATGAAAAGTGTGACTTTGTTGAATTTTTTAAAAAGCAAACTAATTCTTTCAACCTGTTAAGAATATAAGATGCTTTCTAAAATCTTGGACTTGGAGAGCATGGGAAGGCCCTGGGAAAGGGCTATGACTGTAGAATCTATTCAGGTCTACTTAGGAAACAAAGCTGGCTTCTATGCCACTTCTTTTCAGGAAGAATTTGTGTCAGCAAACAGCCCTGAATCCACACAAAATAGTGCAGCACAGAGGAAAACAAAGGAGAATCAACAGCCTCCAGAAGCCCAGAAAGAGCCACACCCAGGAACCAGGAAGACAGACCACCAAGGCTCTGCTCAGGCCAGTGTGCATTTCTGTAGACCTTCAGAGCTAGAATGACCCCAGGACCCCGAGGGGTCGTGGGTCAGGCCAAGCGCACACCCTGATGCTGCCCTGTTGGAATCCATGAGGAGCCTCCTGGTCCCTCCCTCCATGAGACATCCCCATCCCCTGACGACTCCAGCCTGCTTCTTGGATCTCCCATTCCCCTTTCGGACCCCATCGTTCATTTTTCCCATCACTGCCATCACAGAGAGTACATTGAACTACTTCCTATTCTGTCATTTAAGTGCTTTTTGTCATGTTTGCTGGGAAATGGTACCTTCCATCATCTACCCTGAGGCAGAATCCCTTGTCGCACTGCATTACTTCACTGTGTCCTCACAGTGTCATGGGGCTAGTGTCCTGGGCAAGGTCCTCACTGAGCCGGCTCAGCGGTTGCAGTGAAGGCCTGACCCAGGCACTGCTATCTGTGTGCCAATAAGGCAGCACAGCCAAAACCTGGTTTGGGTTCAGAATTGCTCATGGCCCCTCAGCCATATCCGATGACCTGGGGGCACACCCTGAAGACACTGGCTAGTCCAGCATTGCCCTGGGGAATCTCCATGGAAAGGCCATTGTGTCCCCTAGGAGAACTCCATAGGAATGGGGCCAATGGGAGTCAGAACTCCTGAGATAGAAACCATTGTGGATACTGTCCAGAACTTAAAAACATATAAAAATAGAGCCACCCTATGACCCAGCATTCCCACTCCTAGGTATTTACCCCAAAGATATAGATTGAGTAAAAAGTAGTGGCAGCTGTGCCCCCCACCCATGTTCATTGCAGCATTATCCACTCTAGACAAACTATGGAAAGAGCCCAGATGTCCATGGACAGATGAATGGATAAAGAAGATGTGGTTCATATCTACAACGGAATATTATTCAGCCATCAGAGAGGATGAAGACTTACCATCACATCCACCTGGCTGGAACTGGTGGGTATTATGCTCAGCGAAGTAAGTCCATCAGAGAAAGACAATTGGCACATGGTTCACTCATATGTGAAATAGGAGAAACACCACAGAGGATCAGAGGGTAAGGGAGGGAAAACTGAATGGGAAGTCATCCGAGAGGGAGAAAAACCACGAGAGACTCTTCATTACAGAAACAAACTGAGGGTTGCTGGAGGGGAAGTGGATGGGGGATGGAGTAACTGGGTGATGGGCATTAAGGAGGGCACGTGATACAATGAGCACTGGGGGTTATACACACCTGATCTATTATTAAACACTACATCTGAAACAATGATGTACTAGAAGTTGGTTCATTGACATTCAGTTAAACAAAAAGAATTCAAGCAAACACTCCTAAAAATCTCTATGGAACCACCAAAGATACCAAACAGCCAATGTAATGTTAAGAAAGAAAAACAAAGCTGGAGGAGTCGCAACTCCAGATTTCAAGTTATACTACAAAGCTGTAGTCATCCTAACAGTATGGCACTGGCACAAAAATACACACAGTGACCTAAGGAACAGGAGAGAAGCTCAGATATAAACCCACAATTGTGTGGCCAATTAGTGTTCCCCAAAGCAGGCAAGAATACTGAAAGGGAGAAGGACAGTCTCTACAACAAATGGTGTTGGGAAAAGTGGACAGCTACTCACAGAAGAATGCATTACTCTGCTTCCTTACACCATATAGACACATAAACTCAAAACAGTTTCAAGACCTCAGTGGGAGAACTAAAACCATAAAAATCCTACAAGAGGGTTGCCTGGGTGGCTCAGTGGGTTAAGCTGCTGCCTTCAGCTCAGGTCATGATCCCAGCGTCCTGGGATCAAGTCCCACATCGGGCTCCTTGCTCCGCGGGGAGCCTGCTTCCCCCCACCCCTCTCTCTGCCTGCCTCTCTGCCTGCCTGTACTCTATCTGACAAATAAATAAATAAATAATCTTTTAAAATCCTACAAGAGGGCACTGACAGTAACTTCCTGACATGGACCAAAGCAACATTTTTCTAGACTGTCTCCTGAGGCAAAGGAAATAAAACCAAAGATAAACAACTGGGACTATATCAAAATAATAAGTTTCCTCACAGCAGAAGAACTAGGAAGAAAGTAATAATAATAAGACAACCTACTAAAAGGGAGAAGATATTTGCAAATATCCTATGCAGTAAAGGGATAGTATCCAAAAGATGTGGAGTGGATACAACTCAACACCAAAAAACAAACAATCCAGTTTAAAAATAGTCCAAAGACATGAACAGACATTTCTCCAAAGAAGAAATACAAGTGGCCAATGGTCCCATGAAAAGATGTTCACCATCACCCTAGCTCAGGAAAATGCAAATCAGAAGTATAATGAGATATTAGCCCATACTGTCAGACTGGCTCCCATCGATAGCACAAGGAACAGAATGTGCTGGGAGGATGTGGAAAAGGGGAAACTTCATGCACTGTTGGTGGAAAAGCATCCTGCAGCAGCCACTCTGGAAAACAGTTTGGAGGGTCCTCAAGATGTTAAAAATAGGGACGCCTGGGTGGCTCAGTTGGTTAAGCAGCTGCCTTCGGCTCAGGTCATGATCCCAGCGTCCTGGGATTGAGTCCCACATCGGGCTCCTTGCTCGGCAGGGAGCCTGCTTCTCCCTCTGCCTGCCACTCTGTCTGCTTGTGCTCACTCTCGCTCCTCTCTCTCTCTCTCTCTCTGACAAATAAATAAATAAATAAATCTTTAAAAAAAAAAAAAAGATGTTAAAAATAGAGCTACCCTACGATCCAGCAACCACACTACTGGGTATTTACCCAGAACATACAAAAACAACTCAAAAGGATACATGCGATCCCTATGTTTCTTGCAGCATTATTTACAAGATCACAATATGGAAACACTCCAAGTGTCCATTGATAAAGTGCTAAATGAGCTGAGAGATGTGTACACACACACACACACACACACACACACACAGTGGAATATTACTCAGCCATAAAAAGAATGAAATCTTGCCATTTGCAGCCACACGGATCAATCTGGGAAGGATTATCCTAAGTGAAATCAGTCCGTCAGAGAAAGACATATGATGTCACTCTTGTGTAGAATTAAAGAAACAAACATACATCAATAAAGGAGAAAAAAGAGACAAACCAAAATACAGATTCTTAACAACAGAGAACAAACTGATGGCTAGCAAAGCAGAGGTAGAGGAGGGATGAGTGAAACAGATGAAGGGGACTCAGCGCACACTTGTCTCGGTGAGCAGGGAGTGATATACAGAATTACTGACTCACGCTACTGCACACCTGAAACTAATATAACACTGCATGCTAACTTGACCGGAATTAAAATAAACAATAAACACGATTTTTCTTTCAGTAACCCATCTGAAAAAGCTTTGGTACACAATGTTCCTATGTCCTACTTGGGAGTATTTCCTCAACAATATTTATTCACTCTGTGCCTGGAATTCAAATTTCACTGAATTCCTACATTTTACCTGTTAATCCTAGCCCAGAGGAGCCATGGTCCCTTTCCATCCAGGGTCAGCACCTATGAATTCAACAGAGTTTAAGTAGAGAAAGATGCCATGTCATTATCCAGAAAGCTATTACTGTGTCTGTGTTAGTATGAGATGGTCACAGAGCGTGGGACAGGTTTCAGAGCTGGTTTGTTCTCTGTCCTGGATCACTAATTCAGTGGTTGTTACTTGGATCCATGTGGCTACGAGATTTCCTGTGGACGAGCTTGCTTCCAAGCACATCCATGGAAGACACAAAGGTGGGTGGGCTCAGTGCGGGATAGGAAGAGGGTCAAGTACAGACAAGGGTACAATCCCTCCCTGATCCAGGAACTGCCATGGGTGCGGGTGTGGGACACAGAAGCAACGGGAAGCCACCAAGGTCACCAGCTGAATGCAGGAGGCACAGGTCAAGGGATCTTGGGATGTGGGGTGTGGAGGCTGCTCTGAGCTACCTCTGGAGCAAGAGGGGGAAGGAATAAGAAAGAGGAACTGCCTGCCCCTGGCCCATGCCACCTGCCCACTGCTCCTGCACACATCATCAGTCTGCACTGCTGACACAGCCTGGGCTCAGGATGGGCTGGCTCAGGCCCTTCAGCACTCAGTGGGGCAGCTGGCTCCAGGGCTCAGGGACATGCAGAGGGTGGTGGCAGGAAAGGCTGGCCCTCCGAGGTCATCCCCTCTTTGAGCAGACAGCCCTGCAGGACTCCTGAAAACTCACTGAGAGGTTTGAAAGACATGCCATGGAAGAACTAAGGCATGGAGACACACAAAACAGTATTGGTTTTTAAGGTCAGAGCGGTCACCTGACGAAGTATGACAGCTTCCCTGAGGAAGACTGAGGGGAGGGCAAGCCAGCCTGAAAAGGAAGATGTGGCTCTCTTGATTGGGAACCTGCAGCCTCCTTCCAGGGCAGGCATCGTCCTCACCTCACAGGGGACCAATGGAAGTGTTCCATCAGGGGACTGACAGAGCTGCCTCTTGAGAAGGCGACCCTGGCATCGGCTTGCACAAGACAGAGGATGAGGGCCAGATGGAGGGAGGGCAATACTCCTGGGGGCCATGGGATGAGAGCAGAGGCTCATGACCATGAAGATGATGAAAAATAGGAGGTGGCAGCATGGGAGCCCCTGGCATGAAAGTGCCACGGGCACAGTGCCCACAGCTACAGTGACTGGGCGCCTTCTGTGCCAGGCACGGTTCCCTTCAGTGGACTCCAGTTTAGTGCTCGGAAGTGTGCACTGCCACCACCCTCCTCTCCCCATGCTGCTGCTAGGAGTCACAGTCACCAGATCCCGATCGGTTTTCATGAAAATGGAGCACTGGATCCCACCACACTCTGCCCCTCCAGTGGCGGTCTAGTGTGACTCTCATGCCTGGCCAGAGACTGCTGTCTACCTGTCTGATGAGACAGACCACAGACCCAACTTCCCCACCCACCCCCAACACACAGTGGATCACTTGGGACCTTGGCTATTGTCATGAAACTCACCATGCCCTGTTCCTGTCACTTCCAACAGAGAGTTGGGTTCTGATCCCCCAATTTACCATACATCCTGCTTTATTTTTTTTTTAAGATTTTATTTATTTATTTGAGAAGGAGACAGTGAGACAGAGAATGAGAGGAGAGAAGGTCTGAGGGAGAAGCAGACTCCTTGTGGAGCTGGGAGCCTGATGTGGGACTCGATCCCAGGACTCCAGGATCATGACCTGAGCCGAAGGCAGTTGCCCAACCAACTGAGCCACCCAGGTGCCCCTATATCCTGCTTTATGACTTGGGGCCATGCCATGAACACACATGGCACCTTTCTGTTATAGAAGACCACCCTGCACCTCCTGGAAAATATTTCTAAGGAAGTACAAGTCCATCAGGGCTACAGTGTGAACAGTGGTACACAGTCTGCATGGTACTAATCAGTAATTCTAACAAGGCTTGGCCACCTCCCCCCCACCACCCTAGTCTCACAAAAACATTCCTCTGTCCCCATGGAAGTAATGATCTCCCCTCAGAAAATACCCCAGGAAACTAACTTTTAAACTGAATGCTCCCTTCATGCTCTAGTTCAAATCTTGTCCAACCACAGCAGTATGCAAGTAGAAATCAGTCAAAAGAAGAAAATGGGACAGTCACAAATGTGTGGAAATTCAACAACATGCTAGTAAACAACCAATAGTCAAATGAGAAATCAAAAGAAAATTTATTTTTTTAAAAGATTTTATTTATTGACAGAGAGAAAGATCATGAGTGGCAGAGAGGCAGGCAGAGAGAGAGGGGGAATCGGGCTCCCTGCTGAGCAGAGAGCCTGATGCGGGGCTGATCCTAGGACCCTGAGATCATGACCTGAGCTGAAGGCAGAGGCTTAACCCATTGAGCCACCCAGGCGCTCCTAAAAAGAAAATTTTAAAGTACCTTGAGACAAATGAAAAAGAGACCCATGAAAAGTTATGGGATGCAGCCAAAGTAGTTCTAAGGGGGAAGTTCATAGAAATTCAGGTCCTCGGGGCACCTGGGTGGCTCAGTGGGTTAAAGCCTCTGCCTTCGGCTCAGGTCATGATCTCACGGTCCTGGGATAGAGCCCCGCATCAAGCTCTCTGCTCAGCCTGCTTCCTCCTCTCTCTCTGCCTGCCTCTCTGCCTCCTTGTGGTCTCTCTCTGTCAAATAAATAAATGAAATCTTTAAAAAAAAAAAAAGAAAGAAAGAAATTCATGTCCTCATCAATAAATCTGAAAGCTCTCCAGTAACCAACCTAATATACATGGGAAAGAAGTGGGGGGGGAACACAACAAGCAAAGCCTAAAATCAGTAGATAGAAGGAAATAACAAAAAGGAAAGTGGAAATAAATCCAATGGAGACTAAAAAGACAAAATATCAATGAAAATATGAGCTGCCCTTTTTGGAAAGTTAAACCAAACTGACAGACTTTTAGCTGGAAAATGAGAGGGCTCAAATACAATGAGGAAAGAAAGATAATTGATTCCTGTCTCACATGAAAATCCTAGAGGAGAACACAGACAACAATCTCTTCAATCTTGGGCACTGCAACTTCTTGCAAGACATGTCTCTAAAGTCCAGGGAAACAAAGGCAAAAATGAACTATTGAGACTCCATCAAGGTAAAAAGCTTCTGCGCAGCAATGGAAACAATTAACAAAACTAAAAAGCAACCTACAGAATGGGAGAAGATATTTGCAAATGGCATGACAGATAAAGGTCTGGTATCCAAGATCTTCAAGAACTGCTCAAACTCAACACCCAAGAAACAACAAAACCATTCAAGAAATGGGCAGAAGACAGGAAGAGACACTTCTCCAAAGAAGATGCACAAATGGCCAACAGTCCATGAAAAAATATTCCACATCAATTCTCACCAGGGAATTCAAAACCACAATGAGCTACCACCTTCCAGCAGTTAGAATGGCTAAAATTAACAGGACAGGAAACAACCGTTGTCAAGGATGTGGAGAAAGGGGAACCCTCTTATACTGTTGGTGGGAATGCAAGCTGGTGTTGTCACTCTGTTAAACAGCATGGAGGCTCCTCAAAAAGTTAAAGGTAGAGGTGCCCTACGACCCAGCAATTGCACTCCTAGGTATTTACCCCAAAGATACAGATACAGTGAAATGAAGGGGCACATGCTCCCCAATGTACATAGCAGCAACGTCCACAAGAGCCAAACTGTGAAAGGAGCAGAGACGTCCTTCAACAGAGGAACGGATAAAGAAGATGTTGTACATTCATACCGTAGAACAGTATTCAGCCCTCAGAAGGGATGAGTGCCCACCATTTGCATCGACATGGATGGAACTGGAGGGGGTGATGCTAAATGAAATCAGTCAAGCAGAGAATGACAATAATTGTATGGTGTCACTCTTATGGGGAACACAAGGAATAGTGTGGAGGACCACAGGGGAAGGAAGGGAAAACTGAATGGGAAGAAATCAGAGAGGGAGGCAAACCATGAGAGACTCTTAATCATAGGAAACAAACTGGAGGAGAGGTAGGTTGGGGGGTGGGGTAGTTGGATGATGGGTATTAAGGAGGGGACATGTGGTGATGAGCCCTGGGTGTTATGTGCAACTAATGAATCATTGACCATTACATCAAAAATTATACCTTGGCTAACTGAATTTAAATTAAAAATGCAAAAAACTTGGGACACCTGGGTGGCTCAGTGGGTTGAAGCCTCTGCCTTCGGCTTGGGTCATGATCCCAGGGTCCTGGGATCGAGCCCCACATCGGGCTCTCTGCTAGGCAGGGAGCCTGCTTCCCTTCCTCTCTCTGCCTCTCTCTGCGTACTTGTGATCTTTCTCTCTGTCAAATAAATAAATAAAATCTTTTTTTAATAAATAAATAAATAAAATAAAAATGCAAAAAACTTTAAAAAAAGAAAGAAATGAGCTATTACAAGGAATATCACAAAAATACAAAGGATAGTTAGAGAGTACTATGAGCAAGTAGAGGCCAACACCTTGGATAACCTAGAAGAAATGGATAAGTTCCTGACAACAACCTAGAATCAACCGTGAAGGAAAAAAAAATCTGAACAGACTGATCATTAGTAAAAAGATTGATTTGATAATCAAATCCTCCCAGGAAACAAATGCCCAAGACCAGACATTTTCACTGAGAAGTTCAACCAGACAGTAGAAGAATTAATACCAACCCTTCCCAAACTGTTTTTTACAAAAGGAGAGAAGGGCATATGTCCAAACTCATTGTGTGAAGGCAGAAGTACCCTGCTACCAAAATAAGACAAGGATGCTACAAGAAAAGGAAAGGCCAATATCCCTCATGAACAGAGAGGCAAAAATCCTCAACCAATTATTGGCAACATCAATTCAACAATCCATCAGGAGAATCGCACAACGCGACCCAGTGGGATTTATCCCAGGGATGCAAGGATGATCCACATCTGCACATCCACCAATAGCACACACCACCTTAACAAAATAAAAGATAAAAATCCTAGATTGTGGGACGCCTGGGTGGCTCAGTTGGTTAAGCCACTGCCTTTGGCTCAGATAGTGATCCCGGGGTCCTGGGATCGAGTCCCGCATCGGGTTCCTTGCTCAGCAGGGAGCCTGCTTCTCTCACTGCCTCTGCCTGCCTCTCTGCCTGTGTGTTCTCTCTCTCTCTCTCTCTCTCTCTGGCAAATAAATAAAATCTTAAAAAAAAATTTTTTTTAAATCCTAGATTGTTACAATAGAGCAGAAAGAACACTTGACAATATTCAATATGCATCTATGATAAGGACTCTACACCATCTGGGTACTGAGGGAACACACCTCATCCAAACAGAAGCCCTATATGAAAAGCCCACAGCTGAAGTTATACATGAGGGTGAAATGTTGAAAACTTTCCCACTACCAGCAAGAATAAGATAAAGATCCTCACGCTTAACACTTTCATTCATCATCATATTGAAAGCCCTCACCAAACCATTTAGACCAAAAAAAAAAAAAAAAAAAAGATATGAAATCTAAATAGGAAAAGAAAATGGTCACTATTTCCAAATGACATACTATATGTAGAAATCCCTAAGGAGGGGCACCTGGGTGGCTCAGTAGGTTAAAGCTTCTGCCTTCGGCTCAGGTCATGGTCCTGGGGTCCTGAAATAGAGCCCTGCATCAGGCTCTCTGCTTAGTGGGGAGCCTGTTTCCTCCTCTCTCTCTACCTGCCTCTGCCTACTTATGATCTCTATCTGTCAAATAAATAAATAAATAAATAATCTTTTAAAATGTTCTTTAAAAAAAAAAAAAGAAATCCCTAAGGAGTCCACAAAAGGATAAATTGTTTTATTAACAAATAAACAAATCTGAATAAAGTAGAATAAATAAATTCAATAAAGCAGCAGGATACAAAGTCAATATACAGAGACATGTTGCATTTCACTTTTTTAAAGAATGCATGTATTTGACAGAGAGAGAAAGTATAAGCAGGGGGAGCAGCAGAGAGTCAGGGAAAAGCAGATGCCCTGCTGAGCAGGGAGCCCAATGCCAGACTCATTCCCAGAACTCCAGGATCATGACCAGACCTGAAGGCAGACACTTAACTGACTGAGCCACCCACATGCCCCAACTTGTATTTCTATATACTGATGACCAACTTTCACAAAGAGATTAAGAAAGCAATGCCATTGACAATTGCATCAAGCAAAAAAATAAAAATCTAGGAATAAAAGTAACCAAGAATGAGAAAGACCTGGTATACTGAGGACATGGTAGAAAAGGAAGGAAAAATATGTGCATGTTGGTGGGTGAATGTATGGGCCAAAGATTTGGAAGATGACACAAATAAATGGAAGCATACACCATGCTCATTAACTGGAAGACTTAATAATGTTAACATGTCCACTGTACCAAAGTAATCTGGAGAAAGAAGAAGAGAGGGAGAGTCCAAGTTGGCAGAGGAGCAGGACCCCTTCATTTCATCTGGCAGTAGATGAAATCTACTAGAAGTAGAGAAAAGTGAGTCTAAGCTGACAGGTGGGAAGATAAACCATGGTGGTTGGGGGGGGGGCTCTGTCAGCTGGCTACTGCCAAGTGCTAGGGGAGCAGAGCACAAAATTGGAACTTCTGGAAGTCTGCTCTGGTGAGGGATGTCACTCTGGCAGCTGGGCAGGGGGTGGAACACTCAATGGGACAGTGTGGTCTCATGATCCTTGGGGTCCCAGGAAGACCAGGGGCACTTGAGGGCAGCAGAGCTCCCAGGTATCTGAGCAGGGAAGCCGGCTGAAAAGAGAGAGCCCAGGAGTGGGCTCTAAGCTGGAGGTTGCCAGAAACTGATCCACAGCACCCTCTGGCCACTGCTCTTTGAGAAGGGGCCCAAGAAGTGGCACAACTAGGGAGAGCCCCCTTCCTCCCCCAGGAGGTGTGGTGTCTGAGCATGCTGCAGGAGTCTGCTGGGTTTGGAGACTCCAACTGGGTTGTGTGCCAGAGACAGAAATGCTTGGTCACAGGTCCAGTAAGCACAGAGTCCAGACAGAGACCAGGGATACACAAAGGATTGACCACATTTCTGTGAGGTCGCACTGAGAAGTGGGGCCCTGAGCTCTCAGCTCTGGGGCCAGAGATAGGGAGGCCACCATGTTTATTCTCATCCCAGAAGACTGGGATCATTCCCTGCATATTCTCAGACCACAATGCTTTGAAAATGAAACTCAATCACAAGAGGAAAGGTGAAATGAACTCAAATACATGGAGGCTAGAGAGCATCCTACTAAAGAATGTATGGGTCAACCAGTCAATTCAAGATGAATCTTAAAAACTCATGGAAACACAGGAGAATGAAAACACAACCATTCAGTATCTTTGGGATGCAGCAAAGGTGGTTCTGGGAGGGAAGTGTATAGCACTACAAGCCTTTCTCAAGAACCAAGAAAGGTCTCAAATATACAACCTGACCCTACACCTAAAGGAGCTGGAGAAAGAGGAGCATAGAAAGCCTCAACCCAGAAGGAGAAGAGAAATAATAATGATTAGGGCAGAAATCAATGAAGTAGAAACCAAAAGAATAGCAGAACAAATCAATGAAACTAGGAGCTGCTTCTTTGAAAGAATTAGTAAGATTTATATAACCCTGGTCATATTTCTCAAAAGGAACACATAAAGGACCCAAATCAATAAAATCAAGAATCAAAAAGGAGAAATCACACCCAACAGCAAGGAAATACAAACAGTTATAAGAACATAGGAGGGCAACTCTATGTCAACCAATCAGGCAATCTTGAAAAAATGGATGCATTCTCAGAAACATAAAAACGACCAAAACTGAACTAGGAAGAAAAGGAAACCTGAAAAATCAGCAACAAAATTGAATCAGTCATCAAAAATCCTCCGGGAAACAAGAGCCCAGCACCAGATGGCTTCCCAGGGGAATTCTACCAAACATTTAAAGAAGATTTAATACCTCTTCTTCTGAAACTTTTCCAAAAAAATAGAATTGGAAGGAAAACTTCCAAACCCTTTTGATAAGGCCAGCATTACCTCGGTCCCAAAAACCAGACAAAGACCCCACCCAAAAGAATTATGGACCACTCTCCCTGATGAATATGGATGCAAAAATTCTCACCAACATACCAGCCAATAGGATCCAACAGCCCATTCAAAGGATGATTCACCACGACCAAATTGAATTTATTCCTGGGCTGCAAGGGTGGTTTGACAACTGCATATCAATCGATGGAATCCACTACCTTAATAGAAGAAAGAACAAGAACCATAGGATCCTCTCAATAGATGCAGAAAAACCATTTGACAAATTAATGCATCCCTTCTTGATCAAAACTCTTCACTGTGGAGGGATATAGGGTACATACCTCCACATCATAAAGACCATCTATGGGAAACCCACAGAAAACATTCCCAATGGGGAAAAACTGAGAGCTTTTCCCTTCAGGTCAGGAACATGACAGGGATGCCCATTCTTATCACTATTGTTCAACATAGTACAGAATTCCTAGCCTCAGCCATGAGGCAACAAAAAGAAAGAAAAGGCATCTGAATTGGCAAAGAAGAAGTCAAACTCTCACCCTTTATGACAATAGGATACTTTCTGTGGAAAACCCAAAAGACTCCACCCCAAAATTGCTAGAACTCATCCAGGAATTCCATAAAGTGGCAGGATATAAAATCAATACACAGAAATCACTTGTATTTGTCTGCAGCAATAATGTGACAGAAGAAAGAGAAATTAAGGAGTCCATCCCATGTATAATTGCACTGAAAACTGTAAGATACTTAGGAATCCTTCTAACCAAAGAGGCAAAGGATCTGTACTCAGGAAACCATACCATAGTCATGAACGAAATGGAGAACCATTTCCTTATACCATACACAAAAAATAGACTCCAGGTGGATGAAAGACTTCAATGTGAGACAGGAATTCATCCAAATCCTTGAGGAGAACAGAGACAGCAACCTCTTTGACCTCAGCCACATCAACTTCTTGCTACACACATCTCTAAAGGCAAGGGAAACAAAAGCAAAAGTGAACTGTTGGGATGTCATCAAGATAGCAAGCTTTTACACAGCAAAGGAAACAGTCAACAAAAGCAAAAGACAACAAAAAGAACGAGAAAAGATATTTTCAAACGACATATCAGATAAAGGGCTTGTACCCAAAATCTAGAAAGAACTTACCAAACTCAACACCTACAGTACAAATAACCCAATCAAGAAATAGGCCAAAGACATGAACAGACATTTCTCCAAAGAAGACATCCAAATGGCCAACAGACACTTTAAAAAGTGCTCAACATCCCTCGATATTAGGAAAATACAAATCAAATCCATAATGAGATACCACCTTACAGCAGTCAGAATGGCTAAAATGAATAAGTCAAGAAAAGACAGGTGTCGGGGAGGATGTGGAGGAAGGGGAACACTTTTATACTGTTGGTGGGAATACAAGCTGGTGCAGCCACCCTGGAAAACACTGTGGAGGTTCCTCAAGAAGTTGGAAATAGAGTTATCCTACAACCCTGCAATTGCACTGCTGGGTATTTACCCCAAAGATACAAATGTAGTGATCCGAAGGGTCACCTGCACCCCAATGTCTATAGCAGCAATGCCCACAAGAGCCAGAGTATGCAAAGAGTCCAGACATCCATCGACAGATGAGTGGATCTATATGGATATATACAGCATTGAGTACTATGCAGCCATCAAAAAATGAAATCTTGCCATTTGCAATGACATGGATGGAACTAGAGGATATTATGCTAAATGAAATAAGTCAATCAGAGAAGGACAATTATCATATGATCTCACTGATACATGGAATTTAAGAAACAAGACAGCGGATCATAGGGGAAGAGAAAAAAAAAAGGGGAAGCAAGATGAAACCAGAGAGGGAGTCAAAGCAAAGAGACACTTAACCTCATGAAACAAATTGAGGATTTCTGAAGGAGAGGAAGGAGAGGAAATGGGGTGGCTGGTGATGGGCTGTGGTGGTGGGTATGTGCTGTGGTGAGCACTGTGTATGTGCTGTGGTGAGCACTGTGTGGTGTGTAAAACAAAGGATATCAAATCTGTACCCCCGGAACAAATAACACATTATATGATGATAATAAAAAAGAGTGAAAGAAAAACATTTATGTAAACCATGTAAAAATAAATAAATAATCTCATTGATAAAGGAAGAAGGACAGAAAGCAAGCAAGCAAACAAGTGACTAAGCCACCTGGAGTCACCACACTCCAATTTCAAGCTAGATTACAAAGCTGTTGTCATCAAAACAGTATGGTACTGGCAGAAAAACAGACACACAGGACAATGGAACACAACAGAAAGCTCAGAAACTGATAATCATAGTACTTTTGGCAAAGTTTATTCATTTGTATATTAAAGGTATATTTTAACTTAGCTCTGATGGAATTATTAACTCTGAATAGGAATTAATAATATTGATGTCCTGTTCCAACGTTTGCTACCAATAAATGCATTTTTAAAACATGCCGCTTTATATACATATATATTATAAAATAAGGATGATTTAGAATCTACACTTTTAGGAAAAATTAAATTCACTTTAGTAAACCTATCACAGGGGCGCCTAGGTGGCTCAGTGGGTTAAAGCCTCTGCTTCCGGCTCAGGTCATGGTCCCAGAGTCCTGGGATCAAGCCCCGCATTGGGCTCTCTGCTCAGCAGGGAGCCTGCTTCCTCCTCTCTCTCTGCCTGCCTTTCTGCCTACTTGTGATCTCTGTCAAATAAATAAATAAAATCTTTTAAAAAATAAGAAAAAATAAACCTATCACAGAAAAGGAAATATAGATATCCATCATCACAACTGAGAACATCACAAAAGAAGACAATTGGACACAATCTGGCAGCTGATGGAAGAATAGAATACTACTTAAATAGTTCTGCCCAAATGTTCAACCTGTTGAAAGCTATAGATCCAGCTACTCATTTACAAAAACACAGTTTTCAGAGAAATGTCCTACCAAAGAGTATGAAGATGTCGCCAATGAAGTCCACAATGCATATATGCCAACAGGAAAAGTATTTTCCCAACAAATAAACTGTAAGACCAGATAGAAGGGAGGAAGGAAGGAAGGGAAGAAGGAAAGGAGGAAAGAAGAGAACAAAGAAGAAAAGAAAGAAAGAAATGGAAAGGAAGGTAGATAGAAACCTCAGAAACTAACCCACACATGTATGGTCTTAACTTATGAGACAGCAAAAAATATACAATGGGGAAAGGAAATGTCTCCTTAGTGAACGGTACTGGGACATCTGGACACTAAATGTGGAAGAAAGTGACTGGATCCCTTTCTTACACCGCACATACAAATCATGAATGGATGAATGACTTGAACATAAGAACTGAATCCATAAACCTCCAAAAAGAAAACACAGGTAGTAAGTTTCTCAATACTGGTTTTGGGGAAGAGATTTTTACATCAGACACCATAAGCAAAGGTACAAAAACAATAATAAACAAGTGTAATGACATCAAATTGAAACCATCAAACCCTGAAAGGCAACCTCCTCAAGGAGGAAAAATATCTGCACATCCTATGTGTGAGAAGAGCCTAATATCCAAATACACAGAACGCTCCTTCAAATCCAAACAAAAACGGAATAAAAACTGAGGAGAATACGTGAATAGACACTTTCCAAAGATGGCATACATGTGGCCAACAGACACAGAGAAAGTTGTTCAACATCACTAATTGTCATCAGGGACACAGAAGTCAAAACCGCAATCAGCTATCACCTCACAAGTGTGGGAACAGCAACTGTCCCAGAGACAGACACCAGGTGTGGTCAAGGGTGTGTAGACAAGGGGACCCGGTGCACTGTTGGTGGGAATGGAAATGGGTGCAGCCACAGTGACAAATGCTGTGGAGGCATCAGGAAAAAATGAATACAAACAACTACCACATGACCTGGTAATTGCTCTACGGAGTATTTCTTTGGTGAACACAAAAACACTCCCTCCAAGAGAGAGATGCACTCTCATGTTCACGGCAGCATTATTCACAATAACCAGACATGGAAACACTGACCTTGGCAGCCTTATGCTAAGTAACTCAGACACAGAAAGACAAACACCAGAGGCTCTCATGGACATTCCACATGGGGAAAAAAACAAAACAAAACAAAACAAAATGAATGCATAGATAATGAGAACAGATGGGTGGTTCCATATTCAGGGATGGCAGGGGGAAATGGGTGAAGGTAGTCAAAGGTGCCAAGTTTGAGTGATAAAATCCACAAGTCATGGAATGTTCTGTGCAGCATGGAGACGAAAGCTAACCCTGAAGGATGGGGTACAGGCTCCCCTGCTACTTGAAAGTACAGTGTTCTTAGAAAACCTTTCACAGCAGAATGGTGTAAATGGTAAAAGGAATTACCATTCATTGTTACAGAAAAATGAGCATGGTTAGACACTAGAAGTTCCTTCTCTTTGGCTCTCCTTAGGCCTCAGGACACAATATCCTAACAGATGCCCAAAATAAATGGGGATAAAGCACAGCAGATGCCCACAGACACAATTCAAAGCGCTGGTGGCTGGACGTGGAGAGCAGTGCCCAAGAAGGAGCTGGTTGGGGTGCTGCCGCCTCTGTGGTGGTTCTCCACAAAACAGATGCTGAACACGATGCCCACTTCTTCCCTTTTTTCATAAGAGAGAAATCCTCTTCAGGTTTCTTCCTGCTACTGGAGCTGCATAACAACATAGATCTTTCAAAAACGCCAAGTGTCTTACCATGAACTTTGTGGAAAGTGGGAGGGACATGTACTTGAAAGTTGCTGAGGGGGTAGAAGTTCAGAGTTCTCCCGGACACCAACATCTGCAGGTCCACTGTGAAAGGCACCTTCCTCACCAGCTGGAACACGGGCTACCTCCTACCCCCAGAAACCTCCTCCTTCGCCTCACTCAGGACAACCCACAAGAGCTCGGAGTTACCTCAGTTCCTCCTTTCTCCCATTCCCAATATCAAACCCATCGGCAAACCCTGTGAGCTCCATCTTCAATAGGTACCCAGAATAGTACTAACCCCTCCTTCCAAGGCTGCCTGTCTGGTCCACACTGGAGCCCATCTCTTGCCTGACTTCCCGGAAAAGCTTCATCATTGACCTCCCTTGCCCATCCTCAACCCTGTGTCATCTGTTCTCAAAACTGTAGCCAGGATGGCCCAGGGAAACAGGGTCCCAAGGGGTCACAGCCCTGCCATGGCTTTCTGTCACCCTACTCTCCCTCCCTGAGGTCATGTCCTAAGCTGTCTCCTGTGGCCACATGGCTTGCTGCTCCTGGACATACATGGTATGTATGGTATGCTCCTGACCCTGGGCCTTTGCATATGCTTTCCCTTCCATTTAGAAGGCTCTTGGTGTGATATCACTGACCTTCTTTTGAACTTGACTCAAGCATCACCTTCCTAGTGAAGACCCACCTGGCCCCCATGTGAATAGCAAGCACCACTGCCACCCCCCTCTTCAGCACCCCAGTCCTGTCTCCTGCTTTGTATTTCCAGAGCAGTTATCACTGTCACCAGGCCATCTTGGCAAGGGGGAAAAAGAGCCCTACTTAGATGGTTCCACCACAGACTCCCTCCAATTGCCTAGTCCAGAGCCCCGGGGGGAAAGGTGAGCAGAGCTCTTGCACAGCCAGGATGCCCAGGACAATGGGCCCCCCTGTGGCACCCTGAAGACCATCAGTAAAATGAGCCATAAGAGGAATCCACTTGCACACGAAACCTGAAACCAGACACTTTCCTCGATTCCAGGTGAGAACACACATGTCCTCCCCTTGCCTGATGTGCTCATCTGAGAAGGCTGAGCGGAGAAGCATCCCAGGGTCCAAACCTCCCTCTGGCCAAGGTCCTGGGAAACAGACATCTCTCCTCCCTGCACCAGCCACCTGTGATTGACATCTGGCATCCTCCTGTGCTGGGGCAGAATGGTGCACCTGTCCCTCTTTCCTGGGACATCACCACAAACCAGGCTTTGCTGCACTTTTCAGGAAGGAGCCTACAGCAGCAGCAGCTGCCCAGGATCGGTGTCAGTCTCACATGTCAGGCCCCAGGTGGAGCTGGAGCTTCAAGGAGACTGGTGTGCCGTGTGGCCTTGGAAGCTCATGGCAGGAGCTGAGATTTCAGTTCCACATGAAAACCGGCCTCTTCCGCACAGCACAGGAGAGTGGAGGATTTCTCGGGGGCATGGCTCTGGAAGCAGAGCTTCTGCTGGCTGAATTCACAGGCACCAGGCAGAGGACACCTGTGGTGCCTTGTCCGGGGAAGCAAGGGGCACTCTGGGCAAGAATCCATAAGACTGCCTGTGGGCTGCTTCCCACCAAGCCCCCTGCTGAGATGAGGGCTGGAGAACCAAACAGGAAGCAAGTTCCCTATCACATCTGCAGCAGCAGGAGGGCTGGCTGGGGAGAACAGACCTGTCCCCGGAGCAAGCTGGTCTGTGCGTCAAGAGCGAAGGCCACCGCCACGGCCTCACAATGTCCCAGCGATCTGATCTGTCTTCCCTGCCAGGCTCACACCTGCTGACATGGTGACTCCCAGGACCCAGAGACTGCTTTCCTCCCCAGCTCACTCCTGCTCACAGAGAAGCCAACTCCAGTCTCAGAAACATGTGCATCCTTAGCTCTGGAGTTCCCTGGGTTTGTCTACACTGGCCCACCCAGGTGTCCCTTCCAGATCATTCCTCCAGTGCCCTAGGGTTTCGAGCCACCTTCACGCTGCCCATCAAAAGGCAGGAATGGGTCTATTTAGGCAGACCAGCCGAGCAACTCTGTGTGTGGGAAACTTGGACCACATCCTCCCTGAACACCAACACTTCCAAGTCCAAGCTTCAAACCCTCACTCACTGGGCACGGAGAACCACGTCAGCATGAACACTGCTCTTTCAAATCTCTTGTCACCACTCCTGTCACCTCTCTATTTTCCCTTCAGAGAAGTAAGAAAAAGGATAGAATCAAACACTCCATGGGCACAGCACACTTCTATCCAAACAGAATTCCGTGATCTTTCTCATACGGGTAGCCCGACATTGCCCATAGTAATGAGGGGCACCACAAGTTCAGTCCTCATATATATAGTTGACCTTGTGTTTTTCCTTTTGATATTTGGATCTCGAAGTCAATGTCTATATTGCTTTCTTAAAATAACAAGGATAATAATGACATGGCCACATAAAGGTCTGGGTCTCCATAACCAGACAACATGGCTCCGGTTCAGATAAGGATGAAAACACAACCTCTTCTCAGGAATCAAGGCCCACACCCTCAGGGATCCTGACACGCCTCACAGGTGATGACCTCCTCTGCTCCATGAAGTTGTCCGAGTGCAAAGATGCAGGCACCCTCCAGGGCTCATTCTGTTTTCTTCATCAATTCCCCAGTTCTAGTCACAAGGGACTCACTGGGTCAGGTTTCAGAGCCCAGGATGCGCCACCGAGTAAGCAGCCACCTCCCCCCAGGGAAGGGTAGATGTTCTCTGGGAGCACAATGAGCCCCTCCCTGAGCTACTCAACAAGCTACACTCCTTCTCCATTTGTCCTCCTCACAAAGGCCACTGAGCCCTGTTACAGCCCCGCGCCTGTGCTTTACTTGAAAAAATATTTTCTAATATTGGAATGTGGTTCATGGAAGAGAAAAACATGAACATCCACAAAGAATTCTTTTAATATTTCAGGAGATTTGTTTCCCATTGTTTAATTAAAACAGGAAATAAAAATGCACAGATAGCCCCTTCTACCAGCAGGTACGACTCACTGCGGTGACTTAGAGGAGGGCAGGAAATACAAGAGGAACAGATGTTCTGATGCCCCATCATTTCATCATCGAGGTTGTGCAACTCCACACACACTCAAAGATAGAAGCCCAACCCAACATCTCAGCCTGGCAATGCAGAGAAGTCTGAACTGGAGGGACAGGGACAGACGAAGAGCTCATGTGTCTGTTGGCTGAGGCCGGTGACACACAAGAAGGTGCCCTGCCAGCTCGCCACCTGGGCCTCCCCTGTCTTCAGCCAGGACCCTGCTCACAGCCCTGACCTGTCACAACTGTCACACGGGAGACACACAGCCACTCCTGGAGCTAGCCCTGCCCACACCCTCCTCCAGAATGCACTCCGCTCCCCTCTGGGACCCCCATCAGCTTTCCCCAGACCTGGAACTCCCCTGTCAGCTGCAACGCTCCAGGATTCCCCCCTCTTGTCAAAATTACACCGGCCCAAGGCTTCCATGAATGTGTCATATTTCTCTCAACTCACCTTCCTACCTGGGCAAATTATAAGTAACGCATCAATGGAACATGAACGTGCTCTGAGATCTTAGTCTTTCGTTGTAGACATCTGAGGACTCCTTGTGCAATAAAATACCATAGCCTGTGGCGGGGGTTATAAAACTATTATTTACAGAATAATGCAGCACAAGTCACCTCATTGTTAGCTGCTCTTCATTAGCCCAAAAGTTTCTGTGTAAAAAGCCTTTCCATAAATTTCCAGCAATTTCATGAGGAGAAACAAACTCTGTGGGATAACCTGACTCACCCAGCATCAGGCAAGCAGTTCCAGAATTCACCCCAGGGCTCCTGAAGTCCGCCGACCCCCTTGAGGCCACCAGTGTGCCTCTATCCAGGAGAATTCCCAAAGAATCTCCTTCTGACTCCACCACCAAAGAAACTACAGAGAAAGTGCGACATGTGAGACTATCTAGATGATACATTGAGTCAAACTAGAAAGTCAAGCTTTACTTTTAAAGATTTTTTTTTAACTTACTTGACAGAGATCACGCTTCATGCCGAGCAGAGAGCCTAATGCGGGGCTCAATCCCAGGACCCTGGGATCATGACTTGAGCTGAAGGCAGAGGCTTAACCCACTGAGCCACCCAGGCACCCCAGTCAAGCTTTACTTTTGAATGGTAAAAGCCTTCTTTGATTCATTTTGAATTTTCCCTCTACCTTAATTGGAACTCTCGTGATGAAAACACTAATCAGTTATGAAACATCACCTTCGGCAAATGACATCATCAACGTCTCTGGCCACAAAAAGCCATCTAAGTCTAGATGTTGGCCATTCGACCATACCCTAGGCCCAAGTGAATAAATGCTGTCAGAGGAAGGATCAAATTATAGGTTAAAAACACATTAAGAGTAAATCTCATCTTCCTTCTCTAATACAAGTGATTTCCTAGGAAACAGATGTGCAAGTTACATTTTGTAAGTAGTAAATGAACAGAGACAATGGCATTCCCTGCAATGTTCTACCTGCACAGACACTAAGTAACTCTTGCACCAAATCCAGAATGCTGACAGCCACTTCAGTTTTACTTCATGGCTCAACTAGAGAAAAGAGAAAAGCCCAGGAGGTTTTAGGTTAAAAAGAAATCTTACCTCCAGTCCTGACATGTTAAGTGACATTGTGCCCAATGTACCTTCTGCTTTCTTGAACGCTGACGTCCTGTGACAAGCTGCATGACTGACTCAGACGCTGTTGTTCAAAATGTTGGGTCTCGTGGAGCCAGATCAGAGAAGTGTTGTCAGGTGGGGATAAGAAGGCACCTCTGACCTAAGGCCGGCACACCTGCTTCTGTTCCTGGGAGAAGGGAAAACACATACTTGTTTCTTTTTCCTTTTCTTTTCTTTCTTTCTTTCTTTTCTTTTTTGGAAACACATTACTTGTTTCTTAAGTAGTAATTATCAATATTCTAAAGTAGACCAAGAGTTTGTCTTTTTTGGAAAAGTGAAATTATCCTTCCAAAGGAACACCTCAACTCACCTGTTCCTCATGCAACTTGAGTGGGATCTGGTTTCCTCCAGCTTCCAGGCCCCCCCCCCCCCACGAGGACGCTCTTGCAGGATCCTGACAGCCCATTACCACCATCCCCTGGGACACATGGCACAATGCTATAATTGGCTCTGGGGCTGTTACCGCCACACATGTGCCTGGTGCAGACAGGAACCTGGAGGACCCTCCATTGGGATCCTGACAGCCCATTACCACCATCCCTAGGACACTGGGCAAAATGCTGAAGTTCGGGGATGGCTCTGGGGCTTGTTAGCACCACACCCGTGCCTGGGGTGGGGAGCAGGAAACTTGAGGACCCTCTGCACAACCCTGACAGCCCATTACCACCAACCCCATGGACAGGGCGCAAAATGTTGAAGATGGGGAACTGTTCTGGGGCTTGTTAGCGCCACATCTGTGGGGGATGGGGAACAGGGAACACCCTGCTGAACTCGGGGTGCTGCTCAAGGTCCAGGTTCAGACCGTGCCAGGGGACGGGAGGCACCCCACTGAAGCTGGGAACTGTGGGCTGTCTTTACATGCACTCTTCCTGGAGAACACAGGAAACCCTGAAATATCTGCAACCCATCCCACAAAAGCTTGGGAGAGCGGGCGCCCTGGAGTCCGGGGGTCTGGGGGAGAGGGACAGTTGATGGACATCGGGCAGAAGAGACTGTCAAGGGAAAAAGAAAACCCATCTGAGTCCCAACGATGAACTCACTTCATGTACCCTTTGAGGACTCTACCCCCGGGACCCCCACGCCAGCGCACAGTCCACACTCACCGAACAGGACACCCGCCCAGGATCTCTCCAAGCTCCCCTGCGCCTGCTCGGCCTCTGCAAGCTAAGCCAGCTCTGGGTCCGCCCACAGAGGACATAGCTCCACCCCCACATGGTCATCCGCCGGGGAAGATGGTGCCCTGAGCCCATTGGATGCCGAGCCTGCCGGTACCAGGCAACCCGCCCTTACACCCGCACCTCCCCGCTTCTGTAAGTACTCCGGGAGGCAGCACCTCCTCGCTGGAACACCTGGCTCCGCTGGGCAGCCAGGAGAGGGTTGTGGTCAGGGAACCCTCGTCTTCCAGATATCTGGCCCCTTTCGGAGACCCCTCTAGCTGCAGACCACCCTCAGAACCCTGCTGCTTCCGTTTCTGCACCAGCCCTGCCTGCGGAGCTGTTCCTGGCTCCTGGCAAGGTCTGCTGCTCTCAGACCTTCCCAGGCTTGGCTTTAGGAAATGCAATGGTTGGGGCACCTGGATGGCTCGATCATTAAGCGTCTGCCTTCAGCTCAGGTCATGATCCCAGGGTATTCTAATCTAGCCCCGCATCTGGCTTCCGGCTCACCTGGAGGCATGCTTCTTCCTCTCCCACTCCGCCTGCTTGTGTTCCCTCTCTCACTGTGTCTCTGTCAAATAATAAATAAAATCTTAGGGAAAAAAAAAAAGGAAATGCAATGGTTTCCCACACTTCCAAGGCAATTTTAAGACCCAAAAAATAATGCTCTAAGCAGGAGGAGCTTCACTTTCTGGGCTCACCCATGGAGTGGATAGTGCTTCTCAGACCTTACGAGCATCCTTCTAGGATGAGCCCATTTGTGCTGGAATATATATTCATAGGCTTGGTTATGCAGGAAAGCTCTGGGATGAACAAGAACAGCCGCCCTTTCGTGCTGTTGGAGTGGTGAACCAGGGACATTGATTTTTTCACTTAAAAAGAAAACAGGGGGGCAGCTGGGTGACTCAGTGGGTTAAAGCCTCTGCCTTCAGCTCAGGTCATGATCCCAGGGTCCTGAGATGGAGCCCCAGTGTCAGGCTCTCTGCTCAGCAGGGGGTCTGCTTCCTCCTCTCTCACTGCCTGCCTCTCTGCCTACTTGTGATCTCCTCTGTCAAATAAATAAATAAAATCTTAAAAAAGAAACAGAAAACAGGGGGGCCTGGGTGGCTCAGTGGGTTAAGCCTCTGCCTTCGGCTCAGGTCATGATCTCGGGGTCCTGGGATCGAGCCCCACATTGGGTTCTCTGCTCGGCGGGGAGTCTGCTTCCCCCTCTCTCTCTGCCTACTTGTGATCTCTCTCTCTGTGTCAAATAAATAAATAAAATTTTTAAAAAAGAAAAGAAAAAGAAAACATATTGTTATTGTCAACACTAAAGGAACAAACCCCCTTCAAACATTCTAGAGGGAAAAGAAGAGAGTTTTATTCAAACCCAAGTCAAGACAGCTGCCTGGGAGACACATTCTTCACAAGGAGGGGAGTGCTGGCGCGGGGGCGGGGGGGGGGGACATTTGGGGCAGGTTTCTATATTCGGTCTCTTTTGTTTTACATACACAGTGACACATCATCATAAGGAAGAACACTGCAGAAAGTTACAGACTTTTTCTTATGTTTTCAGTATGTGCAAGTCAGTATGACTTTAATCTTATGGGAACAGGAGAGGTCCTTTTGTTTTTCTTATCTTTATGTTTGCAATAGCATTTTTTTGGTTCTCTTTTTCTTCTCAAAGGAGATGTACAACCTGTGCTTGGGACAGAAATAGGGCCCATGCTCTGAGGTTTTGCCCAGTCATTTTAATGCTTGGTTAAATGTTAAAGGAGAGCTTCCCTGGGAGCCCAGGATCCGGGCCCATGGATGGTAAAAGATAAAAATTTCCATTACCATTCTAATTACTACTAAAGAGAGGAACTTGAGATGAAAACACCTTTAACAATCCTACTAAGAAATCAAAATGATGCCTACAGAAGGCTACCTGTTCCATGGTCAACAGAGGTGTTCACAGAAGCTGGGCTCCTCCCTTTCTCCTGCCCAAATTTCTGAAGCACACAAATAATTTAAAGTCAGAATTGTAGGACTTCCCAAGATCTTAGAGATGTCTGGCACCATTCCCTTGGACTACAGAATAAAACAGAGTAGCTCACGGTCACAACACTAATTGAAACATGATGTCCCCCTAAAGCTTGGATACACTGTCTTAGTTCTTTCCCTGCAGATTTCGACTAATGTACGTCACAGTCATACCATATAAACACTACAATGGTTGGGAAGTACATAATGGTGGGTAAGGGAATAGATTAGTAAAGTTTATAAGCATTGTCTCACTTTGTAGAAGAGGCTGAGCTGAGTGTTTTTAAATACTGTTTCAGACCTGTCTTGCAGCACACTCTGAACATACCAGAACTGGAATCAATTTTGAAAAGATAGTTCTTTTGGTGACTTTAATATCAGAAAAATATTATAATATCTCTATTCCTAGGGATCTTTGTGTATCTTACTCAGAGGTCCTCCATGCTTGATGATCATGATGGGCAGAGGTAAAAGACCAGCTGAATTCATTCCAGGTGACCACACAACAAGAAAATCCTGAGACTTGAGATGTTTCCAGATTGAGAAGACCAGAGATACAAGGGAAATAGTACCGTGTACGGAATAACAAGGGATTTGGAGTCAGTTTGGGGATCCCACTTAGGTTTCTGACTCAAATCCTCTGTGACTCAAATCAGCTCTGAGCCCCTGTCTAGCCATCTAGAAAATGTGGCTAGTAATACCTACATCATAGTTTGGAAGTTTAAGAGGGAGAATTCCACAAAGAGCCGGTGTGATGACTCTCAAGAGCAGGTGCTCAGGAAGCCATGATTACTACTGGGGTCTATTTCTTTTCCAGAAGAAAAAAGACATGTTGAATCCATGTTTCTAAGAGATGACTCACAAGATGATTTTCAAGCCTTAAGGAAGGTCAAGAACCTGTTATTGTGTCATATTTCCGTCAGAAAGCATGCTGTTGGACTGGTGAGGTCAATACAGTAGCACTGTCATCACTAGGGGTGTGGAGCTTCCCATTTCCATGTGGCCATATTGTCCCCCTTAGCTCAGGGCCAGCAGAAAGGGCAGCTGTGGGGGGACCACAGGCCAAGGCTGCCAGGTGTGGCTGGGGCAGGCAGAACTCTGACTTAAGGCTCAACTCGTGTCTAGATAATTATACTGCTCTTCCCAGAAAGAGTGCCGTTGTCTGCAAGCTCTGATGTAGGAAAGGTTGAGAATTGCCCTTGTGATTCCCTCTCTGGCCCTTAGGATATGTAGCAAGGTTATATTTAATTTTTAAACATTGAGGGACTTCTTGGTTTTCTTTTCATTATGAATATGGCTCAATTCTCCTGTGGTCTAAGAATATAATCTAGTTAATTTCAGGCTTTAAAATGTGTAGACTTGCTTCATGGCCCAACATTTCACCTACTTGGGTAAATATCCTAAGACCACTTGAAAATAATGTATTGTGTACTTAATGTGTAATGTTCCATATATGTCAAAACATTTGTTACCAGTGTTTCATCTGCTTTTTCTATCAGCTGTTGAGAAAGGTATATTAAAATCTTCAAACCATGCTACTCTAGTCAACTTTGCATTGAAGAATCTACCAAGTGTTATAAGGCAAGAGAAATAAAAAGAATAAGAATTGGGGGGATAATTGTGACTATTCATAGATCACATGAGGGTGTACATAGAAAATATAAAATCATCTATAAATACACTATTAGAATTAAAAATGGAAAACTTGCAGATCTTTGAACAAAGAAAGCAATCCAAAAAGCAACCCAGGGGAAGAGATTTCTGATGGATGGAGGGAGGAGCATCAGAATAATGTCAGACCTGTCCACGGAGACCTGGCAAACCAGAAAGGGCTGGCAAGACATATTCAGAATACTAAATGAGAAGAGCATGCAGCCAAGGATACCTTATCCAGCAAGGCTATCATTCAAGAAGAAATAATACCTATTCTTCTGAAGCTGTTTCAAAAAGTAGAAACAGAAGGAAGATTTCCAAACTCATTCTACGAGGCCAGCATTACCTTGATCCCCCAAACAGGCAAAGATTCCCATCAAAAAGGAGAATTACCAAGCAATATCCCTGATGAACATCAGTGCCAAAATACTCAACAAGATCCTAGCTGATAGGATCCAAAAGGACATCAAAAGGATTATCCATCATGACCAGCTGGAATTTACTCCTGGGATACAAGTGTGTGGATCAACATTGGCAAATCGATCACATGATAGAGAACATTAATCAAAGAAAAGGCAAGAACCATAGGATCCTCTCAATGAATGCAGAAAAAGCATTTGACAAAATACAGCACCCTTTCCTGATTAAAACTCTTTGGAGTGTAGGGATAGAGGGGACATTCCTCAGTTTTATAAAAAGCATCTATGAAAAGCCCACAGCGAATATGATTCTCAATGGGGAAAAGCTGAGGGCTTTTTCCTGAAGAGCAGGAACACAACAGAGATGTCCACTCTCAGCACTGTTGTTCAACACAGTACTAGAACTCCTAGCCTCAGCAATCAGACAACAAAAAGAAATAATTCACTTGGCAAATTGGCAATTCAAATTAGCAAAGAAGTCAAATGCTCTCTTCCCAGATGACATGATACTTTATGTGAAAAACCCAAAGGAGTCCACTCCCAAATTAATAGAATTCAGGCCAGTTTGCATTCCTGTAGACCCTCTGGAGCTAGAATGCCCCCAGTGCTCCCAGGGGGCGTGGGTCAGGCCGAGCACACACCCTGACGCTGCCTGGTTGGAACCCTTGATGAGCCTCCTGGACCCTCCCTCCATGAGACACCCTCTATCCCCTGATGACTCCAGCCTGCTTCTTGGAACTTCCATTCCCCTTTTGGACTTTTCCCATCACTGCCATCATATAAATTTCATTGAACTACTAATATTCTGTCATTTATATGATCTTTTTTGTCACGTTTGCTGGGAAACGATACCTTGCATCATCTACCCTGAGGCAGAATCCCTTGTCGCATTGCAGGACTTCACTGTGGACTCCAAGTGCCCTCACAGTGTCATGGGGCTAGTGTCCCGGGTCAAGGTCCTCACTGAGCCAGCTCAGCGGTTGCAGTGAAGACCTGAGCCAGGCACTGCTATCTGCGTGCAAGGAAGGCAGCACAGGCGAAAATTTGGTCTGGGTTCATAATTGCTCACAGCCCCTCAGCCACAACACATGGCCTGGGGCACACCCTGAAGACATTGGATAGTCCAGTGTCACCCTGGGGAATCTCCACAGAACAGCCCTTGTGTCCAATGGGGGAAGTCCATAGGAGCAGGGATCATGGGAGTCCAAACTCCTGAGGTAGAATCCATCTTGGAGACTGCCCAGAGCTTCCTAGGAGTTCATTCCATAGTCTTGAATGAATCAATTCATCTAAACACATTTCCCTATTTGAGAAAGGATGAGCCTCAAACTCCAATGAAGGGACTCTCCTAGGTCGTATGGGCAATCAGCGCAAGAGCCAGACTGAGATGGGAGATGGCCTCCAGCATGATCCCCCAGAGTGGCTTTAGCTAGAGCCACAATCACCCATTGATCTTTCCTGCATGCCAAGACTCTCCTGGGACTCTTCATGGGGCCTATTCTGGGAACTAAGTTCATGTCAGCTCTGACACTGGTTCTAAAGAGAATGTGGGAGGTCGATGGAGTCCCAAGCCATAGACCATCTCAGAGTTTGTCTGCAAAGACACAGTTGGTGGGAAACCCAGATGCTGACAGAGGATAGAGGAAGATGGGGAAGGCTAGGCTTTTCCATCACGACTGCACAAGTGGCCTAGGCCACAGAGGGCCCAGGAAGCCAGGTGCTCCAGAACATTGCAGAGGGCTCAATCGGACTCGTCCTGAAGTCCACACATGCTAGATCCTCCGCTAACTCAGGAGAACCCTAAAGGTGCTCAGGGTCTTGGCCTGAACAAGATGACCCTCTGGGTGGTTCATAGCCTGCAAGATATACCCGCCAGGTAATGGGGACTGACTCAGCCAAACAATACCTACATGGAATTCAACCACAGACAAATGTGTTGTGGGAAGCTCGAGGCCTCCAGAGACATGGGCAGTGGGGGAGGGAATTGCTGAGGCCTTCACTGTTGGCCAAGCTCACTATCATCTATTTTTCCTTTCAAGTGCAGGGGCTGAGGTTCAGGCAGGATAGATCCCAGTGTCTTCCCACTTTGCCACTGGAAAAGAGGAGGCCTCTCCCCCATCACCCATCATGTTGCAGATCTGGGGTGTGGGAAACTACCACCCATGGGCCCATGGGACGCCCCCCCATATTCTTTCAATCCAGTGTGGCTGGAACATTAGTTATGGACAGTCTGTGGCTGCTTTCAAGCCACAGTGCCAGAGTGGAGTCATTGTCAGAGACACCACGTGGACTGCAACATCTAACAGAAAATCTTTACAGAAGACTTTCCAGAAAATTCTGTGCCAATCCCTGGTCTCAAGGATCCTATCGGATCGTGTCCCTTCTTTGAGTAGAATGGAGCGCCTTCTGGGTGAAATCTAAGTTCTTCACCCCCAGAGGCAAGGACTCTCATCCTTTTAGCCACAATGCCATCTCCATCCTCCTCTACTGACACCTTGAAGGGCACGTCCACAGGTCTGCCGCCCAACAGGAACTCACTGTCATTTCCATGTAGTGATGCTCAGAAACGGAGGTGTAAGTATGAATTTGAGAGGGTGAGCGTGTGTTTCCTCTTTGGTAGCCACAGTGTGCAAGGAGGATACAACACAGCAGCATGCTTTCTGTCCCGCAGGAATGGCCATGCAATGTGGTTGCATAGTGATCTCAGAAGGAAGCCACCTTCATAGAACAAACTTCATCTCAGAGGATTACCAAATCCCTTGTCCTGGATGCTAGGTTCCACCATGGCACAGAGAGGGGCAGAGACTCCCCCTGCCCATCAGTGTCTTGAAGGGACATCTGCTGTTCCAGGACAAAAGATCCCAAAACCATTTATCCACCTGTCATCCAGCCAGACATCTGTGAGAGAGATCTACTCAAAGCAGAAAAGACAGCCCAAGAGACAACAAATGACAGCCCTGTGTGACAAGTGCCATGACAGGGGACACTCTAGAGGACTAGTGGTGTGCGGGGTTGGCCAGACGTGGGGTTAGGGGGACAGGGAATGCTCCTGTGAGGTGATGGCAGCTGTGTCACTATGGGGGATTCTTGGGAGGACTGGGGGTGTATAGGGTTGGCCAGACTGGGGGGCAGGGGGACCAGGGGTGCTCCAGGACGATGTCACAGCTGTGCCCTTGGGTGGCTACACGTGTCAGTGTGACTGGGCATTGGCCAGACCGGAAATGACAGTGCAGGAGAGGGGCAGTGTCCCTAAACTGTCTTCTGCAAGGCAAAAGTTTGGTAAGAAGATTTCTTTCAGTACAATTTCATGTCACATGCGTCCATGAGTCCATAAAGCTGATCATGTAGAACATGAAGTACGTAGTTGGCTATGGGTTTCAAACCTGAGGTGCCAGGGACAGAGCACACTTGATCTTTCTTTTGGCTGCTTTCAGAGTAGGATGACTTTTCCCGCCTTCATCTTTGACCTCAGGACAGAGAACAAAGGCAACACAGATCTACACGTCAAAATGTCAACAGAAATCTGCAAACCCAAGTTCTCCCAGGAGTGAAAGTTTCAGGACCAGAGTGACAGAAAGGGGAGGCCAACAGCAAGGAACCAAAGGAACCGGTCATGTGCATGGGAGCTGGCCCACTTCTCTACCTGTCTGAAGCAAGCCATGCCTGACAGGAGGGAGTCCCACCTGCACCTGGTTGGTCTGTTTGCTGCCCTTGAGCAGAGCAGATGATGGGCTGAGCTGGGTGTGGCTGTCAGGGGGAGATGGCCAGCTGGCCACAGAGGCTCCCTGCCAAGTCCCTAGAGGACCAGCTCCTGGTCCTCAGCTCCGATGATACAATAATTACATTTAGTGACCTATTTCCGGGGTCAGGTCATGTGCTCAGTGCTTTAGTGACTATATCCTCTCCCATTGTATTTTTTAAAAACACCTTAGGCAGATAAGATTGACATACAAAAAGCTGTCCCTAGTTAATGTATGTAACTTGACCCTGACCCTAACCCTAATATCTAGTTAAGAGACACTCTATTTTGAAAACTGCTCATAAATTAGAGGATGGTTTTTAGGAGCTAGGTAATTCAGGGACCAACTTCTTCTGTCTTATTCTCCCTGGAATCCTGTAAATCGGAACCCATTCGGTGACGTGCCATCTGGAGAGTAGCCACACGGGGGCAGCAGTGAGTAAACAGTGTCCCTAACCCCATGGCAAAGCCCTTTCTTCCTTCATGCTGTCAAACCTTGTTCACTCAGTGTTTACAGATCATGGTAGACATGATGAAAAGTGTGACTTTGTTGAATTTTTTAAAACCCAACCTAATTATTTCAACCTGTTAAGAATAGAAGATGTTTTCTAAAATCTCGGACTTGGAGAGCACATGAAGGCCCTGAGGCCTGGGAAAGGGCTATGACGATGAAATCTATTCAAGTCTACTTAGGAAACAAGGATGGCTTCTTCTCCACTTCCCTGCAGGAGGAACTTGTGTCAACTAACAGCCCTGAATCCACACAAAATAGTGCAGCACAGAGGAAAACAAAGGAGAATCAACAGCCTCCAGAAGCCAAGAAAGAGCCACACCCAGGAACCAAGAAGATAGACCTGAAGGGCTTTGCTCAGGCCACTTTGCATTTCTGTACATCCTCTGGAGCTAGAATGCCCATGGGGATCATGGGTCAGCCCAAGCACACACCCTGATGCTGCACTGTTGGAAGCTGTGACCAACCTCCCAGTGCCTCCCTCCACGAGACACCCCCATCCCCTGACGACTCCAGCCTGCTTCTTGGATCTCCCATTCCCCTTTCGGACCCCATCGTTCACTTTTCCCATCACTGCCATCACAGAGAGTACATTGAACTACTTCCTATTCTGTCATTTAAGTGCTTTTTGTTGTGTTTGCTGGGAAATGGTACCTTCCATCATCTACCCTGAGGCAGAATCCCTTGTCGCATTGCATTGCTTCACTGTGTCCTCACAGTGTCATGGGGCTAGTGTCCTGGTCAAAGTCCTCACTGAGCCGGCTCAGCGGTTGCAGTGAAGGCCTGAGCCAGGCACTGCAATTTGTGTGCAAGTAAGGCAGCCCAGGCAAAACCTTGGTTTGTGTTCAGAATTGCTCATGGCCCCTCAGCCACGTCACATGGCCTGGGGCACACCCTGAAGACAATGGCTAGTCCAGTGTTGCCCTGGGGAATCTCCATGGAACAGCCATTGTGTCCGGTGGGGGAACTCCATAGGAGTGGGACGATGAGAGTCAGAACTCCTGAGAGAGAATCTTGGAGACTGCCCTGAACTTCCTAGGAGTTCATTCCATAGTCTTGAATGAATCAATTCATCTAAACACATTTCTTCATTTTAGAAAGGATGAGCCTCAAGCTCTGATGAAGGGACTCTCCTAGGTCATCTGGGCAATCAGGGGAAGAGCCAGACTGAGATGGGAGATAGCCTCCAGCATGATCCCCCCCAAGTGGCTTTCGCTAGAGCCACAATCACCCATGTATCTTTCCTGGACCCCAGACTATCATGGGACCCTTTCCATGGCATATTCTGGGAACCAAGGTCATGTCAGGGCCAAGAAACCTCTGACACTGGTTATAACGAGACTCTGGGATGTCAATGGAGTCCCAAGCCATAGGCCATCTCAGAGTTTGTCTGCAAAGACACAGTTGGTGGGAAAACCACTTGCTGACAGAGGGTAGAGGAAGATGGGGAAAAAAGTTAGGCTTTTCCATCATGACTGCACAAGAGGCCTAGGCCAGGCCCATGCCATGCCACAGAGGGCCCAGAAAGCCAGGTGCTCCAGAACATTGCAGAGGGCTCAATCGGACTCGTCCTGAAGTCCACACATGCTAGATCCTCTGCTAACTCAGGAGAACCCTAAAGGTGCTCAGGGTCTTGGCCTAAACAAGATGACCCTCTGCGTGGTACATAACCCGCAAGATATACCCGCCAGGTAATGGGGACTGACTCAGCCAAACAATACCTACATGGAATTCAACCACAGACAAATGTGTTGTGGGAAGCTCGAGGCCTCCAGAGACATGGGCAGTGGGGGAGGGAATTGCTGAGGCCTTCACTGTTGGCCAAGCTCACTATCATCTTTTCTTTCTTTCAAGTGCAGGGGCCGGGGTCAGAGAGGATGGATCCCAGTGTCTTCCCACTTTGCCACTGGAAAAGAGGAGGCCTCTCCCCCATCACCCATCATGTTGCAGATCTGGGGTGTGGGAAACTACCACCCATGGGCCCATGGGACGCCCCCCCATATTCTTTCAATCCAGTGTGGCTGGAACATTAGTTATGGACAGTCTGTGGCTGCTTTCAAGCCACAGTGCCAGAGTGGAGTCATTGTCAGAGACACCACGTGGACTGCAACATTTAACAGAAAATCTTTACAGAAAACTTTCCAGAAAATTCTGTGCCGATCCCTGGTCTCAAGGACCCTGGGATCGTGTCCCTTCTTTGAGTAGAATGGAGCGCCTTCTGGGTGAAATCTAAGTTCTTCACCCCCAGAGGCAAGGACTCCCATCCTTTTAGCCACAACACCATCTCCATCCTCCTCTACTGACACCTTGAATGGCACGTCTATTCAGGTCTCCAGCCCAAAGGGAATTCACTATCGTTTCCATGTAGTGATGCTTAGAAATAGAGATGTAAGTGTGAACTTGTGAGGGTGAGCATGCATTTCCTCTCTGGTAGCCACAGTGTGCAAGGAGGATACAATACAGCAGCATGCTTTCTGTCCCGCAGGAACGACCACACAATGTGGTTCCATAGTAGTGATCTTGGAAGGAAGTCACTTTCTTAGAACAATATTAATCTGGGAGAATTCCCAAATCCCTTGCCCTGGACTCTAGGTTCTACCAAGGCTGGGGGCACACAGAGGGACAGAGACTCCCCCTGCCCATCAGGGTTTTGAAAGATGCCTGCTGTTTCAGGACAAAAGATCCCAAAACCATTCATCCACCTGTCATCCAGCCAGGCATCTGTGAGAGAGATCTACTCCAAGCAAAAAGAACAGATTGAAAGACAAAAATGACAGCCTCGTGTTACAAGTGCCATGACAAGGGACACTCAGGAGGACTGGGGGTGTGCTAGGGGGACTGGGAATCCTCAGGATCGCCTCCAAATGCTGACCAAGACTTTCTTCTACTCAGTTCTCTGTGGAGCCCACCTCAGCACTGGCAGATGGGCCTACCATGCCCATAGGCCCAAACCCTAACCTGGGTGTGGTTCTCAGTCTTCCGTCCCCAGAGACCTGGACCCCAAGCCCCCCAACAGGGGTCCCCTGAGCCACATCCCAGGAGTTCGCCTACCACCCAGGAGGAAACTGTGCCCTTTGGAGCTGCAGAGAACCCTCAGAGCATAGAAACCTACATGTTACCCCTGATGCAACCCCCATAATTGGTGGCCCCCTGGACCACAAACCCGGACGTGATGCCCCATCTGAACCATGCCCTCCACTCTGCCTCTCAGGGATCCCGCCACAGCACCAACAGATAGGGTCTGCCATGCACCGGGCCCAAACCCTAGTTCTAGTTTGGGTTGTCAGTCTTCCATCCCAAGAGGCCTGGCCCTCCGATCCCTCCAGACTGGGAACCCCTGAGCCACACTCCAGGACTTGGCCTGCCACCAGGAGGAGGCCATAACACTGGGAGCTGTGCAAAACCCTCAGAGTGGGAGATACCTGCATGTCCCCCTCAGTCCACCCCCACCTTCTGCACCACCCTGGGCTACAAACCAAGAGCCAGAGGTTCAGCCTCTCCCCCTCCCTCAACTCTGCCCCTGGGGAGCTTGCCTCCCTGGCTGCATCAAAGAAGCTGCCTGGACCTGTACCACGGTCCTACATATCCCAAACACGCACCTAGTGAGAAAGCGCTCCCAGCAGGCACAAGCGTGAGGCCTGAATCGCCGCCTAGCGCTGGCCAATTCTCATGAGCTTTCTGCCCAAATTGACATTGATTTGAGCATAAAGCTCGTGAGAATTGGCCGGAAAGCCCCAGCAAACACGCTTCCGGCGGTGGGGGTCCTCTGGGGAGCCACCTGGGAAAGGACCAGGGTCCCGCGTTGTGTCGCCTGAAGCCTGTGAGAAAGCTCTCTAAACCCCGGGTGCCCGCGCTGCCCGGGTGGCCTCAGAATGCCAGCCCAACCCGCCCTCTACTCAGCACCCCAGGGAGCCCGCCTCACACCGGCCATGCCCCTAGGCCCGAACCCTAACCCAGAGTTGGGTTCTCAGCCTTCCCTCCCCCGAGGCCTGGCCCTCAAGCCCTCCAGACTGGGGACCTCTGAGCCATACGGCAGGACTCCGCCTGCCACCCAGGAGGAAACCGTGCCCTTGGGAGCTGCGGGAAACACTCGGAGCAGGAGGAACCTGCAGGCCCACCTCAGGCCTCCCTCACCTTCGGTGCACCCTTCCGCCAAAAAAAGCCAGAGCTTGATGCTAATGCTCACACCCTACCTTAACTCTGCCCCCGGGGAGCTTTCCTCCACAGGGCCCTCAGGGAGCCACATGGGCCCAGCTCGCAGTCCCGCAGGGCCCCAACACGCAACTAGCGAGAAGGCCCTCCCACCACGGGGCCCTCTCAGGGCCCGAATCACCGCCCAGTGTCCGCCAATTCTCACGAGCTTTCTGCCCACATCGGTGTTGATTTGAGCAGAAAGCTTGTGAGAATTGGCCCGAAAGCCCTGGAGAGCTCAATTCCAGCGGCGGGGGCCTTCGGGGGAGCCGCCTGGGCCTGACCCGGGATCCCGCATGGTGTTGCCTGAAGCCTGTGAGAAAGCACTCTAAATGGTCCGAATGCCGGCCCAACCCACCCTCTATACTCAGCACCCCCAGGGATCCCGCCACAGCACTGGCAGGTGGGGCCTGCCATGTCCTAGGCCCGAACCCCAACCCTGGGTTGGGTTCTCAGGCTTCCGTCCCCCAAGGCCCGGCCCTCAAGCCCTCCAGACTGGGGACCCCTGAGCCATAACGCAGGACTCCGCCTTTACTGCCAACACTTGGCCTGCAGGGCCTTAGTTGTGGGGAGCGCCACGTAGCCAGGGCCCCCCTGGCGGGGGCCTGGGTATCTCCTCTGGACTAGCTGGATTTGTGACTCAGGGAGAGACCATATTGGTGGGCCAGGGGGAAATGGGTAGGTTTTCTGGTCTCTGGTTGGCTCTTATAATCTCCAACCTTGCCCCAGCCTCCCTCTTCCTGTCAATTGTATGAAGCTCCTGGGGCCCCTTGGGAGGTGACTTCCTGACTCAGGTCCCCTGCCCACTTGCCGCCCACACAGACTCCCAGGGGGATCCCTCTTTTTGCCTTGCTGAGGAAGCAGCAGACACCACAGGACAGCCGCTAATGCCGCTAGCACTCACTGACCTCACTCTGTGCCTGGCTCTCTGCTGGGCTCAGGATCCAGGCCATCTAGGGAGATGCCTGCTGGGAGGCTCTTAGGTAAGTGGGAGAGACAGGAGTCAGGAATAACAGGGTGGCAGATGGTGCAGGATCTCAGCATCTGGCAAGGGACAGGCAGAGGAAGAGCACAGGCCGCAGTTCCTCTGGGCCTGGCACTTCATGTGCGAGACCACATGCTTATCCCGGCAGGACAGCAGTTGCTCAAGTCATGTTTGTCACTTGGTGTTTGGCCTTGGGCAGGTTACTTAATGTTTCTGAGCCTCGATTTCCTCATCATTGAAATGGCAATGAGAATGCAAAGGACAGGGTGTCCGGCTGCCGGAGCTTGAGGCTTCCCAGGCCACAAGGGACACAAAGCCAGGTGGAAAGGCCCTTGGAAAAGACTTCCTGCCCACACCCCATACGTGACCCCAAACGGTATTGCTCAGCCTGGTTACCCATGCCTTCCTAAAGGTGGCATTGAATGAGTGACAAGAGGCTGTCCCCAGAATTCAGACACACACTCAGAGCCCCAAAGGTAGTCTCCAGCAAGGTGAGGCAAAAAATAAATAAATAAATAGGTGCCTAGCCAGAAGCAAAGTTTCAAAAGAGCATGTGAGCTCTCCAGGGACCCGCTAGGGGCATGCCACCCACGCTCACATGACCGGGCTGTGCGTGAGGACGGATTCACTGGTGGGGCCCTTGTTCTCAGTGTTGGGTGGTCAAGGGGGGCCTCCCAGGGAAAAAGGCAGCCCAGATCTCAAGTGACACAGTGGTAAGGGTTTCTCTGGAGGCACTGGGCTGAGGGGAGGTGGAGGCCAGAACAGGCCACCTTGAGTGCAGGGCTGAGGAGCCCAGGCTACACCCCCAGGCATGGGGGGAGTTGGAGGGGTTGGTTTGGGGTTGGTGGAAAGGACCACAGTGGGTCCTGTGGGGCAGTGGTTCAAAGGGGAGCTAAGAGGCTGGTAATGGACAGGGACTATGAAGACAGAGGGGAGCAGGTGAATATTAGAAATATTTCCAAGATAAAGACAAGCAGACCGGCGCTGAGAGGGTACCAACCAGGGCTCAAGAGTAGGAAAGCAAGGAGCTGGCCAGACTGACTAGAGGAGGTCGTTGGGCAGGGACCGGGCTGCAAGAATGTCAGGTGCCAGGGTGTACGGCTGCCCTGCACAGAGGAGAGCTCGGAGTTTCTGACTCACAGCCAGCTGACCCAGGTGCAGGCAGAGGTCAGGTGCCCTCCGGTGGTCTGAAGCCCCTGCTGGGCACAAGTGGGCACCTTGAACCAGCAGGACCCCAAGGAAGAAGTATGTGATGTCCCCACCCCCTATCTGAGCTCCTTTACTGAAGATGGGCTCCCCTCCCCCCACCAGCCCAGCAGCTGCTTCTCTGGACAGAGGGAGGGGGAAGTGGCCAGAAGGGGAAGTGTGAGGAGTTCCCCTCCGGCCTGTCACCAGTCTCCTCAGGCCCTCGGAGTGGCAGTCCTGGGGCCTGGCAGCGGCCATGGAGCCTCTGGAGACTCCCGTCAAGGACGGCATCCTCTACCAGCAGCACGTCAAATTCGGCAAGGTGGGGACCCTGGCTTCCAGGAGCTGCCCAGGACAGTAGGCGTGGGCCCTAGCCTCGGCCCACCCGGAGCTGGGAGAATGGGGAAGGGAGTCGGTGGGGGACCCAACCAAGGTGCTGGGGAGTAGAACAGAGCCCCATTCTCAGCTTGAGAAGGTTGGGCTAAGTGGGCCTTTTTGAGAGCCTGCCCTGTTTACCCTGTTTACCGATGGGGAAGCCAAGAGTGCAGAGGATCTGAGAATCACAATGTTGGGGCAGGGCCGAGCTGAGAGGTCGGATGACCCAGCAGCCTTCAGCTTTGTGGCCCGTGTAGAGAAGGCCCACCCTGCAGAAGAGGGCTCAGCTCCTCCCAGCCCTGTTACCAGCCACAGTTGGGGAGTTCACCTCTCTCCCCGGGCAGCAGGCCCCACACCCTCACTGCTCGGCTGCAGCTGCTGCCCAGGGAGATAAACAGTCTGTTTCCTTTGCTTGATGCTATTTGCATGTTTCCTTCCTCACCATCGTGAGCCTGAGGCCTCCCTCCTGCCTCAGCCCTTGTCCCATGGCCCAGGTGACCTTTTCTTCATGGAGAGGGTGTAGGGGGCACCAATGTAAAGGTAGTGTCAGGTGGTCTGCTTGAACCACGTCAGAGACACAATCCAGTAGAAGCCCCAACCTAGATATGAGGGCACTAGTGCTCATAGGGGTCCCAGTGAGGCAATTGGTGGTGTGGATTTGAACCCACAGCTGACCAGCCCTAAGCACGGACTCTTCCCCCTGCTCCTCTGGCCCTGGCAGGGCCTCCTTCTCTAGGGCCCTGAGGATCTGGGGGAAGCAGAGGCCAGGAGGGTAGCCAGGAGCCCTTGCTGGTGCTGAGCAGAACTACAGGGAGAACCACCACCCAAGTGTCTTTCCCCCATCCTCGTCTCCCACAGAAGTCCTGGCGGAAGGTATGGGGTCTGCTGTATGCAGGAAGCCCATCAGGTGTGGCACGGCTGGAGAGCTGGGAGGTCCGGGAAGGTGGCCTGGGGCCAGCAGGGGACAGGCCTACAGGACCCAGCCGGCGTGGGGAACGGCGAGTCATCCGCCTGGCAGACTGCGTGTCTGTGCTGCCGGCTGACGGCGAGAGCTGCCCCAAGGACACCAGCGCCTTCCTGCTCACCACCACAGAGCGAAGCCACCTACTGGCCGCACAGCATCGCCAGGAATGGATGGGCCCCATCTGCCAGCTGGCCTTCCAGGTGAGCGTGAGGTGGGTGGGCAGGGCATCCAGAGGCCAGAGGTGGGCCACCTGACCTTGTTCATCTCCATGCTCATTCACACCCTGTCACTCAGCAAGCACCTGCCAAGCATCCACGAGCCTTTGGGGAAATAGCCCCGAAGTCCCCAAAATGAATCTCAGATGGCCATTTATGCTGTGGAGAAAATGAAAGGGTGGTGGGACCAGACATGAATGACAGGATGTTAGATGGGAAGACCTCTCAGCAAGGGACAGTGAGCCGAGTCCTCAAGGACAAATAAGAACCCATCAGGCAAAGATCTGAGGCAAGAGTGATCCAGACACTGAGGTCTGAGGAGTGTCTTGAACAGAAGGAGCAGCGTGGGCAAACATTCTGTGGCATGGGAAAGTTTGGTGTGTTAAAGGGGCAGAAAGGCCATTGTGGCTGGAGGGTAAGTAGTGGGAGGGAGCCCAAGAGGAGGCAAAGATGGAGAATTTGGTGGGAGCCAGCTAGAACTACTTTGGGATACATGCAGAGTTTGGGGTTTTATTCTGAGTGAGACAGATGCTTTTGGCGGGGGGAGGTTCTTCGGGGAGACAGGGACTGAGAGCTTTAAAGCTTCACTGGGTTGGGAAGCCTGGGTGGCTCAGTGGGTTAAAGCCTCTGCCTTCAACTCAGGTCATGATCCCAGGGTCCTGGGATCGAGCCCCGCATCAGGCTCTCTGCTCAGTGGGAGCCTGCTTCCCCCTCTGTCTCTGCCTACTTGTGATCTCTGTCTGTCAAATAAATAAATAAAATCTTTAAAAAAAAAAAAAAGCTTCACAGGGTCTATGATGAACCAAAAGGAAATGCACCTAGCAGTTCCTCAAAAAGTTAAACATAGAGTTACCATATGACCCAGCAATTCCACTCGTAGGTATATACCCAAGAGAATCGAAGCAGGTGTTCAAACAGAACTTGTATGAGAATGCCCAGAGCAGCAGTATTCACAATAGCCAAAGGTGCAGACAACCTCAATGTCTGCTAACTGATACACCCAATATAGTCTAGCCATACAACAGAATATTACCTGACCATTAAAAAAACAAAAAAAAAATGAGGTGGTGATACATGCTAACACCGTAAATGAACCTGAAGAACATCATGCTAAATAAAGGGAACCAGACACAAAAGACCACACATTAGTATCCTTCTATGTATGTGAAACACATTGGAATAGGCCAATCCATAGGGACAGAAAGTAGCTTAGTGGTCGCCAGGGGCTGGGGAGGGGGAGGAGTGACTACTAATAGGTTTCCATGTGGAATGATGAAAAAATTCTGGAACTAGACACGCCTGGGTGTCTCAGTCAGTTGAGCATCTGCCTTTGGCTCAGGTCATGATCCCGGGGTCCTGGGATCAAGTCCCATGTTGGGCTCCCTGCTCAGCAGAGAGCCTGCTTCTCCCTCTCTCTCTGCCTGCTGCTCCCACTGCTTGCCCTCTTTCTCTCTTGCTGTATCAAATAAGTACATAAAATCTTAAAAGAAAAAAAATTCTGGAACTAAGTAAAGGTGACCATTACACAATCTTGTGACTATACTAAAACCACTGAATTATACACTTTAAAATGGTGAAATGGTAAATTTTATGTTATGTATTTTACCACAATATATTTTTTAAAGATGTTATTTATTTGACAGACAGAGAGGGAGGGAGCATGAGCAGACAGAGGGGCAGAGAGAGAGAGAGAAGCAGGCTCTCCGCTGAGCAGGGACCCTGATGTGGGACTCGATCCCAGGATTCTGGGATCATGACCTGAGCTGGAGGCAGACATTTAACCGACTGAGCCACCCAGGCGCCCCTACCACAATATATTAAGGTAAAAGAAAAAAAAAAAAAAAAGAAAAAGGAAATGGACAAGAGCAAGGAGACCAGTGAGGAAGCTGTTGCATGTGACCGTGGCTGTGCTACTGTGGGCCACCGTAGTTGTGGTGGAGGTGCTGACAGAGCTCAGAGGATATGAGGGGACCTGGTAAAAGAGGCCTGGAGAAGGCTGGAAAAGCCACTTCACTCACAGGTGCCACCCCTGAAGCTCCTGCCCCTTGATCACTCCAAGCTGTTAGGGACACACACAGGCAGGCCCAGTCCCTGGCCAAGTACAAGTGCAGTGGGGACCTTCTCATGTGTCGCTTACTTTACAACTCTCAGCACCCTCAAGGGGGCGCCTGGGGGGCTGCAGGTGGGGAAACAGAGGGGTCCCCAAGGTGGCACAGTGTGTCAGGAACAGAGCTGGAAGTGGCACCCTGGTCCCTGGATGTTCTCGCTTGGCCTGAAGTCCTGGGTTATTGGATCCAGGGGAAGGATGTGGAAAGAGGAGTGGGGGGAGGGCTCTAACTTCTGACCTTTCTTCATTCTCCAGGGCACAGGGGAGTGTTCCTCAGGCCCAGGGGAGGTGGAAGCTTCCAAGAGGGGCCTGGTCCCCATGGAGGAGAATTCCATCTACTCCTCCTGGCAGGAAGGTGAGTCAGGGAGGCACAAGGGCAGCCTCAGCCGTCCTCCACCCAGGGCTGGGATCTTTGGGGGCCCAGGCGTGCTGTACCTGATGTACCTGATGCCCTCGCTGCCCTCCTGCCTGCAGCAGGCGAGTTTCCAGTGGTGGTGCAGAGGACCGAGGCTGCCACCCGCTGCCAGCTGAAGGGGCCCTACCTCCTAGTGCTAGGCCAAGACACCATCCAGCTGAGGGAAGCCTCCAGCTCCCAGGCCCTCTACACCTGGCCCTACCACTTCCTGCGCAAGTTTGGCTCTGACAAGGTGAGGGACAGGGAGTGCCCTGCCGGGAAGGCTGGTGGGTGGAGGGGTGCTTAGGTCCCTCTGCCGCTAACCATACCACCCCCAACCCTGTGTCCAGGACGTGTTCTCCTTTGAAGCTGGACGCCGCTGTGACTCGGGCGAGGGTCTCTTCGCCTTCAGCAGCCCCCGAGCCCCTGACCTGTGCAGGGCAGTGGCCGCTGCCATTGCCCGCCAGCGGGAACGGCTGCCAGAGCTGGCTGGACCCCGGCCCTGTCCCCTGCCTCGGGCCACCTCCCTGCCCTCACTGGACCCGCCAGGAGAGCTTCGGGAAGTGCCCCCAGGGCTGGAGCCTCCCAGCTCTCGGAGGGCACGACTAGCAGAGCCGGGCCCTCAGAGCCTGCCCCCACAGCTAAACCCGGTGCCCCGCGATGAGCCGGTGTCTGGGCTCTATGCATCAGTGTGCAAGCGGGCCAGTGGGCCCCCAGCCAACGCTGAGCACCTCTATGAGAACCTGTGCATGCTGGAGGCAGGCCCCGTGCTGCCCAGGGACAGGGACCCGGGGCAGGAGGGTTCCAGCCGCCGCAGCCCCCTGGCCAGCCCCATCTACCACAACAGCGAGGACCTGGGCTGGCCGGGCCCCACCCATGACAGCAGCCTGGAGGCGCAGTACCGGAGGCTGCTGGAACTGGAGCTGGGCGACAGTGATGAAACTGCGAGCTCTGGCCGCCCCAGTGCTCACACGGGCTTCAAGGCCAAGCTGGTGACGCTCCTGAGCCGTGAGCGGAAGAAGGGCCCGGCCCCCTGTGACCGGCCCTGAAAGTCCTGTGTGGCTCTGGGACAGGAGAAGAAAAGGTGCTCTGCTGTTCCCGGGCCAGGGCCAACAGTGGACATCTGGGACACACCCCTGCATCCACGCTGGCCCCGGGTGGGTAAGGCAGGCAGGCTGGGGGGGACCCCACCTGCCACCCCCCACTGCCATGTACAGTGTAGAGATTTGCTGGTAATAAAGCCTCCCAGCTCTGCTCTTGGTCCCACTGGTAGTGCACAGCCCTCAGCTCCTCCCTTATGCTCCTGCCGGTGGCGTTCACCCAACTGCGTGCACGCGGGCCGCTGACACACCCAACGTGGACTTGACCTCCACGACCCGTGGGCTCAGATCTACTCAAGCAGAGGAGTGGGATGCAGATAATTGGGGCCCACGTATTCAGTCCTGAGCAACAAAAATGACGGGGACAGTCAGGCTGGAACAGAAATTGGGCCTGGCGGTGGGGGAGGTGCCCCCTGAGTTAAGTGTGAAGGATGGGAAGGGGGCACCTTCCCAGGTGGGCAGCAAAGCCCCAGGTCTTTCCCGGCTGCAGGTGGGTCTGCACTGGCCCAGAGACGAAGGGAAAAGCGTGGGGCTGACAGGGAGTTGGCGGCCAAGCAAGAGAGGCCTGACGAGCCTGCAGTGGGCTTGGTCTCCTCAGCAGAGAGACACAGTCAGATTATAGAAGGAGCAGTGTGGAAAACAAATCTGACGGAGCCCAACTGGAGACCAAGTAGCCTGAGCAGGGGAGGAGATAATGGGTGGGGGTGGGGAAGGGTGTGAGTGTGTGAGGTGGGGGGAGCAGAGGCAGAGAGAATCCTGAGCAGGCTCCATGCTCAGCACAGAGCCCAAAGGGGGGCGCAATCTCACGACCCTGAGATCATGACCTGAGCTGAAATCAAGAGTCGGATGTGTAACCACCCAAGCCACCCAGGCACCCCATAACTCAGGGGAGTTCTGTTCTCAAGGACCTCACATTCCAGAAGGAGATAAGGCAAGTGTCTTGAAGACTTTGGTGCCCCCATGCTACTCCTGTCACCATGCCCGAGGCTTCCATGCACAAAACCTCATGCCCCCAAGAGTCTTGCCCCCCTAGCCCCTTGACCTCAGCCCCATCTCTGCTGCCCCTGCCATCGGCACACCCTGAAACTCTCCATGACCGTGAGGCTCCTTCTTCGCAATCTCATTTCCAAGCATCCACCTCTGGCCACCTCCTTGTCTCTTTCATGTGGGCTGGCATAGCCCAGGGAGCTCTCCTCCAACCACACTGGCCTACAGGAGCCTTTCCTCACCATCTGTGGCATTGCTCTCTACAACGCCACCCTTGTCCAACCTGGATTCTTCGCTCCACCGACAGAGCAAAGCCTTTGTGTTCCTCTCTTCTTCGTCTTATTTGTCTGGCACAGTGCCCAGCCTCAGGGGAACCCACCTCTTCTCCATATGTGCTCCTGCAGCCAGAGACATCCACATGACCAGGCCTGCCACATTCTCTAACGATGTGATCTCAAAGCTCAGACGGACAGGTTCTCCAGAGAGGTGACCTTCTCACCTTCACCTCTCCATCCCTACTCATTCTCATCTCAAAGATCTCCTGGAGAGATGGCAGGCAGCAGACAACAGCAAATCCCCCCTCCCAGCTTCCCAGCCCTTCACTAGCAAGTGAAGGAGTCACGCTATCTCCATCCTGGCCTACAGGGACAGAAGTGTCTGCTCCCCACCCCACGCAGACTGGCAAACCAAGCTGTCCCCTCGCCTCAGCCCATGAACTCCGCAGTCAACATCATCCTTCCCAGCCACAAGCAAACGTTCCCAAATTTCACATCTTCAAAGGAAACCTTTGACCTTGCATTCTGCTTCAGCCACCTCCTCGTTCCCTTTTCCCCTTCACAACGAAACTCCTCCAAAGACTTGTTGATTACTTTCATTTCCACTTTTTCCTATTCTCCCTTGACCGACTCAAGTCTCCCTGTAGGCCCCACTGATCCATTACATCGCTCTTATTATGGTCACCAACTTCTTGTTCCCCAAAACAAAAGCAACATGTTCTCCCCAACTTCTCAGCAGCATTTGACATCCCTCCTTAAAAGACCATCTTCACTTGGTCCTCCTCCCTCCCCACAGATTTCTCCTTCCCAGCCTCTGCTGGCCCCTCTTCTGCCAGAGTCCTGCCTGGGGCTTCAGCCTCAGTATATCTCAACCCTAGCTGCACACGGAATCACCTGGAGCCTTTTTAAAAATGCCCCTGCCTTGTCCTACTCCCAGAAGCTGAGATTTCATCAGTCGGAGTCCAAGGTGGAGAAGTACCACTATAAGTGAGCCAATTCCTTCTCCAGATCTCATAGACCATCTAAAGGCTCAGGACTCCCAAAAGTACATCTCAGCACAGACCTGTCCCACTGAACTCCAAATTTAAGAATCCAACTGCACACCAGACTCCCGGATGTCTGAAAGACATCTCCAAAGGCAATGTGTGAAAGTAGGTTGTGGGCACCAGGGTTCAGTGCTGTGCCACAGAGAGAAAAGCCTGGAAGGATGTTAGAGGCAGGGGGAGGTAGGTTTATGCCCCGCTCATGGGAGGAGGGCATGTCTTCCCTATGACAGGGAAAGTTTTCCCATGATCGATCAGGCTGCCAGCCATAATGCACGCTGAGACCAGGAGGTTTCCCAGTCCCACTGGCTGCAGCAAGGACCCCTCCACCCTACAGTGACAAGCCAGCCCTTGACAACTCAGCAAATCCTAGAACACTGAAGGTTACCCAGAGAATTAGGGTCATGGCCAGAACTGGAACGTAGGACTCTGGGTCTCTTTTCTGGCATGCTTTTTTATTACAAATCTAAGACTCTTTGCTTTATGGCAGTTTTTGTGAGAATCCAACCAGTCTGTAAAACAGAAAGTCTTTGCAAATCTTAAGGATTCTAAGGCCTTGCCCTCGAGCTGCACGTGTCCTGGACACTAGGGGGCACTGTGTCCTAGCCTGGGGCCTGTTTCTCCCCTTGGGCTGCCTTTGCAGGGAACACTGGTGCCTTCATCCAGGCCTGAGCCTTGCACAGCCGAGGAATGGGACCCTGGCGTCCTCTGCTGGAGGACTGCTAGGAGCCCCAGGCTGCCACTTATTCCTTTACTCATTTGCTGTTTCACTTTCTCAATCCTTCCTTCATCTCTTCAGTCACATCCACTGTGTACAGACCCTGGGGAAACGGTGGATAAGACAGACAAACCCCTGCTCTAATGGGACTCCCATTGTAATGAGAACAAAGGGCAATGAAGAAACAAGCACCTAGGGCACCTGGGTGACTCAGTGGTTTAAGCCTCTGCCTTCGGCTCAGGTCATGATCCCAGGGTCCTGGGATCAAGCCCCGCATCAGGCTCTCTGCTCAGCAAGGAGCCTGCTTCCTCCTCTCTCTCTCTCTCTCTCTGCCTGCCTCTCTGCTTACTTGTGATCTCTGTCTGTCAAATAAATAAAATATTAAAAAAAGAAAGAAACCAATACTTAAATAATGGCAGGTGGTGGTAAGTGCTATGGGGAAAAATAAAGCAGGTTGAGGGGCTACGCACCCAATGTGAGTGACATCTAAAGCTATTGCTTTAGATAGGGTGAGCAGGGAAGGCAGGTCCTTTGGAGGTGGCAAAAGCTGAGCAAAGATCTGAACAAAGTGAGAGAGCCTGTTGTTTAGGTAGCAGGGAAAACTGTTCCAAGCAGAAGGAGGTACAAGTACAAAGTCCCTGGGGCAGGAATATGCTTGATGTGCTGCAGGAACAGTGAGGAGGCTGGAGTGGCTGGGGTAGAGTGAACAAGGAGGGGAGTGGTGGGAGGTACACTCAGCAAGGAGGGGAGCAGTGGGAGGTAGACTCAGCTTATTAATGTCATGTACATCTTAAGGACCTTAGTTTTATTTCAAGTGCAACATGAGCCTACTGGAATGTTGAAAGCTGAGTGTGATGTGGTGTGATTTTTGCTTAAAAAATATCACAGCTGCTGTATGGAGGTTCTGGGTTAGGTAAGGGTAGAAGCAGGAAGATCTGTTAGGAGACTGTTAAGGTGTCCAGACACAAGACGAATGGCTGGAACAACAGTGGCAGCGGTGACCAAATATGGAACATATTCTGAAGGTGGAATTTGTAGAATTTAGGGTATAACAGAGAAAGGAAGGATAATGTCATAGTTTTTTACTGAATCAGGTGGATGAATGGTGATGTCATTTACTAAGGTGGGGAAGAAATTAGGGAGCTGGAAAATCACAAGTTTAAATTGGGATATGATGAGTTGAGGTATCTGGTAGACCTGTAAACAGAGGGTAGATAGGATGTTCTATAATAGAACCTGGAATTTTGGGAAGGGAGGTCAGGACTGGACATATAACCTGGGAGTCCTCGGCACATAGGTGTTACTGATAGTCACAGGACAAGATGGGGTCCAGGCGAATGAATGTAGTGAGGGAACATTTCATGGCCATGTTGGGAGGCAGATGCAGGGCTGCCAAGGGAGGTGGAGAAGGAATAACCAGTGTCAGGAGGAGGCATGAAGCCAGGGGCAAAGGGGAAGGCACCTGGGCCAGTGCTACTCCCACGCAGGGTAAAAGGAAAGCTGACAAATCACCATTGACTTGATAACTTGAAGATCACAGGAGACCCTGAAAAGAGGGAATTAATTTAGAGGACTGGTGGAAACAAGGGCCTGAGTGGAATGAGTCCAAGAAAGAGCAGGAGGAAAGCAAGTGCTGTTGTCTATAGCAAGACAACTCCTTTGAGAAAGGAGTTCTCAAAAGGACAGAATAAGGGACAACTGGCTCAATCGGTTGAGCGTCTGCCTTTGGCTCAGATCATGATCCCAGGATCCTGGAATCCTGCATCCGGGGAGTCTGTTCAGTGGGAGTCTGCTTCTCCATCTCCCTCTCCCAGCAGCTCATGCTCTCTCTCTCTCTCTCTCTCTCTCTCAAATAAATAAATAAAATCTATTTTTTAAAAATGGAATAAAATAGAAGAGCAATAATTGGAGGGGACGTGGGGTCAAGAGAGGATTTCTTTAAAGGTAACTCTTACAGCAGTCTGTGTAGTGAGGGAAATGATGCACAAAAGAGGGAAATGTGATGATGGCAGAGGGGGGAGAAGAGCAGCAGCCATGCCCTAGAAGGAACAGAGGGGTAGACGCCTATTCACTCAGCCACACACTGCCGTTTCTGCTACATTTCCCCTGCCACCTGTGCTAGCTGCCCGGGATGACCACTAGGGACAAAGTGGGGTCTCCAACACCTCTGCTAGAGTCACTCTCTTACATCCCCACTGCAGGCGCTGCCTTCTCTGGAGTGGGGTACCAGGCAACAGACCATTTCAACAGTGTGGAGTCATTACAGGGCAGAGGGATGTTGACTGCCTGCGGTCAGGCTCAGATTCCAGCCAGGGGCCCCTTCCAACTCTGTCCGCTCTTGCCATTATTTTCTGCCGTCTGTAGAGGTTTTACAAACCTAACTTCAAGATCCCCTGTCCCCACCCCAACTAACTCCACCTCGAGGTGTTGCACACTCGCAAGTCCCTCCGATCTAGAAATTCTGGAGACGCCGATGACTTGCACCTTATGCCAAAGAATGCATATCCTCACGATGGACCTGCAAGGTTAGTGTTATTGTCCCATTTTTTCCGAGGAGGAAACAGATTCGGCACGTCCAGGTCCGCTTGGTTTCGAAGGCCGCTTTCTTTCTGCTCGGCCAGAAGGAGGCGCAAGGGGCTGGACGAGCTTCTAGCAGGCTCCCAGACGAGTTGACCTGCAGCCCAGTCCCCGCCCAGACCCCGTCCAGACCCCGCCCAGGCTCCGCCCCGCCAGGGGGGGGTCCCCGGCAGGCCAGACCTTCCAGCTCAAAGCAAAACGGGACTTCGTGATTGGGCGGGGCAGAAGGATTGGGTGTGGCTTCCCTGTCGTAGAGCGGCCGCTCGCGGGCGTGACTTTGACGGGGCGTGGCCTATGGTTCCGCCCCCTTCCGCGGGCTCAAAGCTGGCGGCGGCGGCGGGGGCGGGGTCAGAACACGGGTGGCGGATCCCAACGAGGCTCTTTGGGGCCAGCCACCGAGCAGCGCCTCGGCGGGGCCGAGCAGGTACTGGCGACCGCGCGGGGCGTCTCGGGCTGGGCCAGGCTGAGGGCAAGAGCCTGCTGGGGATCACGGAGGGCACTGGGGTCGGGGCCAGCGCTGCGCTTCCTCTAGCGAGCTTGGGCCCCTGCCTCCGCCCCCGCCCCCGCCTTCCTGCGGCGAAGCCGGCTGTGGCAGAGCAGATTGGCGCCTGCGCTGCTTCCTGTGCCCGGGACTCGGCCAGTGCATGGGGCCCGGGCGGGGGACGGGGGAAACTGAGTCACGTTGGGATGCTACTAGGCCTGTGTAGGAGGCGCCACCCTAGCTGGGCTCCAGGATGAATCCCCTATCTGGCCATGCTTTGGGGTCCTAGCCCTCACCGATTTCCGCAGGGGCCATGGCCCCGCCCGGTCTTTCCCAGCGCCCGGGGGTCGTCATCAGCCTCGACCCGTCCAGGAATGGCTAGGACCCGCTCCAGCCGCCTCCCTCTCCACCCCTCCCCCTCGCGTCCCGAGCCCCTGTGTGCTCCCTCCGCTGGCTCCGCAGTGTCAGCTTACACGCCTTATATAGTCCGAGCAGGCTTCAGCGCGGCCTGCCTGTCGGGACCTGGGGGCGGGGGAGAGGAGTGCCCGGCCCCTGACTCACCCGCAGTCTGTCCGAGGCTTAAGGCTGGCTTGGGGGGAGCCCGTGTCAAATTAGCTCTGCGGCCCATTTGTGTATGATAAGAACCTCAGGACTGAATGAGGGGAACCCCTCATCATCTCAGACACTGAGGGAGGGGAGTTGCCCCTGCCTTCCCAGAATGAGGTCTGCCAGCCAGAAACCCAGCCACACCTGACAAGGTGCCCGCCTACAGCGGCCCTGGCTGTGTCAAAGGCTGGTCGTGCCTGCCTGGCACCAGTCCATGGCTGGTGTCCAGAGCTGGGCCTGCCTGCACCCCCATCATGGTGTCCACTCACCTTTTCTTTCCTCCCAGGAGCAGGCACCATGGAGTCCTTCAAGGTAGTGCTGGAGGGGCCTGCACCTTGGGGCTTTCGGCTCCAGGGGGGCAAGGACTTCAATGTGCCCCTCTCCATCTCCAGGGTGAGCCAACGTTGGGGGAGAAGCTCCTCCAGGAGTCTTTGGGTGCTCAGGTCTCTGATGGGTGATGGGAGGAGTCTGAGCAGGAGTGAGCCAGGTCCAGTAGAACAGGAGGTATCTGAGGCCCCAGGGAGATGCCCATTCTGCAGGAGGGGAGCCTGAGGTCTCTGGGAAGTATCTAAGCTGCTTGAAGGAGCAATGCTTGGAGCTAAGCCCCAGCCAGGGCACTCTTGACTGCAGGATCTCACTTCAGCACCATTGCCACCCAGCGTTATAGCAGTTGTCATCCTTTTTTCCCAGATGTGGGAACTCAGGGCTCAGAGAAGTAGAGGGGCCTTTACAGTGATTCCTTGGCAAAGCAGGGATTGGAATTCAGGCACTGGGATGGTCTGCAGTTTGGGGGGGCGGGGGGACACTTTCCAGCCTCTGTGAGATTTGTCCATCTTCATCCATTGGTCCTATTCGAGATGCAGTGGCCCCTGACCCAAATCAGGGGTATGGGATGAGGCTCTAGGGTTCTAACTTCAGCTCCTGAGCCCCTGCCCTGATAGGGGTGGAGCTGGGGCTGGCTCCTCCCTGTGGCAGGGGGATTGCCTTATAAGCCCAAGAATGCAACCCCACGCTGGGAAGGCCAGCTGGTGACTAGAGTCCGCAGAACTGAAAAAAGCTGGCTGAGGCCTAAACCCCTAAATGCCATTGGTGGGCCCCTCAGCTGGTGACCACGAGGACATGGCTCCAACTGTAGTAGGGTCAGTTGTGGGACACAAAGAGGGTGCCCAGAGAGAATGAGGCCAGCCCTTGGACTGGTGTCTGTGGCCTGGGGGTCAGTAGGGGGCGGGGACTTCCTGCCCCCACATCCGCCTGTCCAGAGAGGCCCACCCAGGCGCCCACTGGGCAGGCAGCTGTTGGCAGGAAGCCCAAGGCAAGCACAGCCTGGAGGGGGCCAGAAGGTTGTCCAGGCACTGCCCAGCTTGAGAGGGCCCCCAAGGCCAAGTCTGTCTATGGGAGTTGGGCTTGGTGGCCAGGGCAGGCGGGTGATCACTGTTCTTTCCAGGGACCTTTCCGTGGGATTCCCCTGGAAACTGCCCTACCAGCTGGGTAGCTTAGGTCTCCTGACTACACAAACCCACCCCTACTTACATAATTGTCAAGCTTTGCTAGCCCTAAAAACATATTCTAAATCCCTCTCTCTGGGAAAGTGCTAGCCCATGTGGCTGGGGAGCTGTAGGCCTTGGCTGGACTCTGAGACTCAGTTTCTTCATTGGAGGGTATGGACAACGTAATAGCCTGGGGGATGGACTTTAGGATGTGGCCTGTTGGGGGCACTCGGTCTGAGCTCCCTTGTCAGCGGCCCTAGCTGTGGGTGGGGCCACAAGCCGAGCCCAAAACTGGAGTTGGACCTAAGCCCTGGTGGGTGGGCGGGTGGGGTGGTCTTTTCTGAGTTGGGCCAGCCCTTCCCTCTCCCCTGACCCCAGGGAGGAGGGAGGGGCTAGGGCTGGCTGTGGGCCCAGGCCTGGGAGATGAGGTAATGTCTGAGACTTGGGGGTTGGGCTGCTCATTAGAGCCCTCAGGCTGACTCACCCCCACCCTTTGCAGTGTCCAGCTCTCTGGCTTTCCCCCTCCTTGACTCGGGCCTCCTTGTCTCTCCAGCCCCCCACCCCACCCCACCCAGCAGGGTTTTCTCGTGCTTCCCTCTCCACTTCTCTGACCACTCCTCTATCCCTTTTGTGCTTCCTGTCCTCCTCACTCAGGAAAGGAAGTAGTCCCCAGGTCCCCACCCCTCCCTGGGAGCCAGCTGCTCCTGCTCACCCCGAAGACCTCTACCTCAGGCTTAGCCCACACATCCCAGGAGCCAGCTTGTGTAGGTAGGGAGTGGCTGGACCAGGTTTCCCTTCTACTGACTCATCATGACCTTGAGTAAGTCACTTCCTTTTGAGGGTGTCACTTCTCTATGCTCGTTATAAGGGGCTGTTGGATTGAACTAAAAGCGAGAAAGGAGATCTAGGCCCCAGACCTGACCAGGGGTTTAGGGAATTGTTCTAAGTAGGCTGACTTCTGAGTTGGGTCCCAACACTCAGCAGAGGTAGCGTATTGTAGTGGAGCCTTAGGGTCAGGGTCAGACCTGGCCTTGCCTCTTACTAATGGAGTGGCTTGAGTCAAGTTACATAAACTCTCTTTTTTTCCCATGTGTAAAAGGCATATAATCTCAGACTCTACTCCACAGGTTGTTGGAAGTGTCAGTATTAGCATGTGACAGTATTAGGTGCTCGATAAATGTCAGTTGCTCTTCTTACCATTTAGCAGAAGAAGAAGGAGGCACCCAGCTGTCTTTCTCTTCTAACTTCCCAAGCATGAAATAGACCCAGCTCTCCCTTCTTGCCCCTGTGCTGCATCTGGTCTCTCTGCCTTCTGGAAATGTCTCTAGAACCTCCTACCTCCCCTCTCCCTGCCTCAACTCAGTCTGTGCATCAGCCCACCTGAGGAGCCTCCTGGGCGACGGGCAGCCAGTACCTCTCAGTCCTACCCTCCAACCTATGAAATGTGAATTGGCCTTCCAGTTGGCCTGTAGAAGTGTACTTAATGCCAGGTCCCTTGCCAGATGCCCAGGCAGCTCTGTGGGCTGGACCCACGAACAGCTGCATCATCCTTTCTGAGGGGCTAGAGGGCTAGAAGCGCCCAGTGGGGTTTGTCAGGATTACCTCTATCAGGGCTCTGAGAAATACCCCACTGGGGCTTTCCAAGGCCTGATGGCCCCTCCTAACCTCAGGGCCAAGTCCTGCTTCCTTCATGACTGTCTCAGTTCATGCTGGTGGTGACCATTACCGCCAGCCCCCTACTACCCTTCATTTGCCATAGGAACCAGGGATTCCCAAGGCAGAGTCTGAAGGACTGGGGGAGAGGGTGATATGGCATTTGAAGGCTTCAGGGTGACACTCATTTACAGCCCTAGCTGACACCTTGGGCCCCCTTCAGTCACTTCACGGGGTACCTGGGCCTATTCCTGGCTCTCAGAGGGTCCTGGCAGATCCCTCCAGATGGCCCCAGGACAGGGTGCTAGGAGTGTAAGAGGTCAGTGAGAGCACCTAGCACCTAGGACTGGTGAGAGCACCAGGACACCTAGTGTCCTGGAGGAAGTGGCATTATGCACAAGCCACGGGCTGGGTGAGACAGCTTGGGCAGGAGGCCAGCAGGGGCCTCAAAGGCTGTGGTTGGAGCTGGGAAGTTGGGGACTTAACCTGCCGCTGGCTCCTTGGTGACTGTCACAGCAGTTCTGCACCATGGGGAGGAGAGTCATGGAGGTGAACAAATGACTAAATAAACAGGGTGATTGTGGTGTTTATGAAGTTCATGTGAACCCCACCCTCCCAGGTTTTTCTAGTATTCAGCAGCTGCTGAGAAATGCATTGAATGAAGAGGCCTCTGGGTTCTAGAAGAGGGGCAGCTTAAACAGGGTTGACTAATGTTGGCTTCAGTTTGGTCTGCAAAGGCTTGGGCTGCTGTGACCTTCCATCTCCCCACAGCTCACTCCTGGAGGCAAAGCTGCACAGGCCGGTGTGGCTGTGGGTGACTGGGTGCTGAGCATCGATGGGGAGAATGCGGGGAGCCTCACGCACATTGAAGCCCAGAACAGGATTCGTGCCTGCGGGGATCGCCTCAGCCTGGGTCTCAGCAGGTATAAGGGCCCTTGGCCTACCTGGCGGGTGAGGGCACCCTCAGGCCTGGCCTGCTATTACCCCTTCCCCTTCTCCTCCAGGGCCCAGCCAGCTCAGAGCAAACCGCAGAAGGTAAGCCTAAGACATCTTAGGGTAACATCTGTGTGATGGGAGGGGTGGGATTGGACTGCTGAGCTGACTAGCCCTCTCCCATGGCAAGGAGCCTTGATACCCTTAATAACCCTATTCCTGGCTGGAAGTAGAGGGTAGGGGCCAGAGCTGGGAGAGTCTGGGAAACTGGGAGTTGGGCCAGGAGCTGCCGCACGGTCTGGGCACCACGCATGTCTGCCTGTCTGTCCGCTGCCTTCCTCGCTGGCCTGTGCTACAAGCCGCACTCATCTGCCCTTTGGCCCAGGTGGGCTGAGATCATCCCTCCCACATGGGCCCCTTGAAACCTGAGTCCCCCCGCCCCCATGCTCCCGGCCAGATGTGTCAGTGTGGGGCTGGAGCACCGCTGTCCTCTCCACACCATGGGGGTATCCCCACCCCCCCACCCCCCCACCCCCCCACCCCCCCACCCCCCCACCCCCCCCCCCCGGTCCAGCGTCCCCGCCCCTGCCTGCCCTGCCCGGCTCTGTCTCCGCCCAGGCCCTGGCCCCGGCCCCCGCCGCGGACCCCCCGCGGTACACCTTTGCACCCAGCGCCTCCCTCAACAAGACGGCCCGGCCCTTCGGGGCGCCCCTGCCCGCTGACAGCGCCCTGCAACAGAATGGGTACGTCGGTCCTGCCCACCCACCGCCCTCGCCCCCGCCCACGCCATCTGTCTGAGGCCCCACGCCCCTGCTGCTGCTCAGTCTGCGTTGCGCCCCAGCCTGGCTGGAACCGTGCGGCAGCGACCCCTGGCGGCCGGGGCGGGGCTGTAGGCACTGGGCCCCTCCAAGGGTGTGGCTCTTGCACCCTCCTGGGTGCTGGGAGCCAGGCAACGCCCCCAGCTGGGGGCCCTGGGTTGGGGTGTGGTGTCGGGAGACAGCCTCAGACACTCAGTGCAGCCTTGCCCCTGGCTACTCTGACCCCTTGCCATTTTTCTTCCTTGTGTCTGTCCCTTTGTCCCTTTATCTGTCCATCTGTCTATTTCCTTCACAGGTGCAGACCCCTGACAAGTCAGTGAGCCCCCTCTGCCTGTTCCTTTTTTCCTTCCTTTTGGCATTCTGGGCGGTGGCCCCTCCCCACCCCAGCCGCCCTCCTTTCCTCTCACTTAGCTACCCTACCCCCCCCTCACCGAGCAGGGCCCTGGCCTTGCGCTCCCCCACTCTCCCAGCACCATAAGCCACATGCACCAACCCGGGAGGGGCTGCCCCCATGGCCCACCCCCTGCATGAGGTTCTGAGCCACACCCTCCCCACAGACAGCCGCTCCGGCCGCTGGTCCCAGATGCCAGCAAGCAGCGGCTGATGGAGGACACAGAGGACTGGCGGCCTCGGCCCGGGACAGGCCAGTCCCGTTCCTTCCGCATCCTTGCCCACCTCACGGGCACCGAGTTCAGTAAGTGGCAGCCCAGGGCAGGGCGGACTCTCCTGCTGGCCCCCAGCTTGGGCCTCGGGCTCCGCTGGAGCTTGCTCTGGTGCCCCGTGACCTTCTGCCGGGGCTCAGGGCTGGGTTGGCCCTCTGTCTTCTCTTGGTCAATGCCTGCCTCTGCCCTCTCAGTGCAAGACCCGGATGAGGAACACCTGAAGAAATCAAGGTAAAAGGACGGGCAGTAGCCCCTCTTTCTCACCTCCTGCCTCACCCATTCCGGCCACCACCTTGTGTCTACTCCTGAGGGTCCCCAGCCAGGGCTCTCTGTTTTCCTTCCTTCTTTCCTGCCTTCCTCCCTTCCGTCCTCCCTCCCTGCCTCCCTTCCATCTCTCCTTCCTCCTACTTCCTCCTCCTTTTCTCTCTGCCCCCCCAGGGAAAAGTATGTCCTGGAGCTGCAGAGCCCACGCTACACCCGCCTCCGGGACTGGCACCACCAGCGCTCTGCCCACGTGCTCAACGTGCAGTCGTAGCTCGGCCCTCACCGGCCGACTGCCCTCTCTGCCTCTCTCTCTCTGTTCCTTCCACCCAGGGCACCCCCTTCTTGGTCGCTGCAGCTTCCGCCTACCTCACTCCCTCCTTTCCTGCCCCTGGACTGAGCCTCCTGCTGGCCTGGCGGAGGGCCTGGCTCTGTCTAACACCGCCTTACCTCTTTGCCCTTTGGTATTACTCTCTGCCAGGTCTGTGCTGGCTGGAGCATGGAAATAAACATTCTCAGCCCTGCTTCTTCTGCCTCTGCCTTCTATCTTCGTGGGCTTGGTTTGTGTTCTGGGTGTGGGGGTGTTAGATGGTTCAGACCCAGTGTGGGCCGTGCCAGTCTGGGTCTCAGTGAGGGGTGGTACCTGGCAGAGGAGGCCCTGCCGTCAGAGCTCTATCTGGGGGCTGAGGAAGCCCCAAGAACTACCCCAGCAGGGAGAGCGCCCTGCTCCACCTCCCAGCCCTGTTCGACAGACCTGCCGGCTGGAACCTGGCTAGGAGGAGCTGCCCTGCCCGTACCTACCCCTGTGGGACTGGGAGTCCAGCCCAGCAGCTCCCATGATCCCAGGCGTCTCTCCCGTGGGGCCAGCAGGACCAAGGTTGGGGGGTGGGGCCATGCCAGGAGCCTCAACCATACAAGGCCTTGAATGGCAGATCTTGCAGCCAGGTGCCCAGGACAGAAGCCCCAGCCCCAGCCTCAGCTACACCCCAGGAACCCTGGCTTGGTGAGAGAGAGTGGGCTTGGGCCTGGAGAAGGGTGGGTAGCCTCCAGGGGCATGCGGATGGGGGTGGGGGCCCTCCAGGCTGCCCCAGGCTCAAGCCCCTGACCTTTGGGGTCCCTGGGCACCTCCCTGGAGCCACTTTCCTTAGCCCCAGCAGGCCCTACCACCCCCAGTCCCACTAGCCGCCCACCCTGGGCTGTGGACCCCGCCTTTGCCGAGCGCTACGCCCCGGACAAGACAAGCACGGTGCTGACCCGGCACAGCCAGCCAGCCACACCCACGCCTCTGCAGAACCGCACGTCCATCGTGCAGGCAGCCGCTGGAGGGGGCCCAGGAGCCAGTAGTGGCAACAATGGCAAGACTCCTGTGTGCCACCAATGCCACAAGGTCATCCGGTGGGTGGCCCTGTTCCTTTTCCTACTCTGGCCTTTCCCGTCCTAAAGCCTGGCCCTGGTATGTTTCTGACCTCTGCGTCCCTGCCTGTCTCCCCACTCATCTCAGCCATCACTGTGGGAGGATAAGGATGCAGTTCCCAGTTGCAGTGGGGGCAGGGACCTGGCCTAGGTCCTCAGATTCTGCATCCTGCATCCCTTCCCCCACCCCACCCCACTCCACCCCACATCAGCCTCTGTCAGCATTTGCCCTGCTAAAATGAAGGATGTGCCCATAGCACACTCAGGCTTCACCCCTAGAAAGACCACTCTCCGGGCAGGGAAGGGCCTGCCCCTCTCAGCCCTTCTGCTCTCCCTCCTGCTCACTTGATCCCTGCCAAAACCTCTGCTCTCAGAGCAGACAGACCTGAGGCCCCTCCCTCCCTGCCCTGTTCCCTGGGGCCCAGCAGGGTCCCATAGCACCCCCACAGTTGGCACGCTAGCTCCCTAGAACCTTGCTGGTTCTCAGCCCTGGTCCTGCACTGCTCTTCACTCCTGTCAGCTCTCAAGCTCTGCGAAGAGCCCCCTTCTGCGGACATTGATGTGGGCCTACAGGCCCCTCCCCAGGCCAGAGAGACCAGGCAAGTGGGCCAGGGTGGGCACCAGGGTAGGCTCAGGTACCCACTGGTCTTCAGAGCCACTGGGCACTCTGGGCCTCCTGCCCCCAGGGCACCAGTTCCTCTGGTTTATCTCACTGGGCCCGGGTCAGCAGCCCCCACCCAGTGTAACCTCCTCTTCATCCCAACACCATCAGGCACCGTTTCTTGTCGTCAGAGCAGGGTGGCTTCATCACTGTGTCATCACTTGGGTCACCTCCCAAGCCTGTTTCTCCTTTATCTGGAAGATGGGGAGAATGAATTTCCCTTCCAGGCTTCAGAGTAGTTGTTCACTAACCGTCTACAGACTAGGCATACACCCCCTCTCACTGCCCTCACCTCCCCCTCAGGGGCCGCTACCTGGTTGCGTTGGGCCACGCATACCACCCCGAGGAATTTGTGTGCAGCCAGTGTGGGAAGGTCCTGGAAGAGGGCGGTTTCTTTGAGGAGAAGGGTGCCATCTTCTGCCCACCCTGCTATGATGTGCGCTATGCGCCCAGCTGTGCCAAGTGCAAGAAGAAGATCACAGGCGTGAGTGGGGCTGGTGGGTGGGCAGAGGGGAGGGCGCCTGGGCCTGGGGGCTCGCCCCTCGGGACTCCTTTGGGTCCTTAGCATCTTAATAAACAGGATGCTCTCCTAGCCTCACTTTGTGTTAGCCAAGATCTTCCCCAATGACCAAAGTCCTACTCTGAGGGGCTCAAGCGAGCAAGAGTGGTACGGGTTTCCCCAGCTCTCTGAAAGTAGAGCGTTCCCATGAAAACTTCCACAAGCTGAAATGGCGTAGTGAAGAAGCAAGTACTGTTAATTTATGTGGAAGAAAATTTGAGCATTCCCAGGCCCAAAAAAATAACCTCGTGTAGGCTTTCCTGATACCTTTGGACACATCTTGCTAACAGATGCACAAAGTAAATCGAGATAAAGCGCAGATGCTCACAGACACAGCTCAGCCGTGGGGGCCTGGTGCGGGGATGTGGCCTGGTGCCCGGATGCGGAGTGTGGCTCCCGGGGCAGGAGCCGGGCAGGGTCCCTTGCTCAGGTGAGGGCTGTGTGCTGCCTCTGGGACGGCTCACTACAAAACAAGCACTGAACACTCTGTTTCACTTTTTGCCTTTCTTTGTGAAAGCAAAACTCCTTTTTGGGTTTCTTTTAGTTAGCGGGTCTGTCATAAAAGTGAAGTGCTGTAACGTTGACTTCTGAAAAGCAGAAGGTTCTGTATATGGGCTCAAACATTCAGGAAGCCCAAGGGGCACTAGCTTCAGGCCCGGCTGAAGGCAGGTCCTGGGGTAATCAGGACTTTTCCCCCACTTGCCTCTATCATCGTCTGTGTTGGCTTCATTCCCCGCATACTTGTCCTTAGAAGGTGGCAAAGGTGGCGCCACAGTGGCTCCAGGGTGGCCCCAGTTTTACACTGCAGGGAGGATAGGCGTGCCCCTGTGCCAGCTGATGCATCAGGGGTCCCAGTGCTGATGCTCGTGGGACTAGCTTATGTCACAGCCACATCTCTGGCCTGAGCTTTGGGACTTGGATTAGCTGGGCGTGGGTGCTACCCGGTGGAGCAGGGGTCGGGTGGTCCCACCCGCACCACAGACAGACTGAGGGAGGATTGGTTCCCTGAAGTAAAACAACATGGCCTCACCCGCAGAGGGGAGATCTGCACGGATCCCAGTGACTATGTCAGTGGGGTTGCGTTCAGCGGCAATAATAAAACCTCGCCACAGATTTCAGCAGAAAGGGTTATTTACTTCACTCACAAGAATTCCAGGGCTGAAACAGCAGCTTCAGGATGCCTTTAGACCTTTCCTGACTTTGGCTCCAAAATCAGTAGCATGTAGCATATCACGGTTGTAGCATATCATGTAGCATGTAGCTACATAGCATGTAGCGTATCACGGTTCCCCAAGGACTGCTCAAGCCCCAGGCCTTGTGTTCTTGTTGCAGGTGGGAAGGAGAGGGCAAGGCCAAATGGCATGATTTCCACAAGGTTTTTGCTTTTGATTCTGGAAGAAAAACCAGGAACTTGCATCTTTATCTCAGTGTTTGGAATTGTTATCCTGTGAGCACCCGGGCTGCAGGGGAGGTTGGCAAACCCAGTATTTTAGCCTTCGTCTTCCATGAGAAGAAGGCAAAAAGGAAGGGGGTCGTGAGAGGCTTTGAGGATGCTGACCCACAGTGTCTGCCACCTTCAGTGCACGAGGGGACAGAAACTCTGAAGGATAATTTACCACGCTTGGAGGGTATAGGACTATGGAGTGCCAAAGCCAGAAACCCAGACACAAATCTGTGATTCAAAAATCCTATTCTTCCCACTGAGTCTAAACACGCAGCAGAGCCTGGCCATGTTTTCTGCAGGGCAGCCCCGCTCCCAACAGGAGCCAGGCTTGGAGCCTGGCTTGGTGTGTCACAGGCATAGTATGATGGGCCATCTACCTTCACTCATTCATTCTCTTTATTTAATGTGGACAGTGTGCCAGATAGTGTGTTCCAGGCTCAAGAACACGTCATGAAGTAACAGGTTTGGGCCCTGCCCTCAGGAGCTCCTACTAGGTGGGTAGGACTCAGAGTGTGTCAGGGGTCAAGGGCACAGCCAGAGGAAAAGGGGGCAGAACAGGCAGGGTAAAAAGCTAATGGGATTCCTGTCGCACCTGTATGGAAACTGAAGCCCGGAGAGTGGCAGAAGCTGCCTCAGGCTGCAGAGCATGAGGGCTAAGCTGCAAGAGCCCCAGGCACTCTCAGCTCTCAGCTTGTGCTCTTCCTGACATTTCCTGCCTCTTATTTCTGGATACTGAGGCAGGGCTGCCAAATGTGGCCGGAGAGCTCTGTGGTGATGTTCACATTAGCAAGGATTACCTTGACCACGAGCAGTAGAAGACTCAAAATAGTGGCCGCTTCTTTTCCACCTAAGAAAGTCCAGGGGTGGGCAGTCTGGGACTGATGGGCAGATCTAGGTCTCTGTGTCTTGTTTCTTGGCCATTCTCTGCACTTACTTAACACTGGTAGTCTGAGATGACTCTCGAGCCTTGGCCAAAATTGCCACGTTTTAGCCAGCGGGGAGCAGGAAGGGGAAGAAGGGACAGAGGCCCCATGGCAGCCATCTTGAGAAGATGCTGCTGCCCAACCCCCATTTTAGCATCCTGTCGGCCAGACCTTGGTCACATGACCATGCTGAGCTGCAAGAGAGGTTGGGAGAGACCGGCTATTTGGGGCAGCCTTGTGGCCAGCGACAAAAATGGAGATTCCATCAGTAGACCAGAAGGGGGGAATGGATATGACCACAGTCTTTGTCATAGTGACAGTTTGTGTTGTGGGGCACTTACAGTGTGTGGGGCTTCCACTTCATGGTCCTACTGTAGGAAGTAACTGTGGTGATTCCCATCTTCTAGATGAGGGAGTTTTGCCCCAGATCACAGTCCTTTTCGTACCAGCCTGGGCCATGCCCCACTGGACTGTTCTAAGAGAATGGGCTGGATCCCAGGACCTTTCTTGAGCTGGGCATCTACAGATCAAGGCCCCACTCTTCGGTGACTGCTTTGTCTGCATTACCCTGCACACTTGTCCTGCTGTACCCCTGTCCTGAGTGGACAGGGTTATCATCCAGGACACAGAGGAGGAGCCAAGCCAAATTGGGCCTGGCTGGTTCCCAGATCCTGGAGTAAGCCTTGGGTGGCAAACCCTCTCCTGCCCCGGGAACTCCTACCCAGGCTAAAGCTCCACAGAGGCCCAGGGGCCCTTAGCTTCTCTCTTATAGGGACTCAGGGTCTGACAAACTCTAGGAAGCCCCCACCTCACCCTGAGGGGGAAACGGGGAAGGCTTACCTCCCCAACCTGACAGGGGCTCCATTCCTATATGCGCCCAGGGCTCAGAACTGTGGCTGCCTGGGGAGATCGGTGTGGAGCACAGGGAGAGAAACAGAGGGCAATCAGATTGTTTCCGGGGAGCTGGTGGGAAGCGGCACACCATGAGGGACACATTAGAGGGGCCTACCCTGTTTTGGGAGCCGCCGGAAACCCTGTGCTCTTAAGATTCCCCTCTCCAGTGCTCCAGCCATGTGGCCCATTTCATTTTGCCCATGTGCTGTTTCTGTTACCACAGGGCCCTTGCACAGCCTGTCCTTTCTACCAGGATTACTATTTTAGCACCCTCTTTACCTTGTTCCTTCTCATCTGGGACTCCTGTCATTTCCTCAGGAATACCTTCCCTGATACCCACCCTTTCCACCAGACCAAAGGCCCCACAGTTTGCTTACTACTCCCCAGTCCTTTGTCCCATCTTTTCCCCAGGTATGAACTCCGTGGGCTAGGACCACGGCTGGTCTGCTTTATATCGTGCTTTAGATTCAGGAGGTGACCAGTAAATGTTTGAAGGACTGGATAGAAGTGGCCTCTGAGCCGAACTTTAAAAATGAGTAGGAACTGGCTTGGAGAAGGATCGGGAGAGAACACACCAAGCAGAAGGAATAGCTTGTGTCACAAGGTAACACCTGGGAAGGGTGTGAGATGAGTCGGAAGAGGTGAGTGGGGGCCGTGTTAGGAGTTTGGCACTGGGGCTGATGAGGTCAGCTCTGCCACAGCAAACTTCCTCTGGGCAAGGGGAGACTGAGCTGGAGAGGGGAACAGGCTGCTGGGGCCTGGCTCAGGGCACTGGAGAGGGGAAAGGCAGACAGACTGAGGAAACTAGGGCATTAAAATAAATACTGATAACTGGCTTCCAGGTCCTTCTGAATACCAGCAGAAAGCTGCCTCCCTGCTCATACACACACTGGACCCAGCTCTGGACTACCCCCGCTCTTGCCCAAGCCCACTGCCCTCCCAGCTTGCAGCCAAGTTCCTTCCCCCGCAGCCTTTGTCTCCTTCTTGAAAAGAGGCAGCACCAGGCAGTGGAAGAGCCCACTTTGGAGATAGCTGGACTTGGCCATGAAACCCATTCCTGCCATCTAGTGACTCTGTGACCTGGTGTGGGTCACTCTCCCTGGGCCTCACCAACATGGTGGCAGTCACTTCCTGGCCAGGGTGGTTGCAAGGTGTATGTGAGATGTGACAGAGAGGCAGAGGGCACCGACGGGCCATTGGAGAGCCAGGTGTTGCCCATGTGTCTTGCTTGGTCTACGCCTGCATTTTAAATTAATGGGCAATATCTTAAAATCAGATTTCACTTTTACACCCTGATTTCAACCTGAGCCTTCCAGGCATCCCTGCACTAACTGCTCAGCACTGTCCCTACAGGCAGAAACAGGTGCTCCCCAGCAACATCTTGCCCTGTGGAGTACACTACCTGGCCCCAGCAGGCATGGGGTCTGGGAGCCCCAGCTTCAAACGTGGGGCCATCCTTACAACCTGCAAGGCTGGGATTAGGTCCCCCGTTCACAAGGGAAGGAACCAAGTGTCAAGAGAAAGTAATGCCATGGGCCAAGTTGCCCAGCTAAGAAGCAAGGTCTGGTTGGACCCCCGGGATTGACGGCCTGGGCCCAGCAAGATCACAGACCCTCCACAAGCCTCGGCTTCCTCCCCAGGCCATTGAAGCAGGTTTTGAGCACCCACAGGGATGAGCACTGTTGCTGCATATCAGCTTCTAGAAGTATCACATCTCATTCCCTCCTGGACCTTACGTTTGATCAGGAAGAAGGGAGGAGAGGAAATGCTAAGCAATGGACACAATAAGTACATCACAGGGTCCTGTGTTAGTAAAACCTGCTGAGGGATGTGGAGAACAGAATCAAAGATCTTGGGAACGTAGCTTCGGAAGAGCCGATGGGAAGTACTAACTGGTGTTGTCAGAACAGGCCTCTGGAGAAGGGGACACGAGCGGAAACTGGAAGGCAATAAGGGGTGAGACCTGGGACATACGTGGGGTAGACAGTCAGGTGGAGGGGACAGCCTGTGTGAAGCCCCAAGACTGGAGCACCAGCGGAGGGCCAGAGGCAATGCAGGGAGAGCAGAGGTTGCAGCATAGGCCGGGATTCCAGCAGAGGGCAATGTGGCCTCGCTCAGCTTGACCTCAGCCTGCAGGGGCGGCAGGAGCTCAGAGGGGCGTTTCCGGCCACCACCCTGGCCTGGATGTGGGAGGCTCACATCCTGCATCTGGGAGGCAATGAGAAGAGGTAGGGATCTGGATGCACCTTGACAGGGGACCTAACAGGGGTTCTTGGCAGCTTTAATGGGGTGTATGAGAGAAAGGGGCGTCTCAGCTGAGCAGATGAAGAAGGGAGTTGCTGCCAGCTGAGCTGGGGACAGCTGTGGGGAGAGGTGGGTTTGGGGTGCAGAGGCAAGCACAGTAGCCGACCTTGGGGAGACCCCAGGGCTGAGGTAGAGTGGGGATGGTGGGTGTGTAGATGTGATGTTTACCATGGGAAGGAAGAGGGCCCATGGCCAGCCTTCCTGTGTCCCCAGCTCTGGAGAGGAGGGGCCAAGCTGCCTGGTGACTGTAGCATCCTCCTAGGAGATCATGCACGCCCTGAAGATGACCTGGCACGTGCAGTGCTTCACCTGTGCAGCCTGCAAGACGCCCATTCGGAACAGGGCCTTCTACATGGAGGAAGGTGCCCCTTACTGCGAGCGAGGTAGGGGGCCCCGGCAAGGGGGGGGGCATGGGTAAGGGGTTGGTGGGGGCAGGTGAGAACCCAGGGCCCCCTTCCTCCCTGCCTTCATCCTCAGACTATGAGAAGATGTTTGGCACGAAGTGCCGGGGCTGTGACTTCAAGATCGATGCAGGGGACCGCTTCCTGGAAGCGCTGGGCTTCAGCTGGCATGACACTTGCTTCGTGTGTGCGGTGAGTGCCCCCTGCCTTGGACTCAGGTCTGCCCCCCCCCACCCCCCCACCCAACCCAGCCTGGTGTTCTTCACCAGCCTCCCTCCCACTCCCTGCCTCTGGAATTCATGAGAGGCTGGGAAGGGGACTCTCCTGCCACCCCCAACCCCATGTGGCTTGACCCTGGCTGTCCTCAGATATGCCAGATCAACCTGGAAGGGAAGACTTTCTACTCCAAGAAAGACAAGCCCCTCTGCAAGAGCCACGCCTTCTCCCACGTGTGAGCCACTCCTACCCAGGGCCGCCTCTTCCAGTCCAGCCAGAGGGAGTTCCTGCCCCAGACTTCTGGATAGGGCTGGCAGAGCTCACCCCACCCCAACTCCTGGCCTGAGCCTGGGGTTCCCTGGGCCCTGCTCTCTCCCCTCCATTTCCCCGCACTCCCTCCATTTCCCCCCACTCCCTCCACCACCATCACACACCGGTGCTGGCCACACCAGCCCCTGTTCACACCCAGTGCCACAATAAACCTATATCCAGCCGTGTCCAGCGTGTGCTCCTGCCTGTGCACTAGGAAGGGTGGGATTGGAGGCCTGCAGAAGGGTGGAGATTAAGATGGTTTTCCCAGGGCTGGTCATCCTGGTCATCCTTGTTATGAGGACTTAGACAGCTCATGGTCAGCAGGAGAAGGTCAAGGAGGAATGTGGAGGTGCCAGATTGGGACTGGCTTGAGGGTCAGAGAAGAGGAGTTGGAGGTACGTCTGCAGAGATGGGAGGTGGAAAACAACCAGAGCGCAGGCCCAGAGGTGTCAGCCGAATGCCACAGCAGAGGGTGGGGTTGGAGAACCCAGCCCCCTGGGGCCTGGGAGGCCACAGGTGCCTGGCCAAGGAGCTGGGACTGCATCGCAAGGGAGGTCAGAGCACAGAAGAGTATGAAATAGTGAAGCAACCTGTAAAAGTGCTCCGAGATCCTTGAGCAAGGTGGACAGAAGGAGGGGGGACTAGGAGGAGGTGCGTGGAAAGAGGGGAGCAGAAAGTGACTTGGCAGAGATGGGACCCAGGGACTCCCAGGGAGCCTAGAGTAGGGCCCTGAGGGATGAGGAGTGAAGAGAGGCAGGAAGGCAACTCTGCTATGCATCTGGAGTACACCAGGCATTGCTCACACTAGCTCAGCCATGCTCCCAGCTGCCCTGGGAGGGCTCTACTCTCATTGTGAAGCTGAAAAGAGCTCCGATTTGAGGACTACTCCATTGAGGAGACCTGATTGAGGGTTTCATGGCTCCTGAACCATGAGCAGACTGGACAACAGGCCTGAAGCTGGGCACCCTTCAGCGAGTGCCCCTTGGAAACTCCCTTCTGCCTGCTGTCTTGAAACTTGGAGGTTCTGGCAGTGGCCCCATCTTTCTCTGGGGCTTCTTGCTTCCCACTGATGCCCTCCCCCACCCTGGAAGAACTGTCATTTCTCCCTCCCATCTTAAGCGTGGACTGGAGAGAGACTGAGAAGAGGCCCAGACTAGAGCCAGGACAACATGGCACGAGGACATTTGAGCGTGTCTGAAGTTGCTGGCATTCTCAGCAGGTCCCTGGGCCCATCCTTCTCAGAAGAGATGGCCTCTCTGTTGTGTTCTCTTGAGGACCCCTGGAGGTGGGGCTTCCTGTGTTATTTTCATCATACCTCGCCAGAGCCTAGAACAGTGCCTGGCACGCAGTGGAGGCCCAGTGAATGCTGAATGACTGCATGGGGTGCCTGTGAGACATTTATGTGATCAGAGAGCAGATGAAGATTCCAGTCCATATTCAACTCAGGAATGAGTTGGGGACAGGGACAGGGAGGTCACAGATGCTTGTAACTGATGTCCAGAGAGAGAGCTGAGGAGCAGGGCCCAGGCAGTTCACACAGCAGGAGTCAAGCAGGTAAGATGTGGTTTCCTTTCAACTGAGACATCCTTAGCATATTAAACACAGTATCTTTCACTTCCACAAAGAAATGTACTCTCTCCCACTTCTCTTGAACCGTGAAGCCCTCTCAGTCCATCCTTGGTTTCCATGGATACAGGTGAGCAAGAGCCCAGGGGATGATGGGGAGTGCTGCCGGGAGCAGTCTGGGGGAAGTCTTCTCTGGGCAGCCACCCTCAGCCCCAAGCAAGGGCCACCATGTAGGAACGCCCAGTTGTTCCAAACCCAACAGTTTACCAACAGCATCCAGAGATTCAGACTTTTATGTGAAATCCGGTTTGTGGATGTTGGCAATTAAATTCAATTCTTTTTCAACCTGTTAAAAAAAATAATAAACGTGGAACAAATCCAGTGTGAGGACAGCCAGGGAAGAAAGGAGAGGCCAGGAAGCAGCAACATCCCAGCAGTGGGCAGAGGAAGCAGACAGATGATAGCCTCTGGAATGCTCTGGGCAGGGAGGCAGGGGCAGGGCAGGAGTGTTTCCAGAAGTTGCCAACAGTGTCATACAGGCAGATAAGGCCAAGGAGTCCCCATAGCATTGCGTTTCACATCAGAGCGACATTTGCCAGATCAGTTAGCAGAGCTGGGGCAGCAGCCCGGGTGAGAGGAACAAGGAGGAGGGCTGATGAGATGTGGAATAAGAGGAGATGAGAGACTGTAGACAGCTCTTAAGAGGCTTGGCTGTGGTGGGCCAGGAGGAAGCTGGACCACTAGCAGCCAGGGTCAGCTGGGTGGCCCAGACGGGTGGAGGGAGGAAGCTGGGAGGCTTCTGCCCAGGGAAGGTGGTTGAAGAAGGGGAAGTTGGGGGAGGGGGTGGACAGGGAGGGGAGGGTGAGGAGCAGAGAGCTGCCCCCTCCCGGCCCGCCATCTCAGGAAAGAGGAGCTAGCCTAGATGGAAATAAACATAGCGTGGGGGTACCCGCTCTGAATGCCCCAACCCTCTGCTAAGAACCACAGAGCAATACCTCATATATAATTTAATCATAGAATATCACTTAAGAGAGAGCCTCAGAGAGTGACCTGTCTAGAGCCACTCAGCCAGAATGGCCTGGGTCTGCTGCTCCAAGGATCAAAGCCTGCAGTGCACCCCACCACACCTCCCAGCTGCCCCCCCCACCCCACAAAGAGCTGCAGGGATCACTGTGTTCCAAAGGTGGGGTGTGAGGCTGTGTGGGTGGAGGCTATGGGGACTGGGAAATGTCCCTGTGCCAGGCAGGGAGGCCATTAGCGCCCTTGGAGAGTACAGTTTCCAACCGAGGCGGCAGAGCCCACGGCGGGGGGCACGAGTGGGCAACTGGAGAGGCGTGGGCAGGGGAGGGGTTTTTGCCCGATCTGAGCTGTTTGAGCTCATTTGAAGTCAGCGGGGAGAGAGGCAGTGCAGGGCGAGGGACGGTTTCACCGGAGTACGGAGTAAAGAGAACTGATGATTCTGGGGCTGCCTCCTCAGTGCCAGGTCCCACATAGCCTTGGAACATTCACAGTCCTGTGGACCCCTCCAAGCAGCCCTGCTACGGGAAGGAAGCTGAGGCCGTGGGCTGAAGCGCCGAGCCCCACAGTACGCAGGGACCAGCCGCTAGGCTGGGATTCCAACAACCCCGTGAGTGAGGAAGGGCTCCTCCCTAACAGGGCCTGGAAGGGGTGGGGGCCAGGGCTCCAGGGGCCACAGTGGAGCAAGAAGCTTGCTGGGAGTCTGGGAAGAACGGAGAGGGGGGGCAGTTGGGGGGGGGGCTGGGTGGTGCAGCAGGCTGGTCTAGCCCTGGGAGATTGTGTGGTGAGGTCACCACAAAGTGGCCACAGAGGCCCTCCCTCTCAGGGCTGGGGCAGGGCGGGGCACTAAAAGGCCAGTTCAACTTTCACCCATGTCCCTGCCAAGGACAAAAGTGACTACTACTTGGGGATTAGGTAGATTAGGAAGGACCCTTTTAGCTGCCATTCAAACTAGTTTTAGCAAAAATAGGGATAATTTGTCTCATTTAACTGGAAAGGTCAATGACAGCGGGAGTCTCTCTCAGCTTGCTTTCTTGCTCACTATTTCTCAGCCCTGTTTTCTTCGTGCTGGCTATATTCGCAGGTGGGTGTCGCCATTATTGGCAAAGATGGCCCTCAACCAGTCCCAGGCCCACATCTTGCCTGCCCAGTAGTTCCAGTGGAGCCTTTCTTGATGGTTCCAGCAATAGTCTCGGAGCCGACGCCCACAGGACTGACTTGGGAGACATGTCGATCCCGGAAGCAGTCTCTGCCTCGGGCCACCGACCCAGGACTACGTGCTCCCCTCAGGAGCCTGCCATGGAAAAGCAGCCAGAAGACAGGGACAGGGACACCTAACCGTGGACATCCCCAGCACTGGGCACACTTCCTCCCCTCCAAGCCAGGGAGACTCCCCCCTGAGTCCCACCCCTAGCCTCCACAGCTGTAGCCTGAAGAACTACTTCAGACCAAACTCTAGGTTAGGCCACAACCCCTGGAAATGAGGGTGCTAGGAGGGGAAGCAGGGAGAGCCCATGGCGTCAAGTGACAGAAGACAGGCTTGGGTTCCCATCCAGACTTTGTCACTCACCAGCTGCACGCCTCAGGACAAGTCACTGCCCCTTTCTGAGCCTCAGTTTTCCCAGCTGTGAAACAGTAACCGCTGCCAACGTCAATAGCACCTACTATGTGCAGCTGGCCATTTTAAGCATTTGCTCCTTTTTTTAAATCCTCAGACAGACCCTGTGAGATAGGCACCATCATGATCATCCCCGTTTTATAGTTGAAGAGGAGGGAGACAAAAAAGGTCCAGCAACGAGTCTAAGGTCACACGGTTGGCAAAGTCTGTGCCCTGTGCCGTGACAGCAATGGACTTACCAGGAGCAGAGCTGATGTGGTTGGGTGGCTGGCCCCATGCCAGGGTCCGATGCCTGGGAAATGCGGTGAGCACTGGAGCAATGATGGGCACCCTTAAAGAAGTGCTTGGTTGGAACTTGGCAGAGACCAGACAAGGGCAGAGAAGGCTCTGCTGAGGCCAGCATGTCAGCCTTAAAACCTTCCCTGAGAGCTGTGGAGAAGCACAGAATGGGAAGACAGGCATGGGACGTGGGGGAGAGCCAGGCTTTGAGGAGGAGGGGAGGGAATTCTCACCTTTTAAGCTTCCATCCAGTCACATTTTGTCCTTAGAAGTCATCAAAGAGAAAACTCAGAGATGGGAAGCCTTTTAGCCAAGGTCACACAGTAAGTGATGAGCTTCTAGGTCTGAATCCTCCCTTTTTCTTGACTTTTGTTCTCCAGAAGCCACTGGACCAGCCTCCCAGTGTGAAGGGGGACTTGTGCTCTAGCGATGGGAGAGACCCAATAAGTTAGTGATGTGAAGGGTGATCAGTGCTGGGAGTGGGAGACATGAAAGCCTGGTGGGAGGACCTCCAAGGAGGCACTGAGGCCCACCCACCAAGGCTGGGCACATGGGTTTGTTTCGGGGGTAGCATGTGGCTGAAGAAAGGCAGATTCACAGAGGAGAGGACAATCAGTGGGCACCTTCCTCCCACTGACAAAGGAAACTGAAGCCTATGATGGCGCCACTAAATTTGGCAACTTAAGGATCCCTAGTGCCCTTGGCTGGAGCAGTACCAGGGGCAACGGAGCAGAAGGAGATGGATTGCAGATCTACAAATTATAGGATGAGATGATGTGGAGGGGTAATGGGTAAGAAGACCAGAAGGAGGAGGCTCCAGGACCTGCAAGCAGGGAACCCTCTTTTCTCCCCCTGAAAATAGAGAAAACGGGGCATGGGACATATGAGGACTCTGTACTATCTTTGTAATTTCTCTGTAAATTTAAAACTGTTCTAAAATTAAAAGTTTATTTAAAAATATAGATGGCAAAGAGGTGAGAGTGGGGTGGCTGGAGAGAGTTTGTAGGTGGCTGAGGGGAAGCAGGAATTTGAGGAAGGGAGAGCATGCTCATTGGACTTCTCTTTTTTGGATGTGAAATTGAGTGAGCAGGAGGCTAGGGAGGAGGAGGGGGTGGGGAGTTCTGAGCTGGGACACGCCAAGGGAAGCAGGAGGGGAATGAGGCCTGAGATCCCTCTACCTACCCCTCCCAGTCACCCCTTGGCCCTACTGTGGTCTCCTCCTGCCCCAGAATCCCACTGACTCTGCCCAGGACTTGCTTCAAGTGGGGGCTGTAGAGAAACTGCCAGGGCCAGGGGTCCATGGGCATAGTGGGTGCAGAGCTCCCCAGGCAGGTGTCTGTGAAATTCAGGGTATGTGAAGAGGTTATTCCCACTCTAAGCACTGGGACTCACTGCTGATCAACGTACACTGATCTCTTTCTCCTCTTGGTGTAATTGATGACCCAACTGGGAACTCAAGAGGCCCAGCTGGGGATCACCTCCTCCTCCATCTCCCAGACTGGACCAAGTAAGCTTGCTTGGTTCTGTCACCTCCCCCCAGAAGATGGGGGTGGGAGGCTTTGTAGGAGGTGGAAAAGGCTTCTTAGAGCTAGGGAGGGTTTCAGGGTCCCACCTCAGCAAGGGGTGGAGATGTTCCAGGAGGCCATGGTGCTCACTCCCTGATAGGGAACTTCTATGCTCGGAGCTTCGGGAAATAAAGGTGCGGGAGGCTGGTCCTGTAGTGTCATTGGAGGAACTCTGCCTGGGAGTCTAGGGTTAGATGCTGCTTCTGGAACTGTACTTGGGATTCCTCTGAGAGGCCTGAGGCTTGGGAGAGAAGGCAAAGGAATTCCTAGGCTGGCCCCATCTGAGACGGCCCTGGGGGCAGCTAGTAAGGGAGGGGTGCCCAGAAGAGGGGTGGGGCAGGGATGGAGAAGAAGTTGGGAATGCTGGAGTACTGATCTAGGTTGGGGCTGGGCATGATCAAGGAGGCAGGGATGGATGGGTGTGGTTGGAAACTGGAAACCCCACGGAAATCAGGTAGGCTGGACTGAGGAGGGTGCTGCTAGAGAAGGCGTATGGTGCGCCCTGTGCATGGGGTTGAGAGTAGGCCGGGAACGAAATGGGTTGGATGTGGCGTGGAGACACAGATGGCAGTGGATAGTGATGGGGATGGTCTAGGAGTGGACCTTTCAGAAGTGGTGGGTATGGGCTGCATATGGGCCACAGTGGCTGATACAGTTGGGTTGGGGTTGGGGGTTGGGACACAAATGGATTTAACCTGGTTTGGGTGGGTGAGGCTGGGACGGGGAGAAACTTAAGCACGGAGTGGGGCTGGGCCCAATTGGAATGAAGTGGATTTGGGACTGGGACCAGCAGCTGGAAAGGAAGAGGGGTGACGCCGGGCCTGGGTTGTGGCTGCAGACAGGAATCACGGTGAGGTGGGGTCGCCGCGGGGTATGGGGCTGGGGAAGAGGGTGAGCGCCCACGTCGGGAACACGGTAGGCGAGGGTTTGGGACGTGGGTGAGACGCGCCTGGGGAGCGGAAGGGCAGATCCGCTGCGGGGCGCGGCGCGCAGGGGCGGTGGGTGAGGGGCGTGGGGGCGCCCCGGGGCAGGCCGGGAAGGGGGGGCGGCCCTCCCCCTGGGCCGGGCCAGGGCGGCGCTAGGACCGAGCGCGCGGAGGGAGCGAGCCGGGCGGAGCCTGCGCCCCCCGCCCCCCGCCGGCCGGCTCCCCTCCCCCGGCCGCTGGCTCGCTCCGCTCGCAACGCTGCAGAGGCTTCGAGGCGGCGGCGGCGGCGACTCCTTCTTTCCTTCCCTCCTCCTCTGGACGTCCGTCCGTCTGTGCGTCTGTCCGTTCGGCCTCGGTCCGGCCAGCAGCATGGCCGGCGTCAGCTTCAGCGGCCACCGCCTGGAGCTGCTGGCGGCGTACGAGGAGGTGATTCGGGAGGAGAGCGCGGCCGACTGGTGAGCCCCCCGCCCCCGCCCCCGGCCCCTTTGTCCCCGCGCCGCCGCCGCCGCCGCCGCCGCGCCTTTGTTTCCACCCGGCTCCGCCGCCCTGCAGCCAAGAAGGGAGGGGGAGACCCCGAAATGGTGCAGCGGCCCGGGAGGGCCAGGGAGGGGCTGCCTTTGTGCGCGCCGGGGGAGGGGCCGGGCCGGGCCAGGCGGGGCACTGCCGGGCCCCGAGCGCCCACAGGCGGTCCCAGTTGCGCGGTGGGAGCGGTGGCCGGACGCCGGCCGGAGAGATGCAGGTTCCAGATGTGTGGCCCGGGGCCCGCATGGCCCTGCGGGAGCCCATCCCCCGCCCTCTGCCCTCCCGCCCTGGGCCCGGGGGACAGGTGTGCACGGGGCGGCCAAGGGCACCTTCGCCACCTTCGAGCGGGCGAGGACCGGGCGGGGACGAGGCGGGGACCAAGCCAGCGGAGCCAGCGCAGCCTGCCTGGCCCAGCCCGGCCCGGCCACAGCACAAAGGAAAGCTAGGGCGGGGGAGGAGCCGAGCGGGCTGGGGGCCGGGGCGCCCCGCCCACCGGGGGGCCTCTCCGAGTTGGGGTGTGATGGAAAGACGTTCATTGCCACATAGCAACCACCAAGCGACTCCTGTTCCCCTCAGGGGTCGCGGAGGAGGCAGAGATGAGTCCTCTCCCCGACCCCGAAGGGGATTGCGGGGACTAGACAGCAGGGCCGAGAGATGCCACGGGGACTGAGCTGCCTGGCTAGGTGGCCAGCTGGGGTCCCTGAGGGGGAACTCTCAGGCGCACAAGTGTGGAGGCAGCCCTGAAAGAGGCATGAGAGAGTGAGTAGATCCAGTGAGCCCCTAAGCCTCGTGGCCCAGTGGCCAGAGGCTCTCAGCAAACTGGTGGGGGAAAAGCTGAGCTACCCTCTCCCCCTTCCCCAGAGCTGTGGGAGGGAATGGACCACCTGCTCTTGGGCTGGAGTCCCGAGGGTTGGGGGTGGAAGCAAAGGGGTCCCACACTGCCCCATTCAGGAATCCTCTTCTCCCCAAATACTCTGTCCTGGGACCCGTGCCCGTTCTGCTCTCTAGGACTGATCTTCTCTTGGGAGGCGGGAAACTGAGGCACAGAGTGAGGATAGGTCTGAGGGACCTCAGTGGGGCTGGCTTCACCCTTATCCCAGGAGGGCAGTTAGGTAGGGACACTGACCTGGGGGCTGGAGGCGGGGCAAGATGGCCAGGCATCCATGCCAAGGTACTGCAGCACTGGCGGACAGCCAGGCCTGGAGGGATGGACATGAGAGACAAGCTCTCATGTCCTGCGGGTCAGTCACAGGAGAGGCCAGCACAGGCTAAGCCGGCAGGCGGCCCACCCATTGTCCCAGCCCTGCCCTAAGGGGGCTGAGATCATGGGAGGAGTTCAGGGCAAGTGGCCAGCTTGGCCTGGTGGAGGAGCTAGGCTTGGGGTAGGGGCCTTGCCTGCAGAGGGGCACAGCTTGCCTTAACACCCCTCTCTTGCCCTCTGGTCTGGTGGTTACTGTCTACCATCACCCCATTTCCCTCTAACCTCTGGCAGCCCAGTGCAGAGACACACAGCCACTGCTGGGCCATCTCCTGCTTAGCTGGAACCTGGCTCCTACCTCCCAGCAGCATCCATGTGGCCAAAGCCAGTTATTCATCACTGGCATGCGTCACCCCCCATCTGGGTTGTGTGTGGGACACACACACACACACACACACACCCTTGCACATACACACATTTGGTCAATCCCGAGGGCCTAGATAGCATTTTGTAAAAAGGGTGTGAGTGTCCCATCCTGCAGAGTGGGGCATGAGTGCTCCCAATACCCAGTATAGAGCCAGGGGTACGGTGGAGTCTTAAGACGCAGGGGCAGACCCTACACTCAGAGACCAGAGGAGGGCATATTGGGTACAGTTGCTGTCTTGGTCAGGGGCGTGGGCACTGCCCTCCTGTACCTTGCCTCCTAGGGGGAGCTCACTCCTAGGTGGCAGAGGCTTTGAAATGGACCATTGCCCCAACTACTCACTGTGTTGACCACACACAAGGGTCTGCTCCTCTCTGGTCCTCTTGAAAAGAGAAAGCGGGGATGGGACTCTGCCCTATCTGGGACCCCCAGGGCCCTTCCAACTCCAACATGCTGAGAGTAGGATTGTCCTGAGGGATTCACCTGCCTTTGGTCCCCCCACCTCAGCTGAATGCAGGATCTCCCTGAATGCAGTGGCTACATTCCAGCCCCACCTCACCCTCGCCCAGTGTCCCTAGCCTGCCCAGTTTCTCAGAGTTGGTGTCAATATCGTGGATATTTACGGGGGCTGTCTTATGGTGACCCCGGGACCCAGTGAGTGAGAGGTGTCGACTGTCTGAATCAGCTATCTCCGCTTCACACAGCTTAGAGTTAGAGGTATTGTCTATCTCGAGGGGTTGAAGCTGGAGAGACATGTAGATTCCTGGGCCCCCCATCCTGATACCTTGTGGTTTCACCAGCTCCCACCCATTCAGGCCTGGGCTGCCTCTGATGTGTTTGGAAGCACAGATCTAATGAGATCTGGGATGGGCTCGGAGGCTTCTTGCCATCCGCGCTGGGGTATGGTGGGTGTTCTGGGGAGGGGCAGCTTAGGGCAGGACTTCCTTGGGAGCTGGTATTGGGTGCCTGAGGGATTTCAGCGGGGGTGGGGTGGGGGGAGCCCTGAGGTAGAGAAGTAGGTCTGGCCCTTCTCTGGAGGGAACCACATAGCCAGAGGCTCTCTGGTGGGAAACTTGTCCACTTGTGTTTGGGATTAGGGAACCATCCAGCAATCCCAAGTGTTTAGTATGAATCTGGAGGTCTGGTTGGAAAGGCGGGCAGGGGGCAGAGGTCAGGATTCGAAGGCCTGCTAAAGGCTTTGAACTTAGGTATTGTTTCTGCCAAGCAAGGACTGTGGCAGTTAGCAGAAAAAGCTGGCCAGGGGTGGGTAGGTAAGGGTTGAGCGTGCAAGGGGTCCTTGGCAGGGCTGGTGTTCCTGGCCCTCAGAGAGGCTGACAAGTTGTGTGCTTGTGTGCTAGGGGTGTGCTACCTAGAGCAGTGTCTGGCAATCAGGGTCTTTGAGTTCTGCCTCTGTTTCTGGACTGTGGAATGGAGAGGGGCAGACCCCTGCTTCTCTGAGGGCCCTTTGTTCCCAGTGGTGGTTAGGGTAGCCAGACAGGTGGTGGGACAGCTGTGCTGAGAGGCAGCTGCCAGGGTTGGGGCCCAGGCAACAGTTGGACTAGGAGCTTCCCAGCCCCACAGCCCACCTGTGTCCCTTTCTGGAGGGAGGGCTCCCGGAGAAGGGGGGTGGGGTGGGGGCTGGGGATCATTTGGCCCTGACAGTGACTTGTGCTGACCTCATATGAGACTGAGCCAGGCCCTCCTTTCCTTTCCTCCTCCCTCTCTCCTCCCTCCTCCTCCTTCTCCACCCCACTTCCCTCCTCCCTCTTCCCGCTTTCCCTTCCTCCCCCTTCCCTCCCTCCCTCTTTCATTTTTCTCTTCATCCCTTCACTTCATTCCTTTCTCTTCTCTTTCTTCGTCCCCCTCTCCCAGTTTCTCCCTCCCATTCTCTTCTCCATCACCCTGTCTCTCCTCCTAACCCCTACCTTCCTCTGCCTATCCTGGAAGTAGGAAAGGAAAGCATGTGGAAGGGGCTTGATACCTCCTGAGCCTCCGGGACAAGGCCCTTCACCCTTGCTCCACTGGGTTCCCAGGAGGAGACGTCTCTGCCTTCCCCTCCATGAAATGGGTGCTGTGCCAGTGCCGCTGGGGGGTGGCGGGGAGACAGGGCAGAAAAAGCTAGGGAGGAAAAGGAAGGAGGAAGGCTGCTAGGGTCAGCTTTCTGGTGAAACTAAGGCAGAAGGAAAGGCCAGCACTCCCAGGAGGCCAAGGCCTCCTCAGCGCTGGCAGAGGCCTAGGGGCTGGAAGGCCAGGAGAACATTCCCACGGGGGGTCTGAGGCTGGGCAAGAGTGACAGAGTGACTGCTGTGACCTCATCCCCATTTCTGAGAGGCAGAGGTTGAGGCCAAGGGCATGTCCCCAGGGTCCTTTGTGTTCAGGAGAATGTGGCTAGGGTGGGCCCGTCATTTGCCAATTGCCAGGTTGTCTTGGTTACCAAGGGATGCCCAGCAAAGAGCACCAGGTTCTCCTCCCCCTTCCTTGCCTTGGGGGGAGGGGTGGTGGGTACTGAGAACACGCCAGGTAGGTTCCCTGCACTGGCCAATGGGGGCTGAGGATCCTGGTAGCCAGGGAACGGTAACCAAGGAACCGTCGCCTTGGAGTCTCCATCTCACACCCGCTCACTGGGTTGTAGGCTGCCAGGGCCCGAGCTCTGAGAATGGGACACATGGGCTCCCTCAAAGCCAGCGACCAGGCAGTGATTTCTGCCCCTTTGCCTATTCTCCACCTGACTCTTGCATCCCTCTGCCAAGACCCAGGCTGCCCCCCACGGGGCTTCATGCCGTGATGACATGGCAGCTCTAGACCAGAACCCCTACTCCTGTCCTGCCTCCTCTGGGTCCCTCCTCCTCCCCAGAGCCATCCCCGCCCAAATTGGCGTCCTGGGCCCTGTCAGTACTCAAAGCCATCCCTCCCTCTCCCCAGGGCTCTGTACACGTATGAGGATGGCTCAGATGACCTCAAGCTCGCAGCATCAGGAGGTAAGAATTCCAGCCATTCCTCTGCCTTCCTCTCCGCCCCCTCCTCCGGTTGTTTTCTTTCCCACCCTCCTGGCTCTGGGCCATCTCCCTGCCTGCAGCCAGCAGACCCACACTTGTCTGCCTGTGTCCTTCCTCCAGCCATCCCAAAGATCCCTAGGGGAGGGAGGGAGGGAGCCTTGCTTGCTCTTTGATTATGAGAAGACTGAGCTTCAGAAACGGAGAGTGACTTGCCCAAAGTCACACAGCTAGGAGGGAAGGGACCTGGCAGGGATGGCCCAGATCACATCCACTTTCTCCAGAGCCCAAGAGTTTTTTTTTTTACCTCACCAGGCATAGCACTGTGTGAGAGGTGATGATATGCGAAAAGTGAGACATGGGATGTGTGAAGAACAAACACTTCCTTGGTCCTAAATCGGGCCCTGGGGGATTCAAAGACAAAGCTTGCTGCTGCCTGTTGTCCCTGTCTCACAGCAGCACAGAGCTGTGGGTCATCCAGATCTCTGGGTGTGCTCGCAGAGCCCATGAGAGGAGTCTTTCCTTCGAGTTCTAGGCCCTTTGCAGGGCAAGGGTTCAGGAGTTGCGAAGTTTGGCTTGATACCCTCCTTATTCCCCCAGACGGGGGTCTGCAGGAGCTTTCCGGCCACTTTGAGAACCAGAAGGTGATGTACGGCTTCTGCAGCGTCAAGGATTCCCAGGCTGCTCTGCCCAAATACGTGCTCATCAACTGGGTATGCAGCTGTGGGCTGGGGACGGGAGGGAAGGCCCCAGGACACTTGCCCCCCTCCCCACTTCACCTACTGACGCCACCAGAGAGAGCTCCACTAGTCCCTGGGGAAGAGAACCCAGGGTCTCAGGCTGTTGCCCCCTCTTGTTTTTTCCCAACCCCCTCTTTGTTGGGTACTTTGCAGGTTGGTGAAGATGTGCCTGATGCCCGAAAATGCGCTTGTGCCAGCCATGTGGCTAAGGTGGCTGAGTTCTTCCAGGTGCGAGTGGGGCCAGGACTTGTGGGGGTGGGGCTAGACCCCCAGGGCATCGTCTCTCTGCTGGTAGGGGTCACAGGATGGAGCCATGCTACCTGAATACACCTTCCTGCTGCAGGGTGTCGATGTGATTGTGAATGCCAGCAGCGTGGAAGACATAGATGCGGGTGCCATCGGACAGCGGCTCTCCAACGGGCTGGCGCGGCTCTCCAGCCCAGTGCTACACCGGCTGCGGCTGCGTGAGGATGAGAACGCCGAGCCGGTGGTCAGTGTGTGCCTGGGGCAGGCCAGCCCTACCAGGGCTTCCCCGCCCCCTCTTTGCCTGTTCGTCTTCACCCTTTTGTGAAGGGGAGCTCCCAGAGCACTCAGCCCGTTTTCCTCACTCATGCCAAGCTATTTGACTCTGCAGGGCACCACCTATCAGAAAACTGATGCAGCTGTGGAAATGAAGCGGATTAACCGTGAGCAGTTCTGGGAGCAGGCCAAGGTGTGGACCCCGGCCCCAGCTTTCAGGCTGAGCTGCCCCTCCCTGATCCCACCCCAAGGCACAGATCTGACCTCTGTCCCCAAGTCCCTCGCTCATGTGTCCCACCTTGTGTGCTACCCCAGCTGAAAGAGGGAGTCGTTTTGGCTTAGCCCATAAGGTGTAGTTCCCAGAACCTTCCAGTCCTAGGTTGGGGTGGGTTGGAGGGGTGGGGGCGGGCCCCAGCTCAGGGCCTGCACTGCCTTGGCGTGGGGGGTTGCAGAAGGAGGAAGAGCTGAGGAAGGAGGAGGAGCGGAAGAAGGCCCTGGATGAGAGACTCAGGTTTGAGCAAGAGCGGATGGAGCAGGAACGGCAGGAGCAGGAGGAGCGGGAACGGCGCTACCGAGAGCGGGAACAGCAGATCGAGGAGCACAGGTCGGCCCTGCCCCACCTTACGCCACCTGCTCCAGGCCTCGTGCAGACCCACCCTAAGGTGTGCATGCCGGCTTATCATTCCAGGAGGAAACAGCAGACTTTAGAAGCCGAGGAGGCCAAGCGGCGGTTGAAGGAGCAGTCGATCTTTGTAAGTTTCTAGCCAGGGCTCCCCATCTTCCGGTGAGAAGTGAGAACGGTCCCTGTGTTCCTGGGCCTTGGCAGGAGGTCTGGGAGGCATGGTTATCAGTGCCTTGGGGACAGTTCTGGGTGTTCAGAGTACCTCTGCATGGGCACAGAGTGTCCCAGAGTATCAGGCCAGTCACCCGACCATGGAGGTCTCTAGTCCCTGGCTGTGGAAAGAGACCTCCTTGAAGAAGCTTATTCTGTAGACTGAAAGAGAAAATCTACCCTGACCCAGACCCTCACTGACCAGCCCCCCCACCCCCTCCATTGGAGTCTAAGAGGCTTGGGGTGGATTAGACACACTTACTGCACTTGGGGGGCTGGAGGCCCGAGTCCCACTGCAGTTGTGCTCCAGAGCCACGTGACTGAGTTTGGGCCAGTGTTGGGAGCATCTGTGCACACGTGCGTGTCGTTCGAAGGGTGCTGTCTGGGCTCCACACCTTGGCATGGCCCACAAAGTCACACTGGAGTTGAGTCTTCATGCTTTGAATGGAATTTTGTATTTCGGAGCTGAGGTCATTCAGGTGGGAGCATGGTAGAGTTCCGACTGGGAGGCAGCCAGTTACCTGGCTGGGGCCGTGCTGGCCAGTTGTTCCATGAGGACCCAGACAGGAGGCTGGGAGGGCAGAGGCCAGACAGCCCTGCAGCCCCTGGCTGGAAGTGGCTGTCACAGTTCACTACAGTCACACCAGCCGTGGTAGTGGGGATGGCGGGCAGATAGTGAGCTCCAACTGTAAGTGTTCATTAGGTGGGCAAAACTTTTCATAAAAGTAACCGATAAAGCAAGTTTATTTATTTTTTTTTTGCAAGTTTATTTTAAATGGTGCCAAAATGTCCGTAAAATGTGCCATCTTGACCGTTTTTAAGTGTACGGTTTAGTGGCATTAAGATTCCCAACAAATTCACTTTGTACAACTGTCATCACTGTTTATCTCCAGATTTTTTTTTCAATCTTCGCATATTGAAACTCTGTCCACATTAAACGCTCAATCCTCATTCTCTCCTCCCCCAGGCCCCTGGCAGCTGCCTTTCTGCTTTCTGTGAATTTGATTACTCTCAAGTACCTCACTTGAATGGAATCGTGATTTTTTTTTCCTTTTGTGACCAGGTTATTTCACTTAGCACAGTGTTTTTAAGGTTCATCCACATGACAGAATGTCTTCCTTTTTTTTTTTTTTTAAAGATTTTATTTATTCATTTGAGAGAGAGAGAGAGAGAGAGACAGAGAGTGCACACAAGCAGGGGGAGCAGCAGACAGAGGGAGAAGCAGGCTCTCCACTGAGCAGGGATCCTGTTGTGGGACTCAATCCCAGGACCCCAGGATCATGACCTGAACCGAAGGCAGACGCTTAACCAACTGAGCCACCCAGGCGCCTCACAATGTCTTTTTTTAAGGCTAATAATATTCCATTGTATGTATACCCACATTTTGTTTATCCATTCAAAGCAAGGTCACTTTGAAAAAAGCTTATTTTGACAGAAAATTTCACACACACGCACACAAAGGCTGATAGATTAGTATGGTGACTCCCTGAAGTGATCACTCTTCAGCAGTTGTCAGAGTTTCAGGCAAAGTCTTAAAGTCTCGTGCCATTATTAGTCTCATCCAGCCCTTCAAGTGTGGCTCATATGACAGTGACAATGGATGTTCTAGCAGGTCAGTGTGGTACCCTACAACTTCAGGCCCTCTTAAGAAGGTCCCATGTGAGAACTTTGGAATTTAGAACCATAAAATGCTTTCCTGTTGCTTAAGCTGTTGTTCTGCTTTCTTTTCTCTGTGAAGAATTGCCTACCTTGTCTGAGTTCCCATTTTGCCTGGGCTGCCAGGGAGCTCTCATGTATCTGAAAATGCTAGGGCACAGCAGGGCTTTTGACCCTATGATTAATGTACTGATCTCACTTTCCAACCTGTAGCCCTAATTTGTTTCGATGTTTTGCTCTTTGTTGGTAGTTTAGGTTTTGTGGTGAGCTTGCCTCCAGTCCTTTTTCTGAATGAGGCAGAGGAATCTGGTGAGGTCCCCCAGGCAGGGCTGGAATACCAGCAGGGGCTGGTGGGATATAATTTATGGGAAGGCAAGGGGCCTGACTGGAGCCCAGTGGGCTGAGGAGCAAGGGAAATTTGATTGGAAGGAGAGAGCTAGGTCAGAGGAGGACTTGAGATCTCGTTCTGGAAGACGCAAAGCTGTGGTTGGAGTGACAACTCTTGAGGCAGGTTCTTGGAAGGGTCGTTCTCTTAAATTATCCTGAGAGAAATGCTTAAGTTTTAGGTTATGTGCACAAAACAAAGAAGCCCTGCAACTCCTCCACCTTACCTGCAGCTTCTTCCCCCCTCGGCCTCAGCCCCTCGTGCCCCATTTGCCACACTCAAGGCAGGAGCAGCACTGATCCAGAAGCTTGGCTGTCGTGAGTTCGGTTCAGCAAGCACATGCCAGCTGAACCTTGTGCTGGCCACTGACACACAGATCTGACTGCTCGGTCCTTGTCACACACAGAGGATGGGGCAAGGATCCCAGAAAAAGGAAGTTAGGATACGGTGTACTCTGCAGTGTGTGCCTGGACCACCTTGTGGAGACCCAGAAATGACCCGATTAGGCTAGGGACCTCTTCCCCAGGAGGCAGTGTTCACGCTGAGGCTGGAAGTGGGAAGAGTTGGACCTGGCGTGGGAGATGGGCATTTGGGGCAGGAGAGCTTGAGCTCCTGTGCGAAGGCGTGGAGGGGGGAAATGGCATGCCTGTTCCAGGAACTGTGACCACATCATGCTACAGGGTGTGTGGGTGAGTCAGGGCAGGAGGCGGGTGTTAGGTGACAGGCTAGATCAGACAAGGGGAAAGGGGACGTGAGACAAACAAGGGGCCCCATCTACCTTTACTGCTGGGGTAGCAGCCTCAAAACTGCAGTGTAGTTAGCTGGTACAGTGCAATAGGGAATGGTGGGGACTGCAGTGAGCGGGACTGCACGTGTGTGGGGTCAGGGTCCCTGCAGCGCAGCTCTGGCCAATAGTTGCTTTGGGGTGTGTCCACTGTGTCCAGGGCTTCTGGCATTAGAAGAGAAATTGGAGATCCTGATTTTGGTATGAAACTCCTGATTTTTAAATGGTAGCAACTAATATGTTTTTAAAATACCATACTGGCAAAACAAAAGCTGTCTGTGGGCCGTACTCAGCAAGTACTTACTATACTGGTGATGTTGAGCTAGCAAAGATCCTGGGCTGATGTGGATTTTGGAAAGATCTTGTACGAGAGGAGAGCGAGGGATAGGTGACTAATGAGAAGACCTTGGTCATGATGCTAGGATCAGGGCAGCAGTGATGGGGGTGTGGTTGACTGGGTGCTGGAGTAGGAGGCCCAAGAACATTTAGGTACAAAGCAGGGAGCGCTCCTGAATGGTCCTGGATGCCTGGTTGGATCTGGGGGTGAAGGAGCAGGAGGAGCTGAGCCAGGTACCCAGGGGCCTGTCTGAGCTGGAGATGAGGTAGCCCAGGGCCTTGCACATGGAGAGAAGGAGCTACGTGACCGGCTGGTGAAGGGAGCCAGAGGTGCCACCACCAAGCCCCTTCCTGCCAAGTTGTGGAGAAAACGTGGGGCCTGTATGGCGGCCAACAGCTCAGGGGGAGTGGGGTGCCCAGGACACTGTTGTTTGGTTTCCAGGGTGACCAGCGGGATGAGGAGGAAGAGACCCAGATGAAGAAGTCTGAATCGGAGGTAGAGGTGAGAGCTGGGAAGAGGGCGAGTGAGGTGGACGGGACTCGCCTCCTCTGGGCCTGCCCTTACCCTTCCTTCGTGCCCCTAGGAGGCAGCGGCCATTATTGCCCAGCGGCCTGACAACCCGCGGGAATTCTTCAAGCAGCAGGAACGAGTTGCATCGGCCTCTGCAGGCAGCTGCGATGCACCCTCACCCTTCAACCACCGGCCAGGTAGTCCCAGGTCCCACCCCCACCTGACCCCAACTTCTCAGGTTTGGGGCTTGAGCCTCTCTGCGACTCTTTCTTGGAAGGGAAGCCTTGCCCAAGGACCCCTTGGAGAAGGCAAGGCCATTCACTGAGTGTGCTTTCACCCACCGGTTCCATGGTGGCAGGACCAAGAGGGGCTCAGGCCGGGGTCGGTGTTGGCCTCGACTGAGCAGTGGGCAGTGCTGAAGGTCATCTGGGCAGCTCTGGCATGGGCTGAGGCACCCCCCTGCCTGCAGGGAGCTGCCCCACTGGGGTTGAACTAGGTCTTGCCTAAAGGGCTGTGGGTGCATGTGGGGCAGTCTCTGACCCTAGGCCTGAGTTTGAGGAGCCTGGAACCAGCGCCCAGTGCAGCTTCCACCCCCCTCCACAAAGCACCTTCCGCTCCATCCGCTGCTCTGCGTGTTTGTCCCTGCTGTGTGCTTGGCCCTGTGCTGGGGTTCCAGGGGTGGGGCCCGCTGTCCCGTGATGCTTAGAGGCTGGCTTGGTGTGGCAGGCTCATTGCTGTGCGTGCCTGGTGCTGGGGGGAGTCATCTGATGGCTTGAGGCTGTGGCCTAGTGTGGCTGATTGTGTGCCCTAGCTGAAGGCACTTTGGACTTCTAGGGCCAGCTCTGGGGGCGGGTGAGGCCTTGGGGCGGGGGTGGGGGAGACTGACCCTCTCTTGTCCTCTGTCTCTCTCTGTCTGTCTCTCTCGGCAGGTCGTCCGTACTGCCCTTTCATAAAGGCATCGGACAGTGGGCCTTCCTCCTCCTCCTCTTCCTCCTCCTCCCCTCCACGGACTCCCTTTCCCTATATCACCTGTCACCGCACCCCAAACCTCTCTTCCTCCCTCCCATGTAGGTAGCAGCCCCAGGCTTCAGTGGGAGGGGTAAGGAGGGCCCCGCTTCCCAGCAGTGCCCCCACCCTCACTCCCCTAGCCTGACCGCTGATCTCTGGTGTTTGTCCCCAGAGCAGGTACTACCTGCCTCTTTCCCTTGGTCCTGAAGGGGCTCTGGCCCCAAGGGGCCTGGCTTATAGGATCTGGAGCTGTGGTCTGGCCCCTGAGGGGCCTGGGGGGGCTCCCAGCCCCCACCCAGACTCCACACAGGAGGTGCTGGCCAGACCCCGAGGTGGACAGTCCTGGTCCTACCTGGCTCCCTGGCCCTCCCTGACCAGCCTGGGGCTTTGTTCCACAGGCAGCCACCTGGACAGCCACCGGAGGATGGCCCCTACCCCCATCCCCACCCGGAGCCCATCGGACTCCAGCACGGCTTCTACCCCTGTTGCCGAACAGATTGAGCGGGCTCTGGATGAGGTCACATCCTCACAGCCTCCACCACTGCCACCGCCACCCCCTCAAGGTGAGTGAGGGGCTACACCCTAGCTGCCCTGGGGCTCCCACCAGTCCCTGGGCTGGCACCCCCATGTGGCCATGTTGACAGCTCAGGAATCTGAGCCCTCCACCGCCACCCAGAGTGTCCTGCAGTGGCTGTGGCCAGGAGGAGCCCTGGTGTTGCGGTCCGACCTGCTGTCTCTCGACCTCAGTGGTTCTCCCTGCAACGGGGATCGGCCTTCCTCCTGGCGCTGCTGAGCAAATTGAAGACCTGAGGAGATAAAGGGGGCTGCAGGGCCCAGGGGGTGTGCTGGAAGGCGCTCTGTGTGAGCTCTTAGTGGAAGCCTTCAATTCTGGAAGCCGGTGACTCCTCAGTGGGTGGGCTGAGTAGAGTAGGGTGGCTGCCCCAGGCCTGCGTCCTTTCCCAGGATGCTGACCACATGCCTATCCTCCATGTGTGCTCTGACAGAGACCCAGGAGCCTGGGCCCAGCCTGGATAGTGAAGAGACCAGCCAAGAGGCCAGAGCAGCAGCCCCTGAGTCCTGGGCCGGCCCCACGGAGGAGTCCCCACAGGCACCGGAGCCTCCCCGGGGGCAAGGCAGCCCCACGGAGGACTTGATGTTCACGTCTCCAGAGCAGGCTGTCCTGGCTGCCCCTCTGGAACCTGCCGTGGCCAACGCCGCCGCAGCTGACGCCCCGGCCGCTGATGCCATTGAAACCGACACTGCCACTGCTGACACCACTGTTGCCCACACTGTCACCCCTGCCACGGCCAGCCTCATTGACCTATGGCCTGGCAATGGGGAAGAGGCCTCCACAGCCCAGGCTGAGCCTAGGGTGCCCATACCTCCCTTGGGTGCCGAGGTCACTCTGGCAGAGGTTCCCCTGCTAGAGGAGGGGGCTGAGGAGCCACTGCCACTGGCAGGCAAAGGCTGTGCCAATCTTCTCAATTTTGATGAGCTGCCTGAGCCGCCAGCTACCTTCTGTGACCCAGAGGAGGAAATAGAAGGGGAGCCCCTAGCTTCCCCCCAGGTCCCAACTCTGCCCTCGGCTCTAGAGGAGCTGGATCAGGAGCCAGAGCTGGAGCCAGAGCCAGAGCCCCACCTGCTGACCAATGGCGAGACCACCCAGAAGGAGGGGACTCAGGTGGGGCAGGGATAGCCTGGTGGAAGGGGTGGTGGGAGGGCTTCTAGCAGGGGGTACACCCTTTCTCTGCCACCCACGTTATTGGAGGGAAGCTCCATACAGTACTTCCTCCTTGGGCCTGCTTTGCTTTTTTGTCGAAGGCAAAAAATGGATGGAATCACTGGTTGCTGGGGAAGCGAACTCAGGCCTGGTAGGTCAGCCCTAGTCCTCCTGGGTGGGACCCAGTGACCTGGAGCTTTCCTCCTGCAGGCCAGTGAGGGGTACTTCAGCCAATCACAGGAGGAGGAGTTTGCCCAATCGGAAGAGCTGTGCGCAAAGGCCCCGCCTCCTGTTTTCTACAACAAACCTCCAGGTGAGTACTGGGGTGGGAGATGGGAGGAATTCCGGTAGGGGGGCTGGGTTCCGGTACGAACATGCGCGCGTACACGCACACAATCCGTTGGCGGTGCTGGGTTCAAGTGTTTGCACACACACAGCCACGGCTCCCAGGGGTTGGGGGACACAGCCGTGGATCTGCTGGGCCTTAACTCCCCTCCCTTCCCAATATCACAGAAATCGACATCACCTGCTGGGATGCAGACCCAGTACCAGAAGAGGAGGAGGGCTTCGAGGGCGGTGATTAGCGGTGGCGCCCGCCCTCAGGCTGCCCTTGCCAAGGCCGCCCACCTGTGCCGGCCTCTGGCCAGACGGCCCGCCGCACCTGCACTCGCAGCAGCTCCGCCTGGCACCCACTCCGGATTCCGGCCCTGGCCCGGGACTTGGCCGCTTCCTTACCCATAGGGCCTGACTTTTACAGCTTTTCTCTTTTTTTTAAAGTTGATAGGAGACTTGTACAGTTGACTGGTTTTCCTCCCGTTGGTAGTTGAGACGCTGTTGCAAATTCTACCCCGTTCCCGCCCGGTCCAGACTGTAGCTCTTAGTCCTCCCTGCTCACTCAAGCTGGCCGGGGTGGAGGCCTCATCCTACTTGGGGCCTGGCGTCGGGGGAGCTCTGGTGGGAAAATGTCCCACCTCTTTTCCTAGTTTTATGTTTCTTGGAAAAATATCACTTTGTATTCTCTGTCCAGGGCTTCAGATATTTTGCACGAATTTTAAAACATGGCAATAAATGGCTCGTGGGCTCTGGCTCCCTGGGACCCCCTCCCCGCCCATCTCTTGACCCCTCCCCGCCTGGCCCAAAGGAAGTAGGCCCAGCTGGGGCCCCTCAGCTTCCAGGCCCTTTCCTGCCCCCCTCCTGCTGGGCAGGTCCCAAGCTGGAGGCCCTAGGCGCGGATCAGGTCAGGGCTCTCAGTGGGGCCCGGGGCTTGGGCGGCCCCTCCCCAACTCCTCCCTCTTTGCTTGGGTTCCTTTTTCACGTTCAGTAACTGTTTTTTGGAAAGCACAAACTTCTGTAACGGGTCGTGCTCATGTCTGTTAATAAAGAAATCCAGATCCCTTCGGGCCTGCGGCTCCGGGCCTCTAGGGGCAGATCTTGGGTGTGCCGCCTGCCCTGACCCCAATTCCCAACTCTTCCCACCTCCAAGGTCACCGGGGCCACCCTCACCTTGATCTGATGGGCAGGAAAATTAGAGTCTGGGGCTCCCAAGGGAACCAGCCTATGAACTTAGGCTCCGAACCCTCGGGCCAGTTTGTAGCCAAAAGGTGCCTTCAGGTTATGTCCCACCAAGGCCCAGGCACGCCTGGCTACCAGAACCTTGGGCGCAAGCAGTGGGTGTCCCCTCCGCTTGTACCAAACCAGATCACACACCTTTATTTTCCTCAAAATGTAACAAACGGGGTAAGAAATCCCTCCCTCCCCACCCCCCCGCAGTCCAAGGGAAGCATTTAAAAAGCCCCGCAGTCAGGCCACAAGTCCGCGCGGGTGGGGCCCGGAACGCCGGGCGCCCTTCTATACGGCTGTAGTCCTCCCGAACAAGGGGATGGAGACCGGCAGACGCCAAGCTCCATGCTCCAGCGGCTCGCGGCTGCTGAGCTCGGAGTCGGTCCAGCTGGGGAAGACCCGGCGGCCACGGTCCGCTTGCAGACAGAGTGCAGGGCAGGGTGGCGCGGGCCGTGGAGCGCTGGGCAGGTGCAGCGCCGACGTGTAACCCCGGTCCAGGAAGAGCGGCTTGTAGCTGGGTGGTGGCTGCTCCTGTTTCTCCGAGCTATCTCGGCGGCTCAGAAAGGGTGTGACGATCTTGCGGTAGAGGCCGCGCGTGTCCGTGAGCACCTCACTGTAGGGCGGCGGCGGCTCGGCCATCAGCACCGCCTCTTCATAGCACGGTGGCTTGGACATGTCCGATTCCGCTGCAGAGTAGGAAGCGGTCCGAAGGGTGAGGCCCCCGATCCCCCGACCGAGGCCTTGGCCAGCTGCCAACCCCAGGCCCAGCCCGCTTCCTCCAAGGTACCCAGAGAGGCTGTCCAGTGGAAGCCTCACTGGTCAGCAGTAACCCCGCCCACCCTTTGTGGCCCGCGTTGCACCCCCACCCCCTGGGGGAGGTCTGGACTTACCTTGGCGTGGGTAGCTCCAAGGCCTCGGCGGCACCGCTAGGTGCGCCGGCGGCGGGTGCGGAAGCGCGTGGTGGTGTGCGTGCGGGTGTGCGTGTGGCTGCGCCGGCCCGTGGTGCAGCAGAGGGTGGACGTGCACGTGCTGATGCGCGTGCGCCGGCGCCTCGAGGCGGCCGCGCTGCGGTGGTGGCGGCGGTGCCAAGCCTGGGGGGCTTCCAGCCAGGCTGCCCTCGAGCTCCAGGGGTTCCAGCTCGAGGGCGCGCAGGTTCTGCTCACGTAGTCGCTCCTCCTGTCGCCGTTTGAGGCGGCGGCGCAGGAAGCTGCAGAAGCAGCAGAGTAAGACGATGAGACCCCAGATGAGCCAGAAACCGGCGAAGCACGTGAGGAACGTGTAAGTGCCCTGGGACATAACCATGGCGGCGGCGGGGCGGCGGGTCCTCGGCTGCTTCACTGGACACTGGGCTCCTCTGCGTGGCCCCGGGCCCGCGCCACGCTCCCAGGCGCCGCCAGCGTCACTCGGGGACCTGCGGCCGGGGGCTGCCCGCGGCGGGGCTCAAGTCGTGCGCGCGCCGGCGGGGGACAGCAGCAGCGGCGCCCGCTCCTTCCCATGGCGCCGGTGGGCGCGCGGGCTGGCCTCACCCGGGGCCGCGCGGGACCTGTAGGACAGACACAGGGCGCGGTGAAGGCGCGCTGCAGTCCCGTACGACTTCCCTGCCTGCGCCCGTGCCCTGCGCAGTTCCGGGGAAGCCTCCTCTGCGGGAACCCCCGCACTCCCCGGGGGGGCGCTGACGTCATCGAGGAGGATGACGTCACACATCGAGGTTTCCCCGGTAGGGTTTTCCCGGATCTGAGACTCGGCCACCGCTGCCGCTGCCGCGCTAGGAGACTCCAGGCGCACCAGCAGAGGGCGTGCGAAAGCCAGACTCAGCCTCAGTGGGCGCGCGAGGTTCGCCACTCCAGAGGGTACCACAGTTTGGAAAGGGTTTCAGAGGCCCGTGGATAGACCCCCGGGGCGCAGAGGAGGCGTTTCGGCGGGCGGCCCACCTCCTACAGCCCCACAGTCCGCCACTGACGCCCAGCTTCAGCCCAGTGCGTACGCCTTGCAGCCCCTGGCACTCTAGGCCTTGTACCCCCTCCTACCCCTGGCCACCCAGAGCATGGAACATCCAGGCTCGCACTGCGGGCTCCTGGCTGTCGCCGCTCTCGTAGAGGGGGCTCAGGCAGGGTCGTTCCTGATGTTACTGCGTGTCACAGGCCTGCCTTTGCACCGCCAGGCGTGGGCCGTTCCTTCTTTTCCTTTCCTCTAGGCGCCTCCGCCTGTCACATCCCAGCTCCCAGCTCCGTTTCCCCACCCTCCTACCAATTCGCAGCCCCACTTGGCCCTACCCTCCTAGCTCCTGTGCTTCGTATCGCTTCCCCTCAATTCCTTTCTGCAGAGGGTAGGAAAAGTAGTTTGTTTGCTTACTGTATCACCTGGTCTCTCATCACTCCAGATGGGCACGTCTAGTTCTGCCTCCTCCTCTCCACAGCCAGGGTTTAGAGGGGAACCTTGCATCCTAAGAGGTATGTAGGAGGGAACCCTGACTGCGGAGTGATGGGTGGCAGGCGACTGTTCACCACCCCTGCAGAACAGAAGTGTGCCCTTCTTGAATGCCTTCTAACTATCCAGGGCTTTCACATACAACCCTTTGGGGTAACTATAGTTATTCCTATTTTACAGATGAGGGAGGGGGGAAGCAATTAAGTATGTAAATGGCAGATGGCAGTGCCTTAATTTGAACCCGAGCCTGGCCACAAAACCCTAACCAGTGGTGGGAGAGTACTGCTGCTTGAGCTACTCTGTGGGTCTCTTCCAGGAGCCCCATGGACCCCCCTCCCTTCATCAGCATGTCCAACACACACACACACACATTTAGCTCTGAGGGCCATGGTGGGCCTGAGCCCTAAGCAGGGGTCTCCACATCAAGCTGTCTCAGACTGTTCTGGTAACAGGCTGGGAGGAAGCCAGACCAGGGGCCACCCCACACTTCTCCCCAGATGTCTCCTGTCTGATTCTGTGGCTGCCTTGTGCCATGTGCCACTTGGTCCCCGTGCCAGTCCATTTCTCCTGGGCCTGTGTTCCAGAACAGACAATGACAAGAACAATAGCTCCACCCGCCCCCTCCACAACCCTGCCATGAAGCTGCCATGGCGACGCAGCCCGGATGAAAACACGATGCTGCCAGTCACTGGGAGTTAATTAAATCTGTTGTTCTCCTTTTCCTGAGCCCACAGGAATTTTCAGGAATGCTCTGAGGAAGCTGGCACTGACTAGAGGGCCCCTTGGCCTGCACGGCAGGAACAGCTCCAGGTCAGAAAAGGTACTTCTGGGGCTGGAGGTGATGGAGTTCAGCTGAATTAGAAATAGAAATACCTGCCAAGAACTGTCTACTGCATGTCAGGCCTTGTTCTAGACCCTTTCCATTCAGAATCTCATGTGATATGTAATGCCACCTGCTCAGTGGGGGCCCATTTGACAGATGAGGAGATAGGATCTTACAGAGAAACGACCTGCCCCAGGTCCCATAGCTAATAAGGGGAGAAGCTAGGATTTAGCCTGAGTCTGAGTCCAGAGTCTGTCAAGATACCTTCCCTTATGTGGCCACTGGGGTGTAGATGAAGAGCCCGGTGCATGTGAGCACTTGGTATGTGAAGACTTGGCAGCCACGGAGACACTGGGCCAGCCGGCTAACTTGTAGGCAAAACGCACCTTCCTGTTCCTTCCCAGCAAGACCCTGGTGCTTCTGGCCACCAGCCCTCAGCTCAAGAGTAGGAAAAGGCTATAGGGTGCAGAAACAGGGTGGCAGCTCCAAAGTTAACAGGGAACAAAGGGAAGACCACCCTTTGTGGAATGCTCCTAGTGGGAGCATTAGGGTGTGTGGCTGCAGGCCACATCCAGGACCCCCTAGGTGCCAGTGTGGCTCATCAGCCGGGAGGCAGGACCCACTGGCATATTTTACAGATTAGGCGGCTGCAGGTCCGAGAGAGGAAGGCTCTCTGATGTCACACTGGTACCAATACCCAATTTGAGTGGTCAGGGGTTTGATGCTAAACACTCCCTCCTGGGCTACTTCACTCCATGGTGCTCTGGCAGGCCCAGAGGGCATGAATCCAGCCCGAGGCCTCCCACCTGCCTTTGTCTAGCCCACAGGAGTTGCTCAGTACATCTCATCTAATCCACAGTTTGTGCTCAATACATAAACATCAAAAGAGTCATTCAGACCTTTCCAGAGGCTCTTCCTGACAGGCCAGGCTTCTCTAAGCTTCCTCCATGCTCTGTGCATGCTCCTGCCTATCTAGGGAGCCCTTCTGTGCAGACCCCACCTGAAGCCTCTTACTCACAGCCACAACTTCCCCATCCCCTCCAGACTGTCCAGAGCCAATGCTGCACTTGTCCAGCTCCAACTGTGTGCTAGGGGTGGTGCCTTCTGATGGACTCATTCTTAAGCCTGCCATTTTATGATTGGTCTCTTCGTTCTCTTTCCTTACCTTCTTGCAGCTTATTTGAATATTTTTTAGGATTCCATCTTGATTTATTTGTAGAATTTGTGAGTGTATTGCCGTGTATGGTTTTTTTTTTCCTTTTTTTAAAGATTTTATTTATTTGACAGAGAGAGACAGCAAGAGAGGGAGCACAAGCAGGGGCAGAGCAAGAGAGAGAAGCAGGCTTCCCACTGAGCTGGGAGCCCAACACAGGGCTCTATCACAGGACCCTGGGATCATGACCTAAGCCCAAGGCAGACACTTAATGACTGAGCCACCCAGGCGCCCCTCTGTATGGTTTTCTTAGGCCACACACACTGGGAGTATAGCGGGAGGACAAAAATGAGATACTAGGGGATGAGTGTCTTAAGCCCTATGATGCTAGTCTCCTTGTCAGTGACCATGGTGAAAACTGACCTAGTTCATGCCAAGGATTTGGAGATGCCCAACAACATGAGTGTGGATGATAGCGTCTTCTGAGCTGCGGATACAGAGATGTGTATGTCCTTACGGTACTCTGCCTGAAGGCCGGACATCACAAATCATTCTCAGGCATCCTACAAACTAGTTAGCATTCCATTTGACAGATGAGAGCACTTGGCTCCCAGGGACTCAGTGGTACCCAAGGTCACACAGATTTCTTATTCTGGGGCCTGACACACTGCTGGGGATACCTACCACCTTGTTCCTCTGCATGAAGAACCCCACCACTCCAGTCTTAGACCCCAAAGATCTGTTAAATCCTTTATCTCAGTAAACGGCCCCCCATCCACTCCATCCACTAAATCCTGGTCTTTTGCAGGGTGCCTGGGTGGTTCAGTCAGTTAGGCATCCAACTCTCAATTTTGGTTCATGTCATATCTCAGGGTCTGAGACTGAGCCCTGCATCAGGCTCTGTGCTCAGTGCAGAGTCTGCTTGAGAGTCCCTCTCTCCCTCTACCCCTCCCCCTGGTCATGTTCCCTCTCTCTCTAAAATAAAAAAAAAAAATCTTAAAAAAAAAAAGTAAATCCTGTTCTTTTTACGCACAGTGCACTGTGCCTTCGTCTGTCTACTTCCTTTGGTCTCCCAGTCACTGCCTTGGCCAAGCCACCATCATCTCTCACCTGGGCCCCTGTTGCCATGCTTGCCACTGCTCTCTCTACTTCCATGCTGTGCCCCTGCCCAGCCTACCCACTTTCCATGTCGCCCATTTCCCCCAGGCCCTCTCCTGCCTGAGCCCTCTGGCAACTCCCCACCACTTCAGGAGGCAGACCAGCTCTTTAAGACAGTTTAGATGGGTGCCTCTCAATCTTGAATGAGCATGAGAGCCATAGGGAGGGCTTGTTAAAACAGAGTGTTGGGCTCTGCTCCCAGTGTTTGGTTCAGTAGGTCAGGGTTGGACCCGAGAGTTTGCATTTCTAACAAATTCCCAGCAGGTACTAATGTTGTGGTCCAGAGAGCACACTTTAAGAACTGACCTAGATCATGGCTTCTGGGATGAGTTCCTGCCAAGGCATCTGCAGCCTCACCTCTCAGTGCCCTTCCCTCTGCAAACAGCCCATGTTCCCATCCTAGCTGCTTAGAGTCCTGCTTTCTTCCCCCGAGGGGCCTGCGACACAGCCTCAAAGCTCTTGCCCCCACATTTCTCACCTTCATGGCCTCACTGTAACTTTGCTGGACAAGTCAGCTCCAGGCCACCTCACTCCCCGGGTTGGATGAGAAGCCCAGGGATAGGGCAGTGTGCTCTGGCTGCCTGTGTGCAACTCCAGAGGTGGCGTCTGTCTTGTCATCTGGCATGTAGCCGCTCCAACACCACTTGTTGGGGTGACTGGATGACGCCCAGTTCCCTGTTTGGTCTTTTAGCCGTAGGACAGGGAGCACCTCAGAAGCTGGGTCTGCAACCCACTCACTCCTGGGAAAGGTCAGCCATTTACCAGAAAGTCACTAACAGAGATGCCATCACCCAGCTCTTGGCCCTCGCAAGCCAGTTTACAAATGAGATGAGGATCCCTGTATCCATGTGAACAAGAGGAAACTGGAAGCCTATGTCAGGGGCTCTGGAGTGGACGGAGGGAATCCCAGACAGGAGGGCTCTGGGTCATAACGTTCCCCAGATATAAGGCCAGAGCTGCTGGTCAAGTGAAGGGACAGGGACTCAGACTAGGAGACAGCAGAGGGAGGGCAAATGTGGGGTACAGAGTGAGGATGGGATGGGAGAAGTTACTGCTAACCTGTCCTGCATGCCCAGCACATGCCAGGCCCACTGCTGGCCTCTTCACATTCACGATCTCAGGGACACCCAGGGGGTGGCTGCTGCCATCCCAATTCTCCAGAAAAGGAGCTGGGGCCAGTTCAGGCCCACACAGGCAGGTGGTTGTGATGCCCAGGTGACTGCAAAGCTCCCTGTCCTGGCAGGAAGGGCATTTCAGGCAGGGCCTGATGACAATTTTATACTCCTCCCACACCATAACACGTGAACTGAGGCCAAAGAGAGAGGACTGCCGCCACAGTCAGCCAGGCATAGAGCTGACCAGAGCCACATTCCAGCTCGGCCAAGGTACTGGCTTGGCACCCTTGCCTATAGGTAACACCTCTGTGACCCCACCCTGGCACTGGGCCTGGAACCCAGAGCTTGGAAACTGCAAACAGGACAACAGAGACTGAGGTCACAGAGAGCTTGTAGGCAGAGAGGCCCTATGTGGCTCAGTGTCTACTGTACCCACATCAGTCCTTCCAAGGGAGTTAGCCACACCTCAGGGGCTGGGGGGAGATGAGGATGCCCTCTTCTGAGAGGCAGCATGTGTAACACACAGGGCACTGAAGGGACAGCCTAGGGCTCAAATCCTGCTTCTGCCTTGATCAGGCTGTGTGGCCCCATCCCACTTGTTCCCACTCCTGGGCTGAAGTTTCTTTGCCTATAAGACAGGGATGATGTGATCGGCCTAGCACTGCCAAGGGAGGAGCAAAACTGCTGAAGGAAGTGAAAATCCTTCAAGACTGGTGTACACAGCTGCACGTGACAAACCAAATGCCAGCACTTTGCAGCCTCAAGAGGCTCAAATATGGAAACCAGCCCATGGTCTACATCTACACAAGCCTAGGAGTGGCCCAGTAAAAACTGCCATCGCCTTTCCACAGACCAGAGGTCACCACCTTCTGACTCTCAGGCTGGACACAGATCATGGGCATGTTTTTTGGGCCCACGATCAATTTTTTAAAATATTCTGATCGGTTGCCAAATTTAAAACCCCCGAGATTTTACATAAAAGTCTGGATTTTTGGTTCATCTTGAAAATTATCTGGTCATTCCAAGTCCACATTCTCACAGAGTGACATAGACTGTAGCTGAGTAGCTCCCTGGCCCACCTCATTCCATTGCTCCCTGGGCCCTAGATGCACTTGGGTTTCCAGTCCCTGAACTAGAGTGAGCACCCACAGCAGCTAGCACTACACAGACCCATCATTGCTGAATTCGACCACAGCCAAGGCTGCAAGCTGATCAGGCCACAGAGCCCCAAAACCAAGAACTAGGGCCTTGGGGGTTTCCCAGGTAACTGAAGTAGCCCTCCCTGCTCAGGTTCACCCAGAGAGAAAATGGAGGAAGGGAGCCAGCCCAGCAGCATCACAGTCCCATAGAGCATCTGGGTGAGCAAGAATCTAGCTGATCTTGCTGGAAGAAGGAAAGGTGTGCTAAGGCTGGAAAGACATGGGAATTTCCTCACTGGAAGAATATGAAAGAAAGCTAAGGCTGCTCCTCTAGAAGGCCCTCCCGTCCTTTTCTGCCTGGGTCACAAGAGATGGTGTGTGGCAGGCAGAGAGCAGCTGTGCCAACAGAAAAGCTTCACTGAAAACCTAGCTCCACCACTTACTGATTGTGACCTTGGGGCAATTACTTTACCTCTCTGAGCCTCCAGAGTCTACATCTCTAAAATGGGGATAATAAACTTACCTTGTACAACCGTTGAAAGGATTAAGCGATAATGGATGCAGAACACTCAACACAAGTCTCACACAGAGCAGGGACAGAATGAAAGGAGCGGGTGAATAATTCCAAAGGCATTCCTGCCTGCAGGAGGGAGACTCAGGACTGACGCAGGGCAACACCCATCTAAGGGCATCTTATGCCAAGGCCTCAAATGCCTAGGATGATGGTCATCTCTGGTGCCCAGGACACTTTCCTGGATGGGAGAGGAAACCCAAGGAGGGTTGTGGTCACTGGGATGTTGAGTGCAAGGTCTGCTATTGGAGGCGGGCGTCTGCTGAGTCAGGTCTGGGAGAGCTGGCAGGACCATTTCTCTCCCCAGCACCCTGCCACTGCCGGCTGGGGGAGGTTGGGAGAGAAGCCAGAGGTCATTTCCTCTGACTCAGCAGCCATTCTCTTCCCAGAGGAGCTCCCCTGGAGGACAGAGCATCTCCATGTGGCACTGGCCTGCCTGCCAGCCAACCTGCATGCCACCCAGTACAGTCTGGGCTTTGTGCTCAGACAAGAAAGGGACACTTGTGATCCAGACAATGGGCCGGGGCGCTCCCATTGGCCTGAGCTTCATCTTCCCTGGGTCAGCAATGTCCTTTCCTCTGCTGCTGCCCACTCTGCTCCCACCACTCCCAGGAGAATGGTGGCTTGGAACACGGAGCAGAAACCCACAACCGGCCCTAGCCACGGTCTGGCATATGCCCTGGCCATGAGGAGGAGGATGTGAGCTTCTTTCTTCTCCCCCGGTAAGGAACATCGCCTCTGTGGCACCCAACTCGGGTCAGGCTATTTCGCCGGCGAGAGGTGGTGGAGGTGGTGGAGGTGCTGGGGGTGCTGGAGCGCAGACGCCGGACCCAGCCTCCAAGCCTCCTCCTCCCGAGGCAGGCCCAGGGGCTGGGCCGCCCCCACGTTTGCAGCCACCCCAGGAGCCCTGCTGCGACGACTGCAGCCACGTGGGAGCCAGCTCGTGCCCACGGGGCCGCTCACCCCCCACCCCCATCTTCGACGAGCTGTGGAGGCAGGCACACCCAGACTGGCGAAGTTACCCCCATCGCTCCAGGGGGAGTCACCGCACCCCCTCTCCCCCTGCGCCCCTAAGCTGCGGCCCCGTTTGGGGTGGGGGAGGGGTGGGAGGGGGCGTCGCCGCCCCGCAGCCGCGTTGCCGGGGAGCGCAACCCCGTTGCTGTGGCAACCGTTTCCAAGCGAACCGGTGGCGGCTCGCGCCCAGCTTTGGCTCCCTCGCTCACTGGCGCCCTCCCTCTCTCTCCCTCCCTCCCTCCCTCCCTACCTCCGGAGTGGGCTGGGGGAGGGGCTGGCCGGGGCGGGGGTCCGGGGCGGCGACCCAGGGCCAGAGCGCGGAGCTGCCTGCGGGGAGGGGCTCAGCCCGGGATCATCTTCCTCCCGCGCTCCGGGCCCGCCCGGCCTGCCGCCGCCGCGGTACTCACGGGCCCAGGCATCCTCCTCGAGCTCGTCCTCCTGGCTCGGGGCGAGTGGCGCGGGCCCCGCGGACAGAGCCCCCGGCCGTGGGGGAGGCGGCGGCGGCACCGGGGAGCTGGCTGTGGCACGAAGGCGGCTGCGAGCGCTGGGCTGGAGCCGTGGGGCGCGCGCACGGGCGCGTACACGGCGCGTACCAGCCCGGCGTGCGCGCGCGCGCGGCAGCCGACAGAGGGCCCCCACCCCCAGCCACTCGCCGCCGAGGAGGCTGTCCTGGGAACCGGAGGCGGAGGACCTGGCACCCACCTGCCGCGTGGAGACTCGCACGCGGGGCTCCGGGCTCACCCTGCACAGGGAAAGCACGCGCCACGCCGCACAGCTCTTGGCAACAGGCTGTCCGGAACGGGGCGCACGCAGGCAGACGGGGTGTACACAGTCGACTGAGCACACAGAATGCTCAAGCCAAACAGCCGAGGTCAAGGAGACACACACACACTCACTCACTCACTCACTCACTCACTCACTTCAACCCGGAAAACACACACACGTCCACGCCCTGGCCAAGAGGTCAAGGACCCTAACACACACACACACACACACACACACACACACACTTCAACCCGGAAAACACACACACGTCCACACCCGGCCAAGAGGTCAAGGACCCTGACACACACACACACACACACACACTTCAACCCGGAAAACACACAAACGTCCACGCCCCGGCCACATCCTGAGAGACACTGCACACATGCGCTGGGCAAGGGTTGGAGCAGGCAGGCCCCCCAGTGTCGTTCCAGCTTACCAATACACTGTCCCCTCCCAACTCACAGCCCCTCCCAGTGTGTCCCCAGTGAACATACATCACCACACGTCTACTAAAAAGTGGCATAGGATAGAACACAGCCCTGGTCTTCATGGACCCCATTCATCCCCAAGGAATAGTGGTGAGGCCTAGTAAGGGCCCCACTGTTTAGGGGGAGTCTAAACCTGGAGGTTCATCAGTCTCTCTTAATTGGGTTGTTTCCGGTCCAACTTCTCTGTCACACTTATGGTGATCTTCCAAAAACACCCTCCACCATCATATCAGTTAGGACATTTTGATTTGCAAGTGACAGAACCCCAAAACAACTAGGTTTGAGCCCAGAGGTGTTGGACTCATCTAACTGAAAAGTCCAGAGGTAGATTTTAGCTGTGATTACAATCGGTCCCAGGTGTCCCAACAATGGTATCAGACATGTAACTGTTCTCTCCACTCTGCATTCTTCTGTTTGTATCATTCTTGAAAATTCCCAGGTGGTGGCAAGAATGACCCCACGGCTCTTGGTGTATATCCTGCCACCCAACCCCAGAACCCCAATTCTTTCCCAATAGTTCTAGCAAGCCCCCCAAAAGACTCTTTTTGGCTTAGTGTCCATTGGTGAACGAATCCAGTTGGTCATGCCTAGGTGAGGGGATATATGTTCAGCCACCCAGTACCCATTTCCTTTTCTTTGGGTATAAGCACCCTATTTCATCAGGGGGACTGACTGCATACCATGGGTGCCATCAGGCTGGGCCTTTGAACCCCAGGGTCTTTCTCTCTGAGTGCACAGTGAGATTTCCAGCTGGGCCTCTTGGGCTCCTTGGGTTTGCAGTCCAGCTCAACAATGCAGACATGGACATGGCTGTTACATCTTGCTTCTGGGGATCATATCCTGATGAGAATGGGGTCTGTGACTAAGACCCTGGGGTGCCCCAGTCCTGGTTCTTCATGTTCCCCCATATCCTTTTAACACTCTGTTAGTTGGAGGACCGTTCTGTCACTTGCAACCAAAGATCTCTAACAGCCTCACCTGGGTCACACACTCTAGGTGTCTAAGTATGCAGGGGGTGCAAACCCAGCCCCATCGAAACCACATGGACTAAGGAGGTTTCCCAAAGTAAACATGGGGTGCTTTTTGTACATCCTAGGCAGACTTCCCAACACAACCAGCTGAAATCCTCTAGGGCTGCTCCTGCCTTCTAGATGAGGCCCCACATCCTCAATATGGCTTTCAGAGCCCTGCATGGTGCTCACAGACTTTGGCTCCAGTTGCTTCCTTTACCCATCCATAACCACCCACTCCATCTCAAGCCATCCTAAGCCACTGGAGGTCCTAGACCATCCATATGGCTCCTCCAACCAGGTACATCTGGTTCTGTGTCCTGGAGGGCACCAATTCTGAGACTTTTGTTCCAAGAGGCCTCCCTGCTTGGTGTTGACCCCCAGCCCCAGCCACTTAGCATTCCCAGCCCTGCCAGCTCTAGAACCATCTCTGCCACAGTGCCAATCACTCTGGGTCTTAAATTGTTCCCATTTCCACCTCCCTACCAGGCTGAGCTCCAAACTGGTGGGGCCCTTGTCTCCATCTGGGTCCCCAGCTCCCACCACAGAGCTGGACTCACTGTGCCAAGAGCTTTAAGGTGAGTTGAACTGTAGCCAACAAGTTCCCTGGATGCCTCTCTAGCCCAAGGGGGGAGCTTGGAGGGAGGTCTTGACCCATATGCAGAGTGCTCCAGGGACCTACTGGTCCAACTGGTACCCACTCGCCCTTATACACCTGCTCAGGGTTGGGTTCAGCCAACTGATAATCTAACTGCCCTCCCACCAAAATAGAAGGGCAAATGCACCTCAGGCCCCAACTTCACACATCATGAGTAGGATCCAACTTCATCTTCGGCTGGCTTCCTTGCCACTGTCCAACAGCGGCTGACCAGCTGGAAGACCTTGGGCATGGCCCTCTCCCGTTTCCCTCAAGTTAACAGAAGCAGCAGCACATGCTCTACAGACCATTAAGAAGTGGGCCACCACCAGAGAGGCCCCTTCCACTAAGTCAGTGCTTAGAACCTTCTGGATGCCCTTGAGATGGCTGTCAGCCTGGCACCAAGCACCCACTTCCCTAATTGGCAACAGTCCTGTCAGTGACCCAGGGGCAAAAGGAGGTGATAGGCTGCTTTCACAGATTCTCATTTCACAGCTGCCCTGAGAGGGGATGGATATCACACCCATTTTTCTAGACAAGGGAAGGGCCTAAGCAAAGCCAGCTTGAAAAGTGGCCTGGCTGACTTGAACCCAGAACTATCTGACTACATGTGGACCTATGGCACTGGTCCCCAGCCCACAGGCAAGAAACAAACCCTTACTGTGGTTACAAAGCATCCTTAGAGGGCTGGGAGCACTGGGAGACTATGGTATGGCAACAGATAAGTCTGGGGCAAACTTGTCAAGACTGTCCTCTCCTTCCCTGTATAGGTGGAATGCTATGGAATGTTCCCCAATCCCTCTGTCCCCCAGGTGAATAAGTCTCCTTTAAGACCTGGCTCAACTTTTCAGAGAACCCTGCCTAATGCCCTCATGGCTGGTCCCCACCCACACTTGCCACAGCCTAACTCCCAGCATCACCATTGTCTCACCTCTGCCCGCCACACTTCCTGCTTCCAGGGCTGAGGGATGGCCCTAGTTCACTGGCCCTGGGCTGCACATATAACAGGTGTCTGGGTAGGACAGCATTGGTGGATGTTTCTAACAGCAGCTTCCACCTTGCTCCCCAGGCTACTCCAAGCCCACAGCTGGTCACCAGACCACCCTGGCTGTGGAGGGGACCCTTCCAGCTAAACCTGCCTCCCCAGTCCAGGTAGAGCCAAACTCTCACCCTAGTGGGGACCCAAGGCTTCTTCCCTCAGGCCTCACCCCATTTAGGAAGCTCAGAAACTCACTGGTGAGCCCAAAGTCCACTGAGGCCTGACTGCCTGGAGAGGCTAGTCCAAGATCAGCTTCAGGGGCGAGGGGAGGGGGTCCAGGGCATGTTGGAAGGGTAGCCCCACCAGGCCCACCTCTGATCCCTTCCCACTTCCAGCAGGGCGAGGGAAGCAGAAAGACCCCTGGAACACCAGGAGCAAGAAAGAGGCAGGCAGGGCGGCTGGCCAGGTTTGTGCTCGACTGTATTCACTCAGAGACACGTGGCAGCTTACATTGGACAAAATGAGTAATAAAAATTGGCTTTAAATACGGAAAAACCAGGGCCCTATAATCCCATGCTACCCTAACACTGGGACCAGGATGGCCATTACCATCTGGGAAGGACCAGAATCAGGGCCTGGGGGGCAGGCACACACACACCTCGGCCAACCCCCTTCACATACACGCACACACTCACATACACACCCCACAGGTACACACAGGGAGGGATGGATTATTGCTGGGCACATGTGTCTATTGTTAAGAGGGGAGTTTGGAATGTTTGAGAGTTAGCCAGGGACAACCTCCTCCCCCCTTCCCACGGCCTGGGCTGGGGCATTTCTGCAAGAGGTGTCTTCAGGACAGGGCCCAGCATGAGGGACGAGGTACCCTGGGAGCTGGAAGGCAGAGGCAGATCCATCTGGGACAGCCTGGGCAGTGGACTGATGGGGTCCCAGGGTCAGCCCAATCTCTGGTCACACTTTGGCACAGGCCTAGGGGATACAGAGGCCCCAGATCCAGCTTTGACAAGTGCTGAGAAGGGACAACAATGGACCCCAGAGGTGGTGGCCTGAGCCCAGGGCGGCAGAGGCAGGCATGAGTCTCACTCGGAGGTCGGCGGTGGCGAGCACAGTGCTGGGGGCTCAAGGGCCTTGTCTGGCCCAGTCTCGGCCTGTCCAAGCTGGGCCCAAGGAGCCTTGAGTTTGGCAGCGGCCCCTCTGCCAGCTCCAGGGTGGGTCTTAAGAACGCTCTGGTTGCTATATACATTCGTACAAATACATAAATACAGAAAGCCCCAAGCTCCACAGACAAGAGCTGAAGGGACGCACCTTTGTCCCAGGGACAGCCCAGGCCTTGCCCAAACCCAGCCAGACCAGGGGCTGAGGGGCAGAGGACACTGGGGACAGCTCCGGCTGTGTTCCCCAGGCCACAACTCGCGTGGGCAATGGGGAAGACCACTGTGCAAAACTGTAAACAGCGCTCGGAGTAGCTGCTACCGCCAACCACCGATGGGGGCCTCAGGCTGGGGGCTAGAGGCGGGTGGGGAGCTCGAGGCGGGTGGGGAGCTCTTCCTCACTGTCGCTGCAGTTCCCACAGCAATCCTGGAGGGATGGGGAAGACACGGAGGGAGAGAGGCAGAGCGAGTGCCATTAGCCACCAGTGCTACTACCCAGGCCGGCCCTGCCAGGAGCTGCCTGGAGCCATGCTCTGGGCTGGGGGCTCCCTGCAAGGGGCCTGGAGCAGCAGCTCAGGCCAGACATGTGTGGACATCAGCGCAGAGAATATTGACAGCAGGCTGAAGTAAGAGGGTCCGGGCGGATCTCGGGCTTTGCCAGAGCAAGGCCCTGTCCACACCCTCTCCCCCAGAGATGGTGGAGGCAGAGCATGGGGAGACAGATGGCTAAGCAAGGCCAGCAGCTTGAAGGTGCCAGGGTGCAGGGAACGAAGTAGTTGGGGGAAAGGGGGGAGCGGGCACCAGACTTCTTTCGCCCACATCTCGCCTCTGCCATGGAAGGGCTGCCCGTGGCTCCCCGAGGCCCGGCAGCAAGGCCAACCCACGGAGAGCCCACACTGCTCACCTCTGGAAAGAGAAAAGAGGCCGTGAGCCCAGCCAGGGGTAGGGGACAGGCGGGAATGAGGCCAGAGACCCTGGGCACACGTGGCGCGGTTGGAAGAGGCCCACTCCCAGCACACGCGGGCACCAGCTCTGCCTCCCGCCCACCGTCCCCTGGAGCTAGGCGAGGGGCCGGGCCAGGATGCCACTGGGGCTTACCTGACGGCTGAAGAGTCTCTGCAGCAGTCCCTTCTTGGGGGGTGCAGGGGGCTGACCCTTCCAGTCCAGGTCTGGGGGAACCGAGCCATCGAGCCCAAAGACATTCAGCTCCTGGAAGCACTCAGTCTCCACCATCTGCCCGAGCACAGGCAGTGGTGAGAGCCGGCTCTGGGCCTCTGCTCTGGAGCCCAACCCACCAGCTGGGCAGCTCCTTACCTCATTCTGCCAGGGGATGGGCACACTGCCCGTGGCAAACTTCTGGTAGAAGTCCTGATCAGTGGGCTCCAGCTCCACGCCCTTCACTGTGGAAAACTGTTCGATGTCCAGAACATCCTTGCAGTAAATGGCCTGGGGCTGGTGGGGACGGAAACAGCGGTCAGACGGAAGCAAGAGACTCACAGGTAGGCACACATATATGCTTGCCCACCTACATGCACACGGGCAGCTCAGCCCTGAAAGTCACCCAAGCCTTGGCCTGGCTGTGCCCCAACCCTTGCAGCTCTCAGATTTGGAGTCGGAAACTAGGTGCCCCATGCACTTGTTAAGCACGGCAGTCCCTTCTCCTTGAGGTCTTTTCCACTTTGTAAACTAGGGGTTATTAACCCTCATTGCTTCTGACTGGCGAGGTTCATAAAGGCCATGCCTCTCCTTGTCAACGGGAACTGACTGGCTGCAGCCAAGCAGCCCTGCAGTGCCTTAGGGAATCAGTGACAGGCACCCCTTCTACCCACACACGGCCGTCTGGGGGTATAGTGCAGGCAGGATCTTAGCTGCCTGAGCTAAGCATCCCCACGCAGGGCCTGGCACTGACAGGTCCTCTGTCCCAGGATGTTCCAATGGCCTGCCCTATCCCCTCAAGCTTCATAGATAACCGGAGGATTAGAACAGTCCTCCCAACTCCCCACACCCTCAGGGTCCCTCCTGAGAGCCCACCTCACTCCAGAAGGCCAGTGTCTTTTTTATCTTTGCATTGTTTTCTAAATTCTACTATTAAGGATGTCAATTAAAACAACATCGTCAAAGGGGCGGCGCCTGGGTGGCTCAGTGGGTTAAAGGCTCTGCCTTCGGCTCAGGTCATGATCCCAGGGTCCTGGGATTGAGCCCCACATCAAGCTCTCTGCTCGGCAGGGAGCCTGCTCCCCGCCCCGCCTGCCTCTCTGCCAATGAAATGATCTCTGCCTGTCAAATAAATAAATACATTCTTTAAAAACAATAACAACATCATGTAAAACGGTACAGCTGCTTTGGAAAACAATCTCGCATTTCCCCGAAAGGTTAAATGCAGCGTTACCATATTAGCCAGCAGTTCCACTCCTGGGTGTATATCCAAGAAAAATGAAAACCTATGTCCCCACCAGCACTTGCATGCCAATGTTCATAGTAGAAGAATTATTCACAGTAAGCCCAAAGTGGGAACAACTCCAGTGTCCATCCACTGATAAACAAAATGTGGCATACTCAAACAAAGGAGTATTATTCAGTAATAAAAAAGGAAGAAAGTAGGGGCACCTGGGTGGCTCAGTCAGTTAAGTGTCTGCTTTCAGCTCAGGTCATGATCGAGTCCCATGTAGGGACCCCTGCTCAGTGGGGAGTCTGCTTCTCCCTCTCCCTTTGCCTATTCCCCTGCTTTGCTCTCTCTCAAATAAATAGTCTTTTTAAAAGGCGGGGGGTTAGGGGGCCTGGGTGGCTCAGTTAGTTAAGCATCTGCCTTCAGCTCAGGTCACGATCCCAGGATGCTGGGATCGGGCCCCACATTAGGCTTCCTGCTCAGGGGGGTGTCTGCTTCTCCCTCTCCCTCTGCGCCTCCCCACCACTCATGTGCTCTCTCTCTCAAATAAATAAAATCTTAAAAAAAAAAAAAAAGGAACAAAGTACAGGCTATAATACTGATGAACCCTGAAAACATTACACTAAAGTGAAAGAAGCCAGTCACAAAGGACCACGTATGGTATAACACCATTTGCATGAAATGTCCAGGACAGGCAAATATAGAGACAGAAAGTAGATGAGTGATTGCCAGGGCCACAGGGAGAGGAAAATGGGGAATGAGTGCTAATGGGCACTCATTTTGTTGGTGGGAGGAAAGGGGTGATGTGAATGTTCTAAAACTCATTATGGTGATGGTTGCACAACTCTGAATATGCCAAAAGCCATTCAGTCACACACTTTAAACGAGTGAATTATAGGGTATGTGCATTAAATCTCAATGAAGCTATTAAAATAGTATCAGTATCAAACTCGCTTCTCTGTTCTGTCTAGAAATTTAAAGTCCAGAGCACTTATTTTCTAACTTTGAAGACTTAGGGGTGGTGGGATGATTTCAAGGTTAGATCAGAAGATGTACACCAGAAGCAGGGGGAAACCTGATTGTGGGGTCAGCCCCAAGGCAGGTTGCTCTCAGTTCAATCACTCACAGCAAGGTCCACACCCCAGGATGCTGGTGAGGCCAACAAGGCACAATTCTTCCTAGCTGGCCTCCCACTTGTACTCACCCTCTCTAGCCCTGCACCAACCCCTCATAGGCCTGCTCAACCCCCACCCCACCCCCAGGCCCTGTCACACTTAGAATAAAACCCCGTGCCTCTCCCAGCCCACACTCACTCTTGCCACACTGGCCTCCTCGCTGATCTTTCCCTCGAGGCTTCTCCTTCTCCCTGGAAGGCTCTCACCCCAAAACTCAGCCCAGCTCTCTCCTTCACATTTTTAGGCTTCTGCTTAACCATCAGGTCCACCCTGTCTAAAAATACTCCCACCCCCATCATTCCTTATCTCCCTCTTAGCCGCATTTATCCTTTTGACATTAGCTGCTATTCTTTTTCTCTTAGTGCTTTACTTCGGCATGCTCCCCTCTACAACAGGAAGGCAGGACTCCGTCCTGCTGACCTCTTTATCTCCGAGCTCTGGCACTTATGGGCACTCAGACATTTGCTGAATGAATAAATAGTCACTGTGTGGCTGACAGCCATCAGCCTGGCCTGCCGGTGACCCGTCAATGCCAGGACCCAGTCCTCTTACACATGGGAGGAGGGCAAGCACGTAACTTCATCCTGGCCACTCACAACGTTCCCTGTGACTTCACACACAGAAGCCTGAACTCAGTGGGAGGACAATTCACAGGATGAAGCAGAGCCGAGGGATCAAGTCCTGGCAACATTGCACGAAACCCTGATGCAGGCCCGACGCCATGACCTTCTGGCCAAATGAACGAATGAGCTCCATGCCAGACAAAAGCTTTAGCTGGGCTTCTGCCACCTGGAATATGATGACTCGAGGATGTCTCTGCCCATGGGATGCCTAACCAGCCCCCCCAAGATACTCAGTAAATGGGTGAGACTCTGCAAGGGTGACATCAGCACCACGAGGTGTGGTGGGCGCCAATATTCAGCCCCTGACCCCTGCTGACAACGGCATGTTGGTTTTCCATCAGGAACCCAACCTCCCCCACTGGCCGTGGGTCAGGTGGGCAAGTGATCCAAATGTGGCCGCTGAGGGGCTTCCGAACAACCAGTGGCAATAAGCACCAGATTTAAGAGTTTTTTCCCCCTTGGGAACCTGGGTGGCTCAGTGGGTTAAAGCCCCTGCTTTCGGCTCAGGTCATGATCCCAGGGTCCTGGGATCGAGTCCCGCATCGGGCTCTCTGCTCAGCAGGGAGCCTGCTTCCTCCTCTCTCTCTGCCTGCCTCTCTGCCTGCTTGTGATCTCTGTCTGTCAAATAAATAAGTAAATAAAATATTTAAAAAATAAATAAATAAAAATAAATTTAAAAAAAAGAATTTTTTCCCCCTTTTAGGACTTCTTTTGAAATTATTGGGCAAGAGGTACACTGTGTCTCCTGGGCTGGCTGAGCTGGTAGGACGTGGACCTGAAATGCTGGGTCTACCACTGCCATACCCTAGGGAGAGCCGCCAGAGAGTAAAGACCGCATGCTGGCCAGTCCAGCGGGGTGGGAGAGGAAGAGGGAATCCCTGGCAACACTGCTGGAGCCCCAGGTCCGGGCATGCCCAAAGCAAGATCAATCCTGAGGCTTTCCACCTATGAGAGCCCACTGAATTCTGTCCTGTTGGCCAAGCTATTTGAGTTGGGTTTCCTGACACTTAAACTGAAGGTGTCCTGACCGCGCCTCCGAGAGCCCTGAACCCCGAGCCCCCCACCACCTGCCCCAGTGCGGTGCGGCCCGTCCTCAGCAGGAGTGGAAAGCACTAACGTCAGGCTTGAAGGGTGGCTCCAGCATGCCAGCTCCCAGCCGCTTGAAGTTCAGCTTCTTGAAGAGGGGGTGTTCCTTCACTTCACGGGCACCACCTCCACGACACCCCAGGCGCTCAGCGGGGTCCTTGCACAGGAGCTACAGCGGGGCAGGGGTGGTCAAGGTGGCCCAGGAGGGGTGGCTGCCGCCCCCACCCCCGTCCCCATGCCTAGCCGGCCTGCCTCCTGATGGCTGCCATACCTGGGAGCAGAGCGAGCGGGCCTGTGGGGAAAAGCGCTCGGAGTACTCCTCAGGCACCTCCTTCACTAACCGCTCCACCTCCTCTCGCTTGATTTTCTTTTTCCTCTGCTGGAAGGGGGACTGGCCTGCAATCATCTCGTAGAGGAGGCAGCCCAGCGCCCACCAGTCTGGGCTGAATGTGTACCGTTCGTTCTTCACCACCTCCGGAGCTAGGCAGTGGGGGAAAGAGGAGTGAGGGCTCGGCAGCAGGCACCACCTGGGAGGGACGTCAGCACACGGGATGGCCCCTGCCCCACTAAAAGGGGCCAACGTGGCCCTGCAGAAGGCCAGGTTTGGCAACTTTTCAGGAGAAGTCAGAAATCTGTGTTTTTAACGTAAAGCTGTCCGGCCTATCATATGTTGGTAACCCATTCCAGTTGTTTAAAAAACACTTTGATTTAAGCACAAATGTAGGCCATATCAGGCCTGTGTGGTTATGTTTGCAATCTTGGGATCTAGTATAGAAGAGACTCACCTACCGCATACCTACACCTGCCAGGCGGGGCACACGGGGATCTCTGCCCCTCTTGCCTCTCTGCATCCTCAAGGCCACTCTGGGAGCCAGTATGGCTGCTCTACAGTTGGGCCAAGTGGGGCTGGGAGCAGTAGTATGTGGCCTGAGGACACGCCACAAACAAGAGGTGGGGCCCTGCAACTGGGGCTCTGTCTGCCGTGTCTCATGGTCCCCAAGGGGAATATGGGGCCCCATCTTGGCACTGCAGATGGGCACTTCCTCTCAGGACCTGGGCAGTTCAGGAGAGGGCAGGACGGGGACACTAAATTCAGTCCCTTCTCATCCTTTTTGGTAGCCACCGGCAAGCCCAGCCAAGAGCAGGAGCTCAGTATCTGGTCAATGAACATGTATCCGCAGGTGTGGGGGGGGGGGGCCCTGGCTGAGTCTCAGGCCTAATTTATACAAGAGGGCTATCAGCTCTCTCTACTCCCCGAAACACAGAAGACTCCCAAACAGAAGTGGTGGGGCCCAGCCAGGACAGCAAGGGGACCCCAGAGGCAAGGCAGTCAGGGCAGAGAGAGACTCACCCATGTAGCCCACAGTGCCCACACGACCCTTGATGGTCTGGCCCTCTGGCACGTGCACTGCCAGCCCCAGGTCGGAGATTCGGATATGACCTGAATGTGGGTGGAGAAGCAGGGCGGGGGGGGGGGCATGAAGCAGGTGAGCCAGACCCTGCCCTACTCCACAGCACCCCACCTCTGAGGCCCCCCCCACCCACCGTGGTCATCCAGTAGGATGTTCTCCGGCTTCAGGTCCCTGTGGGGAGAGAAGGGCAGGGTCAGATGTTAACGCCACCACCTCCTAGCTCACTTGTCTCCTGGGACGGAATGTGCAGGAAGGTGCAGGAGCCATTTATTGCTGGGCTGAGAGGTGGCCCTGCCCTCCCTCGCAGCAGCCCCAACTTGAGGGAGTGGCCCCAGGATCTGTCCCGTGAGGACCACCCTTCCTGGGAGTCCCCAGACAAGTGAAGAGCAGCTCCCACGTGGGGGGACAGCAGCAGGAGCCTTGTTCTCCACTGGTGATGATGTAGTCCCACCCTCCCCCACCACTCTGGTGGCTGACTCGACCTTTCCTGTCCAATGGGGCTACTCATCTGTGCCTTCATGGGGCTATTATGAGGTTCAAATGAAATCACTGCCCGTAATGACAGGCAGAGCTGTCCGCTGACAAGCGCCTAACACCGGGCTTTGTGCACTTCACTGCGTTATCTCATTTGGCCCCTAAAACCACCTGCAAGGCAGGAATTAAGAGTCTCTGCTTCCCAGAAAAGTAAAGAGCATACGGAGCAGGGAGCCGACTAACCCAGGGTCACACAGAGAGGGGTGACAACACCAGCATTCATGGGAGCGAGCCAGACCCAGAGGCGGTCAAGCGCACTGGGCATGGGCAAGTGTGGCAGGGCTCAAAGGGCTCCTGTGTGCCTTGGCAGCCTCCGCCCGTGCCCCCACTGCAGCGCCCCCTGCGGGCAGGCCCAGGGCCAGCACCTGTACACGATGCGCTCCCGGTGCAGGTCCTCCAGGCCGCAGCAGATCTCCGCCGCGTAGAAGACAGCCCGAGCCTCAGGGAAGCCAGCCTGGCCCATGTGGTAGATGTGGAATTTGAGGTCGCCTCCGTTCATCAGCGTCAGCACCAGGCACAGCGCGTCCTTGGTCTCATAGGCATAGGCTAAGCTCACCTGTGGTCGAGGGGACCCGAGCCCTCAAGCAGGGGCCAGCGGCCACCCGGTGAAAAGGCTGGCATCAGCCACCCAAAAAATCCTTCTCAGTGCCAGTCCTTGGGACCCAGCCTGCTCCCCAGGTCTGGTGTCTACACCCCAAACCCGCCCTTTCCAGGCATCTCAGAAGGTGGTAAGGTGGTGCCTGGAGGGGATGGGGCAGGGCAGGAGGAGACCTAGCAGGGCGTGGGGAAGGCAGGGCAAATGCATGGCCAGGAGCAAGGGAGGGGTCTCCTGTCTGTACTTACTACAAACCTACTGTTCACTTTCTCCAGGATCTGCTTCTCATTCAGTGCCATGGCCTCCCCTTTCCGCTTCTTGATCCGCTTCTTCTCCAGCTTCTTGCACGCGTACATCTTGCCCGTTGCCCGCACCTGGCAGGCACACACCTGGAGCCAAGGTAGATGGGCAAATAGGGACCAGCTGTGCCCTTTCTGGGGCTATAGGAGTTCGGGGAAGGGGTGCTGGTCCAGGGCCCACTGTACCCCACCTCCCCACTCCATCAGGGGCTCTGGCCTGGCCACTCACCTCACCAAAGCCACCTTTGCCCAGGACTCGGTACTGCCTGAAGGTGTTTTTGGTCACTGGCTGCCTGTGGGCAAGGAATTTCAGAGCAAACACTGGCTAAGCAGGGGCCCAAGGCCTGTGAGAGTTCCAGAAACTTAGCCTACCGAGGCCCAGCCTTCAAGCCACTCACCTTTCCAGCCACTTCCACTGTAGGAAACGGTTGAAGTAGATGCTGTCGAGGTAGTCGGCAAAAGGAGCCATGCTCAGGTACTCGTGGGTCAGCCTGTTGAGAGGGCCCAACCCGTAGGTCAGCCCCTGAACCCTCAGGTTCTCAGCTTGTTGGGCCAGACCCCGTGTTATGTGCATGCTCAGCCTGAAAGGCAGCAATCATCAGCAATCCCTCTTGCTAACCTGATGAGGCGGGAGGCATGCACCCCTGCAGAAGCTGAAGATGCCACAGAGAGGGAAGGCAACCCGTCCAAGCTCACACAGCACATGCAAAGCCAGGGTGGGAGGCTGAGCTCCCTCCCCAGCTGCTGAGCTGTTCACAGCCTTCCAGGCCCACAGAAGCCCCCTCCTCAGGACACAATTCCAGGCCTGTGGGCAGGGAGAGGCTTACCGGGTGAGCTCCTGGAAGAGGTCTTTGCAGGGCCCCTGCTCCAACCGCTGGGAGCAATTAGTCACCAGCTGCCGGGGGACCTCAGGGATGAGGTCAGGACCCTAGGGACAGGCAATAAAGCGGTCAGTGCAGGGGGCTCCCTTGGCCTGCTGTAGGCGAGTGCTGCGCCAGCCTGCCCAGTTGCTGGACTCAGTTCCATGCTACCCTTTGAGGCAGGGTGAAGCAGAGCCCCTGGCAGACTGCCCAGCCTGGCCCACCCTCCCGGGCTCTCTGCCCGAGGTCTGCCTGGTGAACCCGGACTAGCTCCAGAGCACTCTCTGCCCAGGCTGTAGTCATTCCTCTCCCCATCACTGAGCTCTGCCCACTGCTGTCCTCCCTCCATCACTGCTCACTCACCGTGTGGCTCAGAAAATTCTGCACTAGTCGCCGCCCACAGGCCTTCCGCTTCTCATCGGGGGTCACTTCATACTCGGCCTACAGGGTGGGAGGCAGGGAAGCTTGGGATCTGGGCAGAACAACAGGTGTGGGGAGATGGAACACACTTGGCCTAGGGGCCCCTGCCCACCCTCGGGGCTGGCCTGGGCTGCACTCACCACTCCATCCAGGAAGGCAATGCAGCGAGTCAGCTCGGGCCTCGTTGCGCAGAACTCACGGAACAGCAGGCGCCCGATGGGCTGCCGCTCGCACAGACTATGGTAGTCACGCTCTGCAAGCAGGGGTAGGAGCTACTGGGTTCCCAGACCTGGAGCCTGCCGGCGGGGCCCTCCTGTCCATACCACCAGGCTCTGAGCCCCAGTAGCAGCTTCCAGCCCTGTAGTATGGAAGCCATCATCTCCTTTAGAACCCTCACCACAACACTGAGGTGGGCATTACTCTTTTTGTTTTTGTTTTTTTTAATTTTATTTATTTATTTGCCAGAGAGAGAGAGCACAGCAGGGAGAGTGGCAGGCAGAGGGAGCAGGAGACTCCCTGCTGAGCAGAGAGCTGGATGTGGGACTCCATCCCAGGACCCTGGGATCATGACCTGAGCCAAAGGTAGACACTTAACCAACTGAGCCACCCAGGTATGCCGACATTACTCTTATTTCCATCATAGCTTGGGACTCTGAGGCCCAGAGAAGCCAAATCATTAGCTCAAGGTCACACAGTCAGGAGTATGGCCCCAGAGCTAGGCCCTCACCTCCACCTGCTATCTCCTGGTTCACACCACCTACAGACGTCACAGTGCTGGGTTTGGGTGTGGTTTGTGAGGTTCCGGCCAGGCCCAGGCTAGGCCCAAACCTGCTGCCTGCCTGGCGAAAGTACAGGAGGAAGCTGTGGCTTCCGGCGAGCTCGAGGCTGGGCCTCCTTCCTAGGCCGTGGAAGCAGCCGTTGTATACTCCTTGCCCACGTGTGGGCTATCAGAGGGGCCTAGGTAACCTTGGGTGCTGTGCAGACCTGCGGCCTCAGCCAAATAAGCAGGGGTCCTGGCCCTTCTGGTCCAGGTTTTGCTGCCCCCTTCCCCACACCTGCCACTCATACCACTCTGAGGTGGCCTGTGCTAAACATGGGCTTGGGGATCCTCACACAGTCCCACTCTGGGCTGGCTCCAGCCTCCACTGTGCCCTCTGTCCCTCAAACCCTAGGCCTGATCTTCCTTTCCTCTGCTTCTCTCAGACTGTCCCAAATATGACCCTGCCCTACTCCCCCCACCCACCCACCCAACCACCTCTGCTGTCCTGTTTGCACTGTGTTCTCCACCCATCTCAAGCCCAGGAACTGAAACTGGGTTGGGTGGTGCAGCCTCAATCTTCCTGCTCCCCAGACCCCCCCCAACCCTGCCTGTCCCAGGCTGAGGTCTCAGGGGAGCCTCCCCCTAGCACCCCCAAGTCTCCACCCAGGCCTCACCGAGGCTGAGCCGCAGCTCTTCACACTGGCTGATGTGGGGAAACTGCAGCATCTGTCGCCATTTCTTGCTTTTGCCTTTGCGATTCCCACCACCACCTGTGGGAGCAAACGGGCGCTGGGTCTCCAGTCCCACCGCCACCCCACGCGGGGCATCCAGAGGCCTTCTGGGCTCAGCCCACTCTAGGAGGCACCTCAGGTCTTCATCCCACATGCATCAGCATGCCTTTGCTGGACTCTGGGACACACACGGTCCCCTGGGCCCTCCTGCTCGGGGGGGCTCCTGAACCGGAAGATCCAAGAGGGTAGCAGGGACAGGCCACTGGGAGTAGGGGATGGGGTGGTGTGTATGGAGGGGGGGCTTCCAGGAAGCCTTAGCTGCTTCCTACCAGGTAAGAGGTTCCCAGGAGAAGAAAGTAGAAGACATAATAGTGGTGGGAACTAGGTAAGTCAAGGCATAGAAGGAAGAGACTCCAGGACATGTGGGACACGCCTGAGACATGCCAGAGGCACAGGGCAGCCTGAGTCCCTGGGAAGGCTTCAGGCCCCTATTACCTGGCCCTGCACCAGAACTATCAGAGACTCGAATAATGTGGTGGCAAGAGGGCTGGCATTCAGGGTGCCCACTTCAGTACACAAGGGCTTCCATGGCTCTGATACCTGCCTCATTTTACTCAGCTGACTCCCTACCTGTAGCTGCTGAGACCAGAGTAGCAGCCCAGGTGCCTACAGAGCCAGATGGGACAGTAAATGTGGGCCAGGTGGGAGACAATAGGGAGTGGTGGGGAGTGTGGTGAACTGGGCTGTGCATGCCTGGGTTGTTGCCAGGCAGGAATGCAGGCTCAGTGTGGCTAGCTGGGAATCTGGGAATCTGGACTGTTATGGGAAATACTGGTTCATATTTTTTGTAAAAACCCACTGCAGCCAAGTGAATTAAACCTGATAGAGAGCTAGCCGGTTGTGGCCCCTGGGCCAGGAGGTTGAAAATGGAAGGGCCCAAGTCTTGGAGCCCCACAGTCAAAGGTCTGAATCTCTAATTCACGCTTTAAGGCCCATCACTTGCCCTATTATGAACCTCAATATCCTCATAGGTACTTTGGATCCAAAGCCACCTCCAGAGGTGTTGTCAGGGTGACAGGGACAGTCTGTGTCTAGGTACTCTGCAGCGCTGGGGCAAGAGGAGGGCCTCAGCTCCAACAACTCATGGCAAGCTCAGGCAGCCACTTCTCCCTGCCCGGCCTCAGTTTCCCCTCGGTGTAGCCAGCCTTATTTTCATCTGGCCTGACTGAAGGCAGGTGGCACAGGGGAAGGGGCTGCTCCAAGGATGGGGCAGAGCTGGGTGCCTCCCTGGATTCTGTGACCTAAGCTGCCTGGAGGAGGAAATGTTGCAGGACACCCATTGGGAAACCCACTAGCAGCCCTGCAGCAGCCTGCACCCAGCGTACCCCACAGTCATTGCTCCACTGTGAATGAGCAACAGACCCCCACCCCCAACCCTGGCAAGGCCTCCCCAGAAGGGGAACTCCTCCCCCACCCCCACAGGTCCCTCACCCAACCCTCCATCCGCTGGCCTCCCCCCACCAGTTACTTCCTCCTCCCCCTCCTCCCAGCCACATCAAGGCAGCAGCAAGAGTCACATGCAAATATCCTGTCCTAGAACTGCCACCAAGAGTCAGTGGGACTCCTCCCTGGCCAAGCTGGCCCCCTCCCTGGGCCTCTGGGTGCCTGGGCAAGGAAGGAGGACTAAACAAGGGCTTGCTCCCCTCTTCCCCCCACCAGTGCTGCCCCCACTTCATCCTCAGCAACGCTGCCACACTAGGCACAACCTCAAGAGAAAATGGAGGCCTTGAAATGAGGAATCAATTTGTCCAAGATAACCAAGCCTGGAGGTGCCAGAAGCAGAATTCAAATCCAGCTCCCTAGGACCACAACCCATGCTTCCTCCCCACCCCAAACATCCCATGCCAGCCATCCCAGGGTTCCCAAACCACTCAGGGCCTCAGATCCCTTGGGGAGGTGGCAAAGGCCAGACCCCAAGCTGTCAGCCAGCTGATGAAGGGATTCCAATGCAACCAGTCTATGGGCCAGGGTTTAGGGCTCAGTGACAAGAGGGATTTCTTTTAGTTTTCATGTCCCATCCCCAACCATTCCCCAAAAAGGGTTACTAAAGTTTAGAGAGAAGAGACTTGTCTAGAAGCATGCAGGTGGGAGGGGCAGAACCAGGTTGGGTATGGGCTCTCCAGGGAAGGCAGCAGTCCAGGTCTGGCCATACCCCACGACACCTCACCCACGGCCTGAGGAAGCCTGTCCTGAGGTGTCACACTCTCTGGCCGGTCAAGGCAGTGCTCCCAGCAGGCCTGAGGCCCGAACTGGCTACAGCCCTAGGGAGGAAGGCCTGGCCAGGCTCTCCCCACCCCTCCTCCCTAGCTGGCTAGATGACGAGGCAGAACAGAATCGGCAGATGCCCCCAGAGGCTAGGAGGAAGGCCTAGCCCTGAGACTCGATAAGGGACAGGAGATAAGGAAGGCTTTGGGCACTAAGGACCCAGCCTGCCATGCCTACTTCCAGGCAGCACCTCCCAGGGAGCAACACACACTAGGCAGGCAGGGGGTACCAGATGCTGCGCCATCTGAGGGCTCCTCTGGGCTGCCTTCAGATTATATTGGGGACATCCTGTGTCCTAGGCCTGGGTCAACCACAGTCTCACTGTACGACTTGGGGGCTAGTCCCTAGTCTGAGCCTGTTTCCCACCTGTAAAATGGAGCAGAAAAGTGAAGCAGATGACTCAGCCTGGAAGCCCAGCAAAGGGTGGAAAATGACCATGTCATGACCTCCCTGCCCTAGAGTTCAAAAAAGAAGGGTCTTGTTCACCGCTGGTCCCCAGCACCCTAGACGGGAGAGGGCACAGAATGAGTGTTCCGTGATTATGTTACTGAGGTGGACCATGGCAGGTTAGGGCCAGACTGACCAGAAGGCAGTGAGGACCAGGTCTGGTCCTCTGTGTCCCCCAGGACCTTCAGAGAGCAGGTGTCTCCTAACATTTGGGGTGGAAGTCCTGAGAAGCTCAGTACACACTCACCAGACTTGCTCCCTCTGCCAGGCCTTGCACTAAGTCCTGCCAGCCCCACATGCTCTCTGCCTTCAAAACACAGCTCCCACTTATTTCTGTGCCCGTTTAGCCCACTAAACCGTGGGCTTCCTGAGGACAAAAATCATGACCCATTCGCCTCTGTCCCCAGTGTCACAAAGCAACCTATGTGACCAGCAGTTACCCCCAAACCAGGTGGGCTGTGGTACCGTAGTGGCTCCGCTCATTCATTCTCCAACCTTTATCCTGCACCAACTTTGTGCGGATCCAGGCTGGGCGCTAGGGTCTGGGCCTGAGACACGTGGGGTAGGCTACCCTTTCTTGGGGCATCTTCTCACCTATCACCTGGGACAGGCCTCAGAGAGGCTCTCCAAGGACCCAGGTCCCACCCTTCCCTCTTCCTTCCTCTCTCTTTCCCTCACCGCACCGCGCCCCCCCCCCCGCCCGCGCCGCGAGGGCGGTGGCCTGACCCCCGCCCCTTCCTGGGCCGCGGCACCCCGGGGCAGGTGCGGAGGACTACCGGCCGGAAGGGCTCGCCCCTGCGCTGGGTGCGGGACGCGGAGCGCGCTGCCCTGCGGGATCTGGAGACTGGGGCGCCCAGCCGAGCTCGGAGGCCGCGCGCCCGTGTTCCCCGCACCCGGCCGCCTTCTCGGCCGCCTCACCTTCCCGGGCCTTGAGTAGCACCGTGTTCGCTACGATGTTCTCGAGCTCCATGGGCTGCGGCGCCGCCGGGCCCGCCGGGCCGCGCCGCCGGCCGGGATCGCTCGCGGGAGCCGGGGCCGGAGGGCGATCGGCGCGGCTCGGCTCGGCTCGCAGTGACCGCGCCGCGGCCTCCCGGGCCTCCCCGGCCGCCGCCGCCCGCCGCGCACACTCCGCCCCCTCCTGGGGGCCACCCCGGCGCCGGCCCGCCCAGCCCTGCCCTCTGTTTACTTTACGCGGCCAGTAACCAGGCGGGTGCTCCCCGCGCCGTCTTCCCATTAGACAGTCTCTTTATTAATCCCCGCCTTCCGAGCCAGGGATTCGCCCAAAGGAGCAGGGAGGCGGGACTTCATACGTCACCTCTTCCTGGTTGGTCTGCGGTGGGGTTCAGCCCCTAGGTTCGAATTTCTGGGCCTTGGTAGGACAGCCAACTGCCAATTAGGGCCGAGCCTTCTGCCAGGACAACAGAGGTGGGGCCTCTGGGTCACGCCCTGGAGACCGGATGTTTAATTGGATAAAAGGGGCGTCAGTTCTTCTTCAGTTCTTCTCTTCGCTGCACTTTAACTGGGGCAGATGGTGTGGCCCGGGTCCCTGTGACTAGCCTTGCTGTCTTGGGCCTCCTGCGGGCCGACTTCGAACTGTTTTGAGCCATGTGTTCAGCCGTATTCCTTTGGGTTGGCCCCTTCTGGAGAGCGCACATCGGAAGCAGGGAGAGGACCCGAGGAGGTGGTTGGCCTCCCCAGCGGCTCCTTGGCCTCCGGGCCCCCGCCCCGCCCCTGCAGCCGGATGTTGTGATTTCTCTCCACCCACACGGCCTCGCCCGCCCTTGGCTCTGCTGCCTTATAAGGCAGCGCTACCACCCCGAGACGTTGGGGTGAGCTCACACCCATTATACAGGTGGTGAACAGAAGTGCCAGAAGTCCAGCAGCTAGCTAGAGGCCAGGAGCTTGGAAGAAAACAAGGCCAACATCCTACTCCCTCCACTCCGACTTCACACAACACAAAACGGAGACTTGCCTAAACTCAACGAGTAAGAGTAAGCAGAGCCGAATTCAGCCAGGTTTCTCTGATCCCTATCCATTCATTCATCCAAAAATTCAGAGCCCTCGCTTTGTGCCAGGCATTGAATCAGGTGCTGGGGAAAAGAGTAGTATCAGCCAAGCTCTCTGCTTACGTGCTAGAAGGGTGGTGAAGGTTAGTCCTATAAATAATCAAACAGGATGGTCGCAGAGAGTGATAAGTGCAATTAAGACATTAAGACAAAATACTAAAATACAAAGTACTAAAGTGTGAGGGGATAATGGTCTTAGGGTGTGACATTTGAGGAGATCCAATAGACATGTGTGGCTACCGTGTTAGACAATACAGAGAGTATCTCCATCATCACAGAAAGTTCTGCCAGATAGCACTAGTCTGGAGGAAGGAGTGGCTTCCATTTGTACAAAGGTTCCATGGTGACAGCCTGAATAACAGAGAAAAACGGTGCCACCAACTGAGGAGGAGTGAAGGATGATAGGCTGAGTACTTTCTGATCCCCTAAACTTGTCTTTGAACAGGCAGTTCTGCCACCTTTTGAAATTTATACCCCAAGTCTCTGTGAGAGAGAAGTGGGGTGTTGTGTGTGGGTGTCCAGAATTCTGTGAGAAGGAGACTGATGGCTTCTGACTTCTTATCCCATAGACCCATGCCCCAGCTGTACAAAGATGGAAGCCAGGGCAAGAGAACGGTGCCTTTTTGCTCTAGTATAAGTTGTTGGAAGACATCCAGATGTGCAGGAAGAACTGGGGCAGATGTGTAGAAACTGCTGAGAAGAGGGAGTGTGTCTATATGCGAAAGTTTCATCGCAAATTTCTGTAAATTGAGTCCTAACCATATGTGAGGCTCTGCTTCTTTCTTTCTTTCTTTCTCTCTTTTTTCCTTCCTTCCATCCGTCCGTCCTTCCTTCCTTCCTTCTTTCTTTCTTTCTTCCTGACTTATTATTTATTTATTTGAGAGAGAGATTGCAGGGGCAGGGTTGGGGGAAGGCAGAGGGAGAGTGAAAGTCTTAAGTAGACTCTGCTGAGATCAGGACCCTGAGCTGGAAACAAGGATCAGGTACTTAAGGACTGTACCACCCAGGTGCCCCCAGGCTCTGCCCTTTCAAGTGCATCCCCATTCAGCCATCTCAACAAGCTGGCCAGGCAGTGAGTGTCCTTCCCTCCGTAGAGAGATGTGGTGGTTAAGGTTCATAGAGGCTGACAAATTATGGAAAGAACCCAAATGTCCATTGACTGATGAATGGATGAAGAAGATGTGGGAGCGCCCCCAGGTCGCTCAGTTGGTTAAGCCCCCAATTCTTGATTTTGACTCAGGTCATGATCAGGCTCAGATTAAGCCTTGCATCCATCTATGCACTGGGTGTGGAGCTTGCTTAACTTTGTCTCTCTCCCTCTCCTTCTGCACCCCCCCATCCTTTTCTCTCTCTCTCTCTCCCTCTCCCAAAAAAGGTGTGGTGCGTGCACACGTGCGCGCGTGCGTGCACACACGCGCGCGCACACACACACACACACAGGAATGTTACTCAGCCATCAAAAATAATGAAATAACGAAATCTTGCCATTTGCAACAACATGGTTGGAACCAGAGTATATTAGGCTAAGCAAAATAAGCCAGTCAGAGAAAGACAAATACCATCTGATTATATCATATGATTTCACTCATATGTGAAATTTAATAAACAAAACAAATGAACATAGGGGAAGGGAAGGAAAAATAAAATAAGATAAAAACAGAGAGGGAGGGGTGCCTGGGTGGCTCAGTCGGTGCGGGTCAGGATCCTGGAGTCCTGGGTTTGAGTCCCACATGGGGTGGGGAGTCTGCTTCTGCCTTCCCTGCCTCTGCCCCTTCCCCCCTACTCACGTTCTCATGTTCTCTCTCTCTCTCTGTATCCTTCTCAATAAATAAATAAATAAATAAAATCTTAAAAAAAAGAGAGAGAGAGGGAGGCAAACCATAAGAGACTCCTAACAATAGAGAACAAATTGAGGGCTGCTGGAGGGAAGGTTGGTGGTGTGATGGGCTAAATGAGTGACGGACTCTAGGCCATTTGTTCTGCTGAGCACTGCGTGTTATACATAAGTGATGAATCACTAAATTCTACTTCAAAAACCAATACTATACTATATGTTAACTAACTTGAAATTTTTTTTAAAAAGCTTTGGAGCACCTGGGTGGCTCAGTGGGTTAAAGCCTCTGCCTTCGGCTCAGGTCATGATCCCAGGGTCCTTGGATCGAGCCCCACATCGGGCTCTCTGCTAGGCAGGGAGCCTGCTTCCCTGCCTCTCTCTCTGCCTACTTGTGATCTCTCTCTCTCTGTCAAATAAATAAATAAAATCTTTTTTAAATTAAAAAAAATTTTAAAAAGCTTAATAGAAGCTGAGCCCCTCACCCACAGTCACACTGTGGGGCGGGGGTCAGTGGCCAAGGTGGAATTGAAGGTTTTCTGATTCAAGTTCACTGCTGGTTTTTTAGTTCCAGTCCCTGCTTCTATGGTCATTATTTCCCTACTTAAAACTACTGACTTACAGATTGATTGTGAGAGGTTTTGTTTTGTTTTGTTTTGTTTTGTTTTGTTTTAGGAACTTCCTGGTAACAATACATGAAGTCTTGCAACAGTTAGGACTTCTGGTTATGACTAAAACTGGCTTAGGCAAAAAAGAGGGGAATTTATTGGTTCAAGTAACTGAAAAGAAGAGGTGGCAGTTCTGATTTTATGTGTCTTTGGATCCCAGGTCTCAAATAGTGTCACTTAAAATTTGTCTTTCCCATATTCTGACTTTGCTTTTAATCTGCATTGTCTTTATTCTCGGGTTTACTCTCTAAGATGTTAAAGATGGTTGCCAGCAGCCCCATGCTCACTTTTTACAAATGAGGCAACTTTTTTTTTTTTTTCAGATTTTATTCATTTATTTGACAGAGAGAGACACAGTGAGAGAGAGAGCACAAGCAGGGTGAGTGGGAGATGGAGAGGCAGGCTTCCTGCTGAGCAGGGAACCCGATGTGGGGCTCAACCCAGTACCCTGGGATCATGACCTGAGCCAAACACTGACACTTAATGACTGAGCCACCCAGGCACCCCAATGAGGCAACATCTATGAAGGAGAAAGCCTCTACCTTGAAGATTCCAGGAAAAATCCTGGGGTTGCCTCTGACTGGTCTGATTTGGGTCAGGTGCTCATTTTGAACCAATCACTGAGGGCAGAAAGAGGCAGTGTTCTGATTGGCCAGGTATGGATCACATTCCCATTCCTGCCTCAGCTGAGGGATGGGGTGAGTCATTAGGAATCAGTCCATCTGTATTAGTTATCAATTGCTGGGTAACAAATCACCCAAACATTTATGGCTTAAAACAACAACCAATTATCATTTCTCACTATTTCTGAAGTTCAAGAATCAATTACACCTAAAAAAAAAAAAAAAAGAACTCAGAACAACTGAGCTGAATGGTTCTGGCTTGAGTGACCTCACAACATGGTAGTTGCTTCTCCTAGAGGGAGCAATCCAGGAAACCAAGGCAGAAACCACAATCCTTTTTATGACCTGGGCTTCCGCCATATTCTCTTGGACACAAAGAACAGCTCTGACTCTGACTTGGTGTGGGAAGAGACTATAAAAAGCATGCATACCAGGAGGTGAGGCTTGACAGGGAACATCTGACCCCCGCAACATCCCTCCCTCCTTCCTTCCCTGTTTGTTTCACTTTTCCTGTGTGTAGGCTTCCTTCTCAGGCAGGTTCTCCCCAAGCAGTGACAAAGATGGCCAAGAACATCTCCGGGCTTGCATTCCTGGTGACACCAGTGGGAAGAAAGGGTCTCTTTCCCAAAAGTTCTGGTAAAAGTCCCAAGGCAGACTCTGATTGGCCAAACATGTATATGCTTATCCCTGAACTAATGGCTGTGATCTGGAGTTACCATGCTGTCTGACTGGCCAGCCCTAGAACTGAAGGTAGAGCTGGAAGCCCTAGAACTGAGGATGAAGGCGGATTGGTTCCCAAAGGAAAATTCAGGTGTCACTTCTAAACCACAGTAAATGGTTTTTGGGCAGGAGAAACAATAATGCTACCCCATCTCCCTCCCTTGAGCTCCAACTGCACTTCTTAGTAGTAGCTCTTGGTTTGGCATTTTCCTCATGGGATTATTTACTTTCTTGGCTCCCTTTCTGTGGTAGGTAGAATTCTAAGATGGTCCCGAGGATCCATGGTGTATACATACCTTCTCCTCGTTAGTCAGTCCAACACGAATCTAGATATTGTGTAGAAGAATGCTGCAAATGTCATTAGGGTACCAAATAAACTGACCTTAAAATGAAATTATCTTTGGTGGGCCTGGCCCAATCAGGCATGCCCTTAAATGGAATGGGGTTCTGACTGGCAAAGGAGATTCAAAGTGTGAGAGAGAGTCAACATGGTGGAGGTTCTCTGTCGCTAACTTGGAAGATGGAAGGGGCCACATGGCAAAAATACAAGCAGCTTCTAGGACCTGAGGCTGGCTCCTGGCTTACAGCCAGCAAAGAAACTGGAATTTCAGTCCTACAAATGCAAGGAACTGAATTCTGCCAATCATCTGAATGACCTTGGAAGTGGATTTTACCCCAGACCTCCCAGAGAACTCGGCTTTGATCAGGTTCGTGATTCCCTGAGCAGAAAGCCCAGGCACACAGTGCCAGACTTTCGACCTACAGATTTGTGAATAAATGGGCATTGGTGTTTTGTTTTTTTTTTTTAGATTTTATTTATTTATTTGACAGAGATCACAAGTAGGCAGAGAAGCAGGCAGAGAGAGGGGGGTGGAAACAGGCTCCCTGCTGAGCCGAGAGCCTGATGTGGGGCTCGATCCCAGGACCCTGAGACCACGACCTGAGCCCAAGGCAGAGGCTTAACCCACTGAGCAACTCAGGTGCCCTAAATGGGTATTGTTTTAAGCTGCAAAGTTTGTGGTTAATTTTTGGCAGCAATAGAATATGAATTTACTTGCCATGGACTCTAAGATCGCTGAAATGGAAACCTCTCTTGGATCTCTTAAACTTCCCCTCAGGAGGACCTGAAACACAAAGTCCCTCTTCCTGCTTCCAGTCCCACTATCTGTGAAATAGATGGGGAGACCAGCTCCTCATCATTCTATCCACACACTGCAAATCCCAACTCTTCTGCTCTTGGGAGCCTAGTGAGGAAGCTGCTCTGCTTGGCTTTCCACAAACAGCCTGTGCCCTGCGAGGCCCAGGAGGGCAGCTTGGCCAATCTCCACTTCCCAGGACTCAGGAACCTTTGACCAATTCTATTGACCTGGACTCCTGAGCAAGCAGCTGGACTAACAGACAGACACCATGAGGGCTCTGCTGTTCCTGGGGTCCCTGCTGGGAAGCCTGGAGTCAGCGCTTTTGGTGAGGGCTTTGGGAACCAGGAGGATTGTGCTGGGATGGCCCTGGGGGTCCCTATCACAGCCTTGGCCTCTGCTCATGTCCTTTTGGTCCAGGTGACTGGCAGAACTGTTTGGAAAGGTGAGAATTACCCATAAGGCCCGGATGGAAGAAAGAGAGAGAGACAGCCAGAGCTGGTGGATATAGGACATGGACTTCATTTCTGGGGGAAGGGACCTTGAGGAGACAAGGGGAAGAGGAAGGTTCCAGGTCTTTTGAGGAAATTTCTGCATTTCTGAGATGTGAGAGGAAGCTGAGAACTGGCATGGGATCAGAGGCAGGCTACGACTTTCTGGGAAAATTCCCTGCCCTCTTCTCTCCCTTATAGATTCCACCTTGGAAAGCCCCCAAGGAGCATAAGCACAGAAAGGATGAACACACAGTGGGTAAGTACCCCGGCTGCACTTCCTAAGAAACTCTTGGGTGGGAATGAGCATGTTGGGGAACGTGCAGATGGCAGTTTTGGGTCCTTGGAGCAAGAGGAGGGATCCCAGTACTCTTCACTTTGTCTCCACTTTGGCTGGCATTAAAACCAGTGTGTCTACTGTGCACCAGGGCTCGTGCCCATGGGCACTGGGGACCCCCAGTGACAGTGAACTGTGCACTCCTTGAGGGCAGGCCTTGAGCTGTGTCTGAGTGCCCAGTCCAGTGCCTTCCCATCGTCTTTCACTTCCCTAGCCTCTCCTCTTCCTCCCCTTCCCTCTATACATCTCACGGGCATCAGTCGTGCCGCACAGAGGCTGGGGGCCTTGATGAACAAGGAAGGATCAGAGCAGCGCTCTGGAGCCTAAATGCCTCTGAATCCTGGCTTCATCCCTTATGTGCTGGGTGACTCTGGGCAAGTGACTTGACCTCTCCAAGCTTCAGTTTCCCCAACCATAAAGGCTGGTAATAGTAAAACCTCTTAGGGTTGTGGATGAGAAATGAGCCGTTAATCCATGTGAAGCACTCAGCCCACAGATTGCGGCCTAGTAAATGATTAAACTCTATTAGCTTTTACTTCTCAAGCTCCCTTTTAAAGGGCGATGTCTGCATCTCCCCCCTCCTCAAGCCAGGCCACAACTCTCCATTGCCTTCATTCTTCCTGGCTCTCAATATTTGCCTAGAATTGTGAAATCCTGTGGACCGTGCCCTGGTAAGCCTTGTGTAGTGAGGCCAGGCCCAGCTCCTCAGTGTGGCACTAGGGCCCCCCATACCCAACCCTGCCTGCCTCTGCCTCCTTTCCTTATCCTTTTGCAGCCCGCCGAACTGCTTTCTTTTCTCTTTCCTGAGCCAACCTAGGTGCCCTGCCCTTGCCTAACCACCTACCTGAGGTCCTCCTCCTCTCTGTCCATCCCATTGGCATCTTAAAGGTCCATCTAAAACTCCTCTCTCCTCCTTTACTCCTGTTCCTGGTTTGGCCCTCAGCAGGTACCACTGTGCCTTTAGCAACAAAATACCAGCTAATGCTTATTCAACACATACTATGGGCCAGACCCTGTGCTAAGTGCTCGATAGATATTATCTCATGTAAGCTTCCCAACCCTTCTCTGAAGTAGATCTTCAAGTCCTGTCATTCCTGGTTGTCATGTTCTGTAAAGTCACCAAGACCACTGAATTAGCAAATACTGATTGGCTGTTCCTAAAGGAAACATAAGATGAGGTTCCTGTGAGCTCCAGCATTTTCATCAATCGTCGATAGAAAATTTCATTTTATGTGTGCTTCTCTTTCAAGATGCTTTTCTTAATCTATTGTTACTTCATTGATACAGAAGCCGTGGCCAGCAGCACTGTAACTTATGCCTGGACAAAGCTTATCTCACTCAGAAACACTCTCCGTAGTACCTATCATGGCCTGCCTGCACTTAGGAAAGTCAACACTATATTTGGGGGCCATTTTCAACAGTAAAAGCATCTACCAGAAGTACAAGATTTCAGAAATGTGGCTCTAAGTAGGCCGTAAAAGGACACTTCTTTGTTTTTTGTTTGTTTGTTTTTAAGATTTTATTCATTTATTTGACACAGAGAGAGAAAGACAGAGCGAGAGAGGGAACACAAGCAGGCAGAGTGGGAGAGGGAGAAGCAGGCTCCCCACTGAGCAGGGAGCCCAAAGCGAAGCAGGGTTCAATCCCAGGACCCTGGGATCATGACTTGAGCTGAAGGCAGATGCTTAATGACTGAGCCACCCAGGAGCCCCGAAGGACACTACTACTACTACTACTACTTCTTCTTCTTCTTCTTCTTCTTCTTCTTCTTCTTCTTCTTCTTCTTTTTTTTTAAGATTTTATTTATTTACTTGACAGGCAGAAATCACAAGTAGGCAGGGAAGCAGGCAGAGAGAGAGAGGAGGAAGCAGGCTCTCTGCTGAGCAGAGAGCCCCATGTGGGGCTCAATCCCGGGACTCTGGGATCATGACCTGAGCCAAAGGCAGAGGCTTTAACCCACTGAGCCACCCAGGCACCCCTAAAGGACACTTCTTTACAGGAGAAGAGCTGAAACAGGAGGCAGAGCGTTACCTTGTTTCCCCTCAGCTAGGAACGTGTTTCAGCCACCTCACATCTTTCACTGTTCTGTGCATGTCCATGAATGACCAGAAAAGCATCTTGAGAATTGATTTTGGGAATACATATAAATTTGTGCAAGAAGGCAGGTTTGCAAATGTGGCAAATAGAGAGGTTTGAGGGTACAGTTTTAGAAAATAATAATAGCAATATTTTCATTGTAAAAACTTTAGAAATTACAGAAATGCAAAAGAAGAAAAAATTCCTCTATAATCCACTATCTTCTTAAAAAATGCTCCTACAAACTTTGGAGCATGTCCTTCTAGATTTCTTTTTAATGCATATGTAAAATATATTTGTACAAAAATAGGTCCACATTTGACATGCTGTTTTTAACTTGATCTTCATTTAAAATTATGTTTTCTGTACTAGGATATCTGCATCATTAAAAGTTTTTTTTTATAAAATATGCATTACATAAAATTTACCATCACAATCGTTTTTAAGTATACAGTTCAGTGGTATTAAGCACATTCTATTGGCCTGCAAACATCACCACCCTCCATTTCCAGAAATTTTTTTCATCTTACAAAACTGAAACTCTTCAACTGTATGATTGACCCTTGAACCACAAGGTTAGCAGAGCTGATGCCCTCCCTCCTGTGCAGTAGAAAATCCAGGTAGATTTTCTTAACTACTTATAGCCTACTGTAGCCTACCGACCAAAAGCCTTACTGATAATGTAAACAGTCAATTAACACATATTTTGTATATTAAATGTATTATAAAGTGTATTCTTGCAATAAAGTAAGCTAGTGAAAAGAAAATGTTATTAAGAAAATCATAAGGAAAACACATCTGTAGTACTGAATTTATTGCAAAAAATCCACTTATAAGCAGACCTGTGTGGTTCAAACTTGGGCTTTTCAAGGGCCAACTATATTATTATTGTTGCCACTTTACACAGGAGGAAACTAAGGCTCAGAGCAGTCAAGCGGCTTCTGCAGTCGACTAGTATTTATTAAGTGCCTACTCTCTGGCAAGCACTCTTCTAGACCTGGGGCTGCAGACTTGCCCAAGGTTACACAGCAAGTAGGTGGTGAAATCGGAGTCCACTTCAGCTGTCTGACTGCAGAGCTGAAGCTCTTAGGCAGGATGCAGTCTTGAAGGCACAGTGATCTTCTCAAGGGTCCTGTTTTCCAACCAGACCCTGAGGGGTGGCACCTGGGCAGGGGGTGGGGGCAGGGGGAACATCATCAGGGCTTGTGTTATCTCTGCAGTTCTCACGGTCACTGGGGAGCCCTGCTATTTCCCCTTCCAGTACAACCGGCAGCTGTACCATAAATGTATCCACAGGGGCCGGCCTGGCCCCCGGCCCTGGTAAGACTACCCAGAAGGGGTGGGAGCCAGGGCCTGAGGAAGATGGAGCCTGCCCATCCTTCTGCCCCCGGAAGCCTGCTTGGAGAGAGGGGCTCTGACAGGGGAGGGCAGAGGAGGGAAGCTTCATCTCTTTCTACAGGTGTGCTACCACCCCCAACTTCGAGCAGGACCAGCAATGGGGATACTGCCTGGAGCCCAAGAAAGTGCAAGGTGCTACACACAGCCTTTGGGGTGGCCCAGGGCCCTCTCCTCCCCACTAGTTACTCTCCTGGGTATCATCAGCACCTATACACCTGGTATTCTGAGCCCATCCAGACCCGTCCCTCCCTCTGGAGGGAAAGGTTCTAGGAGAAGGTAGCCCCATTTTGCAGGTAGATAAACTAAAGCATGGAAAGTTGGGAGTGCCAAGGTCACAAGACAAGCAGGTTTGGGTAGGGACTTGGCCCCCCAGACCCCGGCTGTCTGACTCAGGCTCCCCACTCTTCCTTTTACTATGTCCATCTCTCAGACCACTGCAGCAAACACAGCCCCTGCCAGAAGGGAGGGACCTGTGTGAACATGCCACATGGCCCACACTGCATCTGTCCAGAACACTTCACTGGGAAGCACTGCCAGAGAGGTAAGGAGATGGTGAAGCCAGGGGAGAGGATGCTGGGGAAATAGGGCAGTCCTGGGCCTACTGGTCTCTGGATCCCCAGGGACTTGGCAAGATCCCAGCCTCTCCTGAGACCACTGCTCCTGCTCCTCTGTCCCCAGAGAAGTGTTTTGAGCCTCAGCTTCTCCAGTTCTTCCACGAGAAAGAAATATGGCATAGGCTCGAGCCGGCCGGTGTGGCCAAGTGCCAGTGCAAGGGTCCTGAGGCCCACTGCAAGCTACTGGCCACCCAGGGTGAGTGGATAGGTTGAGAACTGGCCTGGGAGGAAAGCTGAAGGTTGGGAAGAGAAGCTGTTAGGAAATGGGGCAGCGTGTCCAAGGAAAGGGGAATTCTCTGTGGGGTCTTTGGGCCCAGAGGTGGCTCAGTGCCCTCCATCTGCCAGTCTGCCGCACCAACCCATGCCTCAACGGGGGCAGCTGCTTAGAGGCGGAGGGCCACCTCCTGTGCCGTTGCCCCGCTGGCTACGCTGGACGCATGTGCGACGTGGGTGAGTCGTGGGTGAGTCGGGATCTTGGGGGACGCAGAAGCTCAGCCCCCAGGGAGGAATGGCTCCGGGAGCGGGAGTCGGGTGAGTGGGGAAAGGGGTTGAGAGGGTGATGGGAAACCATACCGCCTCCCGACTGCAAGGAGCCTCCTCTCTCCCCAGACACTGAGGCGCACTGCTACGATGGCCGCGGGCAGGACTACCGCGGTAGAGCCGCGACTGCGCTCTCGGGTGCCCGGTGTCGACCGTGGGCCTCCGAGGCCACCTATCAGAAAGTGACTGCAGAGCAAGCGCTTAACTGGGGATTGGGCAACCATGCCTTCTGCCGGTGCTCTGGATGGGGCGGGTAGGGCGTCCCCCTCTGCCCCAGGGCCCTCTGCGGCTCCTCGCGCTTTAACAGCGCCCCCTCCCGCGGTTGTAGGAACCCGGACAATGACACCCGCCCGTGGTGCTTCGTGTGGAGTGGCGACCGGCTGAGCTGGGAATATTGCCGCCTGGCACGGTGCCGGGCCCCAAGCCTGGCGGCTCCTCAGAACTTGTCTCCAACCCGGGTCCCCTCTGGGCACCCGGACCTTCCCTTGCCCTCGCTTTCGGCACTGCAGAAGCCTCAGCCCCCGACCCCAGGTAGTTGGGAAGGGGCGGGAAATCGGAGGGCGCACGGCGAGCTACCTTCCAGCCCTTGGTGGGTCTCCCAGCACTCAGCCTGGGCTGCTCCCACAGCCTCGGGGGCCACGCCGGAGCAGCCCACTCCTGTGCCCAGTTTGGGCTGCGGACAGCGGCTCCGGAAACGACTGTCCTCCCTGAGCCGCGTCGTCGGGGGCCTAGTGGCCCTGCCCGGGGCGCACCCCTACATCGCCGCGCTGTACTGGCGCCACAATTTCTGCGCGGGCAGCCTCATCGCCTCCTGCTGGGTGCTGACGGCAGCTCACTGCCTGCAGAACCGGCGAGTCCCCGCCCGGACCCTCAGCTCCTGGCTCCTACGTGCCGGGCTTCCGCGCGCCCCCCACCCCAACCCTTGCCCTACCTCCCCGCACCCTTCCCCAGCCCCCCAGGAGGAAGCTGAAACCCAGCAAAGGGCTCAGGAGCAGAAGGCCAGTGGCCGGCCCTGAGAGCGCTCTCCACCCCCCGCACCCCCTCCGCCTGCAGGCCGGCGCCGGAGGAGCTGACGGTGGTGCTCGGCCAGGACCGCCATAACCAGAGCTGTGAGCAGTGCCAGACGCTGGCCGTGCGCGCGTACAGCCTGCACGAGGCCTTCTCGCCCATCACCTACCAGCACGACCTGGGTGCGTGGGGGCGCCCCCGCGGCGACCAGGGGAAAAGGGTGGGGGAGGGCTCTGAGTCCCGGCGTCCGGGTCTCACCCTCCTCCCCGCTTGGGTTAGCGCTGCTGCGCCTGCAGGAGACAGCGGATGGCCACTGCGCGCTCCCGTCGCCTTTCGTTCAGCCAGTGTGCCTGCCGAGCGGCGCTGCCAGCCCAGCCCAGCCCAAGGCCGCGCTCTGCGAGGTGGCCGGCTGGGGCCACCAGTTCGAGGGTAGGCAGAACGGCTGGGGTTGGTAGGGACACCTCTGGCCACTGGGGTAGGCGAGAGAAACCCGCAGTTTGGGTACCACTGGGGACAGGTCGCGCTGACCTGGTGGGTTGGGAGGACTTGCAAGGCCTTTATCTCTGCAGTCATTCCCCTCCTGCCAGGGCCTGGGCTTCACTGTTTGGTGGGGGGGGGGGGGGGCAAGTCTCCTAAGGGGTACAGAGAGAACCACTCTTTCTCTTGGTTCTTTCTGGGCACTGCGATGCAAGACCTACCAAGAATGCCCGCCTGGCTGGGGCAGTCGGTTCGCTAGTTGGGGAGCATTGTTCTGAGACATTGGGTGGGACGTGGGGGTGGTGTTCCAAAGCAGTCCTGCTCCGCCCCGCCCATTCAAATCCCGGGTCCTCTCTGGTCTCAGTTTTCTTGTCTATAAAATGGTGTTAAGAGCAACTCTCTTTTTCACGAGCTTGCTGCTATAGAGGCCAATTAGTGGGCGGCAAGCAGAGTCGCACTGGGTGTGAGGAATGCGCTCTTGGTTCGCAGGGGCGGGGGAATATTCCAGCTTCCTGCAGGAAGCGCAGGTGCCGCTCATCCCTTCTGAGCGCTGCTCCGCCCCTGAAGTGCACGGAACCTCTTTTACCCCCGGCATGCTCTGCGCTGGCTTCCTCGAGGGCGGCACCGACGCCTGCCAGGTGAGTCCATGCGCCGGCTTGGGCTTGGCGCCCTCCTCCACTCGGTCAAGTGCAGACCCCAGACCAAGGGTGCTGAGGCACGTGTCCCCCACCCAGGGTGATTCCGGGGGCCCGCTAGTGTGTGAGGACGATGCCGCAGAGAGCCAGCTCATCCTGCGAGGTATCATCAGCTGGGGTTCGGGTTGTGGCGACCGCTACAAGCCAGGTGTGTACACCGACGTGGCCAGCTACCTGATCTGGATCCAGGAGCACACCAACTCCTGAGACTCGTCCAGGGATTCGTCGTTCCCTCCTGAGCAATTCTGGAATGGAAGGGTGGCTGGCCCATGATTATGGATGGCAGGGATTGTGTTCCATTCCTCTTAGCCCCAGGCCTGGAGTAGGCACTCAATAAAGTGCTTTTGAAAATGCTTGAGAGGCACAGCTCTGCAGGGGCCCTAATGGGAGACGCCAACACAGTAAACCCGTGCAGTTCTCCACACCCCTTAGGGCACAGGATCTATTGAGATCTTAAGCAAGATATTAGAGATTCATGTCCAGTGGATTTTTACTAAGCGGTACTGTGTACCAAGCCCTGGGCAAGATGACTCCATATTATTTACTCTTTGTTTGAAACTAATATTAACATTGGAATTTTCTAGAACAGAGGTTCTCAACTTCTACTGCACACCAGAATCATCTGGGGAGCTTTTTGAACCTATGCCTGAGATCTACCTCAGATCAAATAAATCAGTATCTCTAGGGTTGAGGTGTGGGTAGTGGTATGTTTTTATATCTCTCTGGGTGATTCCATATGCAGTGGAAGCTGAGAACCAGGGCCAGAAAGGCTTAACATTAAAACGCGGGTGTGGACTCAGAGCTGGCACCAACTTGCACTAGGGCAGTGGGGCTCAAAGTGTGCCTGGACCACCAGTCGCAGCATCAATGGGAAACTTGTTAGAAACGCATTTGTCTCTGGCTGCCTCCCATACTACTGAATCAGAAACTCTTGAGTTGGGACCCAGCGGTCTGTTTAACAGATTTCCAGGAGAGTCTGATGTTCCTAACATTGAACCAAACTGGGGATTCTGGGGTTTGAATGGTTACCAGGCTGCGAGGTTTAGCTGTCCAGACTTGCTTTTTTTGTTCTTTTTTTTTTTTTTTAAGATTTTATTTATTTATTTGACAGACAGATCACAAGTAGGCAGAGAGGCAGGCAGAGAGAGAGGAGGAAGCAGGCTCCCTGCTGAGCAGAGAGCCCGATGCGGGCCGATCCCAGGACCCTGGAATCGTGACCTGAGCTGAAGGCAGAGGCTTTAACCCACTGAGCCACCCAGGCACCCCTCTTTTTGTTCTTAAACCCATGTGTACGCTGTGCGTGGTGAGCCAATTAAGTTAGTTTTTCAAGGGTTATATAGAGGGACGCGATTTCCTCTTTTAGGCTAACTTTACAACTTCACCACGCCTTCCCCTCGCTCCACGTATACATTCTCCAGTGCACGTAGCCTCTTTGTGACATCGCCATGCCTCAGTATCCCAACCCGCACCGATGTGCGTCACAGTGCCTGGGGTTCCAGGCACAGGGAACAGCCGGATAGCCCGGGAAAGTGCGGCCAGAGGCGAGGGGCGCACTCTGAGCCGGAATGGGAGACTGGAAGGGCTATATCAGTGCGGTGTTGCGTGACCAGCGCATTGACGACGTGGCCATCGTGGGTCACTCAGACAATCGCTGCGTGTGGGCATCGCGCCCCGGAGGACTTCTGGCTGCCATATCGCCGCAGGAGGTGGGTGTGCTCACGGGGCATGACCGGCGCACCTTCCTGCAGTCGGGCCTCAGCGTGGCGGGCCGTCGCTGCTGCGTCATCCGCGACCACTTGCTGTCTGAGGGCGATGGAGTTCTGGACGCGCGCACCAAGGGGCTGGATGGGCGCGCGGTCTGCGTCGGCCACACCCCGCGCGTGCTCCTCGTGCTTATGGGCCGGCGCGGCGTGCATGGGGGCATCCTCAATAAGACAGCGCATGAACTGATCAAGGGTCTGCGCAAGCAGGGCACCTAACGGGACGGCTAGGAGGCGGGGCGGCACGGCCAAAATAAATGGTGGGTGTGGCTAGCTCATCCTGTATTTGCGCACAGGGCAGTTTCAGATGAGGAGACCAGTTTCCGTGGAAAATTCTTGCAGGTAGGGTTACGTGATGGGGCTGGGATTCTGAGTCCAGAGGCTTCCCAGCCTCCCGTACCCTAGACCCGGCCCTTCTATCCATGCCCTGTAGAAACCCCTGGCCTGATATCCCAGAGTCCTTTCCCAAAATAACTTTCCACACCTGTGTGCAAGACACACTATAAAGGGAGCCCCTTCCACATCCCTCCCCAGGTGGACCCCAGCTAGGTCCTATGGGGTGTCAGGGAGTCAGGCTGGAGGGTGGTGCACTTCTCACCCCCTCCACTTGGCAGGAGGAAGCCTTTGCAAGTGTTGTGAGTGGGTGATGGAATAGAGTTGGTAGCTTGGAGAGCAGCTCTAGGGCTCTCAGATTCTTGGGTCTCCTTCCACATACCCCAAAGGGAGTGGAAGGAGAGCACATGTCCAAGACCATCACAATGAGGTCTGGGGCCCTAGGGCCTTCCTCCCCTCTTGGGGTCCAAAGACCCCAGAGGACTCCCTGGACTAGAAGGAAGAACTTAGGTATTGCCCACCCCCTGACCCTCACTCTGCAGGCCTCAGCTCCAGGGCCCCCATGGAAAAGGAGGAATTGAAAATCTTGGATGGGTTTAAGTGAGGCTTGGTTTATTGCCCAAAGGGAAAGGACAAAGATGGGAGGGAGGGTGGCTGGTCCCTGTCCACTATGCTTCAGGGCCCAGGGCATGGCCTCTCTTGCCTATTTTCACCTTCTCTGCCCCCCCCCCACCCCGTGTCTCCTGACAAGCCCCCACCTGTCACTTGTTTTCTGGAACACTAATGTTATCCTAGAAAGGGGGAGGGAGTTGGGGTGGGTGGGGATGGCACAGAATGCCCTCCTTATACTTGCCTTGGGGGTGGCCCTGGCCCCTAGGAAGGACTCCCAGGAAGTTTGAATCAGGGGTGGACTGTTGTGGTGAGCTTGCAGAAAATAGTGCTGCTGAACCCCAAGCCACGGTCTCCCTTCCTCCCCAGATGGAGAGCACACAGAATTGTAAATGCATAATGAGGATTTAATTCCTTTTTCATCACACAATATCGGGAAAGGGGGTTGTGGCAGTACTGCAGAACAGCGGGCTGAGGATGAGGAGGGTGGTATAATGGAGGGAGGAAGGTGACAGGGAGGGGTGAGAACTCAGCCAGTGACTCAGGCACCCACATCTCTGCACAAACAAACAGCTGCAAGTCCCGTTCTCGAACCCACCCTTACTCCCGCTCTGCCGAGTTGGACTTGTGTGTACAGGAGAGCCAAGCACAGGCCTCCAAATAAGACCCCCCTGGGGGCCAAGGACTCACAGTCATAGCCAGGTACCCTGCAGCCTGCTCACAGCCCCCCACAGGTGCAACAGTCCCCACACACAGGATGCCACGGACTCTCAGTCCCACAAGCCCAGACCTCTGCAGACCCACCCAAGGACAGGCCCCTGCCCAGCGTGCACGGACACACCCTTCTGCCCATCCATGGCAGGCACCCAGTGCAGGCCCTTCTCTGCCCCCCAGCAGCACTTTGGGCTAGAGGCGGGTGGCGTTGTGTCGAGCAGGTTGTGCCAGGCGGGGGGAGGGGGTGGCGGGGGGCAGCTCCTCAAGGAAGACCCTGGCGGGCAGCGGTGGGGATCGGGGCTCAGGCCTGGCGCAGCACAGCGTGGCGCGGGTGATGAGGCGGTCCAGGGGCTGCAGCGAATGCATCCAGCGGGGCAGGAAGTCCCATGTCTGCAGCCACTTGGGCAGGTGTCCGGGGCTGCGGTTCTGCAAGATGCTGATGAGCACCACGAAGGCCAGCAGGGCCCCGAAGGGTGCGCCCACACCCACCATGGCCTGCCAGCCTGCCATGGAGATGCCGAACACCAGTGAGGGCAGCAGCAGGAAGCACAGGAGGAGGTAGAGGACGGCAAACCAGCGGTACTTGGCTGTGCGTTTGCCCAGCGCTTTGGCCATGCGGATGGGCAGGCGCGTGCAGGGCACCGGGTACCACAGTAGGATGCCCGAGATATTAAAGAAGAAGTGGCAGAGGGCGATCTGTAGAGGAGAGGGCAGAGGGCTGAGATAGGCGTGGGCCCCTGCTCCCTGTCCTGCCAGCACTGCTGGATAACAGGAGCCTGGCCCGGCCTGAGCAGCAGCAAAGTCAGGGCTGATGTGCTCCTAGGAAAATACTGAGACACTTCTGCCCTAATGCTACACATTTCCTCCCACTGATCCCTCTCACAAATTCCCCAGCAGATCTTCCTGAACCCAGCAGCAAAGAGATGCATACTAGTTTCTGGCTCCATGGCTCTGGCCTCCTGATTGGTCCAAGCCCTGGCCCCAGCCCCAGGCTTGTCCTCACTCCTTTGCTCCTAGGACAGCAACCCCTTTGCCATCTGCCCCCCTACTTGTTCTTGGTCCCCAAGAATGGCCCAGCCCCCCGTCCTGCTGCACCCCTTCCTCAGAGCGCAGATCCCACTAGCTGCTGTTTGCATGATTATCTGGGTAAATCCTGCCCGGTAGATGCTAAGGTCTTGGGACTGGCACCAGGCTGACTTTGCCCCGTGTGGTTTCCACAGAGCCTGGGATAGTGGATGGGCCTTAGTAGGCAGTCAAAAACTTTGTTATGTGGTGTCCTAAACTGTGTCAGGTGCCACACCTCAGTCCCAGCCCTGTCTTGCCCCCAGCAGGCACCCTCCCAGAGTACCTGGAAGGAGCTGGACAGCTTTTCCCTGGGGCTGGCCAGTGCAGCCAGGATGGCCGTGGTGGTAGTGCCAATGTTGGAGCCCAGTGTGAGGGGGTAGGCTCTCTCGATGCTGATCACACCCAGGCCTGGGGGCAGACAGAGAGGCTAGGTTCTCCCCAGGCCCCTCCTATGGCCCTTTCCCTGCCAGCCTGCCCCTCCCCCTGCCCCACCATGCCATGGGCACTCACCGATGAGTGGGGTGATGGCCGAGGTGAACACAGAACTGCTTTGAACAACGAAGGTCATGCCGGCGCCCACCACCATGGCAAAGTAGCCTGTGGCCCAGGTGAAGGGGGCGGGGAAGTCTACGAGGACACCCCCGTCCCAGCAGGGTCAGGAGGAGGACATGGGCAGAGGAGCCAGGACCTACCTTAGGGAGGAGGTATTGGGTACCAGCTTGCAGGTGGGGCCTTGTCTGTCCAGTCCCCTGCTCAACTGCGGGGGCTTCTACTCGCCTTCCCTGGTCTTGGATTAAAGGCCCTTCTCAGCCTGGTTGCATCAGACTACTAGTTGACTGTCCCCTCTGCCCAGAATATCCTTCTTACTTCGTGTTTCTCCTCGGGGCTTTGTGTGGATACATGGCTGCTGAAAAGCCCTCCCCGACCCTCGGCCCTCTGGCAGACTTTGTTTCTCCCGTCCCTAAGCTCCCAGAGATCCACGACTGCACCTGACTCCAGCATTCATTACGCAACCTCTGCCAGTGCCGGGCACTGTCCCCAGAGCCTGAAATGAAGCTTGCGATGAAAATCAGACCATGTCAATCCCATCTCCCAACCCTTCAAGGGCCCCTGTTACCCTTACTAAAGTCCAGGCTCTGATCACAGCCTGTGGGGGCCCCCGGGGGTTGGCTCCCTCCCTGTGATCTTGCTGACCTCTCCCCACCTCGCTCACCAAGTTCCCCCCACGCTGCTGGCCATCTTTGTGCCCAGCTTGTTCCCGCCTCTTTGCCTTTGCACTGACTGTTCCCTCCACGCAGAACACTCTTCAGCCACGTCTGACTACTATTCCTCATTTCGGCCTCCTCACATAGGCTGCTGACTGCCCCCTGAAAGCAGCTTTTTCCATACTCTATTTGTCATTTTTGCTTTCTCCTTGGCAGTCACCCCTCATTATGAATGTATCTCCCCTCGATCATTTATTTTTCATTACACATCTGTCTCCTCCTCTGGGTTGGGAATCCCCTGAGGGTGGGACCATCTCTGGGGCTCAGCTCTGGACCCTTGGCACCGCAGCATGCTCCATGCTTGGGCACATAGGTGTAGGGAATATTTGTTGAAATCATCCGTGGCCACTGAGAATCTGTTTCAAGCCTCCTACTGGAATGGAACCACAGTCAGGGGCAGCCACAGATGCCCAGCTGCCAGCACCTCGGGAGCCTCAGAAATCACCTGACTCAACCCCCTCTTTGTTCACAGGGAGAAACAGGCTCAAGATGGCAGGGCTTTGCCCAGATCACACAGCAAAGCAGCAGTGGGACTTAGTAAGATTTGAAAGGTCCCATCCTGGGGCCCGCACATGCAGTTCTTGGGGGCTCACCTGTGTTGATAACCTTCTGAATGACCTTAGCCACCTGGCCCTTCAGCAGAGAGTTGAGCATCTTGACAAGGAGAATGAGGCAGGTGCACAGGAGCACCAGGGAGCCGGCCAGCAGAATGAGCCCCACGGCCAAGTCAGGCAGCCCTGTGTCCACGAAGATGTGGTTGCCTGGCAGGGGGAAGTGTCAAGCAGCTGAGAGCTGAACCCCCCCAGCTGGTTCCCAGACCCCCACTTTGATGCCTTCTTAGGATTGGAGCCTAAAGTCCCACCCCAGGCTCCTTTAGCCTCAACAGCAGGGCTTAGCCCAAGCCCAGGACCTGAGCTGGTTGATAGCTGATTTTCCTGGGACTGATAGCAGCAGTGGCAGGGGGTAGGGGTGGGGACAGCCCTTCCTCTGCCGAGCTGTGCCCCTGCCATGCCAGACTTCTGTGATGCAGGCACTCACATTTCTCCATGGTGGCATTTCCAAGGGTCCAGCTGGTGTTGGCCTCTGCCTTGGGCAGGGGGGTGGGAGCCTAGATTAAGAGGAGAGTGACTTAGAATTTAGGAAAATGTAGCCTGGGGTTGGAGATAAGGGGAAAGGTTAGGGAGAGGCGGGGGGGTGGGGGGGTGGGGGGGGATGGAGGTGGTCCTCCTGACTACATGCCCTTGGGGAGTTGGCCTGTCTCCTCTGCTGGAGAGATGGGGGTGGAAATACCTGCCACGTGAGAATCTGGCCATGGCCAGCCCTCTGAATATTCTGTCCTATCCATCTCCCCATCTGGCTCTCACTGGGGCCCACAGGGATTTTGATTATTTATTTATTTATTCGAGAGAAGAAGAGAGGGGAGTGAGTCAGAGGGAGAAGCAAACTCCCTGCTGAGAAGGGAGGCAATGTGGGACTCTATCCCGGGACTCTAGGATCATGACCTGAGCCTAAGGCAGTTGCTTAACCCACTGAGCCACCCAGATGCCCCAATCCTATGGCTGCTTGTCCTCGTTCTCCTCAGCCTCTCCTTGGCCTTGGGTGCTTCTGACCATGGCCCTCCTTATGAAAACTCTCCCTTCCCCATCCTTTATTACCGGCCCCCTCCTGGTGTTGCCCTGCCCCCTTCCCCAGCATCTGTGCCCCATCCCCTCGCCTGAGGCACCATTAGTCCAAGCTCCACTGTCCTCTTGCTCAAACCTGGAAGGTGGGGAAGGTGGAAGGAGGAGGTGGAGGACTGCATTTTGGGCCTATAGGGGCGGCAGCCACTCAGCTCCAGGCCACTGTCGCCATCCAGGGATGAAGCCCTGCATGGCCAAATGGCCCGAGTCTGCAAGAGAAATCTCATTCTTTACCATTATGTGAGGGCCACATTGGTCTGGACCACTACTTTGCAGCCTCATTGGACTAAGGAATTATTTTTTCTTAAATGTAATTGGGGAGCCTTTCCTTGCCCTCAGGATCCCAGCCCAAAAGAAGAACTGAGCCCCAGAAAGGGACAGGAACGCCCAGGGCCCCAGGCAAAATGCCAGAGCTACGACTTTTCCTTATTCACCCTCTGCCACCTCTGGGAGCTGATATGGGCACTGGTCCCAGGAAGTTCTGCCCTCCACAGCACAGCCCCGGACCTCTCCTGTGCTGAGGGTCATGTCTCAGGTGGGGTAGTGGCCCTTCAGTGTCATGGCTCCTTTAGGGTTTGTTCCAGATCATATCATTTATAAAATGTATGCTAGAGATGAGAACTATTTCTGGTGCCTGGCTTGAAATCTGTTTTTTCTTAGTGGCCTGAGCTGCTGTGAGTGAGGCAGTGTGCTCGTCTGTGTTCTAGTTGGCCAGACCAGGGCCCTGGGGCACCCTCAAACCCAGGCCGCCGCTGCAAGCTGAGAAACTAGGAGAGAGTAGCCTCTGGTGGGCTCCGCCGGAAAAGCGGGCTGGGGAGGCCGTGGTAACTGCTGTGTAGGCGAGAGCTGGGTGTAAGGGGGAGAGCCGTGTGTCAGCTGTCCAGCAGATGTGAGCAAGTCCTGTTTCTTATGCCAACGACCTGGGACAAGTCATGCCACCTCTCAGCCTGTTTAAAGTGGATGACATAAGAGCTGTTATAAAGGGGCGCCTGGATGGCTTGTCGGTTAAGCGTCTACCTTTGGCTCAGATCATGGTCCTGGTGCCCTGGGATTGAGCCCCACATTGGGCTCCTTGCTCAGCAGGGAGCCGCCTTCTCCCTCTCCCTCTGCCTGCTGCTCCCCCTGCCTATTCTCTCTCTCTCAAATAAATAATCTTTAAAAAAGAGAGAGAGAAAAATAAAATAAAAATAAAAAAGAGAGAGAGAGAGCGCTGTTGTAAAGGTTATGGGAGGAAATGTGTGCCAAGTGCTCTCCGCAGACTTATCTCATGTTAAGTCTTCAGTAAGACATCATGCCTCCTAATCAGGATTAGACCCCCTCCATCCCCGGGCCCATCTAGGACCACATGGTGGGAAGAGCATGTGCTTATGTGTTTGTGTGAGATTGATGTCCTAGGTCAGGATCAATAGCTCCTGCCGGTGTGTCTCAGGGTCCTGGCCCTGTTGGGGAACACTGTGGTGGACCAGCTTGGAGCCCTGGGCAGATGATCCCTGAGATGAATGGGTACCTGACCAGCCTGTGCCCCACTGACCTGGCTGGGCCCAGGGTCTCTTAGGGGAGGAACTTCAGGGGAGGGGGGTTATCGTCTGACTCAGGGCTGGCTGTGTGTGGGCAGGGCAAAGCTGAGGGCTAAGTTCTAGGGTTTTGACCCTTGACCTTCCTGCCAGGGTTTTGTGGCTCTGGCTGGGCTGGTAGGGCGGGCTGGGGGTGGGGGTAGAATGCAGAGACTGTAAAGGGCTAGAGAGGAGTAGGGGTAGGGATGCCAGAGAGTGGGTAGGCTGCATGGTCAGGCTGGGAGAGTGTACCGGTACTGAGTGAGGGAAGGGAGCAGGCCCAGGGCTTCCTTATCAAGAAGGTGGGAGCTCTAGCCCTGACAAAGAACTGGGCAGCCCAGGGTCTGGGACACACCCCTAGGTGTGCCTATCCTTCCTGGGCCTGGGGGTGTGGTGGGTGAGTTCTGTGGGAAGAACAGAATAAATGAGCCCCAAGAGTCTTAAGCTGAAACTCCATCAGAGCCACTCCCAGCTGTGTGATACTGGACCAAACACTGATCCTCTGTGGGCCCCAGTTTCCTTCCCTTGCAGCATGAGGTCTATAACGCTGCCCACTGCTTCCCAGGGGCTTGTTTTGAGACTCTTGGAAGAGAGGATTTAAGTGCCAGTAGGAGGTGCAGGACACGATTAAGCTCACAGAAGACTGTGAGGCTCCAAGAATCCCCTCCCTGGGAGAAACACACAGGTTGCGAGCCTGTGCTGTAGTTCAGCCTGCAGAGGAAGGGGAGCTCAGTGTCTTTGTTTTTCTGGAAGGAGAAATCACCGTGCCAGCTGCGCCATCTGGTGGCAAAGAGGAGAACTCCTTAGAGCCGCACCTAACCGCGGCAGGAGCAGTCTCTGGGTGGCTGTGGTCAGCTGTGTCATTCAGGCCGGATGGGCAGAGTGGGAAATGGACACACATGATGGGACACCAGACCGACTTCTGGAAGAGGCAGCGAGATGGGGGCTCAGAAGCATGGGCTCCAGATTCCACCAGTATTTTCATCTTATCTCCATGGTATGGATTTGGGCAAGCCTCTCTGAGCCTATAAAATGGACCAGAGATAAATCCTGTGTCCCTGGCTGCAAGTCCTTGAGGAATGCTTGTTTAAACCAGGCAAGTAGGGTTGGCAGTCCATAGTGTGAGTACATAAGAAGGTAATTCCCAGGACAAGGGTAGACCCCTGGAGTGTCAAGAGGTGTTGGAACATTAAAATTGCCTCTGGGTTTTCTTCCACCATCTGGAAACCTTCAGATTCCCAATACTGTCTTTGGTGACTGGGTTTCTTGGAGACTGGCTTGGGTGAGGTTGGGTCCAGTTGGGGGGAAAGCTGGAGGCCACCAGGACAGGTTGGAAGGGAGACACCGTGGTCACAGGAAAAGTTCGAGTCTGGTGCAGGAAGAGCCCCCAGCACACATGGCCAGAGCAGGCACGTGGCTGCGGAGCCATGTTCCACATGGCCTGACCTCAAGAGAGGGCGAGAAAAGGGAGCTCGAATGCCACCCGTCTGCTGCTCTTCAAGCCAGGGAAATCCCGTCCGGATTCTGTTGTGGCGGACCCATTCTTCTGGGACAGCAGGCTGCGAGACCAGCACTCAGGGAAGCGATGTGGGGAGCAGTGGGGACAGCACCCTCAGCGGGAGAACTCTGGCTGACTTCACAGGAGCAGGCCTGGGTCTCTCCTGAGGAAGATGCGTTGTCCGTGTCCACCTTGCCCTACTCTGTGAGGACTCCAGCAGGGGCAGGCAGCGTCTGGTGCACCTGTTGCAGCAGGGAGGCTGGCTGGGCGCAGCTGCAGACAGGCGCCAGGGAGGGACTCCGAGGCCCGGGAGCTCCCTCCCGTGGCTTGTTTCCTGTGAAGATCAAGCGGTGTGATGTCTGTGTCGCCCCGATTCTGCTATGGAGTGAAGAGGATTTGGGCAATTCAGAGAGTGCCCAGGGGGCAGATGAGAAGGCAGCACCATGTTGGAGGGGTCACAAAGCCAGCCTGAGAGCTGCCCACATGGGCTTTTTGATGTCCGACTGCCTGGAACACTCAGAAGTGCCAGACCAGAGCTGCGCGCGGCTCCAACGCGAAGGAAGGCGCAGCAGAAGGTGGGTTGAAAGGCTGCTCTGTGTTCACGCTGGGATCAAGGGCCAGTGATATCAAGTAGCAAGTAGGAAGGAGGAGGGGGCCGGGCCTGCTGAGCCCTGGGCTTTGGGTTGCCTTCACTCTGTTCTGAATGGAGTCGCTTCTTGGATGTGGCAACTGAGGTAAAGCAAATACCGTGGATCAGGGTTTTGATGAAGCAATTCCCTTTCCGTGGCTTAGTGAGAAAGTGTGCTGATCACCTGCTTTCTTGTGAGCCCGGTGTCATGGCAGGTGCACAGCGTCCCACTGATCCAAACAGGTCTCCATTCCGGGCAGTAGAAATGGATGCATGCCTGTGGCAGTCTCCAGGGGAAGGAGCCCCGACAAGAGTACAAGTCGCTGTTGTGTCTCCAGGGAGGTCTCCATACGGCCCCCTTGTCTTGTTCCTGTTTGTCCAGCTTTCCCAGGCACCCTCATAACCCCTTCACCCCCTCGCCACGTTACCTGGGCCCCCAAACGTGGCACAGCTGAGTCACGAACCCCTGGCATCTTGGCAGGGAGAAGAGAGCCCTAGACTGCTAGACCTGTCCTCAGGGCCCTGAAATGGTAGCACAAGCTCGGGCAAGCGTCTCAGCCTCTCAGAGCCTATTCTCTCCCTGTGAAGCCAGAAGGTAGAGGCAGATTAGTGGTTCTCAAACTTGAGCACGGAGCCGACTGAGAAGATTTGTTGAAACATAGGCTGCTGTGTCCCATCCCCCCAAGTTTTTTCTGATAGTTTTCCCTAGACCTACTTAGGTCTAGGGAAGGGCTGAATATCTTGTAGCTTTAATAGGTTCCCAGGTGGTACAAGTGCCTCTGGTCCACACTTTGAGAACCACTGGGCTAGATCAATGACATGCCAACTCAAGTTGATTGGTAATAACTGCCCAAAGCCGCTGGGGGCCTGGAAGGGATTGGCACAATATTCCTTGTGGCCAGACCTGAGACTCACCCTGGTGGGGTCTGGGTGGCACCAGATCCGGATCAGACTGTGGTTTCTCAGGGACTCGTCACCGGTGGCAATGCTGGTAATCACAGACTTGTCCAGCTGTGCACAAGATGTGGGTGGGGGGCGTGAGAGAGGGGTCCTTACTATCCTATCCCACATCACCCTCCATGCCAGCCTTGCCCCACCTGGATGATGAGCTTGGTGAAGGGCTCCGTGATGATCTTGAGCAGGTCGGGGGCATCGCGGCCGCCATGGATGTTGAAGGAGGCGACCACCAGTCGAGTGACATGGTGCAGGTACCCGGTGGCGGCCTCCAGGGGCAGCAGGACCAGAACCGACAGCCAGTTAAAGCAGTCGTGCACTGTGGCCCCTGCAAAGGCCCTGGGCAGGGAGGCCACATTGCAGGGCGGGCCGGGGTCAGGATGCACTTCGGCTGGGGGCTCCTGGCCCTGGGGACCACCCTCCCCCGACACACACAGGCCCCTCACCACTCTACCCCCTCACCGCCGGAAGTCAGTCCTGTCCCCTGCCTGCATCAGGGCCACGATGGTGTTGGTGACAGATGTGCCGATGTTGGAGCCCATGATGATGGGGATGGCAGAGCTCACCTCCAGCACTAGCAGAAGAGGGGACCCCTTCACTGACTGTGTGAGGGCCACCAGCTCCTGCCCCGGAAACACCTGCCCACATCCCAGCCCCCGCTGGGCAGTCCTGCCACGATACTGCCCAGGCTTGATGTCCCAGGGACACGTGTGTGAACAAGCATGGTGGACAAATGCACTGTGTGTGCACGTGTGGATCCGAGGGCCCGTGTCCTGCGCGCGGAGACAATCTGTGCCCATGTGTGCACGGTACAGGAGCATGGTGGTTAGTTTCATGAGTCAGCTTAGCCAGGCTACAGGACTCAGTCATTCGATCCGATGCTCATCTAGCTGCTGCTGGAAGGTATTCCACAGGTGTGATTCGCCTCTACAACCGGCTGACTTTAAGTGAAGGGGATCACCCTTGTGATCTCGGTGGGCCTCATCCAGTGAGATAAAAGGCCTTAAGAGCAAAACGGAGGCCATCCAGCATTGGCTTCCCCCTAAGAGTTCCAGCCTGCCCTTCCTAACAACCTGCCCTATGGATTTTGGATTTGCTCAGCCAGCCCCACAATCATGTAAACCAATTCCTTGCAATAAATCATATGTATAGCTCCAGCAGGTTCTGTTTCCCTGGCCAGTGGAATGAGTGACTATGGGTGATAAGGTGCTGAGCCTTCCTGGGGCAGGACTCCCCATCTGCCACCCTTTCCAGATCTTCAGACACCCCTCCTGACTGAGACAATTCCTGGCCACAGCTTGGAAAACAGTGTGAGAAGCTGGAGTCCTGCCCTTTGCCCTTAACTCCCTGGCCCCCTTCTCTCCCTGGCCCCAGCCCTGACACGCTGCATCAGCCCCCTCCAGGGCACGCAGCCCCCCATGCCCTTTCCCTAGCCCCAGCAGGCCAACTTACAGCCAGAGGAGACCATGCTGACAACGATGGACGTGGAGGTGCTGGAGCTCTGGACCAGCACGGTCACCAGGATCCCCACCACCAGCCCCGCGACTGGGTTGGACAGGATGGCGTTGTCCTTGAAGATGTCACCAGCCACCTTCCCTGAGGAGCAGGAGCCAGCATTGCGTGATACCCTTTAGGAACCCTGTCCCAATCTCCTCCCCTGGCCCTACCTCCAGCCAGCTGGAAGGCGGAGCTGAGCACATCCAGGGAGCAGACGAAGAGGTAGAGAAAGGCGAGCATCAGGGGCACCTTGACGAGGGTCATGCCAGCCTGGCGCAGCTTCTGGGCCAGTCCAGGCTCTGGAGATGGGCCGGTCATGAGCACTGGGGCCAGGGGCTAGGGCACTGAATGTTGCCACCCCTGCTGTCCACCCCTGGCCCGGGCCCACCTGGCTTCTGCTCCTCCTCCAGGGCCAGCTTGGCAGGCAAGGGGTCATGGCGCTCCAGAACCTCCCCGTAGGGGCAGCTGTGCTCGGTAAGGGCCACAGGACCCAGGCTGGGGAAGGTGTAGGCAGAGGTCCCTGGGATCCTGTGCAGGACTGGGGAGGGAGGCTGGTCAGGAGTTCCCAGAAGCCCCGGGATAGGCTTGGAGGGGTGGACACCTCACTGGGACATGAGTGACTGTGGGCACTCAGGGTCCAAGGATTGGAGGAGCACTCACCCTGAGGGCTGGGCACGTAGGCAAAGGCTGTCCCGTGCATCATGTGGCCCCCTCGGACTGGGAGTGGGGAGACAGCCGGGCCCCCCAGCCTCTCTCCATAGGACATCATCCTGAGCACACACTGTGGGGTGGCAGCAGCACTGAGGGACAGCTACTGTCCTGGAAACTTACACATACCCACCCACCCACCGTCCACATCCATACCCACATACTCACACACACACACACCCGTGGTGTGTGACCCTAGACACACACCCAGGGAAGTATGCCTTCTACCCCATAATAGCAGAAATGCTCAGGTACTCAGGCCAGATGCTTGTACTCATCAGGCAGTGAGTATTTATGAAGAATCTGCTGTAGCCTGGGCACTGGGCTAGACGCTGAGGTAGAGTAATGGCTAAATACAAGGACAGCTCCTGCCCCCAGAAAGTTCCAAGTCTCACGGGGAGACAGATGTCAATGAAATAATCCCTTGAATAGAAAGTGGCAATGGGGCCAAGGGTTCTAATGACAGATACAAGTGCTACCAGTGTGCACCATGGCAGGGGGGGAGGGGAGAGACGATCAAGCTGAGATGAACATGAGTAGGAGGGGCCAGATGGCAAGGGACAGGGGCATGAGTGCAGGGGCCCCTGGAGGGGAAGGAGCTGGGAGCGCCCTGCAGCCGGCGGGGGCCAGGGAACGTGTTTTAGCCGAGCTTGTGGATATGGGCCAAGGCTGCGCATGCGGGAGGAGTTCTGACCGTCCTGAGAGCCATGAGGAGACATGGACACCTGTTGGCTCTTGGGACCAGCTGGACATGCACTCAGGAAAGGGTCTACTGGCCAGAATCCTGAGTTCCTGGGTTACCCTCACGACTGAACTTCTTTCCCCATCTGCCTCCCTCCCTCCTAGCAATAAACAAACACTGATGGCCTTTCTCCCATGAGTGAGTTTCAGACCAAGGCTGGTTTAGGTAAGGAGGTTTCCCCGTATTATCTCCAATCTGAGAAGCCCTTGGCTTGCTTTAGGGCCCCCTGAACTGCCCCGGGAGTTCTTGGTTGTTGGGGTGGGAGTACCCAAGCCTATATCAGCTACCCATAATCCCATACCAGTATATTGTCCCAAGGGCCCTTGGCTGTTTGGTGGAGTGGGGAGCTGAGCTAAATTCCAAGTGCTGGAAGAGCATGAGTCCTCTTTCCTTTGGGGCGGGGGGTAAGCCAGGCTAGACTGGGCCTGAGCAGGAAGGGGAAGCACAATTAGGGCAGAGGAGTGGAGGCAAGGGCGATGGGCTATTGCCTACTAAGACTTGGGGATGGGTTTGGGAGAGGGGAGCCCTGGGCTTACCTTGGGGTTCTATGTTTCAGCTCCTGCTCAGCTGCTTAAGGAAGCCCCAGGGGCCTGAGGAAGGGCTGGGACCCTCCTCTTTATACCCTTGGGTCAAGGGCAAAGTCCTAAAACCCTAGCTGCCCTCCCTCTGTTCCCCGATTAATCTCCACCCTGAGATTCCTCCCAGTTAATTACTAATCGTCAGCTCTGCTGGGGGAGTCCGTGATCAAACTTTCCCTTTCCCCACACAGAAACTCAGCCTGACAGAGACCCAAACCCAGCTAGGGCACCTCTTCTGCCCCCAAGCAGAGACCCTGATGCCACTTAGGCACCTTATTCCCAGGGTCCCCAAGGAAATTTCATGGCTCCCGTCCCTTCCCCTCATTCTTGGCCTAACACGACTCCCCATGGAATAGCCTTGCCATGCATCTGGATGTCTGTGGGTCTGTCTGTGGGTCTTGGGGGCATTTGGAGGAGAGGGAGCATGTGATGGAAGAAGTAACAGGAGAGAAACCTGGAAAGGCTGCATAGTGCTGAGTCAGGGAGAGTCTCTAGTGTGCAACTACAGATCCAGGATTCGTCTGAGAGAATGTGGAACCCCTGGTCAGATCAGGAAGGGCCTGGTCTGCATTTTAGAATGGTCTCTTTAGCGGGAGGTTGTCCGTCAAAGGGGCAAGTCTGGAAGCATAGGGACCAGCTAAGAGGCTGATGAGATGGTCTAGAGAAGAGATGATGAAGTCTGAATCAAGTGGAACAGGAGGGATGAGGAGAAGATCCATCCCAGGGATACTTGGGTAGTGGAATGGGGGAGGGGGAGCATGGCAGACAGACGAACTATATGACAGCTGGGTTCTGGATTGAGATGCTGATGATGGTATGGGGTCTGTTGCAAAACTCCTGAAACCCAGAGAGGGCTCTTAGGGAGGCTTTGAGAAGCTTGTTTCCCTTTCACAGGACTCTGGAGCGTGAATGAGGGCCCAGCTGTACAAGAGAGATGAGAAGAGATATTCCCTTCTGAGGGAGAAAGATTCAACAGATCCAGCAGGGGTGGGGTCCACTCAAAATCTAGCTTGGACAACTGCCTGACTAACCTGTCCAACCACCCGTCCACCCATCCATCCATCCATCCACCCACCCCCCCTAGCCAGCCAGTCATGTGTCCTTCCCTCCATTCCCAAGAACAATAGTTGAGTTCCTACTCTGTGCTGAGCCAAGATTGCCTAGGTCAGCTCTCTCCTGTCTAATCCCTGGGTCAGCCTGGGGTGCTGAGGCAAGTCACTTCGAGTATAAGATGGCAATCAGAGGGGCACCTGGGTGGCTCAGTCGGTTAAGTGTCCCACTCTTGATTTCAGCTCAGGTCATGATCTCAGGGTTGTGAGATGTGAGATTGAGCCTCACATCGGGTTCTACACTTAGTGGAGAATCTGCTTGGGATTCTCTTTCCCTCAGCACCTCCTGCTCATTCATTCTCTCTCTCTATCAAATAAACAGATTAAAAAAAATAAAATGGCAATCAGCAGTTCTTTTGCAGTGGGTTGAATTCAATGAGCTAGCTGACCCATCTCAGTGACTAGAAGAGTCCCTCAGCATATGCGTTCTCTTCACGCTTATGTGCCCCTCTTACTGTCCCTGGGATGGCTGCAGTGTCCCCACCAAGGGAACGGCTCCACTTCTTCTAGATTCGCAGCCCTATTTCAGGTCAACAACTTGCCTTGGCTCACCAGTTGCACTTTGATTGCTCAGGGTCCCCCTGAGCTGCAGTCCTGTTATATCTCACATATATTGGGGTGACACAATCATCAAGGTGGATGGACGTTTCTGCACAGCTCCCCTCTAACGTGACAAAAGTCAACTAGTTTGTACTTAATTTGCAGGACACTATGGGGTTGTCCGCTGGCTAGTGTTCATAATGGAGTCTCTGTCGGAGTGGCTAAGCAGGCAACAAGGCCAGCCTGGGTTTGGATCCCGGCCCCTCCACATTGTGGCCGTGTCAGTTTAGGCCACAGAAGCCCCAGGGGACCAGGGAGGGGTGGGCAGAGGGGCAACTGCATTGGTTTTGGGTAGAGTGACCATAAGTCCTGGTTTGCCTGGCCAAGTCCTGGCTGATGACTGTTGGCCCAGAGTTCCCTTTCACTTAAAAAATGCTCTGGTTTGGAAAATCAGCCATAGAGCCTTATGACCTGTTCTGGGAGATTCTGGAGAACTGAGGCAGGCAATCAGCCACATGGGGCATCCTAGAAAGGTCTCCATTCACAGAAAAAAGAAAATTAAAACAATCCTGCTTCTTCAACACGTTGTTGTCACAGAACACCGCCTCTCAGCCTTTTCTCTGTACCTCTCTCACCTATTTGGATTTTTTTGTTTATGAAAGACTGCGTCTTGCTCTTTTCCACCTACCGTTGCATATTACCTTCCCTGTGTATTTACACTCAGGGCCAATGTTGTTTTTAATGGTTGCATCATGTTCTGTCCTGAAACTTAATTTATGTAGCGATCCCTTGGGTGTCCAGGAAACTCTCCAGACTGGACAGAGTGATTTGGCAAAGATTGGGGTTTGTGCATGGGTGGGAGGGGTGTCGCTGAGCCAGGGGCAGGTAGTCATTGCTGAGTTCTTGTGTCAGAATCGTCCTCGGGCTCACAAGTGCTGGTGAAGTCACACTGGGCTCAGAGGCTGTCCAGGGCCAGGCACCCCCATCCCCAGTGGGTCCAGGGACCTCGACCGCAGGCCATGTTCCTCTCTCCTGCCCTGCTCTGGTCAGATCCGGAGCAGGAGCCACTGTATCCGAGGTGCTCTTTATGAACTTAGGGGTGCTTCTTCTTCTTCTTTTTTTTTTTTTTAAGATTTTATGTATTTATTTGACAGAGAGAGAGAGAGAGAGAGAGATCACAAGTAGGCAGAGAGGTAGGCAGAGAGAGAGCAGGAAGAAGGCTCCATGCCAAACAGAGAGCTGGATGTGGGACTTGATCCGAGGACCCTGAGATCATGACCCGAGCTGAAGGCAGAGGCTTAACCCACTGAGCCACCCAGGCGCCCTGGGGTGTTTCTTTTTTTTTTTTTTTTTTGAAGATTTTATTTATTTATTTGACAGACAGAGATCACAAGTAGGCAGAGAGGCAGGCAGAGAGAGAGAGGAGGAAGCAGAGCAGAGAGCCCAAGGCGGGGCTCGATCCCAGAACCCTGGGATCATGACCTGAGCCGAAGGCAGAGGCTTTAACCCACTGAGCCACCCAGGTGCCCCTAGGGTGCTTCTTTTTAATAAGGTTAGGATCTTTGATAATTTTGCCATCTACCTTCCCTGGTTTCACGGAGCTCGGGGTTTAAGGAAGGACGCAGTTCTCCATCATAGGCCCTGCAAGAGACATCATTATAAAATGCTATGGGCAGTGACCACTACCGAAGGAATTTGGGAGGGTGGCCACTGGAGCCCTGGGGAGCTGACCGGAGCTGTTTTCCCAACTCCTATGAGCATGGAGAAGGCGACCATATCTCTGCCCCTTGGTTCACCTGAACTCCTTCCACTCACATGCTGCCTCCTCCCAGCCCATGACAGTCTCTGCCTGTCCCCCAAATACTGACTCCTGCCATGTCTGCTCACCAGCACTCTGGCCGCAGCTTCCCCTAGACCTCTCAGCCTGGAGCCTGGGTATTGGCCGTATCTCACCCTGAGAAATGGCACCCGGGAGGAGGAGCAGTTTTGGAGGGAAGATGCCAAGATCCATCTGGACAGACTATGTCTGAGGCGCCAATGGTGTGAGCAGTTGGCTCTGTGGGTCTGAAGCACACGACGTGCTCCTCACCTCAGACAGGGCTTCCCGCACGTTTCCAGCCTCAGGGAGCAGCACGTGGTCCTCTGATCTGAGCCAGAAACAGAGCAGGCTCCTTGGGCTGTCCTTCTCCTCTACTTCCTTGTCTCTCCTCCATCACCCAGTGCTCCTCATTTCCCATCAGCGGGAGCTCCCTCAGCCTTTGGCCACCTCCCGGGTCTGGTCCACCATCTCTCACTGAATGCTCTCCCTGCTTCTGGCCTTGTGCCTCCCGATCCAGTCTCCAAACTAGCAGCCGGCCAGCTTTTCAAAATGCAGTTCTGACTCTGTCACCCCTCTCTTTTCAAACCTGGCCCTGCCAGTACAAAGACCAGCATCCTGTCACAGCCTTGGTGCCCAGAGTGACTTGGCATCCCACCTGCCTCAAGGCCTCAGGTGTAGCCTGTGAAGATGCCTCCCCCCTCCCACGGGAGAATGTGCACATTGCATAGAGAGAAGGCCCAGGGCTGAGCCCGGAGGAGCACCCATATTTGGGGGAGGGCAAAAAAAAAAAAAAAAAAAAAAAAGGACTCCTGAGAGGAAGCCGACAGGTGTGACAGGATTGGAAAGGGCAGAAAAACAGATGTCCCAGAAGCCAAGTTCACCCCTGTCTTGAGAGAGACAACCTGATGAGCCAGGTCAGATGCCACAGAGCTATCGGGGAATGTGAGGACAGAGCAGATTTAGTGACCCAGGCGAGCTGTCCTGGGGCGGTACTGGGGGTGGGGGCGGCTTGTGAGGGCTTGTTGGGAAGGAGCAGGAGGTGGGAGCCAAGACAGCATGGCCAACGTGAGTGTGACAGACTGACAGATCGGGAATCTGGTCACGCCAATGAAAACAGTTTCTGCGGGAGCAGCAGGACTGCTGAGCTGAGTAGAGAACGATCCCAAGAACGAGAGCTTGGGCCAGGAACAGAGCGAGCTGGGGAAGTTGGCACAACCAGCTGTTTCTGTAATCCTCGGCTAAGATCCAGCGGCTCCTTTAAATACACACAGTTTGCTGCCTGTACGTTTTCTGCAGGACCTAAAGTTGACGGACCATCAGGGGAAGAAAAACTAACATGCCAGGCAGTCCCTCCATGAACTGGATTTTGGGGGGGAGAACTGACCAGTGTCATCCCACAACAGGGCTTCTCCTGTCTCCTTGAAACAATGTGTTTATTTCTCCAACTAACAAATAAGCCCCATGGTGAGTCAGCATGTGGTGGACACAGCCGTGAACATTCCATCCCAGTACACAGACGCAACGTGGGTGTGCATTGTACACGCATGGGGGCGTCCTTTATCTGTGGCCGAAGCAACCATTCTCACCCATGGGCTGAGTGACATAACAGGGGCTGCCTCCCACCTCCCCTTAAGGACCAGAGCAGTTCCTCCCCTGGCCCCCTTGACTTTATCCTCTCTTGGAGAATCTGGACTTCCATCTGAGCTGCCTGGCACAGAACAGGCAGGGTCCTACGGTGTTCTCCCCTCCGAGCCCCGTTTTCCAGATTGGGTGCTGCAGGCTATATTAGATCCATGGATCCAGGGCAGGGGCCGCTGACCTGAGGATGCCCCATCCTTGTTTGGGGGATAAGTGCCCTGAGTAATGTTTAATCCTGATAGTCCAGGCACCAGTCACTCATTGATGGAGGAGGCCAAAGTCTGTGGCCAAAAGAGCTGAGCTTGCTTTGGGCTTTTCTAAGAAATCATCTCTTCCCCTGCAGCTCCCTTCCTAGTGTGGTTCCAGCTCTGTGCCTTCATACTGGCCTCGGGGACCAGACCTGAGGGTGAGCATGGCAGTCCTATGCGCCAGGTTCCAAATCAGAAGCTCTGAGCTCTAGCTGTAGACTTCAGGTCCTGACCTCCATGTTCTGGGCCTGGAGCTCTAGGCCCCATACTGTAAATTCTCAGGGGCAAGCTCTGGGTTCCGGGATCCAGGATCTGAGCTCCAGTCCCTGGCTCCAATTTCAGGCTTCCGATGTCCAGCCGAGTAGGGGCTCTGCTTCTAGGCATTGGGCTCTAGATTCTGGGCTGCAGCCTCCAATCCCGGATCCCAGACTCCATATGGGGCTCAAACTTACAACCCCCAGATCAGGAGTCTCATCTTCTACCAACTGAGCCAGACAGGTACCCCTCCAGAGTCCAGTTTTTATTTTTATTTTTTATTTTTTTTAAAGATTTAATTAATTTATTTGATAGAGACACAGTGGGAGAGGGAACACAAACAGGGGGAGTGGGAGAGGGAGAAGCTGGCTCCCTGCTGAGCAGGGAGCCTGATGCGGGGCTTGATCCCAGGTCCCTGGGATCATGACCTGATCCAAAGGCAGGTGTTTAACAACCAAGCCACCCAGACACCCCTAGAGTCCAGTTTTTAGACTTCAGGTTCTTGGCTCCAGGTTCAGGTCTGGGTTCCAGGCTCTAAGTTCCAGTGGCATACTGTACGCTCCAGGTTTTGGGTCTGGCTTCTGGGTTCCTCCAGCCCCTCAACAATAAGGCTGGAAGATGATGGCCTACTTGGCTACCGGGGTTATTGGTGCCCACCCCTCTTAGCTGGCTGAGACTTCATTCTGGCCACCAGCATCCTGCGCTGGCCTGGAAGTGGGATGCTGCTTCTTTGGCGCTTGTCCTTGCCTTTTCTGCCTCTGTTCAACCCCCAGACCAGTTCCTGGAGAGAGGAGCTGAGACGGTCACAGAGTACCCCTTGCCTAGTCGATGCAGGAGTCCCAGGACACACACATGTATTCATGTTTCAGCTTTTCTTGGACCTGCCAGGACCACCAGGGACAGGAATGCTGCCCCCTGTTTTTTGTGAATGGGCCTAGGTGGCATCTGATTCAACATAACCAAACATATGTGTTCCCCCCATCCGGCTTTTCTTTCCCTGAGAAAGCTAAATGCCAGTGTCTGATCCCCCAGACACTGGAGTCACCTGACCACCAGGCCAGGCCCCCTGCAGGGTGCACCTTGTGCTCGCTCCTGGAGGTAGGGATGGCTGCCCCAGGGAGCATCTGTCCATGGCTGTGTCAGCACTTCCTGCTGGGCACCAGGTAGCAGCTGGGGGCTCTGCCTGCCCCCACCCTGGCGGGGTCGCCAGAGCCAAGGTCACTGTGTGCTCTGCACTTACCCTGTGGCCACCTCATCCCATCTGCTTGACTGTCACCGTGACTGTCAAGAGGGGCGAGCGAACCAGAGACAGGCAGCAGGTTTCTTTCTCAGAGGCTTGGGTCCTATGGCTGTCCTCATGGCAGTCCCACCCACTCTCTCCGCCTGTGTCCTCCGCAAGATGGGGTTGCTGGGGACTGCAGAGCTGTCAGCAAATATGTGTCCTCTCCCCTCCTTCACACTGGGTGCTTGGTGGATAGGCTGACTCCCCTCCAGGCTTCCCATCTGGTGGGGTGAGGGGAAGCTGCTTCCATGACTTTTCCCAACCACGCAGGAGTCCAGCTCTGTGCAGTGCAGTGGCTTTGAAAAGGGCCCGGGGGTTGGCCAGCTGGTGCCTTCTGTCCGTGGGCCCCATCACTGCAGTGAGGGCCCAGGACCTTGAGGGATTCTGAGTGTGCAGAGCTGGGAGGAGGGAACTAGGTCTCCCTCAGGCTGGGACAGCTTCAGGGGACATGTTGGGGAATTGTGGCCAAGGGACACAGCAGCCAGCCAAAGCGGGCCAAGGTGGGCAGTGGGCTGAAGCCCCACAAAGGAAGAGTTTGTTATCCTTCTCGAGAAAGGGATGGTGGGTCAGAGTGACAAAAAAGTGGCCTTGAGAAGTTCTTTGTTATTATAATTATTTTAATTGTATCATTTAAAAAGCATTAAAGCTAAAGTGAAAGTGTCCTTTAACTACTACCCCCAGTCCTGGTCTCCTCTCTATTTTCCTGTCTGTTTGACATGTATCCTTCTAGAACATTCTCTGTTCTTTCTGTATCCTTATAAGTGTGTCTCTATGTTTGTGGTTTATATAAAGGTATCATGTCATGCACATTGCTCTACTTTCTTTTACCGAACAATAACACATCTTGGAGGACTTTCCACAGCAGAACATGTTCTACCTAATTCTTCATCTGCTGTGTGGTATTGCAGGGCATAGACACACCACCACCTTTTTGTTATCCCACCCCCCCACCCTCCACCCACACCCACATTTGTCTGTTTGCCAGTTTTGGGGTCATACACAGCCCGGCAGGGATGGGGCTCCCTGTGCCTGGGAGTGAGTGACTGTGTGTTTTTAGTTTTCAGCACATGCTGAATCACATGCTGTGTGTTTTTACTTTTCAGCAGAAACTCCCAGGCTGCTCCCCAGAGCATCCATATCAATGTATCCTCGCCCTAGAGGGTGCTGGCTTCCTATCAGGGTTTCCTCCCTGCTCCCTGTTGTGTGTTCCTGAGTCAGACAGCCTATGTGTTGTCTGATTGTGTCCAGCAACAAATTCCTTGCAGGATCCTGGACTCATCACTTCCCCTCCTGTAGCCTTGGTTTCATCCCCATCAGGCTATTTTGTCATGAGGACAAAGAAGAGATAAAGGATGGGACATGCCTAACTTGGGGGCCTGAGCTGATGTGAATTTTTCTCCCCCTGCAGGAGCTCACATCTCTAGAGGCCCTTTTACCTGACCCATGACCTCCTCTGTTAGGGGGCAGTCCCATCTGTTGGTCCTTAAGAGTAGTAGGCATCACTGCTACTACTGGTGGGTGAAGGGTGCGCTTGCCTCAGGATCTGCCAACTTTGGGAAGGTCCCATCTTTCACCTGGTGTCCCCACCTCTTTATCTTCACACGTGGAAAGTGTCTCTGCCCCCAAGGGAGAACCCTCAGGGCCCAGGAAGTATAGGGAGGTTCTGCAGCTGATTGGGGAAGGGACAGGAGTTTGTCTCTCCACCCTCTTCTGGCCACAGACTATGATCCTGGTGCTATCCAATGCCCTGCCCAGGACACCCACTGCCCTGCTGTCACTGTGTCCTTCACTGGGTCTATCTGAGGCTGCAGAATCATTTCCCACTAGGCCAAAGGGATACAGCACTACGATGGACAAGGTCACTGCCATCAGGGCATGTTTATCGTGTTGTCAGCAAACAAGTGTAAAGTCAACAAGGTCATTACAGAGTGGGATGAGCACTGTGAAGGAAGGAAACCGGACAGCATGGTAGAGAACAAAGTTACGGAGAATGTCATATCTGGTATCCGTCCATTTGGGCTGCTATAACAAAAATACCAGAGACTGGGAGATGTATAAACAACAAAAATTTATTTCTCACAGTTCTAGATGCTGGAAGTCCAAGATCAGGGTGTCAGCACATCTGGTGTCTGTGACAGCCCTCTTCCAGGTTGTAGACAGCCAACTTTTTGCTCCGTCCTCACACGGTAGAAGGGGTGGAGATTCTATCTTATAAGGGCACTAACCTCGCTCACAAGGGCTCCACCCTCATGACCAAGCACATCCCAAAGGCTCCACCTCCTAATACCATCACCTTGGGACTAGGATTTCAACATGTGAATCTGGGGGGTGCTGGTGGACACAAGCATTTAGACCACAGCATCTGTGACCGGGGAATGCTCCGCTGAGGTGTTCAAGCTGAACGATGAAGTAGGACTTTTGCGGTTGTTGGTCCTAGAAAACCTACTCAGAGCCACAGGCACATGCACGCAGAAAGAATGTGTTGCCTTGCCTAAATGAGGATGCCTAGGGGTGGGTGACTTCAAGCCTGGGTGAATTTAGGTGTTCAGGTAGCTTTGGTCAGGAATCTCCTTCTATCTCTCAGTCCCGCTCTCCTGTGTTGGCTTCACTGACATGCAGGTTCTCTCCCTGCATAATCTGCTCAAAGCCCCAGGAGATGGTAGATGACCACGACTGAGGTCAGAGAATTATCTCTGCACCAAACTCTGATTGGCCAGGCTTGCGTCATGAGCCCATCCCCACCCCCAGCAGCTAAGGGTTCTGGTCAACCCAGCCAAGCAAAACGGGTAGAGGGAGCAAAAGGCTGAAGGCCCCCAAGAAAAGCTTGGTTTCAGCTTCTGGAGAAAGGCATGATGGGCCAGCAAACCCAACTGATTCGTCTCAGGAATTTCAAGGAAGAGGTGCCATGATGGGGGCGCCAATTCCTGGCAGAGGGAACAGCAAGCACAAAGAACTGGAGTGGGGAAGAGAGCTTGACCACCTCAAGGTCAGGAGGGCCCCTCACTCCTCAGGTGTCCCCTCGAGGTCCTCATGTCCCCTGGTTTCCTCTAGCTCAGCAGCACCGGGCCTGAGTCTGGCTTCTCTGCCCATACACTGGGCCCTCCTTCTGGGAGGTCCTCCCTGCTCCCCCTCAATGTGTGGGCTGCCTAGAGACAGGGATACACCCAGCCAAAGCAGACAAGGGACAAAACCTGCAAGGCCCTTAATGTGTCCAAAGGAGCCCACAGCCATGTCTGCAGACACTCAAGCCCCACTAGAAGCAGAGGACAACATCCAGATGCTGTACTCTGCTCAGATCCACAGACTGAGAAACAGCATGGTGACAGGGGGCACAGGCACAGCTCCCCCGAAGGGTCTTCCCCTCCCTCCCCTTCCTCCGTCCCTCCTGTCTCTGTCTTATCTCTCATATTCACACCTCAATACTCTGTGCAGTCAGGAAGAGAAGTTCTGACAACAGGAAGTCAGGGGGCACATCCTGAGGTCCCCAAGGGCTTCCTGGCACTAACCTTGGTGACGAAGGCAGTGCAGTTTTGGGGGGGGGTACCCAGGGTATACAGGCACACAAGGAACACACTTCATGGGAGAATAATAATTACTATTATAATAACAATATCATACATCCAGGACAAACCCAGCTGCCCCAGGCCAACTTCAAAATCCGTACGTCCAGCAGCGCCTGTGTGAGTAGTGAGGGGCTGCCCACCTGCACCCCCAGGACTTACTCATACCAGCTCCCTGCCGAGGGGCCAGCCCCTCGTCCTGCTCCCTGCTGCGGCTCTGCCCGGGGTGGGGAGGCTTGCACTCCAACGCCGCCCCTCTGTGCTCGGCCTGCCTGTACTGGGGAGGCTAGCCCCACCTCCCCTCAGTGGCCTGGCAGCAAGGGTTGGGGGAGTGAACCGATGAGGGACCGAGTGGTGGCAGCTGTGGGGTGTGGCTCCTCTGAGCCCGCTCTCCACTGCCCTCCAGCTCTTCCTGCGGGCCTGCCCATGGCAGGAAGGGGCCAAGGACACTCATGGCACAGACAGAGCATGCAGAGCGGGCCCACAGCATGCTTGGCCCGCGAGGTGCCGTGCAGCTGGCCTGGACTGCTGGGCGGCTGTCAGAGGGCCGCGTGGGCCGTGGAGTCCGAGGGGTCCCCCTTGGGCTGGACCTCTGATACAGTCTGTGGTGGGGCCTCCTGGGAACGGGGCCCTTGGGTTGGCAGCTGAAGAAATTCTGGAAGCACCAGGTCCTCTTTGCGCAGAAGGCCCCTCTGGTCATGGGCCCCACTGCTCTGCACTCGATTCAGGAGCTCCACTAAGCCTGGCGGGGGGCATAGAGTCAAGAGGCCCATTGGTGCAAACCTACCTCTGCTAGCCCACCACCATCCCGCTGCCCTTCCTATGACCACAACCTTTCCAACCCCCTCCCATCCTTCAGCCTCTCTGTTCCCCTAGCCCCAGAGGACCAGCCCCAAAGACATGCAGGTCCCTGCTTCAGTTTAAGCCTCTCGGATACCACCCACCTTCGATAGTCCCCAGTGATTCTAGTCCCTAGCTCCCACCATCCCCAAAGTACCTTCAATGTCGCAGGTCTGCCGCTTCCCAGGGATACTACTGGGCGCCTCGGCCAGCGAGTTGAGGGACAGTGGAGGGGGCTGGGTGGCCTTGTTCTGGGCTCTAGGCTGGCCACCCTGTAAGAACGTGGAGTCAGAGCCACAACTGGGAGGGGAGGCACGGTGGGTAGAGGGGGGAGCCCTTTCCCTCTCTCACCTGGCTGCAGCACTGGGCTACATCTCCAGCTCCGGAAATCTTCACACCTATGACAGAGAGCACCACTGTTAGTGTTTGCCTCCCACCTGGCCCCCTTTCCTTCTGGGCCCAAGCCATCTCCAGGGACCAAGCCCCAGAGCCTTGCTTCTCTACCTGGGTGAGTGTCCAAAACCAGTCTCTGGGCCGCCACCGAGCTCACTAGCTTCCCCAGATCCAGCGGCTGCTTCTCGCCTGGCTGTGGGGACAGGTCAGCAGCCCGCGAGCCAGGCAGCCCGCTCCCGGCCGCCCCTGACCCGCCCCGCTGCCCCCGGGCTCACCAGGCACAGCGCCACCTGTTGCGGGCTCAGGCCGTGCTTCGCCAGGATGGGCTGCAGCGCCTCCTGCAGCCGCTTGGTGGGCTTGGCGGAGATCCGCACCACGCGCTCCAGAGCCACCAACTCGACCCTGCATGGGACCCTCGCGCTGCGGCAGGGCGGAGAGCGGACCCGGCCTCTCCCCCAACCCACCAGGGACAGGTCTAAGAGAGGGCGGAGCCTGAACTTGGGGGTGGGATAAGTTGGGGGTGGGCCCTTAGTTCCGGTGACACAGTTAGCCCGAGGCGCTGGGACGGGAGAGGGAGAAGAACCTGAACTGGGACCCAAACAGGGGTTGGGACCCAGGCCCCAAGCCTGGGAGGAGGGGCACTCACTCGAAGGTGATCCTGTTCTCCAGCCGCACTTCCTGGTCCGCCAGCACCGCGCAGTCCTGGTCCAGGACCAGGGCCTTCTGCAGATGCCGGAGGGAGGTCTCAGAGTCCCTCTCTCCCCGGCCCCAGCCATCCCCAGGGTCCGAGGGAACCACCTCATTTCCTCCCATGGCGCCCACTGGTGCCCCCTGAGGGTCAGAGGCAAGGGCCAATGGGCTGGTGAGGTGTAGAGATGTGGATGGAGTAAGCCACCTGGCCGGATTGGGAGCCTAATATGGCCAAGGCCAGGGAGAAGGGGACAAGAAGGTTGGGCAGCTTCGGAAAAGAAGTGGAGTTACAGGAAGCATGGGAGTGAGGTAAGCACAGAATGGCAATGAGGCTGCTTGGATAAGGAGCAGGCCTAGGTCCTGGATCATGGGGCTGCCTCTTCCCAGGCCAGGCCAGGCCAGGCCCTGCCTCCTGGACAGCTGCCCCCTTGTCTCTCAGGCATGTGAAACCCAGCCAGACCAGCTGGATGCATTTCCTTCCTCACCACCCACCTTTGATCAGCTACCCAGGCCTTGTCCCCTTTTTGACACTTGTCCACTTCTCTCCATCCCCACCTACCAAAGACACTTCCTGTCTCCTCACTGCAACAAGCCCTCTTCCCCCAAGACTGCGGTGAGGCCAGAAGGACGTAAAGTGTCCACACAGTGCCGGGCACGCAGTAGGTACATAAACAGTAGGTGTAGTGACTACTGCCCCTCTAGTCCCCACTGTCTGCACTAGCCCGGGGCAGGAAGGGAGCCTCTTCCAGGGATAGGTCCCTGCTGTGCTGCAGGGACAGGTGGAATGTGGGTGGGGAGTTATATTCAGCAGTCGTGAATGCCCATTTGGGCTTCAGAGGCTGCATGGGTGGCCTGAGTGGGCAGAGTTCCTCCCACGGCTGCCCTCCAGTCCCACTCTCCAGGCCCTGGAACTTGCCCTGCACTTCTTACCCACACCCAGGACTTCACTTAAGCTGCTCCATCTGCCTAGAATATCCTCTCCTGACAGTTCCACCAGGCAAACTCCTCCCCATCCTCATTCTCCCCTCATCAACAGCTGCCTCTTCCATGAAGCCTTCCTGGCAGCACCCAGAAAAGCCTACCTTTCCCCAGAAATTCTCTGAAGCTTCAGCTTCTCTTCCCTGATCACATCCTGTCAGACTCACCTCCATCCTGTGGACCTGGAGGACAGAGCTCAGGCCCAGGTCCCTCTGCCTACCCACCTGGCAGGGCCTTAGGTCCTGCCTAGGTGAAGGAAATCCTGCAGGGTCTCTCTGGAAGGCAGCATTCTTTCTTTAGATCCCCCTTACGGGATAGTTTAGTCCAAAGTGAGTTTTTCCTTAGATTCCTCTTTAAAACTTAATGCCCGTTTGCACCTCAAGAAAAGTTTTTCATGGGCTCAGTGCGTCTGGGTGCCCCGATGGCCATTTCAAGGATGGCCAGTAGGAACTCTGGGAGTCATGGGGGGAAACCCAGTTCTGGCCATGCTTCTCCCCCCAGTGAAGATGATGGGTGAAGCTGGGAGGGGAGTAAGGATGGGACTCTCATGGGATGGGGGTGGAGGCCTGAGTTTAAGGAGTTGGTGCTAGGCTGCTTTGGAGTTGGGCATAGGGGGAGGGGCAGGGTTGTTTTGGGGACTGGTATCAGGAGGGGGGTGAGGATAGGAACGGAACTGGGGTTGAGGTCCTAGCTGAACAGAGACAGGAATGGGGTGGGTCAGGATCAGGAGGAGAGTGAGAGCTGGGGACCAGACCAGATTCACACCTGCTCATTGCCGACCAGGTAGACCTTGATGTCAGGTAGAGAGAGGCCTCGTTTCTCACAGATGCCCGCCAGCATGGCACGGATGGTGAGGCCAGGTCGTGCTAGGGCCAAGGATGCCGTGCCATCAGGCAGGTACACACAGCAGTACTTCCCTGGCCGACTCTCACTCTCACCTTCTGTGCTCCCAAGGCTCTTCCGGTGGCTCTGCTTCCGGGCAGGAGCAGAGGGAAGGTCATGTATACACATTCAGGGACATGCAGGGAGGTACACAGACAAGTAAGGTCACTGGGGCACACACACGCATGCACACGCCTAAGGGCATACTTCTAGGCAGGCAAAGGCACTCCTTCTACAACAACATAGATATGCTCACCCAGATGTAGTGGCGCCTAGAGACAGGTCCTCCTGCTGACCCACATACACCTGCTGGGGACACCTGGGCACCCACACGTGCACACACACGAGGAGAATGTACACCCATGGCACACAGGGGCCCAAGGCGGTGAGGACAGGAAGAAAGTATGGAGTATGAGGGGTTGGCAGCAGGAGATGGAATTGGGGACAAGGACTGTGACTGTGAGTGATGGCGGCCCCCAAAGGTGCATGAGTAGCGGTTTTAGCCCAGGCCTCATCTCCCCCAGAAGTCTGCTCACCTCAGATTTGCTGTTGACGAAGGCAAGGAAACCAAGGTCCAGACTGGCAGAGGAGTTGAGGGAGCCCTGGGACTCTCTGCGTAAGGCTGAGTTTGGGGCTCCGCCTGCCAGTTCTAGGGGAGAGGGAGCAGTGAGCAGAACAGCGCCGGCTCCCTACACCCCCTTCTCCACAACCAGGGGGACCCCGCTGCAGCCCTACTGCAGGGGTCTAACGCGTCTTGCGACCATGGAAGTGTTGCTACTGAGGGGGCTTCCCAAACTTCTGCTCTAATCTAGAAACCAAATCAGCGGGGAAACGTGGTGGTCACCGGGACCTCTATTTCGGTTTTCACAGATTTACAGACTATGAGACAAGTAGGAGGAAGTGGGGATTCTCAAAGCTTGCCCAAACTCCCACCCCGACTTTTCTTTGGGGCCTCCAACCCTCACCCTTGCGGAAAGACTTGCGGAGGGGGCGGCCCCCAGAGCCCTCAGTAGCTGGCAGGTGCCCCAACTCCTCCACGCCCAGCGGCAGCGACTTCCCAGGCTTCAGCTTCGGCTTCTGCGGGTACAGGAAAGGCGCTGGCACCGGGCTGGATTCCAGCCCGCCTGCAGACCAGGGGCACAGCCCTATAGATCGGCACCCGGCCCCCTGCTGCCCACAGCCTCCCGTCCGCACCTTCCTCGTGGAGTCAGGGCTGCCCGGCCTGGAGGAGCCAGGTTCCCGCAGGGGGCGTCCCTCGGCCTCCGCCAGGAGACACTCGCGGTATAGCGGGGACTTGACGAAGCGCGCGTAGCTGTCGAACTTCATCAGGTTGAAGATCTGCGGGACCCGCGCCGGGGCGGTGAGCCGGAGAGGGCGCTGGGCTCCCCACCAGCTTACCTGACCCTGCCCTCAGGGCTGCCGGGATCCCCAACCTGGCTGGCAAGACCCTAGCCCCTCCCACCCAACTCCTTGGTCCAGCCCCGCCCCCTTGGCTCCGCCTCGACCTCAGCTAGGCTCCGCCTCTAGCCCCAGTTCACTGCAGCCTCTGGTACCGCTCTCTGACCCACGACCTGACACTGCATTTTACTTTGGCGCTGGCGTCTAAATTTGCCCTTTTCCGTACCCCACTCCACCCGCATCCCACCCGCTACAATCGGCCCCCGCCCCTGGATCTGGCTCCGCCTCTTGCGCTTTCTTCCAAGGCCACGCCCCCTAACCCCAAGAGACGGATGAACAGCTCACCTGGAGCTGCTGCGCGCGGAACATGTCCGGTCGGGGTTCTGCCAGCACCTCCTCGCCTAGCCAGGCCTGCCGGTCGATGTTCACTGGGCTCAGCGCCTGGCTGGACAGGAATTCCTGGTAGATATGGCGGGCTTCCTGAGCAAGCTGTTGCAGGAGGGACAGAGAAGTTCAGGGACATGGCCCAGGCTCTGGTCCCACCACTCTGTCCCAGCTCCCCTTTCCCCCACCTGCTGAGTGTCGCTGGCTGGGATCTGCTGGAAGCGCTCGCAGGCCTTCCAGAAAGTTACATTCTCGGCGCTGAACTCCTTTTTCAGGAACTCCTAGCACGGAGAAGGAGAAGGAAATTAGGGACACAAAGACCCAGCCAGGGGGTGCAGTCAAAGAGCTGGGATAGAGGTAGGGCCAAGAGGCCAAGTGAGGCAGATAGGGCCAGACAGACAGATGAGGCCAGGCTGGAAAGCACAGAGAGAAAATGAGAGGCAGAGACAAGGAAAGTTCCCTGCTGAGAGAACAGGAAGAAGGTGCCAAAGAAAGGCTCGAGGAGGCAGCTGACAGAGGAATCCCACTCTGGCCAGCCTGAAGCTCCATCCATGTCCTCTCCCATGCCCGCTGCCCAACCCCCTCCCCCCCACACACACTATAGTGACCACTGCCATCTGCCCTCCCAATCCCACCCCAAGGCTTACAGTGAAATAAGCCAGCCCCAGCGGGTCCTGCAGCAGCCGCTCGAAGGACAGGCCCCAGCTGGCCACAGGCTGCTCCTCGGTGGGGAAGGGGCTGCTGGGGCCACTAGGGAGGCTGTGGATACTGAGGGAGCTTCCTCGGCCCTCGCCCTGGCCCTGAGGCCCCGCCGTGCTGCTCAGCTCTGTAGGTGGATGGACAAGTGGTGGTGAACCCTGTGGCCTTTCCCAGCCCTTGGCCCAACCCCATCTGCAGGTATTTTCCCTGGAAAGATAGCAAGTGACAGGGGTGTCCCCACCCTGTTTCCACATACCCTCCCCCACCCCAGGCAAGCCTCCTCTATACCCTCTGTCACTTACCTCCATCTGAGACAGCCAGAACCTACAAGAGACCCAAGGTAGGCAGTCAGAGCACAGCTCAGGGTGGACTCTCAAGGGACAGTTTTGGGTTCAGGCCCCAGGACTGGAGCTGTGTTCTCCTCTCCCTGGAGGACCATGCTGGGCATTCCCAGCTTGGTCACTGCTTACTCTGCACTTTGCTCAGGCTCTTCCTGGCTCCCTTTCCATCATGTGTCGATCACTGTGGCCTGGGAAGTATGTCAGCTTACTTCCCATTTGCCCCTGGTTCCCTCCTCCTGCATCACCTGCTGGCTAAGCCCAGGTGTGCAGCATGGGGCTATCAGCAGAGACTCTGGATCTTGTCTCTGCCATTTACTAGCTGTGTGACTCGTTACTTGTTCGTCTTCCTCTGAAAATAGGGGATGATGATAATAATAGTAACTTACTTCCTCGCACTATTGTGAGGATCAGATCAGTTTAAGACATTTCCAGCAGCTGAAACAATGGCCAGCATGTGGTAGGTGCTGTATCAGTGTTTGCTGGTGTCTCTATGGCCAGTGATCTCTTTGTTGCAACTGTGACCTCTTGGAGAGGGAGAGTCTGAGAGACCCTGCCCCCCCCCACCCTTAGGCTGGTGCCAGGATGCTATTTTATAGTTGAGAACAGTCATTCTCAGACTCTCGTGTGCATTGAAATGAGTGGTAGGAGCCCGGCTCCAGAGATTCAGACTCAATAGGTCCAGATGGGGCCGGAGACTCTCCATCTCTAACAGGCTCTCAGGCAATGCTGATGGGCTGGTCCATAGACCACTGTGGGTAGCATTGCTGTAGAGACCAACTCCATCCTCCCCCTCCCCCACACACAGCTCCGACTTCTCTGGGAATCCCAATCATTAGTGAAATAGAAAAAAACCCTCTTTTCAAAATGACTCTTGCAGTGGTTTCCCTTGGTCTTCCTACCTTCCTAGCAGCTCCTCCAGCTTCCTCTTCATCTCCTACCCACGCAAGGTGGCCTCTACGCCTCCTTGACTCTGTCCTGGGCCCTTTCCCCCTCCCACCTCTCTCCAATTCCAAATCCACATAGCCGACTTCCTGCTACCATCTCTGCCCAGATGTCCCACAAGCCCTTCCAACTCAGCCAGTCCCAAAGGGAGCCACCACTGCCACCACCAAAGCAGGACATGAACAGTTTCCCTACATCCTTCCTGTCTTTCTTCCCGCAACCTGGGTTCAGTCATCCCCAATTCCTCCCCCTCTCTCGGATCCTATATTCTCACTAAGCCTGTCACAGTGGTTGCTCCCATCTGTCCCTTTGTTACATCCCCACTGGAAACAGGTCTGCAAACATGTCTCCCAGCCTTCCTAGCTAGAATCTCCCTCCTTGCTCCCCGCACTCCCCTAGGAACCTCAGGTCCCACATCTGTGGGCCAGAGCTGGCCTGGAAATATGTAGGACATTATTAATATCTTGGGCCTCATTTTTTTTTAAATGGGCTTACCTGACTGAGCCACCCAGGAGGCCCAAGACTGTTTTTTTTTTTTTTTCATTGTAAGTTTAAAGGTGTTTCCCACATTTAAAAACCAGGAGTTTCACATAAACTCCTGTGATGCCTCAGCTAGCCGGAGCTTCTTCCCAGCATGACAATCTTGGCTGGCCCTGAGCAGCAACTAGCTTCCCTGGAAGGGGCTCACATTCTCTTCAGAGGTCTCTGAGGCCAGTTTGATGCATTTATGTTACTTATGGAAACAGGTGCTGTCCCAGACTGCCTGAGTTCCCATTTGTGCTGTGTGATCTTGGACAAGGCACTACACCTCTCTGTGCCTCAATTTCTTTCTCTATAGAAATAGGGCAAATGCGTCCCCTGACTTCAAAGGGCTGCTGTGGCTAAATAAGTTAAATATACAGATAAGGAACCCAGAACACGATCCGGCATGATCCAGCATGAAGGTCACTCTCATTGCTGTTGCTGCGTTAGTATTGGTGTCTGACCCTGCTCCACTTTCGAGTTTGCTAACTCTGTTGTAGAAGAAAGAACACAGGTGTTGGGATCTGCCAGACCCAGAGACAAATCCCAGCTCTGCCCTTTTCCATTTCCCACCCTCTGGCTCTTTCTTGAGCCTCGTCTCCCACTGGGAATGTGGAGGTAAGAGTTTGCTGAAGAGGAAAGAAAGTTCGCACAGAATGTGACTGGGTGTGGAGCCCACCCACAGGTGCCCCACTCCCACCACTGGCACCCTCACCCCCCACCTCTGCACCCCCCATCTGATGGCTTCTTCCCTTCTTCTGAGTCAGCTCCAGTGTCTGGCTGCCGGAGAAAGTCCCAACTCCTGGGGTGCACGAGAATTGAAGCTCAGGGTCCCTTCCAGCCTGCTCTTTCTGTTTCTGGCAGCTCTGCTCCTGCCACACCTGCCTATCTTGCCTGCTCTGCATCTTTGCCAACCTTAGGGCTGCTGACACCATCCTCTGCCCCGGGCCACCTGGTCCTCTGCCCCCCACCCCACACTGGCCTCTCTCTCCCCTGCCCTGTATCCCTGCCCTCAGCCTCTCCTTAGCTCAGAGTCCCCATGGCTGCTAGGGCAGGCCTGGAGCCACAGGCAGGGCACAGGAGCTTGCAGCCCAAGCCAGCCCACACTTCTGTTTTCTTTCATTCTTGACATTATGTTGACTTGACTGTCCGTGTCTTTAGGCTGGCTCCCAGGTCGTGGGGGCGGCCGAGCTCCCTGCCCTGGAGGGTGGAGCTGTTGCTGGGTCACAGCTGAAGCTCAGCCTGGGCCTGACTAATGAACCCCATCAGCCTCCCCCATTTCCCTCTCCCTTACTCCACCCTACATTTTATCAAACTTTTCTAGGTTCCCCACACCCCTTCACACTCCTGTTTCCTGCTTTTGCTGCTTTTTCTTGCGGGGTATCTGCTCCCACTCCCCTCACTGAACTTACTGCTCTCCAATCTCTACTCATTGACATCAGTCCCCTCCAAAGACCAGCTGCCCTGAACCCTCCTGCCCACCACACTTCTGCCCACCCGTGTCTAGGCCTCTCTGTCCTAGTTTGGTAGCTTCCAGGGGCAGCCCTGGTTTGTACAGGGAACCAACTTGCACTCACTCCCTCCCATGAAGCACCATCCTGGCTCTGGTGCTAATGAGCAGCCATCAGGGTCCCAGCAGTCCTCCTCTGCCCTCCCACGAGGTCCTGGTACCCTCTTTACCAGGGATCCTTCTCCTCTGAACGCCCCATCTCTGTGGCCTGCAGTTCACCTCTGCCTGTCCCTCTGGCCCCCCTGGTTGTTGATCCATAGAGTTGGAGATGAGGTGGGGTAGGGACAGAGATCCGGAGGTGGGAGGGAGTGAGGATTGAATCTACTTTCAGTTCCACCATTGGAGGGCAAGTAACTTCCTCCCCTGGGCCTCAGTTTCCCCCCTGGGTAGAACAGGGCTCAGTATTCCCAATTTCTTGGGACTGTGAGGAAGAGTGAGTGGGCATGTGAATGCGGCAAGCATGCATCCGTCAGGGGCTCCGCTGACCTCATGCCATCACAGCTGACCTCATGCTGATGCCTCTGCCCAGGGCTCCTGCCTGCCCAGTCTCCCAGGCCTGGGGAAGTTGTGCTGAGCAGGGCCGGCCTTGCGCCACCCAGGCTTGCTTGAGGAGAAGTGGTGAGTGAATGGGAGAAAAGGGGAAGAAAGGATGAGGAAGGGTGTGGTGGAAGGTGACTCCCCTGACCATGGTCAGGTCTCAGTGTGCCATACTTTCTTCTTAGGCCCTGGAAGGGCCACTGGTGTCCAAGGATACCAAGGCAAGAGTGGGGTGGCCCAGCACTGCTGAGCTCCGGGTGAGTGACAGGCTTTCTCTGAAAGTACACACCCTTGTTCTTGCTCTCTCCCCAGATCTTTATCCTGTGTGGCAGGTGTTATTAGCCCCATTTTACAGATGAGAAAACTTAGACCCAAAGAAGTCACACAGTAGGGAAGTGGCTGAGCTGAAGTTAAAAGCCAGGTGTGCTCAGCTGGAGCCTGAGGTCTTTCCCTCCACTAAGCTGCCTCCCTGGGCCAACAGGAGATGTACAAGGGGAGCTGGGGGGCCCGGGGCCTCAGCTCTTTGGACACAGGTGAGCAAAGTCAATGAGGGCTAAAGGGCCCAGGGGGTTCTCTTGAACTCTACCCTCTGGAGAGGTCAGGCCTCAAAGGGAGGGCCAACTGACTTAGCATCTTCTGCGCTGGACTCTGTACCATCATCTCATTTCACCCTAGTTTGGGGAAACTGAGGTCCCCAGATCCTCTCTGGGTATATGCACAGAGAAGCCCTTCAGCCTGAGCCAACCCTAGGAGCTGACCCCTAGCCCCGAACTGGATGCCAAGAATGCAGGCAGAGCTCCAGGAGGCTCTGCCTTGCGGGTCTTTCCAGGCGGGAAGACTAAGCAGGGCTCCTGAGAGTGGCAGCATATGATAACCACCTCTCTCCAGCCTTGAGGCCCAGCTTCCCCTCAGGCCACGTCCCTCCACACACACCCTGTGTCTCCCCACATCCAGACCCTTCCCCATGCCACCCTCTCTTCCATATGGCGTAGCCTTTCAAGAACTTCACCCCACAATGCACAAAATGTTCCGACAAGTCAGGTCTCCCTTCCCAGGTCCCCCTCAAGCTTTCTCTACCCCGGGCCCGTGGCTCTTACCCAAATTTGAACAGTATTCTGATACTTGTCCCCGTGCCTTTTGTGCCTTGCCAGACTGGGAGCTGCTTGAGGAGAGGGGCCAGGGCAATGGATTTGGGTCTCCAGTGCCTGGGACAGGGACAGGACAGAGCAGACCCACAGAGGAGCCGTTGACTGAATGCCCGCATGAACAAATGAAGTGGCAGCAGGGTTTGGGTGGAGATGTCCCTGGGAGGGGGCTGGGAGCCTCTCTAGGTGACAGGTTTCATTGCAACTGCCTGACAAGCTGAGTGGCAGAAAGACGAGGCTGACAAATGAAGCTGCCTCAGCAGGGAATGATGGCAGCCGTGGGTGGGGGTGGTGGCAGGGGGAGGTGGGGGAGGACGGAGCCAGGCAGTTCTGGGAGGTGGGGGAGCAATGGCATTGAGTCAGAGAGGCCAAGCTCAGATAGAGGCCCCTCTAGTTGCTGGCTGCCTTCAGCATGTCACTTGCTCCTCTGAGCCTCCCTCTGGGGGTAACCCATAGAAGGAGCCTGCCACCGGCTCCAGGGGGTGCCTCTGTGTGCTGCCCCTGTGTGCATCCCTGCCTGTCCGCCCCTCCCCACGTCAGCTGAGCATGGTTTCAGAAAGCTGACCGATGACCCGCAAGCAGCTGAGCTGTGACCCTCAGGGTTTCAAGAGGTGACATGGCGAGTTCAGAACAGACCCAGGAAGAGCTAAGATAACCTGTGTGTGAAGTTTGCCTCTGGGAACCAGGGCATCTGTGAGCTTGCCAAGGCTGGGAGCAGAACTTGGGTGCCCTCCCTTCTCTGAATAACTTTGGGGTAGAGAAAGCATAGGCTAACATGGGAGGGGCAGAGGCTGGGTCTGTCTCCAGGTACCCTCAGTCACCTCCCAGTTCTTGGCACTGCTCAGAAGCACCAACCCAGCTGCCCTCTGGGGTGGGCGTGAGAGTGGACATGATCCTTCTTGGCCAGCACATCTGAGTGTCACGCTTCTGGGGCTGGAGTGCAAGGACCTTAGGTTCTTGAACTTTCAAAGTTAGGTTGATAGTAAAGACAGTGAGGTGGGGAACTGGGCCAGCTTGGTGGGGTTTGCTTCTCTCCCACCCAACTAGCCTGGGACTGGGCAACAGACACTGGAAGAAGGAGAGGTGGAGAAGGGTCTTGGTAATTAGGAGGTAGGAGTGTGAGTACAATCTGTTTCTGAATGAGGGAGGGGATCCTTGAAGAGGGGCCGAGCATGAAAGAAAGCATTGGGCTGACATTTATGGAGCCCCCGCAGTGGGTCAAGGGCCTCGTATTCATCATTCTACTTAATCATCTCAACAAGCCTTTGAGAACTGCTCCAGTTTCCTCGTTTTACAGGTGAAGAAACTGAGGGTCAAAGAGGACCCCTCGTAAGGGACAATGGAGCCAAGGCTGGAACCCGGTTCTTTCTAGACCCATTCGTTTTGTTCCATAGTCCTAAGCTGGGCTAGGTTAGGGGTGAAGACACTGGCTGGCCTTCCTGGGGTTGCGAGGAGGGGCTGGGGCTCTGCCAAGTGGGCTGGTATCCTAGGGAGAGAAGGAAGGCCCAGCGCAGTCTGCCCCATCAGCTGAATGCATAAAGAAGCTGGACTGTCCGAGCACAGCTATGATTTACAGGTGAAGCAGCCAGGGAGAGGGTTTAGGGGGTGGGGCAGCAGCAGTAGCCAGGGCATCCGAGCACCCAGCTACTCCCACCCTTCCTGGTAGCCCAGGATAGAAAAGACAAGCTGCACCAAGCTGGCCCAGCCTGGCTGAGCCATCCCAGGCTGCCCAAAGACTAGTTGTTCTGGCAGGAAGCCTCTGGAGCAGGTCCAGCTGAAGGGCAGTGACCCACCGAGGGTTCCCCTTACCTGACCTTGGACATCAGAACATGGGGTCAGGGGACAGGATATGAGGCTAAGTCAGATGTGGGGGTCTGGGCCATTATGGGGGTAGGCAGGGGTCAAAGGGCATGCCGGGTCTCCTTGCCCCGGATGGGGCCAAAGTGGCCGGAGAGGGAGCAGTGGGGACCAGAAGCCTATACCCACTGTACTCTGCTCTCCTCCCCAAGGTTGCCCCAGATCCCCAGCAGGGCCCTCTAGAAGGTCCTAGGATGAGAGTCCCAGGTCCCGTTGCCTGCTCCTGTTTTTACCCAACTTCTCCCGCCCGTGAGCAGCATGCAGGCTCTTGCCCAGCCCTGCCTGGCGTGCCTCCTGGGCTCCACCCTGGGTGTGCCCACCCCTTCCCCATGGGCCTGGCCTGGAGCCCACACTCACCATGCGCCCGTTGGGGACACCCAGGTGCTTGGGCTTCCCTGGCATGCCGCCGCTGTTCACGGGTCCCTGCTGTGAGGAGAGCCCACCATGGGGACTGTGGGCAGCCCCGGCCAGAGCTTGCACAGTGGCAGGCAGGCAACAGAGAGAGCCCGGCTCCGCTCCTGCGGGCCCTCACATCCTGAAACACCAGCTCACTACCTCTTTTCTCTGCCACAGGAAGTGTCTCTATAGAAACCGAACCACAGAAAGAAGCAAGGTCTAAGAGAGCGAATGCCTCTTCCTACACACACACACACACACACACACACACACACACACACATGCACGTTCACAGGCACACACACATGCCACCAGTGGACCCTTGGCAGTGCCCCACACTGTCACCAGCACATCACAGAGACCTCTGTGTGCCCAGGAAGGAGCTTGGCCTGGTCTGGCCCAGTCCAGGGAGCTCCAAGTTCATGTCTGGGCACACAGAAGTGTGTGCTCACACACTTAGTCACCTTTTTGCACCCTGGCGGGGGCTCACATCACCATGTGAACATGCACACTGAGTATGCACACATGTACTTTACTCAACACACGCTTAGCTCCCACCTACTGTGTGTGTGCTGTGCATGGGCACACCCAGTGTCCCCCCAGGCACTTGTGCTCATGCAGAGTGACTACCCTCAGGCACCACCCAGGTATGTGCCCAAGTGTACAGACAGATGGACACCTTGCGTGCACAGTCATGTACACACAGACCATTCAGGCATGTGTGTCATAAACACAGAGGCTCACCCTTCATAAGAAACCCCTGTATAAAAAAAAAGCCTCTGCCTTTGGCTCAGGTCATGATCCCAGAGTCCTGGGATCGAGCCCCACATCGGGCTCCCTGCTCACCGGGGAGCCTGCTTCCTCCTCTCTCTCTCTGCCTGCCTCTCTGCCTACTTGTGATCTTTGTCTGTCAAATAAATAAATAAAATCTTTAAAGAAAGAAAAGAAACCCTTGTATATGTATATCTAGTCCCCTGGATAGGGGCATGTGACAGGCACAACTGCCCATAGACACACAAGTCCTCAGCCCTCCCGGTGACATGTGCGTCAGTGGCTTCCATGTGTGACGCCTATGTGTTCATTATCAAACAAAAATCCCACCTTGGTGTAGCACCATCAGCTGAAGAGTGACACCCTGCCCTCCCAGCCCCGGCCCAAGGCCAGCTGAACTCTGGGCCCTTAGCCAGAGTCCTCAGTTGGCCTCTGTCTTACACAGACATGCACCCACCGAATGCATTTTACCTTGTGTATGGGCTTAGCACCCTCAAGTCACCCACCACTCTGGTTTGGGCCCCTCTTTGGTTTTCTACCCTCTATCCTACTGTCCCCTTCTAGGGCTGTGACTTGAACCTTTCGCTGGTATAAACTGGCTGACTCTTCACTACAAGTTCATGCCCTCTTCCTCTGGGTACATGGTTAAACTTTAATTTCCCAGGCTCACTTACAGTCAGGTGTGGCCTTGTGACTAGTCCCACCAAGTAAATTTGAATGAAACAATGGGTGCTAGTTCTGGACCAAGAATTTTATGTAATATGTGCCTCCACATGGTCTCGTTCATCTTTAGCTGGCTGGATGAAGGAGATTAAGGGATTGTGGGGCCATAGGAGGAAGGAGACAGGGTCTTTGTATTAGGGCACAAAGGGAACTCACCCGTCAACCAGGAACACTAGCTTTGCACTGTTACGTGAGTGAGGAATAATCTTTGAGTTGTTATACACATTCGAGTCTGTTTGTGATAGCAGCTAGTGTTCCCCTCTTTACCTGGCCTGCCTTATCCCTTTCCAGACACCTCGCTCCAGGATCCCCAGATAGAGGGATTCAGTCAGACTTGGTATGTGTATTGGGGGCTGCTTCTGGGCCTGGAGCATTGTCTTAATAAGGTGCATGACAATGGCAATGTGCCTGGGGGTGGTTTATGGGGTGTGTGATGTCAGTGGGAACTGCCCATCTATCTGCTGTGCCCTGATTCTTGGCCTCGGTTTCATGGAGGGCTTTACCATTTATAGGGTCTTCTCCCCATATGACTTCATTTGATCCTTATACCCTTTTTGTGAGTGGCGCTCATTATTTCCATTTTACGGATTGGGAAGCGGAGACTCAGAGAGCAGTGAGTTGCCCAAGGTCACAGATCAAATTAGATACTGCTAAGTTGTAAATATGTGTGCTTGGGTGCTGGGAACTGCACCTGGGCTGCTACTAGGCCAGGTGCCAACAGTTCATCTTTCTTCCCCAAAAGGCCCCATTACAGGCTCTGGCCCCTGCCAAGGTCATCTTCCCCTCTCCTCACTTCTCCACTACAGATGCCAGTTTCAGCTCTTTACCCCAGGGACCCCAGCCAACCCTAGGACTTCCCATCTCTTAGTTCCTATCAAGTTTTCTTCCCTGCAGCTCTCAGAACTCGGTTTTCAACTTCTCTTTCTCTCCGTGGCTCCCTCAGGGGATCGATTACTGATTTCTAGTCTTTGTGTGGGAGATCCAATCTCCCTTCCTTCTGGAGACTTCCCTGGATCAGGCCTTGCTATCTCTCATCTGGTCATAATGACCTTCTATTCAGTCTCCCCACCTGGGGAAGGTAGCTCCCCTCTAGTTTCTTCTCCTCACCATTGCCAGAGAAACCCATGTTGGCCACTCCCATGCTTAAAACCATCCCAATTGCTTTCTGGAAAAAGGCCATGTTCCTTAGCTGGAAATAGAAGGCCCTTCAAGTTCTGGCCTCAGCTATACTCTCACCCACCTCTCCTCAGCCACTCCGACCTGCTTTCATCCCTATGCTCTCTGGCATCCCTCTGGGCCTTTGCATCTCCTGTTCCCTCTGCTGAGAATGCCTTTCCTATGGCTGGTAAACTCCTACTCATTCTTCATGGCCCAATTCCAGGTTCTAGAACAAATATTCATACTTTTACTAATTACTTATTAATCACTTCCTTTGTGCCAAGTGTGGTTTTAGATGCTGGGCATAACGGGCAAAAATCCCAGCTGTCCTAGAGGTCTAGTGGAAGGTATAGATATAGATACATTTCTGGAAGGGAATGGCAGGGGACTTTTGCTGTATTATATATCTGTACTACATAGATGAGCGTATTACTTTAATAAGCTAATCAAAAGTATGTGATCCAGAAAGATGTCTCAGCACTAATCTTGAATAAGTTCACTCATTCAAAAGGGCAGATTCGTGAAATAAAATAAAGGAGCAACCAACCAATGATTCCACCCCCGATCCTGTGAGCTGTAGCAGGGGTTATTAATTCAAATAGCTGGAGGGGCGGGGCAGGTGTTATAAATTAGTGGCCAGTGGAGAGGCTAGCTCCGCAGAGGAAGGCCTTTGTAAGGTCACATGGGCGTACTGTGGTTGGATGTCCAGATTTTCCTGAAAAGCCGGAAATTTGGATTTCTGATGTTAAGTCTGTCGATTTAGAAATACCGATGGGCGCCTGGGTGGCTAAGTCGGTTAAGTGGCTGACTTCCGCTGGGAATCGCTGCTCGGCGAGGAGTCTACTTCTCCCTCTCCCCCAAACCCCCTCCCCCGTTTTGTGCCTTCTCGCTTTCTAATAAATAAATACAATTAAAAAAATAAAAATAAATCGATATTTAAAATCATTGTATTGAAACAGCATGAACAGGTAAAACAGAGCTCTACCCAGCTGTGCGCCAGCAGTTTTTGACCTCTGGTCCACAGGTGGCTTTTCTGGACCATTCATGGCCCCTTCCAGCTGCAGCGGGCGGGCACTAAAATGATTTGGATCCGGGTGGGTCGTAACCGTCTCAGGATTCCGGGATAGGATCCGGATCCGCTCCTCTGGCTTAAACCCTACAGGGCCACCGGAGTTGGAAGTAGTGGACGCCCGCAACTGGGAATTCTACGTCTCCAAAGGCCTGGCGCTAGGAGAGGGGTGGGGCCAGAAACCTTTAAGACTGGGTAGCCAGAGCCACCCAGTGAGTACGAGGGGACGAGGGAGCTGGAATTCAGGCTTCCTCCTTCCATTCTGAGTTCTTCCCCCCAAGGACTGGGAGATGTTACTCCAGAGATGTGATCACCGGCTGGTGGCCGAGGTCGTTCTTCGTCCGCCCAGCCCGCGCGAAACCCCCCCAAACTACAAGTTCCAGCATGCCTTGCTTCGCACACGACCCTCGTGCTGCCCCGAGTACTACTATCCCTCTGTTCCTCATTGGCTCACAAGCCTAACGTGCTGTTCCACGATTGGTTGCGGCTCTTGTCGCTCCTAGAAACCCATTGCTGAGGCTGGCAGACAGGTTCCTCGGAGCCGCCAAGGAGATGGAACGGCATTTGGCCAGGTTGGGGGCCTGCTCAGTAAATAAAGCCGCCTTCCTTTCGGCTGCGAGGCTTTGCTTTTTTTAAATTTCCCGGTGACATTAGGGTTGAAGGGTTTCCCGCCGGAGGACATGAGGTGGGACACCCGGAAGGCGGAAGTCCTAGGGCGGAAGTGGCCAAGAGGAACGGAGAATGGCGGCGGAAGGCTGGATTTGGCGCTGGGGCTGGGGCCGGCGGTGCCCGGGGAGGCCTGGGCTTCCCGGCCCCGGCCCTGGCCCCACTACACCTCTACTTCTCCTCCTGTTGCTGGGGCCGGTTGTTGCGGATATAACTGACGGCAACAGTGAACACCTCAAGCGGGAGCATTCGCTTATCAAGCCCTACCAAGGTGAGGCCTGGGGCGGGAATGAGTGCAGGGTGAGGGAGAGGCTGGGTAGGGTTGGTTAAAGGGGTTTCCTTTCTCCTGAACAAAGCAGCTCTGTGGGTTTTCTGCCTCTGGCAAGGCCATTGCTGGCATGGCCTCTTACGCACCTGTCTACGCCCCTCTCTCCCCACAGGGGTCGGTTCCAGCTCCATGCCCCTCTGGGACTTCCAAGGCAGCACTATACTCACGAGTCAGTATGTGCGTTTGACCCCTGATGAGCGCAGCAAAGAGGGCTCTATCTGGAACCACCAGGTGAGTGACTCCCAGGACGCTGGGTGTATCCTTAAGTAAGCTACTACTCCCAGTCTCCGCAACACCCCAGATCTGAGCTTGGTTTGAAGGCTTGTGATCTCCCACCCCCCACAAGGTATCCTCATTTTGACTTTTGAAGTTACTGTGAATGACCATTGAAGTTAACTGTGTGGGGAGCTGTGCCTGACACTTCACACCTTTCTCATCTAGTTTCTTGGAAAGCTAGATGAATTAAGTGATGTTATCTCCGTTTTACTGAGGAAGCTAAGAATTAGTTGAAAGTGCCTGACTCAAAGTCACATAGCTGGTAAGCAGTGGAGCTCATAGCTGTCTGAATTGAACTCTCAATAGTGGGATAAATGGAACAGATGGAATCCTTATTAGGTATTTTGTGTGTGTTAGCCACTGACCTTAAACAGCCTTATTGCATTTAATTCTCAAACAGGCTGTTTGAAAGTAGATGGTTGTCACGGCTTTATGCAGCGCTAACACAAACACTGAATGGTATAATCAGTATTTAAATTCTGATCTGTCTGATACGAAGCCCAGCAATTCACTTGCAACGCATGCCCCCCTTGCTCCCCCTGGACAATGGAGGAATCCCTTAGAAATACTTGCGGACTTAGTCCACTTCCCCAGTGCTTTACTGAGGGTCTTGTCATCACTGATAATAGAGGAGCTGGACTTGTGGGCACTTTCGATTTTTGTGACCTTCAGTCTAGAGGTTAGGGAACCTCAGGTGTCACTGGCATGTCATACGTGACCAGTGGCCAAAATAAGTTGCTATGCAGACTCCACACTGAGGAAGTCTAGGTCAGGAAAGGGGCGAAAGGGGACTAATTTGGGGCTGGGTCACAGCTTGGGCTGGAAGCTGTTCTTGCCTCAGCCTGCCTGATTCCACTTCTTCCCATAGGCCTAAGCTGTTGGCCATTGTCCTAGTTTTCTTCATCACCCTGTTCTTTGGTCCATTCTGAATGGCTTCCCCCATTTAGTTCTAGGAGCCCACACTGTCCTTGTCCTTGTCCATCTGCCTGTCCCTTCTGCTCCTCCTCTTCTTTCTGCTAGGGGCATCTGGGTTACTTTCTTCAGCTTTCACTCTGATTCTCAGAGCCTGGGGTCTTCCGTGAAGGGCATAAACAGACATTATGTCTACACAGTCTGGCTCCTGGTGCTTGGCATCTCCATTTATACTGGTAATTTTATAAAGCCTCTCTGGCTGCCTTCTTGCCTCAGGACCTTTGCACTTGTTGTTCCCTGTATCTGGGACACTGCCTCCTGGTTCTTAATGCCTGCCTGCTTCTTTCTCATCTGGTATGTCTCAGCTTGAGTGCCACCCACTCAGTATTTCATTAACTACTCTATCTCCCCCGCGTCACATCCTGTCACATTATTCTGTCTTAGGGTTTTCAGAAAATTTTTAAAAATTATAATGTGTTATATTTTTTATGGAAGTGAGTTCAGTATGTCATTAATTTTTCTATTTTTTAAGTAAGGTACAAATAGTGCTGGAACTTTTAGAAATTGGTTCAGCTACAAGTAACTTAATTATGGTTGTAGGTAACGGTTGGTTGGCATTGTCAGTGGCTTGGTGATGTCACAGGGCTGAGAGAGTTCTGCACTTAACTTCATCAAATTTTCAGTCTGAAATAGAATTCTCTTCCTTCCCCCGCGTCTCCATTCACTTCTAGGGACTTTCCTATTTAGCCCTGCAGATACTCTTGAAAGGGTTGGAGTGTTTCCTGTAATTCTTGAAAGAAATTACTTGGAATGCTTAGAACTTTCTGCCTGTTGTTTCCCAAGAACTTTCCTTTACTGGGGAGGTGCTTTCTGGACGTTTCTTTGTCTCCCTCACTCTGGGAAGCGCCCTGAATTAGCAAAATACTCATAAGCACCTGCTGTGGTACCAAGAAGAGAAAACATAGCTTCTGCTGTTTTGGGGTGGAGCAGTCCAGACCAGGGAGTGGCCCCAAGGTGACTGGAACTCCCAAGAGTCTGATGGCTGGAGCACAGGACAGAGGGAAGCCCAAGGGGCTGATTGGGCCCATCCTGGGGAGCCTTATGTGGGCTGCAGAGTAGCATTTAAGCTTTTGTGGCTGATGTACTGTCTGAAAGTATATATCCTCTTACACTTTTTAGAAGTTGATATCCAGAACTGCTTTTCTTAAGTTTAAATGTTTGCAAAGGATGTAGTTTCCAGTGTATTTCAAATATTGCCATTTTATCTTATTTTATTTTATTTTTAAGATTTTATGTACCTACGTATGTACTGAGGAAGAGAGCATGCGCCCTGGTTGGGGGGGAGGGGTAGGGAGAGAGAATCTTCAGTAGACTCTGAGCGGAATGAACGGAGTGGGCATGCGAGACCTGGAGATCATGACCTGAGCTGAGAGCCAAAATCAAGAGTGGGACTCTCAATTGACTGAGCCACCAAGGTGCCCCTAAATATTGCCATTTTAAAATGAAACTGTTCAGTACTCTTAAGTGTATTCAGTGGAATCCAAATAATTTCCATTTGATATTCACTGTATGTTTTAAATGCTGTGAATCAGCCCAAATTATACATCAGGTTTTTTCTTTATTGAATTTGTATTTTCATTTCATCCCACATAGAATTTTGTTCTGTGCGGTGTATTTAATGCTTGAAAATCTCTTACTGATTAGTGTGTCTCATTCCTTTCCAACTAAAAGAAGTGTAATAATGTAAACCTTTTAACTTTGGTGGGACCTTGAAACTAAGTTTTAGTATTTGGGGGGAGAATATTATTAATACACATTTGGTCAAAACAAATGCATCACACAATTTGTGGATAATTATCGTAGAAGTAGAAATTTGTTGAAGTGCATCCCTGTCTGGGTGGTTGTTATTGTCAGAGTAAGATAGGCCTCAGCACCACTTCTGCTTTTTGTTTTTGTAGATGCGAGTGCTGGGAATCTGTTCACTTAAATAGTAGATGAGGATGAGGGAGTTTTGTTATAGCAGAGTTACTTGATATTTTCAACTTCCTTAGGTTTACAAACCCCAAATCACGTAGTGATTTCTCATCAGAATGTTTCATAATGTATCAGCTGACTATTTGATTAGCTCTGCCTCCCACTTGTGAGCAAAGGCATGGAAATCACCTGTAGCCAGGTGATTCTGATTTAGTTGGCCCCAGGGAGGGCCAGGGCGTTAAGATTACTGAGCGCCCCAGCCGGCTCGGCTTTGCAGCGAGGATGGAAAAGCATGGCCATGTCACTCTCTGCATCCAAAAGCAGCTTCTAAATCAGTTCCAGCTGGTCCCTTCCCTGAACCTGCTTAAAATCCTTCAGAGGCTTTATAGTGTCTCTATCTTGGTATTTCCCTCCACCGATCTGCAGTCTTCAGTCTGCCTTACACAGAGACTGGTCATGAAGGATTCAGTTTCTAGGTTTCAACTTCTGTGTGTACCCTTTCAGGAAACTCCTCTCTCTATAAACCATACCAGGGGCAGGAGAGTAGGTGTTCCTTTCCCATCTCCCTGCAGTTGCCCTTCTGCTTGGAGGCACCCCTCATACCCGCTTGGGGTCTTATCTCAGTACGTTGTTCTCAGATGCAGAAAACTCCTGGGCACCGAAGAGACCATTTGAAATCTGGTTTCTGGGCTGACTTTTGTAGAGGTGAGATATGTTTAACTTTTTCTTCAAACATAAAAGCTTTTCTAGTTCCTAAAAAATTAAGTCATCATTAATACCTAGTTTGAGTTTATCCCGGTCAAAGAACACAATCTATTATTTCCGTCCTTGGAGGTCTATTGAGTCTTGCAAAGGGTCAGGTTTTTGGAAAATTTTCTGTGTGTGTTTGCAAAGAATGTAGATTCTCAGCTAGTTGAGTACATTGTGCCCTTTAGGTCCTTGGTCACGTTTGCTGATTGAGTTCAAGTATTCTTCCTGACATTTTTGCTTGTTTTTATCAATTACTGAGAGAGGTGTGAAAATTGCTTTGTGGATTTGTTTTTATTTTTGTAATTCTGTCAGTTTCTGCTTGATAGATTTTGAGGCCAAAATTTTCCTGGTAAATGAAATCTTTTGTTCATTAAGAAATCCTTTTGTCGGGGCGGCTCAGTGAGTTAAGCCTCTGCTTTCAGCTCAGGTCTTGATCTCAGGGTCCTGGGCTCTCTGCTTGGCAGGGAGCCTGCTTCCCCCACTCTCTCTGCCTGCCTCTCCACCTGCTTGTGCTCTCTCTCTGTCTGTCAAATAAATGAATAAAATCTTAAAAAAAAAAAAAGTCCTTTTGTCATTAAAAAGTCCCCTTGTAAACTTTGTTATTGGTATAGCTGCACAAGCTTACTTTCAGTTAGCATCTGCATGCTGTATCTTTTTCTGTCCTTTTCCTTTTCCATTTCTTTGTTTTAGAGTTGTGTCTTGTAAATGGCATGTAATTAGGCATTTGGGGGATTATTGGTTTATTTTTATTGTTGTAAAATACACATAAAAAAATTTGTCATTTTAACCTTTTTTTTTAACTTTTAAATCCTTTAATTTTTGAAAACCTTGTCTTTAGTAGGATTCTCATTGACATTTAAATGCGGTTGAAAAATGTAATGGCTCTCTACAAAAATTATTTGATTATTGTATTTATGTATCTGCACACATGGAAAAGAAAATACCACAAATATTTTTTATTATGGTAAATGTACATAACATAAAATTTACCACCTTAACCCTCTCCCTCTGCCTGCCATTCCCCCTGCTTGTGTTCTCTCTCTCTCTCTCTCTCTCTCTCTATGTCAAATAAATAAAATCCTTAAAAATTATTTATTTATTTGAGAAAGAAAGAGAGCACAAGCAGGGGGAAAGGGAGAAACAGACTCCCCACCAAGCAAGGAATCCAGTGTGGGGCTCAATCCCAGGACCCTGAGACCATAACCTGACCCGAAGGTAGAGGCTTAACCTACTGAGCCACCCTGTAGGATTGTGTGCCTTGCTTTTCTTTTTTTTTTTTAATATAAATTTTATTTTTTTACAGTTTATTCATTTATTTAAGTAATCTCTACACCCAGTGAGGGCCTCGAAATAACGATCTGGAGATCAAATGTAGCAGGCTCTAGCTACGGAGCCAGCCAGATGCCCCGCCAACACTTGTTATCTTCTGGTGGGTTTTTTTGTTTTGTTTTGTTTTGTTTTTTATGATAGCCATCCATCCTAATGGGTGTGAGGCAATGTCTTGTGGTTTTGGTTTGCATTTCTCTAATAAGTAATGACATAGAGCATTTTTCATGTGTATATTGGCCATTTGTTTATTTTCTTCCTTGGAAAAGTGTGTAGTCAAGTCCTTTGCTTATTTTGAAAAGAAAATTGTTTTGTTTTTTTTAATTGTTGAACTTTGGGAGCTCTCTGTATATTCTGGAGACACTGCTCCTTTATTAGATACATGATTTAGAAATACTTTCTCCCATTTTATGGTTTGTCTTTTTACCCTCTCAATGTTTTTGATGTGCACGCATTTAATTTTGATGAAATTCACTTTATTTTTTTGTTTTTGTCTGTGCTTTGGTGTCTTATCCAAGAAATCTTGCTAAATCCAATGTTGTGACCCTGTGTTTTCTTCTAAGTGATTTATAGTTTTAGCTCTTAAGTTTGTCTTTGATCCTTTATTTATTATTTAAAATTAAACTTATTTTGAGATCATTGTAAATTCACATAGAGGTTTTTGTTTTGAAGCTTTTATTTATTGGAGAGAAAGGGAGCACACATGAGCAGAGGGCAGTGGGAGAGGGAGAAGCAGACTCCCCTCTGAGCAGGGATCATGATGTGGGACTCCATTCCAGGACCCTGGGATCATGATCTGAGCCAAAGGCAGACGCTCAACCGCCTGAGCCACCCAGGCGCCCCAATTTACATACAGTTGTAAAAAATAATAGAGATCTTGTGTAGCCTTGTCAGCATGTAGCCATCTACATTTAGGATAATTACCGATTTTTTAAAAGATTTATCTATCTATCTAGAGAAAGGAGGAAGGGCAGAGGGAGAGGGAGAGAGACTCTTAAGCAGACCCCACACTGAGCACAGTGCCTGACACGGGGCTGTATCTCACCACTCTGAGACCACAGTCCAAGAATTGGATGCCCAACTGACTGAGCCACCCAGGCGCTTGGATTTTGGTTTTGTCTACCTTCCTATTATTTATTTTCTATTTGTACTGCTCATTCTCTGTTCATTTTCTCGCCAGTTGTCTCTCGGGTTGCTTAAGTTTTGTTCCATTTTTAGTCTTCTGCTAGGTTGAAAGTTCTTTGCTTGCAGGGCACCTGGGTGGCTCAGTGGGTTAAGCCTCTGTTTTGGGCTCAGGTCATGATCTCTGGTTCTGGATAATTTTCCTTCTTTCTGATGAATGAAAGACAGTTTTAATGTTTCTGTTTATCTAAAAATGTCTTAATTTCACCTTCATTCTTGCAGGATAACATTTGCTAAGTATAGAATCCTATGTCATTTTCTTTTAACTCCAAATATTTCAAACTGTTGTCTTCTTGCTCCCAGTGTTTCTGTTGAGAATCCCCATATCAGGCTAATTGTTGCTTTGAAGATAATCTTATGTGCCCCCCTCTTGCTTTTTAAGACTTCTTTTTCTCCCTCCCTTCCTCCCTCCCTCCCTTTTTGATGTTCCTAGGTATGGTTTTCTTTTTATTTGTCTCCTTTGGTTTGTAAGATTTAAGATTTGTGGTGTAATGTCTTTGAATCAGTTTTAGTAACATCTCTTTAAATATTCCTTTGGGGCATCTCTTTAAATATTCCTTTGGGGCACCTGGGTGGCTCAGTGGGTTAAGCCTCTGCCTTTGGCTCAGGTCATGATCTCAGGGTCTTAAAATCCAGCCCCGCATCGGGCTCTCTGCTCAGCAGGGAGCCTGCTCCTCCCCCCACTCCCCCACCTGCCTCTCTGCCTACTTGTGATTTCTCTCTGTCAAATAAATAAATAAAATCTTTTAAAAAAAAATTCCTTTGACCTGTTCTCTCACTTCTTATCTTGAAACTCCAGTTATACTTATCTTTCATTCTCTGTCTCCTACTGACAATTTTGTATTTACCACTCATTCTCTGTGCTTCCTCCTGGATATTTTTATCTACCTGACTGGCCTGGAGATCACTGGTTCTCTCTTTGTTTTTAATCTGTTGTTAGACCTGTCTGTTACATTATTATTTTCAGTTATTCTTTTAATTCTGGAATTTTTTTGTGAGGTGATTTTTTAAAAATTTCAGTTATTTCCCAAAGTTCTCAATTTTGTCTTTTATCTCCTTGAAGTAGTAAGCTTGTTATTTGAAAGTCCAGTATATGGAGTTCCAATTAGCCTGTCTCTCCCTCCCTCCCTTTTGGTTTTGGTTGATAACTTGTCTTTTGTGTTTCTGATTATTTATTGTATGTCGGATACTGTATTTTGTAAGATTGTTTGCCAATTTCAGGCATGGGTGAGTCACTTTAGTCTACTTTCAGGGATGAGAGGGCTCAAGCTGGGCTCCTGCCCCTGGCAGGGCTTTTCCAGGCTCTAATTTTTGGGTTGTTTTCTTTGTGGTCTCAGCCCAAGGCAAGGGTGATTCACCAGGCCTTTCACTCCCTCAGTAGGGCTTGGCATCAGAGTCTTTGTCCATCTATCCTTGAGAGCTGGCCTCCTCGGCTCTCAGCTGTGCCCTCTAGAATCTGCAGATTTCCACAGAGCCAGTGAACTCCCAAGAATTGGGAAGGCCAAGATTTCACACTACTACTTGCGAGCTATTGGTTAGGTGTCTGCCATCTGTGTTCCTAGGCTGAAACTGGGGCGCTTCATCTTGGTTTTTGGTTCCCAGAGCCAGAACAGTAAGTCTGATGAATCAATGAATGCCCCAGCCAGATCATCCAAGAAGGGATGTAAAGTTTTCTGTTTTTGAGTTTTAAAGATTATATTAATGATATAAAATTCAAATATAGAAAGTAAACATGTCTTGTAGTTCCCCTCTCAAAGTCACGTATCATTAATGTTTGCCCATGTTCCTTTAATTTTTATTTTCTCTCTGTATACGAATTTGAACTTTGTCAACTTACTTTTCTTCTCTTAATATCTTTGATATCTTCAAGTATAAAGACTTACGGATGTGCCGTGGTCTGTTAAAAAGCTGCAACAACCAGACTGCCCCCAAGAAAATGGGAGCATCTACAGTCCCATTGGTTGTTTGAGAGCATGTGTTTCTTTTCATCCTCCTCTACACTGGTATTAATGATCTCTTTAATAGTTGCCAATCTGATAAGTCAACATCTTGTTTTAGTTTGCTTTTCTAATGGGCCTTTGTTTAAACACTTGCTCTCATCCCCCCTCTGTAGACTTCCCCCATGTGGATTCTTGTCAAAGTATGTGTCAACACCTTAGTTTTCACCAGCAACTTCCTGGTGGATGAGGCTAGGCTGTTCCCCTTACTGTGGACAGTGTCCAGCTCTGCAGCTGGTGTTCCTGAATTCCAGGGAATATCTGCCTTTTCTCACATCACAACAGACCAGAGACCCCAGAGCATGAACTTTCCAGGCCACCAGCCCTGGCACTGTCCTCACACTGAAGCTGGACTGGGTCTGCAAGAGGCAGGAAGGGTGCTGGCCAAGTGGTTGGGGTTTGGAGTCATCCATACCTGGGTTTGAGTGTCTCAGTTTGGAAACATGGTTAGAAAGGAAGACAGTAAGGTGGGAGACCAGAAAAGAGTTGCTGCACTTTGTGTTAAAGGCCTGAAGATCATGGGAGGTACAGAAGACACAGCAGAAGTTTCAGAGTCCTACAGATCTGGGTGATCGTAACCTGCTGTGGTTAAGTCCACTTAACCTGCTGTGGACAAGTTATTTTGTCTTTGAATGGGTTTTCTGTTTTGTAAAACACGTGGCTCAAATAGGGGTAGTAATCCTTCTACACGATTTTGGGGCAGGAGTAGTGGGGATGGAGAGGAAATGGCTGGTTTGGCTGGTGTTGAGGAAAGTGAATCATAGAGTGAGAAACTATGGCCAGGCCGAAGAGAAGACTAGGGCCAGGATGGGCGGCCCAGGCAGCCCTGGGACACTGGGTGGCCCCTTCCTCCCCACCTGGGAGGCCCAGCAGCCCCCTCCCTTCCTGTGGAGAATGCCGGGCACGTAGGGTGTCTGTTGGTCAATGTCACTGGTGACTCTACTGCCTGGGCCTGTTCCAAGGAGTGCCAGTCTCAGTGGAGGAGACAGGCTTGCGCTGGGTCACCTCTAGCTGGCAGGATAGCTGGTGAGTTCTGAGCAGCTCTCTCTGCTTTCCCTGCAGCCCTGCTTCCTCAAGGACTGGGAGATGCACGTCCACTTTAAAGTCCATGGTGCTGGGAAGAAGAATCTCCATGGAGATGGCATTGCCTTGTGGTACACCCGGGACCGCCTTGTGCCAGGTAGTGACGCACTTATCTAGGTGAGGGCATTCTGTACCCTCCGGTTAGGGTCCTACTGCTCCTCTTTGAGTCTGCTCTGGGAAGTATCCTTTTAAGAAGAGGGCTAGCTGGATCCTAGCAGCTATACCCCATTGTGGCCTGGTGTTGTACACCAGCTAAGAAACAATTTTACCATTCGACTTTTTTTTTTTCCAATTTATTTATTTACTTTAGAGTGTGCGCTAGAGCATGTGAGTGAGCATGCATGAACCAGGGGGAAGGGCGGAGGGAGAGCGAGAGGGAAGCAGGGCTGAGCATGGAATCTGATGCAAGGCTCAATCCCAGGACCCTGAGATCATGACCTGGGCCCACTCCAAGAGTTGGATCCTTAACTGACTGAGCCACCCAGGCATCCCATCATTCTACCATTTTTTAAAATAGCAAAAACAAGACTATGTGGCTGAGACCATATGTGTCTTAAAAGTCTAAAATGTTTTTTCTCTGGCCCTTGACATAAAGTTGCTGACCCCTGGGTTAGAAGATGGGGCTTCCTCTCTAGGGGTCCCTGCCCTCTTGTCACCTGACATGTCAGAGCACAAGGCCAGGTGCTATTCCCTCAACAGTTCTGGTTTCAGATTTTGAGTCTTCTCTGCTGCACCCCTGATACCTCCCTTCCCTTAGAGATCCTTCCCTTCCCTGGGTGAATGACCTCAGATTAACCTCTCTTTTCCCCACCTATACTGGTATTACTTTGTCCTTCAGGTACCAGGGGACAACTCCAATATCTCCCATTATGAGAGCATCTCCTTCTAATTCCAGGGCCTGTGTTTGGGAGCAAAGACAACTTCCACGGCTTAGCCATCTTCTTGGACACATATCCCAACGATGAGACCACAGAGGTATGCCTCTGCCTTCTGCCTCTGACAGGACAGGAAGGGCTGGGCAGTCGGCCGGAGGGGTGGGGACCAGGACGTCTCCCTGGTCTTGGCACAGAAGGGGCCTCCAGGGATTGGGGCCCCCACTGCCTCCCACAGGTTGGGCTGGCCATGGAGTAACTGGTGTCTCGGTCTCAGCGTGTGTTCCCGTACATCTCGGTGATGGTGAACAATGGCTCCCTGTCCTACGACCATAGCAAAGATGGCCGCTGGACTGAGCTGGCAGGCTGCACGGCCGACTTCCGGAACCGAGATCATGATACCTTCCTGGCTGTGCGCTACTCCCGGGGCCGTCTGACGGTGAGCAGGCAGGCCAGGGCCAGCTCTGTCTGTAGGGGCTCAGGGAGGTGGCTGGGCTTGAGCATGGTGTGTACTTAACTTGCTGGCTGGCTGCAGGTGATGACTGACCTAGAGGACAAGAATGAATGGAAAAACTGCATCGACATCACGGGAGTGCGCCTGCCCACGGGCTACTACTTCGGAGCCTCGGCTGGCACGGGAGACCTGTCTGGTGAGTGTGTGGGCTGAGCAAGGCATTAAGCTTCAGTCTTGCCCTTCACTCGTCTGTCAGAAGCTTGCGATGCAGTTGATCACTTTTCTTCTTGAACTCCCTTCATTTGGGAGTTTGTACCTGCGTTTCTTCCTTCACTTTCCAGCATCTGGGCATGTTGGCACACCTGGGGCTTACTGCATGAGCACTCCCTCAGCCATCTTCCATGCTCTTGAGCAGCTAGAGGGCTTTGAATTCAGATGCTGCAGAGTCCCATCTTTCCATCACCAGCTCAGACCTTTCCAGACCTATGTAACCACCTGCCTGCCCAACATCTCTGCCTGGATACCCAACAGGCATTTTAGTCTTCACATGCCCACAGCTGAAGCCCACGTCTTGCCACCGAGGCATAAATGACACCTCTGTTACTCTAGTTGTTCAGCCCAAAAAACTTTGGTGTCATTCCGGTCTCATTTTTTTTCCTCTCTTACATGCCACCTCTCATTCTTTGGTGAGTCCTGCTGGCCTTGTCTTCTCAGTGCAGCGGACCACTTCTCTCCCCTCTGTTACTACTTGGCAGGTCCGGGCCATTGTCTTCACTCACTTGGATGACTGCATGAGCCTCCCATGTGGTCCTCTTCTTCCACACCAGCCCCCAACAATCTCTCCCAGCTCAGCAGCTAGAACGATTCCGTGAAAGCTTGAGTGAGGTCTCACCACTGCTCATGTCTCCTGCAGAGTCAAGGCCACTGTCTGTCCCAGTAGTGGTCTGCTGGGCCTTGTGTGCCAGTGCCTCTCCTGCCCCCCATCACCTGTAACTCATGGCTCCCTGCTCCCTTACATCACCCATGGCTTTTCTTCAGACATGCCAGTGCCCTCTGCCAGGCCTTTGTGCCTGTGCCTTACCCTCCTCTCCTTCAGGTCTTACTCAGATGTCACTTCCTCAATGGGGCCTTCCCCGATTTCCTTATTTATTTATTTATTTTTATTTACTTTTTTTTTTTTTTTTAAGATTTTATTTATTTATTTGACAGAGAGAGAGATCACAAGTAGGCAGAGAGACAGGCAGAGAGCAGCAGGCAGCGGGGGCCGGTGGGAAGCAGGCACCCTGCTGAGCAGGGAGCCCGATGCGGAACCTGATCCCAGGACTCTGAGATCATGACCTGAACCGAAGGCAGAGGCTTAACCCACTGAGCCACCCCAGCGCCCTTAATTTACATTTTTAAAGTAAGCTTTACACCCAATGTGGGGCCTGACCACACAACCCCAAGATCCAGAGTCACATGCTCTACCAGCTGAGCCAGCCAGGCACCCCTGCTTCCCTTATTCAAAATGGCACACGAATACAGTCTTCTCTGCACTCCTTATTGCCTTTCTTGGATTTATTTTTCTTCATAGTATTTAACTGTCTTGGAATCTACCATATAATTTGGATTTCATGTGTCCCTTTCACCAAACTGTAGGTTTCATAAAGTCAGGGCTCTTGTTTGGCCCACAGTGTGCTCTGTAAGCACTGGGCTGCTGTCAGCCTGTGCAGGCTTTGCTGGGCCACTGGGCCTGGGTGACACTTGATAGTGACCCTTGGCTATGGTACTCAGAAGGCATCAGGGCCCTCAGAGGGCACCAGGCCCAGGCCCAGTTGCTCCTGACTGAAAGTGGGAAGCAGTGTACAGAATCAGACGAAGGGCTTACTCATCCTCAGGATAGACCTTTCCAAGGCCTGTAATCCAGCCACAATCTGGGAGCCTCCCCTTCACAGAAATGCCTGGGTCCACTTGGTCCCCAGAGAGTCATTGCTTTGGGGTCTTAAAGTTTTTGGAATGGATATTTTAATTATATACCCCAGAGTGGGGAGAATGGTCCAGTAAGTCCCTTTGCCCCTGTTACCCAGCTTCAGGGAATCATTAGTTGCTGGTGGACAACCTGGTAGTCAGTTATCAGCTGGCTGTCAGTCCGGTTTCATCTAGGGTTTCACCACAGTCTTCCCCCTCAGGCGATCTGGAATTTCACCTGATCGTATTTCAGCCTGTGTCAGGAGAAGGTTCTGGGAACAAAGCCAGATCTGTGGCAGTGGATGTTCTCTGAGGCCGTTTGGCGAGGCCCAGTGGAGACTGCTAGAGATGGCTGTCTACACAGTAGTGCCTGGCCATTCATCGGAGGCGTGTGAGTGTGAGCCTTTGCAGCAGGCCGCTCACGAGTGTCACATGATAGCGTGGCCAATTTTCCCATTTTTTTTAAAGATTTTATTTATTTGAGAATGAGAGAAAGCGAGTATGAGAGGAGAGAGGTCAGTGGGAGAAGCAGACCCCCTGCTGAGCAGGGAGCCCGATGTGGGACTCGATCCTGGGGCTCCAGGATCATGACCTTAGCTGAAGGCAGTCGCTTAACCAACTAAGCCACCCAGGTGCCCTGCTTTTCTCTTTTATACACCTGTTACCGTGGGGAGTTTGAGAGGTAAAGGGATCTCCCCACGTTCACAGACCTAGGAAGGGCAGAGCTAAGATGGGAACTGCCATCAGACCTGAGAGTCAGGACTTGTCCCTGGACCCCCGGGGCTCTGCACAGTGGACTGGCAGGTACCACAGGGCTCTGCCTGACCCAGCTGCCAGCTCCCTGTTTTTTAGGCTCTCCCTATTCCAGTCTCCAGAGTTCTTGGCATGAGGCTTTGCCTCACATTCAGCTCATTAGCCACATTGATACTAGAATTAAGGGACCAGCACCCTTGTCTCGGGTCAGAACCTCCCTATCTCAGAATGGGGTGATCCCTTAGTGTCAAGTAGAGGTTCTCTCTCTCTCTCTTTTTTTAAAGACTTTATTTATTTATTTGACAGACAGAGATCACAAGTAGGCGGAGAGGCAAGCAAAGAGAGAGGAGGGGAAGCAGGCTCCCCACCGAGCAGAGAGCCCGACTCGGGACTTGATCCCAGGACCCTGAGATCATGACCTGAGCCAAAAAGGCAGAGGCTTAACTCACTGAGCCACCCAGGCGCCCCAGAGGTTCTCTTCTGCCCACAGTGTTAGACCCGACCTTTTCTCACGTCTCCTCGGGGACAGTCACTGCCCAGGAATTGGGGCCTAGCCCTCAGGTAGCTGAGTGGTTTGTCTGTGTCTTGTTCTTGGGTCTCTGACAGGAGTGCCTGGCAGCTGCCCGCTGCCCCTTGGGAGGATCAGGCTTCTCAAACGGCCATAGAATAACATGCAGGTTTTCTTCTGGTACATACTATCTGCTGGGCAATGTCTTGTGCTTTGTATGTACTGTCTTATTTTCTTGCCATGATAACCAGGCAAGGTGGAGAGTATCATCCAGATTTACAAACAAGGAACCTGACTCAGGATTTAGACCCAGCTGATTCTCAGTGTAAAAACCATGTTTTTTTGTGTGTGTCTGTTCTGCCTCCTCCCAGATTTCTTAATGTTTTAGAGGTATTACAGCCTCTGGAACACTGCCTGCTGGGGGTGACTGGAGGTTGCTGGAAAGAAAACAGGCCCCTCAGTAGGCAGGAGCAGGGTTTGCCCCAGGGAACCTGGCCACTTTCCCTGACTGGAGCAGCAGCCCGGAGCTGGGGAGGGGCATGGGCCATGTGCCCTAAGGCAGGCTCTGCGCCCCTTATAATAAGCTAACTCTGGGTCTTGCAGACAATCATGACATCATCTCCATGAAGCTGTTCCAGCTGATGGTAGAACACACTCCTGATGAAGAGAACATTGACTGGACCAAGATTGAGCCCAGCGTTAATTTCCTCAAGTCACCCAAAGGTATGTGCTTGAGACCCACCCCAGCTTGGGCAGCCTCGTGCAGGGTGGGGGTGGGGCCAGCTGGGCTAAGTGCCTGTGGTCTACTTGCTCTCACCTGGTTGGGTTGTGGCCTGGGGTCTTAGAGTAGCAATCAGTGCTAATGAACAGATGTGAGCGCACCTGGCCTCTGCTTCTGCCAGTGCTTGGTGCTGGGTTGATGGGCAATAAAGACAGAGGGGCCAGATTGTTGGTGGTGTGCAGGGCATTCTGATACAATACGTGTGTGGCCTCGGTGAATGGCCTGGGCAGGAGGTCCTGCCACGAGCTGGGGGAACTGATCCTCCAGCTTTCCTCAGCTAGAAACAAGTAAAGGCAAGATTTGACCTTAAGTTTTTGCCAAGCCCCAAAGGCCCAGACTCTTCCCCTGGCACTAATTAGCCACCAGCCTGTCTTCACAGAGCAACGGTTCTGGTTGAAGTGAAACTCCTGTGTGTGTGTGGACATATACCCCAAGAACCTTGAAGTTGTGCCTGTGGGTTGGGGTTGGGGCACTGAAGAGCCTCTCAGCCTAGCCCAAGGTCTCCATGTAGAGTGGGAGCCAGAGTGGAACCCAGCATTTTATGTGACGTCTCACTGTTTTAAGATTCAAATTACTTTTAAACATCTCAGGGGCTAAACAGACCTTGCCATACGCCACTGTTTTTGCAACCTTTGAATCAAGAGTTTTTGGCTGCTGAGGGCTTTTGGAGACCTAATTTGCTCTGATCGACCCAGCAACCCTGGGATTTTGGCCATGCAGGGATTAACTAGTTTGCAGACTTGTTGCTCTTTTCATTCCTTTAGCAGATGGTTCCAGAGATTCCACTCTGTGCCTAGCTGTGGGCTGTCCTGGGGCTTAGTCTAGTGACTGAGGCAAGAGGAGGAGAGAGGCTGGTGTTAAGACCGAGTCAGCAGGCCTGCCCTGTTCAGGTTGTGTGGGAAAGGAGAATGTAAGTTGGCTCTTGGCTGGCATTCAGGCCTGGCTGGGTGGAGGCCCCGAGTAACCCCCACAGTAAGGAGTGGAGGGTTGTGGCTGCGGAGGGAGGCCAATTGGCAGGAACATGGCCTAGGCTGCACAGGGCAGAAGGGCCTGAGTCCAGACCCAAGTCCCTTCACCATAGACTGATGAACTTGATAGTCTGTTCCTCTCGTCAGCCTCCTATAAAAGGGAGATCGAGAATTCCCCATCCCAGTGTGGTTGGAATTCCAGGAGATACCTAATGTGGCAGGGCCTCATTCCCAGCAGCGTTGTTGATGGTGTTAGCAGCCAGAGAAGTAGTGTGGCTGGAGTGGAAGGACAGGGGGCAAGGGGCTTGGGGAGACCCCCAAGGAGCCATGGGAAGCATCCAGGTGTGAGTCAGGGCAGCCTTTGGCCAGAGCTGTGTTCTTCCAGAGGGGGGCCTTGGGCCACTGCACGGGGCTGGAGCGGGGCTTTGTGAACACAGATCTTGGGCCTGCCCTGTGCAGACTCAGGCTCTCCTGGGGAGGCCAGGAATCCCAGCTTTCACTAGCTTCTTGCAGCAGAAGGCTCCTGGGGCCTTGATCCCTGGGAATCTAGGTCCTAGTGGGATTCTGCCTCCGTCCATCCCCCTGTCCCTCACCGGTAGGGCTGTGAGCAGGCAACAGCTTCCCCTGTAGGGCTGGCTGTGGCCTGTCACTCGGCTCCGTCCCGTCGGACTCCCCCATCTCCTGGGAGCCTGCCTGCCACCTCCACTTTGCCACTGCAGCTCCCCTTTCTTCTCCCCCAGATAATGTGGATGACCCGACCGGCAACTTCCGCAGCGGGCCGCTGACGGGGTGGCGGGTGTTCCTGCTGCTGCTGTGTGCGCTCCTGGGGATCATCGTGTGTGCCGTGGTTGGGGCTGTAGTGTTTCAGAAGCGGCAGGAGCGGAACAAGCGTTTCTACTGAGTGGCCGGTGCTCTGCTCCGGGGAAGGGCCTAGTTTTGGGCCCCAGCACTAATGTGAACTTTTTTTTTTACTGGGATTGTAAAAGAAAAATAAGATGACCTTATTTCTTAACCGTTTCAAAGAAATGATTAAAAGTATTTTCGTACATTTTGCTTCTTGCCCAGCAGGGACAGGCTGCAGGGCTAGGGAATAGGGTTTGTCACCCCCACAGCTGGGGACAGAGGTCCTTGCCCGTCACCAACATCTCAGGAGCAGGAAGGAAGCTGTGCCTGGAGCTGGGCCCTGGCAGGCTCTTGAACACTGGAGGGCCCCTCAACCACATTAGGGTGGGTGCCTGAGGACGTGAGCAGTGATTTTGTTCTCTGCAGGGTGTGTTGGTGGAAGAGGAGGCTGACTGGGGAACCTGGGCCTTCCCAGTTGCCCTCTGAGCTGCTTCCCAAGGCAGACCCTTGGGTGAAGCTGGAGGAGCAATCTGGTAGGGCTCAGAGAGTGACCATTTGCTAAATAAAGTGAAACAACCAACTTCAGCTGTGTGACTGTCCTAAGGGGCATGCTTCTCTTTTTCTTCAAGTAACTTCCAAGTGGCCAGTGCTTTATGGCTCTCACCCTCCACCCCTCGGCCCTGCCACACAGCCCCAGGAGGCCAGTGCCATGCTCCCATTCCCAGGTGGGGAAGCACAGCTCTAGGAGGTCAGGTGAAACTTGCCAAGTATCACATAGCAAGTGAGGGGATGGGGCCCTGTGCTGTCTCTCATGTGCCCTGAGCCTCTGGGTGAAAGGCTCCAGCCAGGGTAGAATGTGGGGTACCACAGGAAGGCTGTGACCTAAGCACAAGTGAACTCGAGGGAACTCTGGCTAAGGGGGCTTCAGGAAGATCTGGAAGGGATTCATGGGCTCAGGAGGACAGGCTAGGGTCAGTATTCCCTTTGGGGTGTTCCAATGGGAGAAAGATGGCAGAGGGAGTAGAAGAAAGCCAGCAGCTGGAGGGAAAGCACCGTTATCTGGCAGCTTTCATGGGTCTGTCTGTCCTGGCCATGGTTTACCTCTGTTCTCCAGACTGCTCTTGGATGCCGCTGACTCTGCCACACAGCAGTGTGTCCTCATCCATTCTAGAACCATCTTCAGCATCTTCCTAAGTCACATTCGAGTCTCCATCTTAAAAGCGAGAGCAACCCTGTCTTCCTGTTGGAACTAGGCTTTTTGTAATTCATATTCTTGATTAGATTCTTGCAGGTAGATAGAAGTAGATGAAGTGAGGAGGAAGAACTTCCTTTTCCTGTTAATCTTTCACTCTCCTGAGCTCTTTGTCGAGCAGCTGTTCACGTTCTCTTGTCCTCCATGTGCTCTCAGCATATGAAGGACACGTCCTTCTTAGGTCAGTCATCAAGAGATTGTTTACGAGACCTCAGTGAGACACGTCTGAGCTGCGTTTCCTTCTCATGGGGCTGGGAGCCCATTCATGAAGCTGTAAGAGTAAACATGATCTTTACTGAAATACTTTGCTGAGCTCACTTTCCCCCAAACTGTTTCTTTACTTGGGAAGTAGCTAACTTTGAGAGCTTACTACATGCCAAGCGTGGTTCTGAGCAGGTGATGCTTATTAACTCATCTCTCTCCACAACACTTAATCCATTTGGACACCGGAAATCCACTAGGTTGGGTGGCTTCTGTCTCCCTGAGCCTCTCCCTCCTCTGGGGGGAGTGCCATGTCTACCCTGAGGGCTGGGGGTCTGGAACCCCCCACAGCTGCTACGGCCACCATCGTCAGTCAGCACCACACGCACCACACTTGGCCTTTCATTCTGGCCCCTCAGTGCCTCCCTGAATTCCTGAATGATGAGGTATGGTGGCACCCTGGACGATGTGGCTCTGGCCCTTGGTTGCACATTGGAGTCACCTAGAGAACGAAAGTCCGGCCTCTGTGTTCTCTAGTTTGGGTTTGAGGAGTCAATGGGGTGTGGGCAAGGACAGTGTTTTCTTCGGGGTGGGGGGGGGGTGGGGGACACGGTGCAGCCCAGGAAGGGCCGCTTTGAAATAACCATGCTGGGTGGTTAGGGTGAGGTTCTAGGCTTGGGAATCAGCACGTGTAAGACCAGTGATTTGAAGGCAAAGATTGAAGTGGTTATGGTCTGTTCTTGGCTGTCAGTGTCTCCTTTGCATCCCTTTCAGAGTTTATACCTGCAGGTGCTTCCCTAGAAGGTTCGATGTGTGCTCTCACATCTGCTTTCTCACACATGTGGGATCATGCTGCTGTAATCCACGATTTTTGCCACATGCATTTTAAAATGGAGTTATTTCATCATACAAAAGATAAATATGAATGTGTATCCTTGTACTTGCTGTGCAACATGAGAAATAAACCGTTGCTGACACACTTGCATCCCTCCTTGTCCCCCTGCCCTGTGTACGAGCCCTCCTTTTGAAGGCGATTGCTGCAGGTTCTGATTTTTTTTCAAGTGTTTTTTAAAAATGTTATTGTGGAGGTATGTATCCGTAAATACATAGTAGTAGTTTGCATTTTAAAAGTTACAAATGGCACACAGATTTATTGTTGGATCTTAAAATTCAACATTGTTTGTGAATCTTTGCATTACATGTAGCTCAGGGTGGGCCTTGAGTGGACTCCAGTTTCTGTCTTTGGTTGTTGCTGGATGTTTGGATGGTTTCCAGGTGTTTGGCTCTGAGAATGCTCCTCTGACCATTCTTGAGCGCGTCTCCATCCAGGCACAAGTGCACAGGAACTGCTGGGCAGATTTAGTTGCATTCCAGGATTACTGGATGTCCCGTTGTTCTCTGAAGTGGGCTGTATCCATTCTTCTCCCACCTGGTGATAGAGATTCCCTCTGGCCCTTTCTTAACACTGGCTGTTGTCAGTGTGTACTTTCTGACAGTCCGATAAGTGTAGAAGTTTAAATTTGCATTTCTCTACCAGTCAGGTTGAGGATTTTTGTTATCTTCAAAATCAAAATCCATTTGTATTTCCTCCATGGTCGTTTGATTTTTTTTTTTTGCCCCTCCCTTTTTCTGGTCGCTGTGTAGGAGTTGTCATATGGTCCTTAGGTTGTATCCTTTGTAGAAACAGCTCAGTATGCTTATCTTTTTCCTTTTCTAATGATGTCATGTGATATACAGTCTACATTTTAATGTCATTCACTCTTTTCCAGACTTTTTTCCCCCAAAGGTTTAAAAATTTTGCTGTTCAAATTTAGTATATAATTATGAAATTAACTTTTGTGTAGGGTGTGATGTAGGGACCTGGTTTTCCCATTCTGTCTAGCCAGTTATCCCAACACATTTCTTGACATTCATCCTTCCAAAGGAGCCACAGCACCACTGAGTCAGACACTCCGGATACCGCTCCTTCAGCTCCTCCTCTTGCGCAGCAGGAAGGCTCAGTGCTCAGCCACATCTTCAGCGTCTTAGCTGGGTGGTTCCAGGAGAGTTGTGCCTGCTGAGATGCTGGAGGCAGTCTGCCAAGGAGGTTCTCAGTAAAAAGGGTCAGAGAGCAGCTGGCGTGGCTCTGTCCCCCTCCTCCTGCTGGAATGTGGAGGTGACACCCAAAGGTATAGAGGCCCTCTGTGACCACCGGGGCCAAAGTGAACACCAGAGCTGGATAGAATGTGGGTCCTTAGGACGTCAGGTGCTGCCACAGTCCTGGACTCCTGACTGCTGGGCTTTTATGTAAAAAAATAAATTTGTATCTGCTCAAACTACCTTGAGTCCTGTTTTCTGTTAATTTGAGAGTAAGAATAGCTCTACCTCTCCTCCATGTATATGTCTGATTTTGTAACATGTCGGCATCTTCTCTGGATTGCAGCTAATACTGACGTGACCCCTGTGCCACATGCTGTCTTAAGCACCAGGACACAGCAGAGAGTAAAAGGAACTTAGGGTTCCTCATGGAACTCACAGTCCGGTGCGGACCGCAGGTGAAATAAAGATTTATAGTAGAAAGTAGGTTTAAAGTATACAGTGAGCATGACTCTGCCATGTTTCTGCGAGCTGCCACAACTAAGCACCATGGACTGGTGGCTTCAAACAGCAGAAACTCATTGTGTCACAGATTCTCTGCAGCCTTTGGCATTTCTTGGCTTCAGACCTAGATCGCTCCAGTCTGAGTCCGTCACCGCATGGCCATCTTCACGTCCTCTTCCCTCCACCTCCAGTTTCCCCTTTGTGGAAGGAGCTCAGTCACGTTTGGATTAGCCACCCCCCTGACCTCATCTTGACTGGATTAGATCTACATAGACCCCGTTTCCAAATAAAGTTGTATTCTAAGATACTGGCGATTGGGACTCAACATACCTTCTTGGGGGAACACAACCGGTAACCGTGTGAAGGGGAACGAAATTAAAGAAAGTGGATACAAGAAGTCAGATGAAGATGGAGAAAGACCTGCATTTGGCTGAGGGAAGCGGAATGAAAATTCATTGGTAAGATTTGTGCATTTTTCCATACATAATATTTCAGTAAACATGAACTTACCTATCAAAAGAGAAGCTTTTACTTAGTTTTAACTGCAGTATCGACACACGACGGTACAGGAATTTCAGGTGTACAGAACGGTGATTTGACAGCTCCGTGATGCCATGCTCACACGAGTGTGGTTGCCGTCCCCGTACAGCACTGGTACGACACCATCGGCTGTCTTCCCCGTGCTGTACTCTTCATCCCTCTGACTCAGTCATGCCCTGACCAGAAGCCTCTGTCCCCCACTCCCCTAGGCGTGTTTTGCCCATCCCCCTACCTCCCTGCACCTCTGGCAACCATCAGTTCTCTGTATTTATGGGTCTGTTTTGTCTGTCTGGTCTTTCTAGATTTCATATAGAAGTGGAGTCATATGGTATTTGTTTTTCTCTGTTTGAATTACTCCACTTGGCATAATACCCTCTAGGTCCATCCGTGTTGTTGCAAATGGCAAGATCTCATTCCTTTTTATGGCTGAGTGAGATTCTGTTGTGTATGTGTATACTACGTCTCCATCCATCATCTGTGTGTGGGGACACTTGAGTTGCTTCTGTACCTTGACTGTTGTGTGTTGCAGTGAACATGGGGGTGCATATATTTGAATTAATGTTTTTGTTTTCTTAGGGTAAGTACCCAGTAGTGGAATTACTGGATCGTATTGTATTTCTATATTTAGCTTTTTGAGGACTCTCCCTATTTTCCGCAGTGGCTGTGTCAGTTTGCATCCCCAGCAGCGCATGAGGGTTCCTTTTTCTGCACATCCTCACGTACCTTATTACTTCTTGTTTTCAATTCTGGCCATTCTGACAGGTGTGAGGTGATATCTTACTGTAGTTTTGATTTACATTTCTGTGATGATGAGTGATGTTGAGCATCATTTTGTGTGTCTTTTGGCCATCTATAATGTCATCTTTGGAAAAATATATTATTTGCTAATTGAATATGTCATTTGCAGATATCTTCTCCCAGTCAGTAAGTTGCCTTTTCATTTTGCTGATGATTTTTTTTTTTTTCACTGTGCAGAAGTTTTTATTTTGGTGTCATCCCAGTAGTTTATTTTGCCTTTTTTTTTTTTTTTTTTTTTAAGAGAGAAAGTGGGGTTGGTTAGGGGATAGGGACAGAGGGAGAATCGTAAGCAGGCTCCACATCCAGCACGGAGCCTGATGCAGGGCTTGATCTCATGACCCTGGGGTCATGATCTGAGCCAAAATCAAGCGCAGGATGCTTAACTGAATGAGCCACCCAGGTGTCCCTTTGCTTTTGTTTTCAAAAGGGCAGGGCGGGTATGCCTCGGTGGCCCAGTCTGTTAAGCATCTGCCTTTGGCTCAGGTCATGATCCCAGGGTCCTGGGGCAGAGTCCTGCATATGGCTCCCTGCTGCCGGGTTGGGGGGGGTGGGTAGGGTGGTAGCTTCTCTCCTCCGCATGTGCTCTCTCTCTGACAAATACATAAAATCTTTTTTTTTTTTTTAATAGAATGGGTGTTGTTATAAGAATCTCATGATCGATACTTGGCATTTCTTGATTTCAGTCAATAGTACCAGCAATGAATGTGAGCTAAAATAATCTCACCCATGGTTTTATCATGCTTTATTTTGATTCCCAGTTTTAGTTCCATCATGGACTAAAGGCTAGCTATTTCAACAAGTCCTTGTTAATGAACTAGTGTGTACTAGGCAGTAGGCAAGGGATGCAGAGGCGCAGTTCCTGTCTTCGCAGAGTGCAAAGTCTGGCTGAGAAGACAGGTTGCATGATTCGGGATCCAGCGTGGACAAAGTGCCACACCAGGTATTTCAAACAGAGGGCGCTTGATATAGGGAGCTGGCTGTGGGGGTGTGGGGAGGCTCAGAGCAGAAGGGGGCCCTGCGATATGCCAGAAATTCAGCGTGGGTAAACACATGCCTCCCAGAGGGACCAGAAGGAAGAGGGGTGATACTTTCAGAACTCTGGAGCTTGGAGGATCCTCTGGTTCGTGCTGAGCCAGTGGAACGTGAGACAGTGAGACAGTGGAACGTGGCGCTTGCTTGGACTTGCAGGAGAGCCACAGCTCCCACGGGGGGCAGCCCAGGTGAACTGGCGCTTTCTCCGCCTGCCTGGCAGGCCCTGTGTTGCTGGGAGTGCTGGAAGCGGGAGCCATCTGGTGCCCCATTGCTGCTGCTGGCCTTGGGCAAAAGGAAGTCCCTTCTTCCTGCTTCCCCTTCCATCTGCCACCTCCCAGTGGCAGAACTCAGTAGGAGGCCAGCTGGGTGAGGAGCCTGGGAAACAGTGCAGAGTTCCAGACCCAGTGTCCCACAGCAGCATAGAGAGGCCGGCTTGAGGTTTAGAGATGGCTGGCGAGTAACCTGTGGGCAGCAGGGCTGCTGGGCATGAGGCCATCTGGAGGGCGGCCTGCCAAGGTCCCCAGACTGGCTGCCACTGGAGATGGCCTTCACAGGGAGAGAAGCCAACTGCTGTGTGTGCCTTGTGTTGGATTTTCTTTTACTCAAAGCTGAATGTAATCCTAGCTCATGCAAGTGGGGATTGGCATCCAAAGGGAGAATCTATTCTGTAGGAGGAGGGAAAGACTTGCAGTGGTTTAGTTGGTAGGTTTAGGAGACTTCACAGGTCAGTGAAAATTTAGGAAGGAATGGGGTCTTGTGGAGAGAGAATGTTAGGAGGGAAATGGGCAAGCCCTGCACTGAGGTGCAAGGCCATGCAGTGGAGGTGACCAAAACACGGGCAACTGGGGGATGTGGGTCGCGTGTCCATGCAGTGGCGCAGCCTCACAGGCTCAGCTCATCTGCTCCTTGGGCACCAAGGCTTGGCTGCCAACTCCAGGTGCCTTGAATCCGGAGCCAGGATTCATTCTGGATCCTGGGAGAGATGTCTTAAGTAGCCAGGTGTCCCTGCCATCCTGGGAGAGTAGAACAGGAAAGCAACAGATATTATGTGGGATTTTGGTTCCAAAATTGGTATTAATGTTTTAAAATGCTCATTTATTTACTTGCCTAGTCTCTTTGCTCTGTGATTCTTTGTCCCATGTCTTCTGTGTTTTTTGGTTTTGTGGCACATACCCATCTTCTTAGAGATGCTGCAGGGAGGGGACCATTCTGAACTCTTCTGTGGAAATGGATCTTTTGCTCTTACACTTCTGCTTAGTGTTGCCAACTAGAAGTCTGATGTCATCTTCTGGTTCCTGTTCCTCCTGAGTAGGTTATTTTTCTTGACATTTTTAGGAATACAGTTGATCCTCGAAGAGCTCAGGTTAGGGGCACTGACCCGCCCCATACAATCGAAAGTCCTAGTATAACTTTTGACTCCACTAAAACTAATAGGCTGCTGATCCAGGCGCCCCAGACACTTGCTTCATTTTCGCTTGGATTTTTCCCCATATACAGTCCACACTTCTTTCTAAAGCCCTCTCATTGTCTTTGCTTCCTTTTCCAGACGTCCGCCCCCATGGCGCCTGGTGGCCACACATCCATGCCTGGGTCTTCCATTCTTTGTCCTTCTGCACTGGAGCAGTTCTTCGGGGGCTGACATCTCTTTCCGGGCACAGCTGCCTTGTTTTGCTAGAATCTAAACTCTGAACGCTGGCGTGGCCATGGCTCCGCTTCCTCCCAGCTCTAAAATAAGTACAGCAAGAACTTTAACCATCTGCCTCAACGTGTTACACGCACCCAAACACCCCCACAGCACTCCTTCACGAGCACACCGTAAAGAAGAAACCTGTATAACATTGAATGTCGTCACAGCTCTGTAAAACTGGGAGGGGGTGCTTATGTGGAATTTTACATAAACTGATCTTAGTGACAGTGCTGTGGCTGTAGATATCCAGCTGTGCTTGCATCCTTCCTGCCTCTTTGTAGCTGTTAGGAGAAGGGTAAGTTCAATTCCTTCTGTGTCTCAGTGCCCTCTTTAATTGGGGATCACGTTAACCTCTCAAAACTGCCGAGAGTCACATGCCTGCATGAACCCATTAAACGGAGTGTAATTTCTTCTTCTTTTTTTTAATATAGAGAGAGTTGGGGGGCAAGGGGGTGGTGTGGGGAGAGGGGGAAAGAGCACCTTAAGCAGGCTCAGCGTGAAGCCAAACATGGGGCTCAGTCTCTGAGGTCAGGACTGATCAAGAGTCAGACACTCAAGTTAAATGAACTGAGCCACCGGTTACCATGATTACAGATTATTCTCATGTTAATTATTTTCGTTTAGTATTCTAGACTCTCCACATATACAAATTATTTTTGCATCTCAAGAAAATTTGTAGTTTTCTATCTAAAGGTTTTCTGAGTACTTTTCATGACTTGTGTTCCAGTTATTTGGTTGTATTTTTAACCAAATCTAGTTTAGTCAGTCGTATTTTCTGATCCCTCCTTAAAAGAAAGGAAAATTTTATTTTGAATTGTTGTGCCTGAGTTTTCACGTCTGAGAGACCACCAAGGAGTGGAATGAAGGAATGAATCATTCTTTTTTTTTAAGATTTAATTTATTTATTAGACAGAGAGTGAGTGCATGTATAAGTAGAGGGAGTAGCAGGCAGAGGGAGAGGGAGAAGCAGACTCCTGCTGAGCAGAGAGCCCAACGATGTGGGGTCCATCCCAGGACCCTGGGATCACAACCTGAGCCGAAGGCAGATGCTTAACCAACTGAGCCACTCAGGTGCCCCAAAGAATGAAGCACTAAAACCTTGTTCCAGCTAAATTAAATGAGCCATTAATAAGGAAAAATAGCTGTTGGGAGATCATACAGGTTATAGGTTAACAGATCATCTGGAGGTCTTACTAAGATGATGATTTTTTGAGAATATGACATATTTACCTGTCTTGTTTATAGAACTACCAAGAATAGTGGTTAAATGTTAAACTGTCTGTACCACGTTGCTGTCCTTTAAATTTTTTTTTTTGTAAAATATACATAAATTGTATGCATGCTACATAACATTGACCATCTTGACCATTTTTAAGTGTCAGCTCCATGACAAGTATATCCATAGCGCCACGCAGCCATCTCTACCATCCGTGTCCAGGGCTTTTGAATCTTCCCCAACCGAAACTCTACTCATTAGACACTAACTCCCATTGCTTCCTCCCCACAGCCCCTGGTCATCTCTGTTCCATTTTTGTCCCTGAACTTGCCTATTCTAGATACCTCAGATATTAGTGCAGTCATGTAATATTTGTCCTTTCATGTCTGGCTGGTTTTCCTGAGCTTATATAATGTTTTCGAGGTGAGGGTTAGGGTTTCACTATATAGTATGGCCAAACAGCATTTTGTCCTGTGGGTATACCGCATCTCCCTCATCTGCTGACGGACACTTGGGGTGCTGGTGCTTTTTGGCTAGCATGGATAATGCTGCTGAGAACACGGGGCACGTGTGTTTGCGCCCCCGCCTTCAGCTGAGTCGCACTGTGATTCTGTGTTGAGCTGTTTGTGGAGCTGCCACACAAGTGGCTTGACTTCCCATAGCACTGTCACTCAGCATAGGCTCAGAGTCCACCCTCCTTGCCGCCAAGGGCTTGCTAGATGGGGCGCCTGGTGGCTCAGTTGTTGAGCCTCTGCCTTCGGCTGAGGTCATGATCCCAGCGTCTTGGGATCGGGTCCTGCATCGGGCTCCCTGCTCAGTGGGAAGCCTGCTTCTCCCTCTCCCACCTGCCCTGCTTGTGTTCGCTCTCTCACTGTGTCTCTCTCTGTCACATAGATGAATGAAATCTTTAAAAAAAAAAAAAAAGGGGAGGGGTTGCTAGATAAGCTGACTTGTGACCCTGTCTGTGCCCAACTGTGTGGCCCTCACTTAGGGCCGTTCGCCACTCTCTGAACACCTGTGGAAAAGGTGCCTGTGAAGTGCTCCAGGGAGCCTGCCTGTTGCTCCTGTGAGGGCCCGTGAAGTCCAAGCCTTCAGGCAGTAAAGAGATTGCTTCCTGGTCACTCAGGCACATCAGTAAACTTGGAGATCTCAAGGAAGACGGTGCCCATCTAGTTAAAGTTGTCCACCTGTGAAACTGCTAGCAGCCAGTGTGATAGCCCTTAGGTCCTGAATGCAAACCGAAGACCTTAAACATACTTCTGGCAGGATAGAAGTTGTAAAAACTATGACCCCTGGGGCTTTACCAAGCCCTAGCCTCAGTGCCAAAGTGGAATTTGTCAACCATCCAGGGAAGTCTCTCCGTGTTAAAGAACAAGTCTCGTTTCACCTCTGTAGAGAAAGCCTGCCAGGTAGCATCGCAAATCAGAATAAATCTACAAATTCAAAAACAGTGAAGCTTTTCACGTCACTGGTGGAATTCTTCTTTTTTTTTTTTAAGATTTTATTTATTTAGACAGTGAGAGAGAGAGAGAGAGAGCACACACACAAGCAGGCAGAGTGGCAGGCAGAGGAGGAGAGAGAAGCAGGCTCTCAGCCGAGCAAGGAGCCTGACGTGGGGGTTGATCCCAGGACCATGGGATCATGACCTGAGCTGAAGGCAGCCGCTTACCAACTGAGCCACCCACACGTCCCCACTGGTGGAATTCTTGGTTCCCTGACATTTTCTCGGGATGAGCAGCTCGGCTTCTCCAAGGAATAGTGTCGGTAGTTGTCGAGTTTATATAGGCACACCTCACTTTACTGTGCTTTATTGTGTTTTACAGATACTGTATTTTTTTCAGAAATTGAAGGTTTGTGGCAACCGTGTGTTGAGCAAGTCTGTCGGGGCGATCTTTTCGGCAGCGTTTGCTCACTTTCTGTGTCACATTTTGGTAATTCTCGCAATATTTCTAGGTTTGGGTTTTTTTTTTTTTTTCATTATCATTGTATTTGTTAGGGTGATTTGTGATCAGGGATCTTTGATGTCACTATTGTAATTGTCATGGGGGGCCAAGAACTGTGCCCATATGAGACGGTGAACTGGATTGATACATGTTGGGTGTGTTCTGATTGCTCAGCCGACTGCCCTGCCTCTCCCCCATCTCCTCGGGCCTCCCTATTCCCATGGACACAACAGTACTGAGCTTGGGCTGATTAATAATTCTGCAGTGTAAAAATCTTTAAAAAAAAAAAAAAAAAAAAAAAAAAAGGGGCCCCTGGGTGGCTCAGAGGGTTAAAGCCTCTGCCTTCAGCTCAGGTCATGATCCCAGGGTCCTGGGATCGAGCCCCGCATCTGGCTCTCTCCTTGGCGGGGAGCCTGCTTCCTCCTCTCTCTCTCTGTCTTCCTCTCTGCCTACTTGTGATCTATCTCTGTTGAAAAAATAAATAAAAATCTTTAAAAAAAAAAAAAATAATTCTGCAGTGCTCTTGAGTGTTTAAGTGAAAGGAAGAGTCTCCTATTTCTCACTTTCAATCAAAAGCTAGAAATGATGAAACGGAGTGAGGAAGATGTGAGGGAAGCTGGCCCTCGTGTGCTGGGTGGCCAGCCAGGCTGTAGACGCAAAGGGAAAGTTTTTGAAGGAAATTGAGAAGGTGTTACTCCAGTGAATACACAAGTGATAAGAAAGTGAGACAGCCTTATTACCGATATGAAGGAAGTTTGAGTGGGCTGCCTAGATGATCAAACCAGGTGCCACATTTCCTTAAGCCAGAGCATAAACGAGAGCTAGGCCCTTACTCTCTTCAACTCTTTGCAGGCGGCAAGGGGTGAGGAAAGTGCGGATCTGCCCTTCCACCAGGAAGGACTGGACATGCTGCATGGGAATCAGTGAGGTTGCAGGAGCTTATTCCGGTGGTGGTCGTTAGTTTGCTGTACTATAGCTGCATATGCAGCCTCCTGGAATTTATGGCAAAAAACCTGTGAGTGCCACCTAGTGGCCATTGATGGGATTTGCGACCAGAAAATTCCCATTTGAGAGCGAATCACTATTGATTGGACTTTGAGATTTTCCCTGTGATTGAAGGACGTAAAATAACCTTGAAACCTGAACTACCTACAGTGCCTTGGGTGACATTGGGGAAATGCTTTAACGGGGAGGGTAAGGCCATCATAAAATGTAAATGGTTTATACAGGAACAGGCCACCGGGAGAGTAAGAGGAAGTACTCATGAGTAGCAGCCTCTTTTCCCCAAAGTCTGGCTCTGGAACCACCAGAGGAGCCGCTGGATCCTGTGGGCTACCGAGCCACTCAGGCAGTGCCTCATGAAAAGCTTTCCATTGGCCAACAACATTGTTGGTTTCTGGAGGGCAGTTCCACAGTAAATGGACAGTTTCCTGTTTAGTCCACTACTCTGATGACGAAGGTCGAAACAAATCAGTTCAGTGGGCTGAATTGTATGCCGTTTCTCTAGCAATGATGGGAGAATTGAACAATTGTGAAAGCCCCCATATTTGGGTTTTTACTGACTTACAGGCAGTGGCCACATGTATCTGGCAGGTCAGACTGATGCTGCTAAACTGGCGGGGAGGGGGGTTGTGGTACAGATGGATCCTGAGGGGAACAGACAGTTACTCCGGACTGGGCGTAACTTGTTCCCTGGTAGATATACATGCTCAGGGTGCAATAAAAGGACTGGCACAGAAGATACCAGCAATACACAGACTGTCAGGTCACCCCTCATCAGAGCAAGGAACACATTTTATAGCCCATAACGTTCAACAGTGGACAGAGGGATGTAATTTTCGGAGGAATGGTTTTGGAACAGGCAGTTGAAGTATAAATATTTTTAAATCTAAATTTTTATTTAATTTAAATTTAAATTTTTAAATCTAAAACGGGGAAATAAGGGCATGAAGGGCTGACTTACACATGTCTGTGAGTGTGTGCTCACACTCAACAAGGGGCCAAGACAAGGCCCCACAGACAGATTCCTCTGCTTTTTCGGGGGGAGGGTGTGTTTGGAGAAGAGACAACGGGAAGGATGCTGGTATTACTATATCTTTCTCTTTTTTACCCACATTGCCTCAACTTCCTTTGTCCTGTCTGGTCCAGTGGTCCCAGGACCAGGGCTGCTACCGCTGGTGCTGGAAGCAGAGGCGATCCCTATGTAGGAAGCTGTCCCGTTAGACCTTCCTGTTGGAATTCCTAAGGTTGTGGCTTCGCCCTGCCTGGCAGAGTTCGCTGTCACCGAATGCAACTCTAGTGCACAAGGCTCCCCTCAGTTCTGCACCCAGTAGCCCTCCCTCCAGCCCCGCCCCACACCAATGGGAGCGGCCCGAGGTGGGTGTGTGTGAGACTAGTATTTCTGTTGTCAACCTGGACCGCACAGTGGCCGAAACTAATGCCCCTTCCAAAAGTAGAGAAGTTAGGGTCTAAATGGGTCTAAATGGAGGAGAGGAGGCCTGGTAGCTGAGGGTCAAGGAACGGGGGAGTGGCTTATGCAGTGAAAGTGCGGCAGTGGGCGTTGGTGCCTGGAGAGAGACTCGCAGCCAGAGGCTGTCTCCTAGCTCAGGGACACCAGGTGCCTGAAAGGGCAGGGACTCATGTTGCTATGAGACCACCGTAGCTTTTGAAACCTAAAAAAACCCCTGGGAGTCTGCAAACCTGAATGGCATCCCTCCGGCAGACGGTGTGCCAGGGCTTTTCAGGACACCTCTCCCGGCTCGCTGCAACAGGGTGTGACACTGGCCATGTCGCGGTACTGGTATTCGTGGTCACATATATCGGGAAATGGAGTCAAAGTCCCCTTGGAGAGCACTTGGAGAGCTTAGTCTGTTAAGCGGTTAAACATGTTGGGCTCTTGGTGTCAGCTCAGGTCGTGACCTTGGGGTCCTGAGATGGAGCCCTGCTCGGCAGGAAGTCTGCATGTCCCTCTCTCTCGGCTCCTTCCTCCGCTCGCTCTGTTTCTCGCTCTCTCATAAATAGAATCTTCAAAAAAAAAAAGTCTCCTCAGGAAGTAACACAGATGGAAAAATGACTGTCCTGAGAAAACACTGGATTGACCTCACAGTCAGCCAATTTCTTTTTTCTAAATCAATTAATTAATTAATTAGAGAGAGAGTGAGTGTGTGAGGAGAAAGGGGGAGTCAGGCAGAGGGAGGAGGAGAGAAACAGTCTCTAGCAGACTCCCCGCTGAACAAGGAGTCTGACGTGGGGCTTGATCCCACAACCCTGAGATTATAACCCAAGCTGAAATCAAGAGCTTAACCAACTGAGCCACCCAGGCACGCCAACATCAGCTAATTTCTAAGCTGAATAGCTCTGCACCTGCTTATCATAAGGAAAATAAATAATTAGGACAAAAATTACTGGCTTTATATTAATTGTTGCTTTAAATCTATGCCTACTTCCACACGAGCCCCTCTAAACTTTAGGGAATATGATTATTTTGCTGTAAGAGTCTTGACCAAAGGCAGTGGTGGCATTTAACTTCACTGCAAAGGAGGCCTCTGTCTTCTGCCCTCAGCTCTTGGAAGATGATCCTTGTTTGCCCAGAGGCCTTGGGCCAGCCAGCAAATGACAGTGTGATTAAGGTGGGCTTTAAGTCACATGACAGCAGTCCACTGGAGACTTGAGATCAACCACATGGGCGCTCAGTTATTCATGCCCATGTAACAGAGCTCCGAAAACTGAGTGCTGAGTCTTGGAATAGCCTATCTAGGACATGGTACTCTGTGGAATTGTCACACATCGATACCGGGCAAGTAACATGTCCCAGATGCACAGGGAGAGAGAATCGTGGCAGTCCTGCTTCTCATAGTTCCCCAGACTCATGAGCTTCGTTAATTAGCCAGTCTTTTTTTTTTTTTTTTTAAGATTTTATCTATTTATTTGACAGAGAGATCACAAGCAGGCAGAGAGGCAGGCAGAGAGAGAGGGGAAGCAGGCTCCCTCCTGAGCAGAGAGCCCGATGCGGGGCTCAATCCCAGGACCCTGAGATCATGACCTGAGCTGAAGGCAGAGGCTTTAACCCACTGAGCCACCCAGGTGCCCCCTGGGCCAGTCTTAATCTGTAAGGAGCTGTATAAGACAGTGTATACAGCCTGTATTTTAGGTTTGAGTGGTTCTGTGAATCCTAGCCAATCATCCCCGTGAACTTGCAGTTAGTGTAAGAAGTGACTGTGTTCACTCTTACTGTACATTTGGCTAAATTCCTCACAAAACTCAAGAGGAATCCAAATCATAAGCCCTTTGCTTTAACTGCCAGATAGGTAAGGACTTGCTTGCTCTCGGGAAAATAAATGAAACAGATACACACACACACACACACACACACACACACACACACACACACACTTTGATATAGTTACCTTCTCTTTTTACTCCCTTTTATGTTCTAGAATTAAAAATTATAAAGTGCATTTTCTTCCTTTTATGTCTCAAAATCAAGAGAAAACAGTCAGTAGAAGTCCCATTGGTAGTTCAGTCACTGAAGCATCCAGCTCTTGGTTTCGGCTCAGGTCATGATCTCATGGGGTCGTAGGATGGAGCCCCATGTTGAGCTCTGTGCTCAGCAGGGGTCTAAGATTCTCTCTCTTCCTCTGACCTTCCCCCTGCTCGTGCATGCTCTCTCTCTCTCTCAAATAAATCTTTTTAAAGAAATAGAAGTTCCACCAAAAAAAAAAAAAAACCAAACCCTGAGTTACTGGAATTAATAGATAAGGACGTAAACCATTATATATATATGAAATAATTAATGGGAAAAGAATAACTTGGAGAGAGAAAGGGGTATAATGAGTTGAAGAGTGTTTTTCAAAAATTCTTATCTATCCAGAACCTCTGAATATGACCTAATTTGGAAATAGAGTCTTTAACAGATGTAATTAGGTAAGTTAACATGAAGTCCTAATATTGGGCCCTAATCCAGTGACTCGTGTCCTTCTGAGAAAGGGAAATTTGGACCCAGAGAGACACAGGGGAGAAGTCCCTGTGAAACTAGAGGCGGAGATTGAAGTGATACATTTACAAGCCAAGGAATGCCAAGGATTGCTGGCAGCCACCAGAAGTGAGGAGAGAGGCCTGGAACAGACTGTCCCGCAGAACTGCCAGATGGAACGAACCCTGCTGAGCCCGGAGTTTGGACTTTTGGCCTCCAGAACTGTTAGAGACTATATTTCTATTTTTTAAAGCCATTTATTTTATAGTACTTTGTTATGACCCTAGGAAATTAGTACATGAGGTCATGAGATACTCTGGGATGTGGATAGAAAACTTTTTTAAAAAGCTCAACTGGAAATTCTAGATCTGAAAGATAAAATGGCTAAAATAAAAACCACAGTGGCTGGGCTAAACACCAAGTTGGACTTCACAGAAGAAAGAATAAGAGAACTTAAAGACAAGTAAGTAGAATTTATCCACACTGAAGCAGAGAGATTAAAAAAAAACAAACCACCTGAAGACATGAACAACATCGCTTAGCACGGATATATTCTCAGACTGGGAAGGATACATGAAATTGGCATCAGAGTAAGAGGAGGAAAAAAATAGGGCAGGAAAAATATTTGAAGAAAGAAAGACTGAAAAACTTTTCAGAAATTCACAACATTGTAAGCAAGACAAACACAAGACAACCATACCCAGGTGTAATGTAGCCACCAGCTGAAAACCAAAGACAAAGAAAACTAAGAAGTAGAGGAAAAAGGCACTTCTCCATCCTCCCCATTGCCCTGCTTCCTGGGAGGTGGTGCTTCCTGTCCCTCTGGCTGGTGGCCCTGAGCTGTGTTCACAGGAGGCCTTGAGGCCAGCCTGACCTTAGTGTCCCTGCTGTTGCTAGCTCTAGTCCTGCCTGTGGCAGCTGCTGGGGTGAAGGCCGCATCTTGGGGTGGTCACTCGGGTGCTCTTGCAGCCGCACTCTCCCCTTGCACAGCTTGCAGTGGGAGCGTCTCTGGCTCTTCAGGTGGGCCTTGCTCCCTTCTGCAGGGAGCTCTCTCCCTTCAGAACCACTCTCCTCCATCTTCTCCCCCCTCCAGGGTTCGGCCTCCTGGGTCGTCGATGTCTGAATAGCAGGTTTGCGCCTGCGCTGCGTGGGTGCTGACTTCAATGAAATAAAATTGGGAATTCATTCCCAAGCCTAGTGACAGCCTCTCTTTAGACATAACCGATTTTGGGTGGAGGTTTGGAGGACCAGTCGGCCTGTTGTGGGCCTTGTCTGCCTCTCCAGCATCAGCCTGCAGTGTGCTCTTTGCTCTCTGTATTGCCAGCCACGTCGGCCTTCTTTTGGTCTGTCTACGTTCTTTTCAGCCTCAGGCCTTTGTACCTGTTGTTCCTGCGCCTGCAGGTCTCCCACAGACCTCCTATACAGAGATGACACCTGTTTAGCCGCTTCCCCAGAAAAACCTTCTCAGACCTCTCTGATCAGGACAGACGCTCCTTAGGACTTGCCTTCATGTGAGGACCTGTCAAAACTGTAACTCTGTTGTGTGTGAGCTCTGCAAAGGCAGGAGCCCTGTCTGGTTTTGCCCATTTTGTATTCTCCAGTCCTGGGCACAGAGCCTGGGGTCCAGGAACTGCTCTGCTACTATCATGAGTGAGTGGATGAGTGAATGGGTGGACAGTTCCAGGCAGCATTTTGGCTGAGCATGGCAGTGGTTCTTCTGGGAGTGACTCTTAGAGAAACCCAAAGGTTTTTTCCCCCTGAGGACTGGACTGCTAAGTATCATGTGTTTCCCAGGACTGTCTCTTAATAAATAATCTAGTGCCTCTTAGCCATTTCTCACTCAGCCCCCGCCTGGCTATAATGCTCCACCCTGAAACAGCTGCTTTCATCTTCTGGTCTCCACCCTTAGACTCACTGTTCCTGAAGGCATGGCCACACCTACTGGTGGCTACCCTTAGAAGTCACTGCATATACTCCTTTGGGAGGCTAAAAAGTCGTGTTAAAGAAGTGCTCCTGGACTCAGGCAACCAGGGGCTCTGCGGGAGGAAGAAACCTGTGTCTGGTTTGCACTGGCCTCAGAAGTCAGCAGCTACAAAGTACTGGGCACAGATGGGCAAGGGCTCTGATCCTGTGACAGTGCTGTCGTCACAGGGCTTCCCGAACATACAGGAGGGAGGTCACTTCCCGAGTCATACAGTTGAGAAGCAGCAGGGACAGGAGAGGAACCCAACTCTGTGGGCTCCAGAACCCTGAGCTCCTTAGCAAGCTAGTTCGCCTGCTTCCAGAGTATGGCTTGGCTTGGGAAATTGGTACCCTACTGACAGTTTTTGTAACCAGCAGTAGCTTCCCTGCAGATGACAAGGAGCAGGAGGAGCCAGGAGACTATTCCCCTTCACGACAATAGGAAGCTGAGGCCCAGCACGGGCATACAGGGGCAGATGGCAGGCCGGCGAGGGTACGGACCCTCGAGCGTAGGAGCGGATCTGCGCCCCCTCCCCCGGCGCCTGCGCACTGCGGCTCCGTTCCCCGCCCAACCCCGCCGCGATAGCCCGGGTTTTCAAATTTGAAACCTGCTCCTTTTCCCGCCTGAACGTGTTGACCAGCGGAGGGAGAGGGCGGGGCCGCACGCAGCCAATAGTGCCTCAGAAGCTCCCAGGCCCCGCCCCGAAGGTGACGGCAGCCAGCCGCAGGAAGCATGGGGCAAATGGGTGAGGGTGTCCGCCGGCCCCGCCTCTGCGGCGCCCACGTGCAGCGACCGAGATGAGCCCTCCCGGAGACCAAGGGCCCCCAGAGTACCATTTTAGGTGCAGAGCCTTCGCCATCAGCTTGGGACTGGAAACTGAGACCCTGATACACTTAGCAGCTCAGGGTCGTTGAGCAAAATGGGCGAGACGCGGCCCCCTTTAGCGGGGAGATTCAAAGGCTGAGCCTGGAATCGGCGCCCATAACAGCCCCGGGAGTCTGAGCGGGGGGCGGGCTCGAGGAGGTGGTTGGCTGTTCCCTGGCCCCTTGGGGGAGGGGCGGGGCCAAGGGCTGGGCCGTCCCAGGGGCGGGGCGTCCCAGGGGCGGAGCCGGGCCCCTGTGTTTGTTGCACCGTGTCAGTTACATTGTAACAAAAGTGGTGCAGCCGCTCTTAGGGCCAGCACTCTAGGCCCGCCCGCCGCCCCCTGTCGCCGACATGGAATCCGTGGCCAGCAATATCCAGGTCCTGCTGCAGGCGGCGGAGTTCCTAGAGCGCCGTGAGAGAGGTGAGGAAGAACTCTTGGCTGGTCTCCAGACGGCAACCTCGCTGACACAGGCCTGGGCTGGACTTGACTCCCAACAAGGATGGCATGCATGACTTTAGGCAGTAGCCCCGGGGCACCCCGCCCTCAAGTTGTTGGGGGGAGGGGTCCCCGGGCTGTCGGACAGGGAGAGGTTGGGGAAATGGCCCTGGCACCAAAAGCCCTTCCCTGACCGTGCCTTGCCAGGGGCGCCTGCTGGGACCAGCCCCAGGCTGAAGCGGGCTGGGGCTCTCTCTGGCAGAAGCCGAGCATGGCTACGCGTCCTTGTGCCCGCACCGCAGTCCAGGCCCAGTCTACAGGAGGAGGAAGCGATCCCCCCAAGCTTCTGGCGCGCTGGACAGTGGGCGGTGAGGAAGGCTGGGGATGGTTGGGGGAAGAGGGGGGATGGGTGCCATCCCTCATGGGGCCTCACCTTTGCCCACTTCCTCCTTGTTGCTTGTATCTTCTGGGCCAGGTACCCTACTCTGGAGGCAATTCAGATCTCTCCTGCCATCTCCTTACTCCCCTCTGTTCATTCAGGGGCTATTTCTTGAGCACCCCGATGTGTCAGAAACCATAAACAAGAGACTTCAGGGTCCTTCCACTCACAATCTTGCACTCTGCATCTCCACTCAATTCCCGTCCCCCCTCCCCCCAGACTTCTCTTTTCTCTTCTCATCCCTTTGCACATGCTAATCCCTCCAATTTTAAAGCCTCTCCCTCCACTACTCTACTTTGGGTAGCATGTTTCTGGCCCAGCTCGACTGTCACCTCTGTCCAGGAAGCCGTTCCTGACTGCTGGTCAGGGGCCTCGTTTGGACCCCACAACCACCTAGGCAGGCCTCAGCATTTGGCTTAGTATCTCTGCCTCTGCCTGCCGGCTCCAGTGCTCAAGGCTGGTACAAGGGCCCCACATTAGGCTAGTTTGGGGCCCACATCTCTAGTGGATTTTAAGTCCCTGGGACTGAGGGTGTGGGTAGTAGCTGACACCCCCTCACCTCATCCTCCCTGGCATTGGCAGGTCTGTGCACAACGAGCTGGAGAAACGCAGGTGAGTCCCAGCTTTGCCCTGACAGCACTGGGCCCCAGGAACCATCTGCCTCTGGCCTTCCCTCCCCTGCTGTCTGTCTGGCCAGCAAGGCTAGGCTGGCACTGCCCTCCAGACCCCTTCCCCCCGCAGGAGGGCCCAGCTGAAGCGGTGCCTGGAGCAGCTAAAACAGCAGATGCCCCTGGGGGCTGACTGTGCCCGCTACACCACCCTGAGCCTTCTGCGCTGGGCCAGGACACACATCCAGGTAAAAAGTTCCTGCGGTGCCCTGCAGCCAGCCTGCCAGAACTTGTGAGACGTGTAGTGGGGAGGGGCTACGTGCAACTGGGGAGAGAGGCCTGAGGTAACAGGCCAGCTGTGGGACATGGGACTGTTCTCTGTGCTTTTGGCTTCCACTGTGTTAAGTAGGAAGAAAAGCAGAAAACAACTCAAAGAGGATTGTTCTGAGGCTTAAGCGAGTTTGCCCAATAAATGCTCATGGTTATTAGGGCTATTATCAATTCAGTCCTAACTGAAGTCACTCAGCCTCTCTGGACTTGGTTTCCCTCTCTCTACAGAGGGGCATGGCTGTTGAAAACATTCTGATGTGTTCCATGTCAGGGTCCCTAGGACTGCAGAGGTTTCTGCTCTCCCATCCTTCCAAGGCCTCCCATTCTGAGCCGTCTATTCTGATGCCATTTTGGGAGGCAGTGCCAGAGGCCAGGAGAGGGGAAGGACAGAGAAAACCAGTCACTCCTCCCAGCATCCTTCTGTGGCCTGGGCTATGCTCAGTGCCCCCTGGTGGACAGGAGTGGGGTGTGCGGGCTCATGCCCCACGCAGACCCAGATTGGGGGGGTGGATCGGGGAACTAAAAGTAGCCTCTGAAACAAGAGGCCTTTTCCTGCCCCCCTGGCCCTCTTCACAAAGAAATGGGGGCACGGCCAGGCCAAGGACCGAGGAGCACAGCTAATGAGAGGCAGAGTTAGTAACCCAGGCCCAAGTCCGCTGCCTTGCAGTTTCCTTCAACAGGTGTTTATCAAGCACCTGTTCTAGGAACCAGGGGCTGTGGCAGACCCAGATCCATGTGCTATGCAGCAAATCAATCACAGTGCAGGGACTGTCAGCTCTGCCCCACAGTGCCCGTGTCCACTCATTGTGCTGAAGAACACCCTAGCCTGGTAGCAGGCCTGTTTCTCACCTGGAGCTCTCCTGGCCTGGTTCTTAGAGGGATGATGTGTGCCCTGTGGGGGCTGGCTGGCCCATGGGCAGACCTGGGGATTGCTCCTTCCTTGAGGCCCTATCACCCCTCCCAAGATAGGGCCCTTGAGGCCCTAACTCCCTGACCTCCTGTTTTGCCTCTTCTGGGCTGCCCTCCACATTGCCCTAGAATGTAATTTGGAGCACACAGATCTGTCCAGGTTGGTTTCCTGCTGGAAAATTTCCATGGCTCGTGATAGGACAGTCTCAGTTCCTTACTTCCTATGAAACTATAGGCCCTTCACAGCCGAGGTGTTGCCACTGGTTTGCTTTTGGTCTCATGTCTTCCCATGCCCTACCAGAGAAGCTGAATCCTCCATGATCTTCCCAGTTTCCCTCTGCTTGGATGCTGCTTCTTGCCCCATCTTTGCCTAGGGAGCTCTTACTCATCTTTCTACACCCAGTACAAATGTCCCCTTGTTCGGTTCTTGTTGACTGAATGCAGGCTTCTGCCCAGCCAGGGCTCTGGTGGGAGAACCCTTAGCACTCCAGTCCCTAGACCCCAGGCTGGCAGAGCGTGAGGGGGATTAATGCTAAAGTTCTAGGGTTCCTGGGAGGGTCTTAACCAGGAGTGACAGACCCGCAGGCTTTGGTCTGTAGTTTCTAAAAAATTTAAATTAGCTGCCAGCATTTAAAAGGATATTTGACATGGAAAAGTCTTTCAGCTTTTCTTAAACTGGGCAATGTGGCGGTGCTAGGCCCATTTGCATATGGCTGTAACCAGCTAGAACCTAGAGGGGGGCCACCTCCTTGAGCTGTAGGGCCCACTTGCCACCATGTCACAGGCCTCCCCGGTCCCTGCTGCTTGCCATGGAAAGACTCCCATTACTTGATGACGCCCTGACCGCCCGAGACTGGGATGCCCTTCCCAACTCACCCATACTGTGTGCTCACAGGGCATGTATGTGGAACCAGAGGGCAGGAGGGCTGGCTCCCTGGAGGCTATGGGAGCCACCCTCTGGAACCCAGATTCAGTCACCCCCGCCTGGAACAGGCCGTCACCAAGTTGGCCACAGTCCGCTGTAGAGTGGTGCTGGGGTGAGGCCCGAGCCCCCAGGCAGCTGACCCAGGGCCCTCACTCCCTTGGGACTTGTAGAAGCTGGAGGAGCAGGAGCAGCAGGCGAGGCGGCTCAAGGAGAAGCTGCGCAGCAAGCAGCAGAGCCTGCGGCGGCAGCTGGAGCAGCTCCGGGCACCAGCAGGGCTGGGAGAGAGGGAGCGGCCCCGGGCGGACAGCCTGGACTCCTCAGGCCTCTCCTCTGAACGCTCAGACTCAGACCAAGGTGAGTGCCCCGAAGCCAAGGAGTCACAGGGGTGGCGTGGGCTGAGCCGGCCAGGTATCCTGACTGGAACCCTACCTGTGCAGAGGAGGTGGAGGTGGACGTGGAGAGCCTGGTGTTCGGGGGCGAGGCTGAGCTGCTACGGAGCTTCAGCGCAGGCCAGGAGCACAGCTATTCACATGGCAGTGGTACCTGGCTATAACCTTCACCGCCCCGGAGCAGGCCTCCACCCACAGACTGCCCTTGGCTCTGAGCGGGGAGCCCCCCACCCGCCCCAAGCCTCAAGGGCTGCTTGGAATGGACTAAAAGGACCCTTACATGGGAACAGGTGCCTGCCCCCCACCTTGCCACTGGCTGCTGGCAGTCCCTCCTTGGGGAGGGGTGCCTGGGTTTCCCCTGAGCCCTGCAGGGCAGGCAGCTTGGGCCTGGGCCACCCTTCCAGGCATTTTTTGTAGCACTTGGCTCTGCTGTCCCCACGGCGGGGGGGTGGGGGGCGGCAGGAAGCCTCTTGGGCCCTCACATTCCTTCCTAGAGAAGGCCCCCTGACTTTTGTCCCAGATACTGTACAGTATTTTCATTAAAAGCCTCTTTACTAACTTCCTGTCCGTGATCCTGCCTGATGAAAATGGGGAACTCTCAGTCACGGACAAACTGGAAAAGAGGAAATGAGATCAGTAGCCATGTCTGACACCGTGCATTGTACCAGGCAGTGTCCCTTTAATCATCACAGCTGGAGGCTGCTCTGTTTCACAGGTGGCACTGAGTACGAGACTTGCCCAAGGCCCAAAGCCAGGAAAGTGTGGAGTCAAGGTTCCAACTAAGTTTTCTGACTCCAGAGCTAGGGCTCATTGAATTCAAGAACTATTTATTGAGTGCCTGTTATGTGCTAGATACTGTTCCAGGTACTTGGGACACATCAGAGAACATGACAAAGGTCCCTGCCCTCATGGAGCTTACAGTCTGGTGCTTCCTAGCCCTGTACCTGCAGGCTGTCTGGGACCGGGCAGGCCCCCGCCCCTCCCTGTGCCGGATGTGGGCATCCACAGGCCTGGCTCAGACGTGGGCAACATGCCTTCTGCACTGTTGGTGCCAAACAGGACATCCAGCCCCAACCCACCCAGACAGCAGAAAGGGCTGGAAGTTGACTTTTAATAATAAAGTACAAGGGGGACAGGCAGAGGGATTCGAGCCAGGTGGTCAGGTGTCCTACCGCGCTGGGGCCTGGGCTAGCTACACGAAGTGCTGCTGCTGCTGCTGCTGCTTGGTGGCTGCCTTGCTGGCAAGGTCCTTGGCCTTCTCTGTAGCTGCCAGTGCTGTCTCCTTCGCCTTCTCCTTGGCTTCCTTGGCTGTCTCAACGAGGGTTTTGGAAGGGGCTTCACCTGCAGCAAAGAGCAGGGGCTGGATTCAGAAGACTCCAAGAAGACCCACCTCCACACCCCTCCTCCCCAATATTCCCCCACCTTGGGCCAGGCCCCTTCTGAAGGGTGGTATTTGCCCCAGGGTACAGATGAGGAGTCCCAGGCTTAGAGTGGGGTGGTGACAGCTGCAGATTCCAACACCCGTCAGGGCCGCTAGGACTGCACCCCAGGCTCTTTTTGTGCCCAGAGCCCCTCACCCTGCAGCTTGGCCAAGATGTACTCAAAGCCCTTCATAGTCTTGGTCACATTGCTTTTGAACCGGGCAAGACCAAACTCCTGGCAAAAGAAGAAAAGGGGGTTAGGATTCTGAACTTCCCACAGACCCCTAGCCCAGCCTTCATGCCAAATGCCTGGGCCCCCAAAGCCCCAGCACCCCCACAATGCTGCTCACCTGGACAGCTCTGGAGACACCAAATAAGCTAGAGGAGACCCAGGCTTCCCGGCGGATTTCGGTCCAGCCGCTGTTATCAGAGTTCACACAGTAAACACATCGTTCCTCCACCACCTGTGCAGGGAGTCAGGCCAACCACAATTGAGTGGGAGTCTTTAACTTCATCAACTTGCACATAAATTTGATCACCTGCCTCTTTTTCACAGGTTAAGGCAATAAAGTGAAAAATCCACTTCTTTCCCCTACTGTGTTCCCAACCTTCATTTCAGGAAGAGAGCAAGAACATAAAAAGGGCCACTTTGCTCTCTAAAACCTCTCCTCTGACCCTGGACTTGGTTTGGTAGCTTTAGGTGCAGTGCTTTTAGCCTGCCTGCCACCCACTGCAGCTCCTGAGCTCCCCGACAGGCGAAGTAAAAATGGAAATCAGGCAAACGTCACAGCTATCAACTATCAGGATCCTGGAACCAGGACTTCCAGGAGCAACACTTACAAGACATGTCTCACAGCTGTATCACTTATATTTGTAATTTACGAAAACAGATTATGCCCTCAGGGTAGTCAGCTATGAAGCCTTCAGAAAACTCTGGGGCAGAACCTCAAGGTGCCTGCTCACTGTGACCTTGCAGGGCACTTCCTCTCTCAGAACCTCACTTCCCTCTTTGCACAATGGAGAGTAATACCTAGCTCCCAGAGCCACTGTGAAGAAGCTAGCTGAGAAAAAGAATGAGCTCTCTGAAAACTTTTGCAGTATTCACACGTGAGATGATACTGCAGGACGTTCCTTTAACCATGGGTTTTCCAGCTTTTTTATAGGCAAGAAATCAAGAGGTATACGAACCTTTCCTCTCAAAATCTTCAGGCAAAAATCCATTACATAAGACAGATAAAGTGGAACTCCTCTAATCATCATGGGCAAGGGGCCCAGATTCTCTCCCCTCAGACACACAAAGAACTGCTTATGGCTTGATGCATTCCTGTTTGAAAATCACTGCCTCCTTCCCTTCAGCATCACTTTTGTGGGCCCAAACAGTAAGTGTGCCAGGTACACTGAAGGTGCTCTGTATTTAGTACTTGGGACAACTCTGTAACAAGTACCCCTCCCCCACAGCATGAATGAAAAGACTAACTGGCTGAAAAAAATCATCTGAGTTTATACTCTAGTTTACTCCCCAATAACCCAAATCTGCCTCAGATAATAGAAGCTCCATGGCTTCCTAGCCATATATACCTGGAGTTCTGGGGAACTAAAGGGGAGGGTAGTCTCACCATCAGCCGGGCGTGGTTGATGTTCCAGGTGAAGGTGGTCATGGTCTGGTTCTGCGGGTCCACAATAGAATCCTCCAGGATGTACACCGAGTGAGCGACATTGGCAGGAAACAGCCGCTCGGCCCAGCGGGGCATCCTGTTGGTCTTGGTCAGGAGACGCCGGGACAGGAGTTTCTGGTCAGGGGTCACCTCCCGGTGCACTATGTCTTCCGTCAAGACATGTTTGCTGCCAAGTATCAGATGAAGGTGACCCTCGGGTGCATGCCGCTAAAAGACTGCCCGCTGGGGTTCCCCTCTGGAGCTTCCCGGCCCAGAATGGCCATGCCTTCCCCAAACTTGCAACCATAAGTAGCGTGGCTCAGACCTCAACTAGAGTTCCTTGTGACTATCCGAGGGCAAATTCCAACTCCCGCCCTCTTGCAGACCAGATTCCAGCGGGGACTGGACCTCAAGATCTATTACACCAGTGGAGAACGCCACAGGGAGAGGAATAGGCCAGCGCCGGGATTTCCAACTTCAAGATCCCTCCCAACTGCTGTGCCGCCGCCTCTTCCTGTCTCACCACCCCGAAATGAGAGAACCTTGGACTACGGCCTCAAACCACCGCCCGGGCCCAGCCTCCTTCCACTACCTTGCAGGCCTGGCCTGGCCGCTTCTCGGATAGTCTTCTTACCCTAAAGATCGCCCCGGTTCCGACGGTGCCCTACCTCGGACTCGATGTCGAGTCTCTCCCGGACCCATACTTCGATCTCCAAACAGCGAGTGGAGAGGACTGCTCTTTCCAGGGCCACGTACCTATAGGGATTCGGGTACCGCTGCCAGAAGGCAGCGAACACTTGGTCCCAGGAACTCCGGAGCACGCTCTGGCCCAGGAAATACTTCACCATCGTCCCGGCCGGGGCGGGCTCAGCACCCGCGCAGCATCAGGGGTGCGAAGCCCGGAGTGGGGCACGCGGAGACCGGACCGGGGCTCGGCGCACGCCCGCCAGGCTCGCAGCTCAGTCACCACCGCGCCGCGCCCAAGGAGCCGCCACCGCCATGAGGAGTTGTCGAGCCGCGCGCAACTTCCGGCGCAGCGGCGCTGTACCCACCACTTCCGGCGCCCTCCCACGTGACCCCACGGTTCCGCCCCCTCACCCTTTACCACCTCCCCCCTCCCCCGCGGGAGTCGCGGCGCTGCGGGTCGGATCCAGGTTGAAGGGGCCCCCAGGTTCCGTGGGGATTCCGTGCCAGAGCGACCCCTAAGCCCGGCGAGGGAGCTGGGTGGCGGTATGCGGCGCCGTTGAGGGCGCTGCCGCGCGGGCTTCCAGGCCGCCCCGAGTCCTGGGCTCTTCGAAGGAGATTCAGCGCCTGGGGCCGAGCAGCGGGGGCAGAAGCGGACGCTGTCTGAGCTCCAGCCGACGCGGTGTCTCCAGTCGTAGGTTGGCGCCTGGGGTTGGGGACCGAGGCTTGGGCGCTGCCTGCCCGAGCGGAGATCCGGGCTTGCCTCCACCCCCGCTCAGGACCCTGACGCCGGTGAGGCGGCCCCGGGATGAGCGGGCAGCGCGTGGACGTCAAGGTGGTGATGCTGGGCAAGGAGTACGTGGGCAAGACAAGCCTGGTGGAAAGATACGTGCACGACCGCTTCCTAGTGGGGCCCTATCAGAACGTGAGTGCGCCGCGCGGGGCCCGGCACGAGTGGGGAGGGAGCTGGTCCGCACCCGCTACCCTGATCACTTCCCCCTGATTGCAGACCATCGGGGCCGCCTTCGTGGCCAAGGTGATGTCCGTTGGAGACCGGACGGTGACTCTAGGTATTTGGGTAAGTCCCCTGGGCACGCAGTCCTGAGAAAACCCATTCATGAGGAGGCTTACATTCTCCTATTATCAGCTGACTTGTCTCGTAGAGGCCATTTTTCTATTCTAGACCCCAGTTTAAAAATAGGGGTCTGGAGGACGTGGTGTTAGTTTGCAGTCTTGGGGAGTAGCTAGGTAACTCAGGCCAGGGCTGAGCCGCCCCCTGCTCTTTAGGACACAGCAGGCTCTGAGCGTTACGAGGCCATGAGCCGAATCTACTATCGGGGCGCCAAGGCTGCCATCGTCTGCTATGGTAAGAGGGGTTCTGGCCTGTTCCTCAAACAAGAGGGGGTGGGTGTCAGGATGGCCTCAAAGAACAGCCCCTGATCCTTGGTTGTGTTTTCTGCGTGTCCCCTATCAAGACCTGACAGACAGCAGCAGTTTTGAGCGGGCAAAGTTCTGGGTGAAGGAACTGCGCAACCTAGAGGAGGTGAGTGCCAGACCTCACCAAAGGCCTAGGGGCTGGTGGTCCACGGGAGTGACTCTAACCTTGTCTTCTGCTCCAGGGCTGTCAGATCTACCTGTGTGGCACCAAGAGCGACCTACTGGAGGAGGACAGGCGTCGTCGTCGTGTGGACTTCCACGACGTCCAGGACTATGCAGAGAGTAGCTGTTGCTCAGCTCCCTGGGGGTGGGGGAGGGAGGTGGCTGCTTGGGTGGAACACAGAAAATAGGGACTGCCTTAGCTGCCATGCCAAGAGCCCTCAGGAAGGTCTTCTGGCTTCCCTGGTGTAGGGTCTATTAGGTTCCCTGAACTGCCAGCCTTTTCCTTTGTATCCACCTGATTCTCAGGTAGGAAGCTTTAGTCACTTCTCTTTACAGATATCAAAGCTCAGCTCTTTGAAACATCCAGCAAGACAGGCCAGAGTGTGGGTGAGTGCTGTCCGGGTCCTCACAGCAGGAACAGGCAGGGGCGCCAGAGAAGAGCCTAGAGGGCTGGGTTACTGGGTGATTCCAGGGTTACTGGCTTTCAGCCCTTACTGACTTGTCCTTTTTCCTGCCAGACGAGCTCTTCCAGAAAGTGGCAGAGGATTACGTCAGTGTGGCTGCCTTCCAGGTGATGACAGGTGTGTGTGCGTCCCCAGCCTCTCTGGAGACTTCTTTTAGGCCCACAGCATCTGGCCCCCTTCACGAGTTACCTGATCCCCAAACAGAATGGTGCTGAGCTGCCACCTCTCTTTGACAGAGGACAAGGGCGTGGACCTGGGCCAGAAGGCAAACCCCTACTTCTACAGCTGTTGTCATCACTGAGTCACCACCATTCATCTGCCTAGGGGAATTAAAGGAGTTCCCCCAGAAGGGCTAGACCTAGCTCCTGTCTGGGCTTGAGTGGTCGTATGTCTGAGCTACCCCTGGTCCTCATGGCAGCAGAGGTGGCACCTGCCTGTGCTGGCCCGTGAAATGGAGGCAGCATTGGGCTGACTGATGGGCATGAGGAGGGTAAAGGCTTATTTGGATGCCAGGCTCCTGTCCTGGACAACACTTGTGTCTGCAGATTATTTAAGTGGCTTTTGATTTGTAAATAAAATCAATGCACTGTGAATCACACTCAGCCCCTCTCCCTGCTGTGTGGATTAGGTGCCAAGACACCTAGTTTTGGGGCCACCCGGCTGGTCTCACTTATTAAGGCTGCTCTCAGCTCTTACTCTTTCAGAAGCCAAGTAATTTCACTCCGGGATTGCATCTGAGATAATGTAGAAACAAAGGGGCCTTGTCCTGTTCTTTAGGGGGGACAAAGATAAGTAAGGGGCTGGGGTTGGGGCAATGCGAAGCTCACGCAAGGCAGGCACTTAAGTGGTGTCCAGAGATCAAAGGGTCAAGCACTCCTACCTCAGACTGGCTGGTTCTACCACTGCTTCTGTCACATCTAGGTCCATGAGTCATGTCTGTGGCTCAGATTCTAAGCTTCCCAGCAACATACTACAAGGTGGCTTAATGGAAGAAAATTTTAAGTTTTGTAAGACAGAACGGTCTTATAGATCCAGACTGGAATCCAGTTCAGCTATCAACAGAAAAGTTACCTGAACTTGGCCTGAGTTTCTCATCTGTAAAATCCGGTGACCACTACCCAGTTCAGGGCTGCGAAGACCCTGAACAAAAAGTTAACTTTAGAACTGAATGTTTGCCTTTCCACACTATTCCCCAGAGGGCTTTCTGCTGAAGGGCAGGAAGTTCAGGACTAGGTCAGAAGGAGAGACAGACTCCCAAGACTCCCCCAAGGTATATCTTTGGGTCTTAGAACTATCAGGTGTTAGGGTGGATAAAGCTGGTGCTTCCTGTTCAGCTAAAAACCATACGGCAGCCCTTTTCCAGTACTGAAGGCCTGGCGGCTTTGCCTCTGCTTTCCTGCCTTAGGCCTGGGCCAGGTCTTCTGCAGTGCCTAGCACCTATTTCTTAAGAACTAAAGACATGGCCAGAATGGTCAGACTCAACGCTCAGAAACAACTTTGGTTCCACTTCCTTTTTAAAAACCAATTCCTCAAAATACCCTTCCTTTATGGGTAATGGAAGCTTCCTGTATAGGAGCTGAAACTGACACCAGCCACTCCCAAAAGAAGTGAAAGACATTTCTGGCAGCTGGTGGTGCTGGGAGGAAACCCACACCACTCCTGGAGATGCTCAGAGGAGGGGCTCACCTCCACCATGTCCCCAACCTGGGAACTATCTCAGAGGCTGGTTTCTGCTCTCACCCCAAGCCCATCCTCCCTCCTGTTAAGCTACATCTCCCCACGGACAACAAACAAAACACAGGGCAAGGGCCATTAAGAGTAAAGTTAAACTTTACTTTACAGTAATTTTTTTCTATATACAAAGAATTACAGTACATGTTTATGGGGACTCCTACAGGGCTCCCCTCTTTTTCACTAAGAGTTTCACTTACAGCTGACAATCTATGGGGGGAGGAAGGGGCAAAAGACCAGTGATGGACCTCAGCTGATACCCCCCCCCGCCCCTTTCTTAAAAATATATAGATCTCTATTGTCAGCTTGTTTCTTTGCCAAGACTTAGAAAGCTGCTCTTCCATGAGCTCCTGTGTGCTGCACTCACCCATCTTCAACACACTCCTCTACACGCACACACCGGCAGCACCCACCTCGGACCTGGAGACCGTCTGTTCTCTGCCCCTACCCTGGAAGTCTAAAGCACCACAACCATTCATCTCTGCTCCTACTCCCTGGGCACATCTGTCCACAAAGCTTTACTTGACTTCCAGGGTGTTAGACCTGAAGCCCCTCAATAGCCTGATGGTTTGAAAGTCATGGGAAAGCAGCTCTAGAGAAGGGACCACGTGAGAGTTTAACATGATTTTGCTTACACTGGTAGGAAACATTTCTCAGGCTGTGGATTTTTAATTAAAATAAACTCTTTCCACTTCCTTAAGAAATATTACCCTTAATCTTCATAAGCAATTGAGGTGCTCCCATGAGAGTAGAAGAGGTAGAGAGGGGTACAAGGTAACACAAAGAGAACCCCACAGGCGGAGCTCTCTACCAACCTGTTCTAGGCATTGTGGACCGAGGCTACACCAAGTGACAAGGTGACACCAGCCCTGAGAAACTCAATGGCCACCCTCATCTGGATACAGCATCTCTTCCACCTAGGATTACAGTGACCCCCTCCAGGGTCGGGTGCAGGTTTCACTGAGGCTCTGCCTTCTCTAATTTAGCCTCAAATGATTCTACACAGAATTTCTTCCTCCCAAACAGGAACCTGGGTTTCTTAACTCACCAGTCCCTCAACCCTTGGCAGTGCTTATTTATACCAGAAAATTAGCACCATCATTACATTTTTTTATGTTCAAAGCAATTATCTATTCTTATTTCAATTTGTACTACAGCAACCTCTGGCCCTGCTGCACTGGCCCTAGGAAGCTCAGCTGAGAGCTAACTGGCTACAGCCAATGGAAGTCTCATGCAGCAGCTACCTAGCTCTAAGTGATCTGGAATGTCTAGCACATGAAACAGCCCAAGCATTACTTAGCAGGAAAAGGGGCTTGTGGCAGCTCCTTTCTTGCCATGATCTCAGGTGAGGAGACTGGACCACTCTGACCTCCTGGTTGACAAACCGCAAGAGGATGACAAGATCCTCCTAAAAAGCCTTAGGAGAAAACCCACTATATAGGAGCTGAGGGCAAAATCCATACACGGTTAGTGCTTTCCTGATTCCTTTCCACAGGGGAAGGTGCCAGGACCAGACTTCCTTCCTGCCATTCTGTTCTCATGATGTGACCTGGGAGTCCAGCTCCAGTGAGGAGATACTACTGAGCCTGGGAAAGGATCGCTGATGCACTTCGTGCCCCGACTGTAGTGTGGGGTAGAGAATGTGAAGATAAAATAATTATTTCCATCAATGCTAAAGATGCAGATTGGGTTCACTAGAGGACCAACACAGTGACTTAAGTCACCTCAACTCAGTAACTTCAGGGGGAAGCAGACATTTAAAAACCTGGGATCCTTCTATAGCAATGATAGCTATTTTGCTATTAGAATGGGTTTGTTCCAGCAGGAGAAGCAAATGAGGCTTTGAATCCAAATCTCAACAGTTTCCATAAAATTCTTCTGACTTAACAGGGCAAGGAGAGATACTGGTTCTTTAGCTACCTATGGAAGTTGTGACTTCCCCTTTGGAAACGTTTCTTGGGGACTGGCTTAGAGGTACTTCTCTCTTGAGATCTTAATTTCCAGGCATTTGGCCGAATACCAAAATACCATCCTGCACAAAGATCAGGAGTTTCTAAGAGAAAAGCTTTCCTTTTAACTGCCAATTCACACCCTCTGGAGAAAAGGTCTCAGTACAAGGCTCCGGGAGAGTCCCCAAGGATGGCAGGGTCACTCCCTCCCCATTGTCCCCCATGCCAGAGTTTCAATTTCCTAACAGTCCTTTAACTCTGCTTCTAATTGTATGGTGACTGCTTTCTTGATGTTAACAATCTGATATCAGATGCTGCTATCAGTGGGTCTAATAGCTGAATTTCTAGTTTAATTCTACCTGAGAGTCAGTAACCCTTACAAAAGCCTGGATGTCCATCCATTTAGATAAAGAACTGCCCCCCCCACCGCCTCCCCCAAACCAGGCACAGCTCAAAAGTTGTTTTCCCAGGCAGGTCTGGAAGGAAGTAAATGGTGGAGAATGGAAAGAACCAAAACAAAACCACAAAGTGGCCAATGATGGCCCACCTTTCCCTCACTCCTTGTCCTGTGAGACATATCTAGAGCGGCTGTCAAGTCAATTACCTACCAAAGCCTACTTCAGAGAAGCTATTTCAGGATCAAACTTCTCCATTTAAATTTTTTACATAGCCTGCGCACACACACCCCTCCCCCCCAAATTCACAGTTTATTTCATGAAACAAAGAGCTACGGTAATTTAACACACAACATAGTGAAAGAAGATTCTGACAGTGCAGTGCGAATATCTTTTTCTGATCACAACTACAGATGACAGGAGAGAAAAGGGCACAGGACTGGCACCAAGCAAACCCTACTCATACAGCCTAAAAGATTAGGGAAAGGGACCTACTAGCTGCAGTTATATACTTATTATTCTCACACATGATAAATACTTAATATAATGAACTTTAATGTTCTGGGTGATTTCTTTAAAAATATCTTTTCCATGGTTTAAAATTTTTTTAAAAAGAAAATAAGATGCTTTGTTTTCTCTTCCTTTTGAACAAAGAGCTTTTCCTCTCTCATGATGTGGGAAGAGAGATAGGTTGAAAAGGGAAGAACTAGGCAGGTGGAATTTACAGAGGAGATTTCGAGGTCTAAATGGGATACAGAGAAAGGTCCCTAGACTTGGGACAGCCCTGCCCAGCCTCGTACCTCTGCCTGAGTTCAAGTGTCTCAACCCGAGACGGACTTTGGGGAATAAAAGCAAATTCTTCTTTTAATCTCTATATAAAGCGCAAATGCTTCTATAACTATTGTTCCCTCCTTAAAAGTGATGTAACCTCAAAAGGAACTTAGGAGGAGGAAATAGGAACAAAATACAGAATCTTGTGAGGGCGTAAAAGCCATAACTGAAACAGAATGGCCAGGAGACATCTGGGCCAGGAGATGGCCTGTTGGCTAAAGCTGCTGGCTAAGTTGGCAAAGCAGAGAGGTAAACACGTTTGGTCTAGGGACAAAGGAGGGGTGAGTGAATGGGCAGGAACTGGCCAAACAGCACTTCCTGTTGGCAGTTGGTGAGCTGGGTGAATGGTAGGGCAGGGTAGCACCAACAGATTTCCCAGCCCTTGTGCCCCAGCTCAGGGCAGCAGTAACAGATAATCAGCAGTTATGAGGAATCATCTCTCAGACTAGACACTGCTCTAAACACCACATCTTGCCAGTCACAGGGGAAGGGTTCTGGCCTGCTTCTGAACAAAGTCAGCAGGCAGGTGCTCTCAGTACAGAACACAGCAATGCTCAGGGATGGGGTGGTAGAATCCACCAGTGAAGGAGAGGACGCCCTCCATTCAGATAGGAGGGCAAAGGATCAGAAGAGAAGTAATTTTCCATCAAGATCTGGCACTCTCCCTGAGCTGGTGGTAGATCTAGCCCAGAGTTTGCCAGAGTTTCCCTATATCCACTGCCCGACTCTGAAATCTGAAAGCACCTGTTTGGGGGGCGGGCGTGGGGTGGGCTGATGTAAAAGAAGGAAAATCGGTAGAAAAGAAAGGTAAGCTTGCCAATTGCCTTCTTATACTTCAGAAAAGCTATGTCCTTGTAGAGCCCAGCCTCAACAACCAGCTGCTCTGCCAAGGACAGATTTTCAGACTCTGCACAGCCCAGACAAAAGCAGTAGTGGCTGCCCAGCCAACAGCTCCACTTGGCCTTGATGCAAACCCCTGCTCCCCACCCCCACCTACAGAGACTTCCACATGAGTGTGCGTGCATCACACACACACACATGCACACCCAACCAGGGGACACTTACTCAACACAACCACTTCTGGGGCCGTAAAGGACATTACAAAATGAGTCTGGTGCCCCAGGGCCCCCTCAAAACTTCCTGTTATTTCCTGACCAAAGCTTTGTCAAAACAGAATGGGAACCTAGGCAGGCATGTTGGGCTCACAGGGATCAGGTCTTATCTCTGTTATCTCCTGTCAGTGACTAGCACCTGGCCTAGCACATGTGAATGCTCAAAAAATCACCACTGATATGAACAGTTATCAGTTCTTCCCAAGTGTTCATTAGGTGCCCTCGGTGGGGCTCTGTAGGGCTAGAGAAATAACTCCGAGAGCTCCTCTATCTTCCAACCTGACCAGTGGAATTGAATCCCATGCTTGACTCCAGAGTGGACTTTTTATTTCAAGTTACCATGTGTAAAGGTTGGAGGAAAAAGACCCAAGTCTGTCTGTCTCCTTGGCTGGGGCCCACTTGGATTTCCATACATGGTTTACACAACCACATGCCCCCACTGGCTAATGTCACAAGAGTTCTGAGTGTTGGGATATAAGGAAAGAGTAACAGTGGAAAAGTGTTGGGGTCTGTTTTTTAAGAGGGGAAAAGAAGAGGATTTCCCTTCCCCAAGAACCCTGGGGGCAGCTGGTCTGGTCATGTGACATTTACTCATATTACTTCTGTTCTGACTCTGCACACTTGTGACTGGAAGGAGCCTGGTTAAGAGCTGGAAGTGTATTTTGCTCTGGTTTAAGGTCTTGCCCTCTTCCAAGAGACCAGCAAGTCTGTGCCAATGTCTGTGTGCTCCCAGAGGACCAGCAAGATGGCGATATTGTCTGTCCAGCCACCATGGGCCAGAGTCCTGGCCCTGGTGAGGCCTTTCCCAGGGCCCAGGGACTCTGCTCTGCAGTTGCCAACTTCTTCTCTTCAGTACAGAAGGAGGATGGGGCCTTCCCAAGAGGCCTGAAGGACTGCCCACTCTTGGCAGCAAGTCCAGGTAGTTGCTGGCCTCCGGCCATCTGCTTCACCTGCTTCACCAAGCCTGGTGTTTGGCTGGGAGGCCCTGGTGTCTGCTCCACCCCTGCAGGTGCTCTTCCTGAGGCCTGAGTTGTTGGCTCATATAAAAAAGCCTTGGCAGGGGGCTGAGAGAGAAGTCTGGCCTGGGTGAGTGATTTAACTGGTTGCCAGGAGTGCTCCGAAGGGACTGCTGCTTTCCCCGGTGGCTGAAGGACAGGATCTGACACACTGCCTCTCTCTACAGGTCGCGGCATCTGCCCCAGACCTTTGCTGGCAGTCCACGAGCTTGACTCCAACACTGGCATCTTCTCATCAACCTGTGGTGTGACCTCATGAGGTGAAGTAGCCCGTTCTTTCTGGTGAGGAGTCAGGTCTATGAGATCCATGACCAAAGCAGCTCTATTTTTTGACTGAGTATTCTGGTCCACGGGCCTCAGTGCTTTTTCTTTAGCTACCAGGGTCTGGACCACAGCTGATAGTACTTTGTCAGGAGGTGGGAGTCTCTGGGACAAAGAAGCATGGGATTTGTCTGGGGGCCTGTCTGAAGTCTGGGGTTTGGGACTGCTGGTGACTAGCAGTCTGTCTGGCGGTGGAAGTCTCAGGCCAGCAGGGACTGGGGTTTTCTCCAGTGACTGGGGCCTTGGGCTGGCAGCACCTATGGATTTATCCAGCCTTGGGTCAGCTGTCCCCAGAGGTCTTTCCAGTGGTTGGGACCTGACTGAGGTTGAGGAGCTTACTCCAGTCACTGAAGAGAGTTTGTCCGATAGTTGGGGTCTTGGTCCTGCCACTGCAGGTGGCCTGTCCAATGGCTTCTGGCTGGATAGCAAGGATTGGGGTTTGGTCCCTGACCCAGCAAGGTCCCTGACCCTATCTACAGGCTGGGCCCTGGAGTCAGTTCTGTCAGAAGGTCTTTCAGGAAGCGGTGGTCTCTGACAAGTCCCTGCCAGAGCTTTTTTGGACAGTGACAGTGTCTGGTTGGTGTCAGCAGGCAGCTTATCCAACATCTTGGGCCCCTGAGCAGCCACTCCTGATGAATGCTCTGCCAGGTGAGTGCCTGGGCCTGGAGGCAGCGGTACTGGGGGAGGCACATACTCACGGATCTCCCCAGGTTCCAGAGGGTTGGGCCCACACGGGTCATGCTCAGTACAAGACAAACGCCCATCCAATTTGGAGATAAAGAGCATCCCTTCCCGATGCTGCTTACAAAAGGAGCTGGGACACATCTCACAGAAGGAGGCTGCTTCCTTTCCACAGATGTCACACTGATGCCAAGGACACTCCCATTTCCCTAGAAACATAGATGTGAAACAAACGCTTAGGAAAATAAGCAAGGTGCATGAAATGAGCCATGGCCCTGAGCCTAAGTCAAGAGAGTGATTTCAAACTGCCACCTTCTACAGAGAGCTCATGCCACTCACCTGACACCTCCCTTGCCCCAGAATCTGATTCTCCTGTACAACACATAAAAATAAAAGCAAAGTACTAAGTAGCAACTGAGTATCAACTAAATATACAGGCAGGAGTAATTTCTTATTTCTATGACTATTTCTAGCAAGGGGGGGGGGGAGGAACCCAATGGTCCCCTTAGACAGAATGTGAAGATACTACTTCCACAGTCTTGAAACTCCATTATGTCTAATATAGCCTTTTAATATTCAACTCTAAAGGGATAATCTTAGCTATTTAAATTTCTGCTTATTTGGTTGTATTTAAGAACAGGGAGCAGATGTACAAATGTTTTGAAAAACTGAGCGGATTTTCCTTGCTCAGTTTCAAGTCTTGAAACTAGCACAAATTTTACCTGTACCGTCCACACAGAACCAGTGGAAAAGACCCTGACCTACCATCTATTTGCCCCCATTTCTTGACACCTGAGAGTCTCTGCCATGGATGGTATTTTGGCCCTGGCTCACAGTTTCCAAATAAACTATGCTAGCCGTGACTCCTGGCTCCCAGTCAAGACAAGTTCTATTGCAGCCTGGGCCAGCTACAACCCTGAGCTATTGATTCTGAAACAATTCTCCATCTCCACTTCCTGGCACTGACAAGTCATGCTGTGGCCTTGCCCTCACACTACCTCCGTTTCTATTATTTCATTTCCCTGGCAACCATACATTGAAGGAAAGCTAGTTCAGGAACAAACTCCTCTCACTCCCACCCCAAAGTCCTCTCTCTGCAATTCCTGGGAGTAGGCCTCTGGTGATGTAAATCTCCTCAGCTGGAGCGGCTCCCTACTGCTTTCTTGCCCCCATCAACAAACCAGACCACCTATCCAAGTCCCCCAAAAGTCTTCTAACGTCAAATCACCACTCAAAAGTTAGTAGCTTCTGCAGCCACAAACTCCTGACAGTCGATCTGCCCGAGAAGCTCTCTCAAGTGTCAGCAGACCGAGCTGCCTCTCCTTCATAAGGGAGTGCGTAAAGGGAACTAAAGGGGGGTCTAGTCCATGCCTCACTGACCGAAATAACCCCAAACTCCATGCTGTCTCAACCTTTCTTTCTGTAGAAAGGAAACATGACTTCGTGGCCTTGAAGTCAGAAAACCTGGCTTTCAGTCCACCTCCTCCATCTACATGCTCTATTGTGACAAGTCATCTCACCAAACTGGACTCTCAGTTTCCTCATCTGCATCATGGGAAGGTGAAAAGGTCTCATCTTTATGGGTTGCTGGGAGGATAAAATAACATAACATAAATGTAAATAAAGTGCTTGACATATAATGAGTAAGTTTCTGTTCCCTTCTCTATAACCTAGAATTCCAAAGCCTTTATTTCCAGAATGAGAACATGAACCATACCCCCTTCAACACTATGCATGGGAAGACAAAGGGCTCTGACAATTATGGCAGAGAATGAAGACCACTCTACATGGATCTGGCACCAACCTGCTGGTCGCTTGGTTAGATTTAGACAGTCAGCGTGGTAAACCTTCGGGCAGCCTGGCTTCTTACAGGAGACGAGCTGGCCAGCATCCCCACAGCTGAAACATTCATCCTCTCTCTCCTTCGTGATTTCACCCTGGGTCCTGCGCTTCCCCTGTTGCTTCTTCTTGAATTTCTTTGACTTTTCTTCTGTGGCAATGGGTTGATTCTAGAGGTCAGACATTGAGCAGTAAGCATTCTGTCAATATATTAGTTGTGTGATCTTGACCAGGTTAACTATCCTCTCTGAGCCTCAGTTTGTCCTCTGGGAAGAAACAGTCCTCATAGACTGTTGTAAAGACAAGAGAAAATGCAAGAAAGGTACCTGGTACATCACAGGTACCCAATAAATGGTTGCATTAATTCTAACTTTTCTATCAACTACTCCTGCCACCTGAATGAAATAAAAGAGGAAAAAAACCTTCTTTTTATAAACACACAAGGCTGGTGTTGAAGGTTATCCTTTCACTAAGTTTTACTTTTATGTTTGTCTAGGTGTGTATGTTTGTGTGTGCACACACATTTCTTTATTCAACAAACTTTCACTGAACACTTAGTGAGAATCATATGCTAGGAAGGCACAGAAAAATAATTCATGGCCCTTGACCTCAATAAGCTATGTGCCCTTCATCTATATCAAATTAGGTTCATATCCACTACTCCCCAAGACAGATCCTAGTGCAGCCAGCAGGTATCCTCCATGATCCCTGTACCCCACCCTTGGTTACCAAATCCCATGGGTTTCACATTATTTATCTTGGACTAGAAACATCCAGGATCAATCTGATCTATTACTATCCCTTAGTGATCTTCCATTTCTTAACTTCTGCCCTCAAATTTCTCTCTCACTGATCCATGTGTGAAATATTACATAAATGTTAAGGATGCAAAAACGGATATCCCTAGTGAATGTAATACCATTAAACCTGGGTTAAACTCAGTTATTGTTTTGATTTATAGGTAATAAACTGGACACCTTAAGGAACCGTTTAAAGACTGGTTAAAGACCATTTAACCGACTAAAGAAAAAAACCCTCAAATATAAACATAATTTTCCTTATTTATAAAAGAATAATTGGTGGGTGTTCACTATCTCTATGTGTTTTCGCTCAAAACAATTACTCCCGGGGTGCCTGAGTGGCTCATTCGGTTAAGCATCTGCCTTTGGCTCAGGTCATGACCCGGGGTCCTAGAATCAAGCCTCATGTCGGGCTCTGCCACTCCCCCTACTTGTGCTCACTCTCTGTCAAACAAATAAATAAAATCTTGGGGGGAAAAAAAAAGATTACTCCCCCTTTAGTTATTGGGTTTTGTGCTAATTTACATTTTTCAGTTCTTAACACTGACTTCCATAATAAAAAAAAGCATAATGGGAAATAACCAACTTGAGTCACTATGTACTTTTCATCAAAACTAAACTTCACTTTTCAGTGTAATGTAACTTAGGATAGAAAAATCTGGATGCATGCCCATTCATTATATAAAAAATTTAAGTCACTAAAGACAATGGTTAGTCACTAAAGACTATGCGACAGCAAGGAAAAAGATTTTATAATAATTAAGAAATGTAGGATACAGATTTGCAAGTAATTCTTTACAGAATTATAAGCCAGTTAAAATGCACATAAAAATTCAGAGAGTAAGAAACAACAATTCTTATACTTTGTTAAGATAAGATTAAGGGTCCTATGTTTATCTACAGTGTTATACTACATTCAGCATCTTAAATTCAATACTGGATTCTTTGAGATCTTTAAAAAGACAAAGAGAGGAAGAGAGAGACACACAGATACCAAGAATCTAAGAAGCTTATCAAAAATGTGAGTGAGATTAGCTGAGACCAATAAAGACATGGATAGTAACCTACTTTATGGCTTCCTATTTTATAGCTTTTGTCGCTAGAAAAGTATCACCAATTAGAAGTCAGACTGCTCAAAAAAACAAAAAACAAAAAACAAAACACTTCAACAACACCTATAGGTCTGCTCTTGAATAACCAAACTGATCATCAGAATGCTTAGTTAAGTGCCAGCAGCCCTACTGACAACAATCCAATGTCATTATTCCAAAGAGACATCTTAAAAGAGTCAGCTGTGCCATTGGTTAGGGAGGGAGGACCACACTATTATTTCTGATGGAAACATGTGGAAGGTACCTTTGGCCTTACACCCAAAAAGCCACTGCAGTTTGGGGCTCCACATTTGCAAACAGTCTTTCCATTCCCAAGACATTCTAGGTTGTAGTTGAAGGTAAGTTCAGTGCCTGCATAAAAGACCATGAAAATATTAGTATCTATGATTTTAATTAATTACTTCTGTATTAATCACAAAGGATACGGACTTGCAAGAGAACAGATTTTTCAGAGGACAGAAGGGATTTATTAACTCTAATCCCACTACAGTAATGAAATACAAAAATTCTAATCCTATAATATTATTAATCAGCAAATACAACTTAATAAGAGAAAAACTGATAAAGGTTAACAAGTAATATTTAAAATAACCTTTACTACAGAGATGTTAATTATCCTAAGTTGTTTTTTATTTTCTAATCAATTCAGATCCAAAATATTAATTCATTACCGAAACAAACAACAACTCACTGAGCTAGGCACTGGGAATGCAAGTATATGAAGAAAACCTGTTGATCTGTGCCAAACCTAGCAGAACTTAAGGGGATGACATCTCAATACAAAGTAATACTACAGAACTCTACACCACAGACTTGGGCCCTGGCTTTATATCCCTGTAATCACTATCTAGCTGGGTGATTTGAGCCCTGAATACATTTGTAAAACAGAGAAACCACCACCTTGCAAGCTTATTTAGACAATATGACATAATGCACACAGCAGTAATTTGTAAACTTTAAAAAAGAGATGTACAGATTTAAAGTACAAATTGTCCCCTTTCTCTCAAAAGTGCATCTTATCAAAACTAAGAGAGGAAATAAAACACACAACCATTCAAATTCAAAGCACATTAAGGAAGGCCTAACAAATACAATAATTTTATGTATGTATACAAAGAGATTAACTCTGGGTTGGGTAATGGTTCACCCACCATTAACGTGTGAAGTGACAATCATTTGGTCAAAATGATCAAATCTTAGATCTCCCATTGCAGACTGACCTTTCTTCCATCAATGAGATAAACTCATTTATATAGGTTTTTTTTTCATTATATAGTTTTAGATCTAATATTGGATTACTATAGATCACTTTTTACTTATTCAGCTAAGCAAATTATAAAGCAGCTGCCTTACATTTAGGGGTCCAAATGTACAAAAACTAGAATTATTCACGGCCTGGTGAGAGGTTCACATTGCAAGGAGCTTGCAGGAACTGAGACTGACCAAGGTAAGAGCAGGGTTCTGTCTCCCCTCTCACATTTACTGTGAAATTACTGAATGATAGATAATTCTACTCATACCACTCCTTTCTTATCAAGAATTTATGTGTATAGAGCGACTGGGTGGCTCAGTGGGTTAAAGCCTCTGCCTTCGGCTCAGGTCATGATCTCAGGGTCTTGGGATCGAGCCCTGCATCGGGCTCTCTGCTTGGCGGGGAGCCTGCTTCCTCCTCTCTCTCTGCCTACTTGTGACTCTATCTGTCAAATAAATAAATAAAATCTTAAAAAAAAAAGAATTTATGAGTATATAACTGAATTTTTATTAATTTAATGTGCTTATAATACAACTCAACCATATACCCAAATATAAGGTGGCAGGATACTAGACATAACCTGCTGCTTACTCACAATCCACTATGTAAATGTAACTGCACAAGGCATAAATCAGAAGGTATTGTTGTACATAAAGGAAAGACTCATACCATTTTAGAAAAGAGCCCAATATACAACAATCCTTGAGGTCTGTACTCATGGGGATGAAAGGGCGTTGGAGAAAAGATAAACAAGGAAAAAAAAAAGATAAACAAGGAGTATGACACTTGTGGTAGAAAGTATAACAGGTATTGAAGAGTCCATGAACATGAATGAGTAAAGACAGCAAGCTGAAAAGTTCTGATTCAGTCTGTCAAGACTGCAGCTCCACAGAACCCTGCATAGCACTAAGCATTCTGTCTCATTCCTCTCATCCCTGCCATGCAGACTGGAAGTCAAGTGAGGACAAGAACAAAGTCTGTGAATTCCCATACCATGCTACTTGAGATAAGTGAATATGGGAGAAGATAGAAGAAAAATTTATGGCTAGATGGTAGAGGAATCCATCGCCATGGACAAAGACTAAAGTTACAAGTACAAATATGTTGAAAGTAGTCAGGAGAGACAGAAGGACTGAAGTCTTGGGCCTGGATAACATTTGAGTAACTAATACATAGGACACACCCCCAGGATGGTTAGAGGTGCCAGACCCAAGAATCCAAGTAACACAGGTATTTAATACCATATACTTCACTAACATTTTTTAAAGGATTAAACAGGATAATATGCTTGGAATCGTGTCTGGCAGTGGTTCCAGGGGCTGAGGGGAGAGAAAATGGGGAATTAGTATTTAACGGGTAGAGTTTCATTTGGGGAAGAGGAAAGGTTATAGAGATGGATGGAGTGGACAGCTGCACAACAGTGGGAATGGATCTACTGCCACAAAACTGTACAATTTAAAAAAATGGTTAAATGATAAACCTTATGTTATATATATTCTGCCATACCATCATCACCACCAAAAATATTCCTTATTTCAGATTATAGGACATACGGGATTTTTCGATGATAAAACCTGAAATTCCTTTCTTAGCTCCAGAATCCTTAACTGATTCTTACCTGCTTTAATGTCACTCAGGGCAAAAAGACCAACACGGGTATCTCCATTCACAGACCATTTCTGTGTTTCACAGTTGGGCTGGCAGCAATGATTCATGAACCGAGCATAGTTTCCTTTGGGACCAGCATCAATGATCCGGTCCTAGAATTCCAAGAGATGATGCTCATTAGATGTTTCCTGTACTAGATTCTAACAAGCTAAAGCTCCTTTTGTAAAGTTTGACAGCCCCAGGAGTGGTTCTCAAAGTGCAGTCACTAATCCAGCACTAGCACCACATCTATTACTTGTTGGAAATACAAATTCTTGGGCTGCACTTCAGATATACTAAAGCAGAAACTCTGAGGTGGGGCCCAACAATCTGTGTTATAATAAGCCCACTAGATAATTCTGATATATGCTGAAGTTTGAGGACCAATGCCCTAGAAGTAGCAGATTGCCCTATCCTCTCAATTAGGTGGTCCTGAACCCTGGCTGCACATTAGAAATCAGCTAAGGCGTTTTTAACACTGACACTCAGACCCCATTCCAAATGAAGATCTGAACATCTAGAGGTGACGATCTCCTAAATTAAAGGGTTCAACTTAATAACTGTTCACAAAGATCCACACCAGGAAAGAATTCTGTTACAACAGCCAACAGAGGGGGCCGGGGACTGCTAATAGACTTTATCAGATATAAGGAAGAATGTCTGATACACAGAAAATAAACACATTAGGCTACTGGAATTAGGAATGAGTCCCATATATAATTCTAGGAACTAATGAAATGAAGCCATCAGCAAATTCCTGTGATTGAAAAGATGACTTGAGTTCAGAAGTTAAGTTCTACAATTTATTATGACCTTCTCAATGCACTAAATATTAACAAATCAGTTTCTCAATCTGTAAAATAAAAGGGTAGAAGAATGATTATTTACTTGGCTGGCTTCAGGATTTAATCTTATAGGAAAAATGCTAAAAGACCTAATACCCAACTTGTATCGGACAGTTCAAAAAGAATGCCAATAGCAGCTCTGTTGACTCTGGCAAGGGATGTATAGCCAGAAATGAGCAAATTTATCTACTCCAGAACCTTGACAAAGCAAACTCTATGAAGATGCTGTTTTGGCAGTGAACTACATGCCTACAAACACTATGGCTGGGACAGTATCAGTTTCCCAATCTTATAACGATGGAAGTAACACTTACTTTGTCCAGAGTAAGCATATAGAAATTAGTGATGTCATGTTCTTGGGCATAACGAATTCGAGCTCTGCACTCTTCTTCATCTATTAGCTCACCCACATACTCATTCACAAATTCACCCTAGAACAAGAAACAATTCTTAATGGCAAAAAACTCAACTTGTGTTCCCAGGTACACCTTATCTTTTAAAAAATTAATGGAAACAAATCTCCAAAGCAGTTCACGTACATATACCTAGTCACTTTAACAAAGGTTTATTCAAGAAACATAAATATGATGCTTCAATTATTTGACAATGAAAAATACCTCCCCACTCCTATCACTGTCACCAGTACAAAGACTGGGATACACTGGACATTAGAGATCAACCAACACCGAAGTAGGTAAACTACTCTATGACGTAGGGCTCCATTAAAATGGTGATATACATAGTCGATCCCTTTAAATGGCCCAAAACCTGAAAATCAGTTTCCATAAACTATGTTCCTTTTCCTTTGACTATGCCCTGCCTGCTGCCCTTCCACATTTTACACTACTGTCCTCGTGATTCAATGAGGTACAGTCATACTGGCTTTCCCTCAGGCTGTCTGCTTTGCCAGTAGTGCTTTCACACTCACCTAGCTTGAGCCAAAAACTTCTGATACTTCAATTCTCAACTTAAAACATTCTCTGAGTCAAAGCTAGTTTAGGCCCTTTACCATTTACTGTATGCCTCTAGAACCCTTAGCACTTCCACACTGGGTGACTACTTGATCAATGTCTCTCCCCCTTAGAATGTAAACTTTATGAAAGCATGGATTATGCCTCTCTTATTTATCACTGCATTTGTACCACAATGCCTGGCACACAGTAGATATATAACAGCTACTGAGCAAATAATAGAACAGCCAATATTCACATCCTTTTCTAGACACGAACGTCAGTAAAATTCTTCAGAAGGCATAACTAGAGTAAGGTTTATTTTATTGAAAGGTCAAAAAAGACTTATTCGACACAAAGACTATATAATATTCTCTATTGGAAACTTGCAGGTTTAAGTTTGAAGTTGAAGATGTTACTCCATTTTTATTAGAGAAGGCCTAATCCTCTTCTTCATTTTCCATGAACCAAAACTGATTTTCCCTTAGTAAAAACAGATTTTCTTTTACTATATGATTAACACCTCTGTATCACATACTCATTATCCCCTACCTCTTAACTACAAGTTCCAGGATTGTCACAAAAGAGCAAATAAAACCATGGTATTTCTACGAATTTCACTTTTTCATCCTCATACAACATGAACGTGATCAATACTAAGGACTTTAGAGGTAAAGGGAGACTATCCTCAAGCATCTAAACTCTAGGACACAGCAGGACCCAAGAATAATGTTAATCCTTACACTATGTTTTCTTTCCTCTAATGATCATTTTCTCATATTCATCAAGAATAATTACCCATATTAAGCAATTGTAAAGAAGAAAAAAAAATCTGGAAATTATGAAAAATTTTCTTCACCTTTTTAATATCTGTTTTTGTCCGGAGACCCCAGCCCCTCTGTAATGTGCGGAAAATTTCAACCTCTGGATACTGGCGCTTAGTGAAGCACTGGTTTTGGCAGCGTCCTCCAGCAGGACACACTGTGGGGTGGCACTCATAGAGCAGCATGCGATTGATGCACTCAGAGTCTATCCCACAGGGGTTATCATCAGTAGCTTTACAGTTGCAACGGGGAATTTCGGACAAGTCTGCAGTGAAGATCTGTACCCTGCCAATAGGACGGTTCACCTGCAGAAGAAACACATACTACAGAACATCAGACTACTCAACACAAGACAACTCAGGACCTATAAAAGGTAGACTTCTTTTCTTTGAAGTTGCATGCAACATTTTACATGACTTGGAACTTAGGATATTATTCACAACAGCTAAATGTGGTACAAGTAATGGAAAATTATTCAGCTTAAAAAGAAAGGAAATTCTCACATGTTACAACATGGACAGACCTGGAGGACATTACGTTATGTGAAATAAATCAGTGACAAAAAGACAAATACCGTATGTATATAAGGTACTTAGAGTAGTGAAAATCATAGAGGAAAAAGTAGAATGGTAGTTGCCAAGCAATGAGAGGAGGGGAGAAATGGAGAGTTAACGTTTAATGGGTACAGAGATTCAGTTTTACCAGATGAAAAGAGGTCTAGAGATGGATGATGGTAACAAATGCAAACATTACGAATGCATTTAATATCCCTGAATTTTATGTTTAAAAATGATTTACCTATGTTACTTTATCTATATTTCACTACAATAAAAAAAATTGGAGGAAAAAAGATTAAGTCTGACATAAAAGCTTACTTAATAAGCAAATTATGGATCCCACAAAATTTTTTTAAAAATCACTTTATGAATATCATAATTTCAAAGCTGGTAGGCCAAGTGAAGTATAAACTGGATTTCTGCTATTACCACATGGTGGTGCCATGTTAGTTGCTACACTAAAAAAAAATTCTTAATTGGCAAATGGTTGGCATGAAAATGTCTTTGGGTAACTGGGATTCCTCCTGTATGTGAAGAAATATTTTTAATATTTACTACCATAGTTTGAAATCTTTTAATAGACTATAGCAATGTCACTCGTATTTATTTAGTAGTGGTGCTAGTACTAAAAACTATAGTGAAAATCTGGTGATAAAACGTAGAGGTCAAACAGCCTCTGTAACACTGAAGGTGTTAGCATTTTCCAAATGCTAGCAACAATGCTGAAGGGAAAAAAAAAATTCCACAACACAAATGCTGATTTGTGCACTATGAGAATGAGTCTCCCCTATACGGTATTGGCGGCAACAGTCAAACCGTGCATCATCAAAAACCCATCCCATACATAAAAATTGGCTTTGCAGGAATTTTGTGATTCTGACAAATCATTTCACTTGCAAGATTAGTGTGAGAATAAGAAATAACATGTAAAAAGAAAAAGAAATACGTGTAAAAAGACTACAGAGTCTACCAGCCTCTTAAAACATGGCAGATAGGGGGCACCTGGGTGGCTCAGTGGGTTAAAGCCTCTGCCTTCGGCTCAGGTCGTGATCCCGGGGTCCTGGGATCGAGCCCCGCATCCGGCTCTCTGCTCAGCGGGGAGCCTGCTTCCTCCTCTCTCTCTACCTGCTTCTCTGCCTACTTGTGATCTCTGTCTGTCATATAAATAAATAAAATCTTTAAAAAAAAAACAAAAACATGGCAGATAGTATAATTTTCTTTCTTTTAATATCCATTTATTTGTCACCATAAAATATTCTAGATTATCACATCCATTCAATCTAAAATCACTATGACTGGGGCGCCTGGGTGGCTCAGTGGGTTAAAGCCTCTGCCTTAGGCTCGGGTCATGATCTCAGGGTCCTGGGATCGAGCCCCGCACCAGGCTCTCTGCTCAGCGGGGAGCTTCCTCTCTCTCTGCCTGCCTCTCTGCCTACTTGTGATCTCTCTCTCTGTCAAATAAATAAATAAAATCTTAAAAAATAATAATAATAAAATATGACTGGGGCACCTGGGTGGCTCAACTAAGCATCCAGCTCTTGATCTCAGGGTCATGAGTTCAAGCCTCGCATTGGGCTCAAAAATATAAAATAATATACAAAACAAAATGAAGGAGCGCTTGGGTGGCTCGGTTAAAGCCTCTGCCTTCAGCTCAGGTCACGATCCCAGAGTCCTGGGATAGAGCCCCACATCGGGCTCTCTGCTTATCGGGGAGCCTGCTTCCTCCTCTCTCTCTCTCTGCCTACTTGTGATCTCTGTCAATAAATAAATAAAATCTTTTAAAAACAAAAACAAAATGAAATCACCATGATTAACAAGTTTTTTCCATCCTATAAATTCCCAAAAGGTTTCATTTCTAACATTTTAGTTTTTGCCTCTTCTTTAACAATATTATAAAATCTCCAATCTGTCTGCAGAAGTATACTGTTCTCAAACCTGTTTTTGATAACACCTTACAAGGATGTAACTCTGCCAGATCTCTTCCCAGATACTTCAAAATACGGGCAAAAACTGTAGACTTCTTGAGGGTGCCTGGGTGGCTCAGATAGTTAAGGGTCTGCATTTGGTTCAGGTCATAATCCCAGAGTCCTGGAACTGAACCCCACTGGGCTCCCAGCTCAGCGGGGAGCCTGCTTCTGCTGCTTCCCCTGCTTGTGCTGTCTCACTCTCCCTGCCCTAATAAATAAATGAAATCGTTAAAAAAAAAAGCCACACACACAAAACCTGTAAACTTTCTGTTAATGGAGGAATACTCCTACCACATACAAATGTAAGTCACAACCCTGAGGAAAGCAAACTCTACGGGGACAGAAGGTAAGGACTGACTCAATCACCTCAGACTGCAGGTCCTACACACAGGGCATTAGAACACAGATACCTGTTTCAAGGTATCTTTACATGACCTCCCTCCCATAAAAGTTTCATTCTTCGCCTTTTCTTTCTATAAAAAGATATATTTCTATCATTCTTTCTTAACATCTGATCTAACCTGTTATTAATCCCAAATAAGTTTCTTGCCTAACATATAAACAAACAAACAAAACACATAGTTAAGAACATAGATACATAAGTACAGTTAAATGCTCACTCTAGATCAGGGATTAACAAACTTTTCCTACAAAAGGCCAGACAGTAAATAGTTTGGGTTCTGCAGGCTACAAATTTCTGGTGCGTGTAGCTCAATTCTATCATTGTAGCATAAAAGAAGCAAAATAAATAAGCATGGATGAATGTCAAAACTTCATTTATGGACACTAATATTTGAATTTCATGTAATCTTCATATCCCTGGAAATATTCTTCTCATTTTTATTTTTACCCCAACCACAGTAAGCCAGATTTGGTCCACAGACTATAGTTTGCTAACCCTTGTTCTAAAAGTTTTTCCTGGAAACGTTATTTGTTTGTTTTTAAAAAGGTGGGGAAGGGGTATGAAGAGGAAAGAAGTTGGCTTCCAAATTCTGTGATTTAGATCGATTCCAGGAAGCTGTTCTCTCAAGAGCTTCCTATGCTCGACGTGCTACTCTGAAATACCTCCCTTGCTGTTATCTGACACCTATTACTGTGAGAACCAGATTCTTTTCCCCTTTTTGAGGCCTAACTACACTTAGAACTCTGTGCACTATGTTATATCTCCATGCACAATAACTCCATTTAACTCTCAGTATACCACCATCATTTAGACCCAATTTTGAGTATATTTTCTTCAGCAGTTTTATCTATAAGGATGATTATTTTATGAATTTTATTCTTTCTTAGAGGTCTTCTGAAGATCAAAAAGAAAATTCACTTAAAAAAAAAGAAAGAAAGAAGGAAAGGAAAGGAAAAAAAACTCCCTCATTCTATCTTGCAACTACCAAAAACATCCACTAAACCCTTTTAAAAAATCTAAGCTACATTATGGAATTTTAGTGTTCTTAATTTCCTGTATCTAATTTTACTATTTCATCGTTATTCATAGTTACTAATTAGTGATTTCCACCTTTACCAAAAAAGACTAAACTAACAAGAAAACAGAAAAATAATGGTATCACCAAAGCTTATGCATGCAACAGTGAAACAGTGACACTTTAGTTTCTCTATTGCATTGCCCAAAGTATTAAATAACCTTTCCAGAAAGTATGAAAGATTAGAGATAACATCTTTATAGTATGCTTTTAGTAGGATTGCTTTATTGAGGAAATAAAAATCCAGGACACCTGCTTAAATTTGAATTTCAGATTTTTTTTTAAAGTTTTTTTAGTTTAAGTATGTCCCATGGAATACTTGGGATACACTTTTTCACATTAGACTCAAAGATGGTGGTGAAATTGATCTCTATGCGAAACCTCAGACTCTAAGACTTCAGAAACCCAAATATGGGTACACTAACAATGAATTTCTATTGAGGAAAAAGAAATATGGTATTCTTATTCAGGAATGACATCACCACAAATATTCTACAATAAAAACCTGGGCAGTCTCATGCTGTTAACAGAGCTAATAGTATTCCTTCATGTTTTCTGATGTTTGAACACTACAACTAACTTAAAACTCAGGTTTTTGAAAGAGAGGTTTTAGTAAATACTTACTAAAATGTCTGATAAATTTGTTCATTATTCCTGTATTTTTACTTCAGTAAATTATTCATAAAAATGATTTAAAACATTAAAAAATACAAAGGGCCCACTGGACCCAGATGATAAATGGTGATGACTCTTATTAGGCACATTAGGGGTTAGGTACACCTAACATGAATTCTCCTGACCTTGGGAAACCTAATCATACTGGTTACCTAAAATATCTTTAGTATCAGACATTACCAAGAAGACTTACCATGTGTATAGTCATACTATCTCAGGGCTACTTATCATTTTTTTTATCACGCTTCTTGAATCCCCTTCAAACTGTAAGATGTTGCTTGTGCAGAGACTCTAATCCAGTCCCTTCTATAAGAAGACTTTCCAAGGCAGCAGAAAAAGTTATCAACACACAACTGACTTTATATAAACTGTAGACAGTGTGTGAGGAATGGTGCTCTAGAACTTTTTCTTATCTTCTTTCAAGTTCACACCTCTACCTAGAGCAACTGTGCTTGTGCTTCCAATCCTCTTCATGAACAGAGCAGGAAGACAGCACTCTGTAACAGGGTCTCTCCTGAAGAACAGAGTCTCCTGCAGTCTTTTCTCACCTTTATATGTTTGTAAGGCGGCGGCTTCTTGTCATTCTTTCGGTCTTCCTGCAGCTGTCTTAGCTCTTTCTGGGCCTTTAACTCCTCAAACCTTGCTGCAGCTTCCTGAAGAGCTAAGAAAACACACAGCACAAGTCACTTAATCTTGGGTGGAGTAGTTTATTTTGCCTTTTTTCCCCTTTAAAGTTGGAAAAAAAAAATCCATGCTTTAGACAATAAAGTCAGCCAGCACTGGACTGCCTGGGAGGCTCAGTCAGTTAAGTGTCTGCCTCCAGCTCAGATCATGATCTCAGGGTCCTGGGATCAAGCCCTGCACTGGGCTCTTTGCTCAGCAGGGAGCCTGCTTCTCCCTCAACACCCTCCCCCAACTTGTGCTCGTTCTCTCTCTCTTTCTCTCAAAAAGAAAAAAAAAAAAAAATCAGCCAGCATTATATGGAAAACTAAGAAATACATATGACTGCTATTTTCAAGTTAATTTATAGTCTCCAGGGTATTCAGATATAGGATTAAGACAAAACACAATCTACTACTACATGGCACAATAAAGACTACCACCTTCAGAGGAAAATTTAAAACAAAAAGAAATCTAGCTAAATGATTTGAAAAAGCCCACAAATAACATTTCCTAACGACAATGAGACTGTATCTGCTCAGCTAAGTCACTGTAGTTCAGCAAGCCTAATTGTTTCCTCAGTTCTGAACTTTCTGTCTCTAGAAACATTCTGTCTTCTAGGTGCCAAGTAACATGCTGCATTCCTCTGGAAGAAATTCAAAGTTGAAGTTTCCCTCTCCTTCTTGCCTAATTCTCTAAAGAGCACCTGTTCTATTCCTCTCCTAAGATTCATTCTGTAAATATCAACTATTAGCTGTAATGATACACAGATCTTCATAGCTGATTTGTATTCAAGTCCTATACTTTCATATGCTTAAAAGACTATAATATCTTAGAAGTCCAACTGTAATATCTTAGAAGTCCAACAAAAGCTGTAATGATACACAGATCTTCATAGCTGATTTGTATTCAAGTCCTGTACTTTCATATGCTTAAAAGACTGTAATATCTTAGAAGTCCAACAAAATCTTAAGATTCTCATTCTTTCCCACTTATAACAAAATTTTCATTCATTCTTCTTTTCAAAAATTAATTACTTGTAGCCTAGATAAAAACTCTCAAAAGAACTCTAATTCTTCCCTCCTTTCCTCTCTGTAGCTTTCCCCATATTCTGTCAATTCTTTAAAGAAAACATCCCCTTTGGTCCATATCCCCTTTTCTCCATTTCCCTGCTAAACATCTAACAGAGCTTTTGTTGCCTGGAGTCCTCTAAATTTTTTGTTCGTTGTTTTTGTTTTTAAATTATCACTCCTTTCTTCATTCTATTATTCAGAATGTCCTGACTAGTCTGTCTACTTAATGTCTACTCAAGTACCCATCATCCTCTCCACTCCAGGGATACTTCACTGTGACAAGCTTTTCTCTGCCTGAACTACCAAAACAGTCACCTCACAGACATCCCTGGCCACAGCCTCTCATCTTCTACAGTTCCCAAACTCAAAGATTTCTAAAAACTCTGCTCTGACTATGTAACTTACCTACCACCTTTTCTGGCTAACAGCCCTGTGTTCCCCCAACCCCATCTTAAGCTATAACACATAGCTAGAGGTCATTCACTCAACATGTTAGATTTAATATATGTTTACCCATGTGCTGTTTTCTTGTTAACATTTTCATTTGTTTACTTCCTCACTGTCAGTGTAGGAGTGAAGAGTTAGGATTCTGGAGCCTGATTGCTAGAATTTGAAACTTTCCTCTTCACTTATTGGCCCTGGCACCTTGGGCAAGTAATTTAAATTTTATGTGCCTCAGCTTCCTCATCTGTAAGGTAAGAATAATGACATCTAACTTAAACTGTTGTCACAAGGACTTAAAGCAGAAAACTAAACAGGGCCTGGCAAACAACAAATGATAACGATTATTAAGGTTCACTCTTCAAAGTCACAAGGAAAAAAACCAACCCATGACTGCTTAACTCTGATCTCCAGCACAGTTAGGCTTCCTCTTGGTCTATTCCCATAGCATAACATGCACAGTTCTGCCACAACACGCAATGAGTAACATTTTGACTGCTTTCATCTGTATCCAATTCCCCCATAAAAACACGTATGTATTCCTTGAAGGCAGAGGCACCGAGCCAGCCTACGGTTGAGGCATAGAAAGAGCAGAATCCCAGAGCTTCAGCAGGATCAGACTTGTGGTATTCTCTACAACTCCACCTTCTGCCCCAGCCTCTGTGGTGGCCGGCTCTACACAGGGAAAGATACTGGTTAAGTGGTCCCTGACCATCCAAGACCACAAGACTCGAGAGCCAAGTTCCTGTAGTGTTAATACTAACAACCCCTATCTACACAGAAACCACATGGCCAACAGATGAGGACCTACTGAAATGACATTAGCAATAGAACCTTTGTGAAACTTGTCCCTACGGACATGATTCTCATTCCCCATCCAGGAAGTTTCACCTGCTTAGAATTTTCATTGAATCTTCACCTTATGATAAAGTTTCACCTGCTTAAAATCTTCACCTCACCATACAAAATCTATATACCTCAATGTCCAAATATATTCGAATAACAACAGATACCTACACTGCCTTTCAAAGGACAGCTAAAGGAAGAAGATAATTATCATTGATGGGATACCAACTATGTGCTCTGTTGGCTGATGCTTTTATTTACTCACTGAATTCTCAGAGCAACCTTACTCATTATGTAAGAGACTTAGGCTCATACTTGACTCAACTCCTTCTACCCCAAATATCCCCTGACTACTTTACTGTTAGGCCAGCTTAAAAAAATCTCTTTTGATTCAGAACATTTATACTTTGACTTTCACTATTTTATTTTGCTCTATAACTTCTCTATAACTTCCTTGGAACAAACACAACTCTACTAGAGATTCTGACTCTTGTCTAACAAACCACAGAGTTAAAGCTATAAAATAATTCCAAAGCTCCAGTACTTGGTAAGATGCGGAGAAAATACAGGGATGCCTGGGTGGCTCAGTTGGTTAAGCTTCTGCTTTCAGCTCAGGTCATGATCCTGGGGTCCTGAGATCGAGCCCCGATTCAGGCTCCTTGCTCAGCAGAGAGCCTGCTTCTCCCTTTGCCTGCCACTCCCCCTGCTTGTGCTCTCTCTCTCTCTCTCTTTGACAAATAAAAAAATAAACTCTTTGAAACAAAATAAAAAGATGTTGAGAAAACAGAACTGGTGAGAGAAAAACCTCCCTCAAGGAAATTCCTGCTATATAAAGGCGAGGCTAAAAAATAATTAATTATGTAGATCAACTTTCCTGTAAAATCCTGTAGCTGCCCCAAAGAGAAGAACACAACTGCTAATGGAACATATGTGAATTCTAAGACACAAGAGAATAGATACGTGGGCAACAGAGGTCTGTGTTGGCCTGCAAAACAAAAGGATAAAGTTACCTTTTTTATATGTCCCATCCACTCCTTTGCCCATCTTATCCTTGCTGCTCACATCCCCCTCCATATAGGGAAAGACTCGGGCCTGATGTGTCCACAGATAGTCATTAGACCCAAAGAAGAGCACAGGGAACTCGCCCACATCATGTCTCATCTTATCGATATTGGAAGGTACAGCTCGAGGATGGCAGATCTCAGCTGGCCACCACCTGCGAAAGGTGAAAATAAGGAAGGATACCTTTAAAAGACTCTAAGACACTAGGAAAATGACCTACCTCTTAGGACATGAATAAGGAATGGTCCAACCTAGTGCATTTTTACAATCTAACTAGTAATATGTGCTGAAAACCTGAATGGCCACCCTCACAGATGTGCTCACATATACACTTTTTAGACCCAGTTACTTTAAGGCAACTATACAGGAAATAATAATTTAACAGTAAATAATAATTATCTCATGTAAGATATAAACAAAGCTTTGACTATAATGTTCACTTAAGTATTATCTATAAGAATGAAAACCTGGAAACAATCTGAATGCTCAACATTTAGGGAATGATAAAGTTACTACAGAATATGATACAATGAAATACAATTCGGCCTTTTTTTTTTTTTTAATTGGAGATAGAGAAAGAGAGAGAGAGAGAGAGATCACAAGTAGGCAGAGCAGCAGGCAGAGACAGAGGTGGAAGCAGGCTCCTCTCTGAGCAGGGAGCCCGATGTGGAGCTTGATCCCAGGACCCTGAGATCATGATCTGAGTCGAAGGCAGAGGCTCAACCCATTGAGCCACCCAGGTGCCCCTCAATTTGGCCTTTAAAAAGGAAAAGTTTCATTAATTGTGAGGGGTATAGAAAAATGACGTCCCCCTCAAGAGACACCAAGAAATGCCTCTGAAAATAAAATAAAAAGCATGCAAATTTATGCTTTACATCCACTTTAGAAAGATAATTAGTTAGTTAAGCTGGAAACCCCTATTCCTAGAAAAACTGTGCATGTACACTAAGGAAGATTGACAAAATGTTCAGTCCAAAGAGGAGAATGGATAAAGGAACTGCACTATATTTTAAGACTATATCAAAAAGAAATGTAGAACAGCAAAGTATGAACTAGAGCACTGCATTACTACAAATCTTAGGAGCATAACAGTAAATGAGAAAAACAAGCTGCAGGAAAATACAGCAACAGTTTCTTTATGAAAAGGTCTACAACATGCAGAACAAAACATTATACATGTGGTAAACCATTACAGCAAGGCAAAGGAATAAAAAACACAAAATGCAGTATAGTGGTTACCTCTAGGGTGGGGAAAGACTAGATTCAGTAAAGAGTCATGGAGGGGGCCTCAAAAGTACCAGCAATATGATACTTCTTTAAATGGGAGGTACCATACACAGATGTTCCTTTCTAATCCTTTTAAATCATGCATATTATGATATTCTTTTATATATTCTATGTTCAATAAAAATAATTTTAAAAAGAAAAAGATACAAAACTGAGTATAAATATAAGGCCAATTATTTTGAGGGTACATGCATTGGTGTGTCTCCAAATAAATATGCCAAACTGTTAGCAATGTATCTTCCTTGTTATGGGTTTATTTTCATTAATGAATTTTCTACAGAGAGTATGTATTATTCCCATATTTACAAAACATAAAAATGAGGTCTTTTTCTTATAATGGAAAATTAATGGGCAGAGGTTGACCTTGCTTAATCAGAAAAATTGTTAAAAAAAGAGAAAAAAAAAAAGAAAGAAAAGAAAAAGAGTTAAGCACTGTATGTGGATCCAAAGAAACAGAAGATGGGATGGTAAAAGAAATCAGTGCCAGTCTCCTTCATGCGCACTCACCTGTATCGTCCAACTTTTACCCAGACAATTTCCCTGTAATGCGGCTTTTTGCCTGCCTTACAATCATTGCAATACCAGTTTCCTTCAGGGATATCAATGTTCAGGCACTCCCGATGAAAAGCAGCAGGGCAGGAATCACAGCACAAAAGGCTGCCTCCTGTGGGAATCAAAAAATCTGGCACTCAGAATCACAAGGCTGCACACAATGACCCAGCTGAAATGGCTTTTGCTCCTAACCAATTATTTATCTCCCAGCGAAGGGCTTAGTAATTTAATTAGTTATCCAGAAAGACTTTTCTTCAAGAGCACTTCGCCCCTCTCCAATATTCCTGTGAACCACAACCTTGAGGGTTTGTTATATTCACAGCAAATAAACATGAGATCCTACTGGCAAAATCAGGTTAGGGCAGTGGTCAGAAGTCAAGTTCCCAAAGTCAAATACGTGCATAATACACATTTCTTTCTCTTCACTAAAAGACAATACACTAAATTTTCCACAACATACAGTAAATAATCACATCTATCTGAAGACTAAACAAATGAATAAATGGCACAGTGATGTTTGACACTTAAGTCATCCCCATATGGTCACTTCCTTCCCCCTTTTTAAATTACTAACTCTTTAATCTTTTTTATGTTTTGCACTCTGATACCTATGGGCTCTTTTCAGATTATCATTTATGAATGCTCTAACCTAGCACATATATTAAAAGGACACTGTTACATTAAGGTATAATTATCAAAATGTTAGAATAAGAGATTATAGCTACATATATTTCTTTGTAATACAAAAGTAAGATCTAGCAATAACAATGATTGCAAGATATTTTAAGATTTTCAATGGTGACAAAAATTACAGGTACTAATGTGGTTTGTTTCCTAAACTTCAGTTAAAGTTCTCCCCTCTCCATGGAGGTTTTCAGACACCAGGATAATTAAATACATTGCAATGACAATGAATTTTCACTTGAAGATTTTTCAGAGTGACTCAATTTATATATCTGAAGCTGAAATCCATGGTTGCAGACTATAAAAAATTTCATATAAAGATGATTCATATTTAAGGAATATAATAAATACCCTATCATCTTATGCCAGAAATGAGCATGTTTCAAAGTCTTAGCAAAGTGTATGTCTACATCCATCTGGGTTTTACTGTGCCCATTTTGCCTCATAGTATCTTATAAAAAATTTAAAGTTTCGTGACCCTATCCTACCCATGCTAACTTTTTTCCTTTTCTCAATCATCTGCAGCAGCCTCTTAAAATAAGCTTTGGAGTTTATTTTCTTGGGGCCAGTACTGTGTGCCTACGACCCAACTCCTTTTCAGTTACAGAAGCTTTTCTCTTATCTCTGCTGTATACTGTAGCTTGGTTCAGTGATATTTGGAAAAAAGACTTTTGCTACAACAACTTTGAAGAACCTGAATAATCAATACATATAACCTGTACTCTCTGCTCTGAAACTCGCATTTAGCTATTCCTGGGCATTTTGTAGGATGAGTTGAACAATCTTAGCATGGGACGTAAGAATGATGCAAAGTCCATAATTTATCTGTCCCAGATAAATTATCTAGAATATCTAGAACATCTCCTATTTACGCTTAGTTATTGCAGCTGAGTCACAATCTAATTAACAGTATAGTCTGCAAGCTACATGGACTTGGTAGAAAAATCTTCCTTTTCCTAAGTTGGCTTTTTTATACACTAGAAATATTTCATGTACAAAAAGGCCTTTGCACTAGGCCTTAAAAGGAGGTTATACAGCATGAAAAGAAATCTGCGCATAAGAATACCCACTGAAGGGGCACCTGGGTGGCTCAGTGGGTTAAGCCTCTGCCTTTGGCTCGGGTCATGATCCCAGGGTCCTGGGATCGAGCCCCATATCGGGCTCTCTGCTCAGCAGGGAGCCTGCTTCCCCCTCTCTCTGCCTACTTGTGATCTCTCTCTCTCTCTTTCTCTCTGTCAAATAAATAAAATAAATAAAAAAATCTAAAAAAAAAAAAAAAACCCACAAAAAAGAATACCCACTGAAGAAAGGCAAAGGACAGAGCTGAGGGGAAATAGTGGCAAACACTTTTGCAGGGAAGGACATATGATATGAGCTGAGAGAGAATATGAGAAAAGAAATCAACAGGATTTATCTGCATAGATGGATGGGAGGTAGGCAGGAGAGTTTATCTGGTGGCATATATATATAGCCTAACACTATTCTAAAGGAGAATTATGTTTTAAGTTGAAGGGGGGGAAAAATACCAATTTTTCTTCATCCACTTTAGAAGAACTTTTAGGAATTAATATCCCTAACAGTGAAAAAACATTTTATAGACATTCATAAATTCCTTCACTTTCCTTTTGTTTCATCCCTTTAAATTCATGACAAAATGATTTAACAAAAAAGAAACACAACTTTATGATATAATACCATCTTCTAGAACTGTACACAACTATCTTAAGTAGTATCACTTAAAAGTTAAGCAATGGGTTTTTTTCTGATGGTGGGACTTGGGACGATTTATGATTAATTAATTAATCAATCATTTCCTCCATTTTTTATCTTTCCTTTCTCTCCCTCCAGATTTATTAAGATAAAACTGATTTATAACATCGTGTAAGGTTAACGTGTACAACAGAATGACTAGATATATATATATATACTGTGAAATGATTGCTGAAATAAGCTTAGGTAGAACATTTAACACCTCACATACTTAAAATTTTTTTCATTTTGGTTATAGTGAGAATTTTTAAGATCTACTCTCTTTAGCAGCTTGCAAATATACAATACAGTACTGTTAACTACAGTTACCACGCTGTACGTTAAATCCCCTAAACTTGCCCATCTTCTAACTGGAAGTTTGCACTGTTTGATCATAATCCCCCATTTTTCAAGGACAATTTTATTTCCCTCCCCTTGTCTTTTATTTATTGTTTCATTTGTTTATTATTTTTTTTAGGATCTATTTGTTTATTTGAGAGATTGTGTGTACACACATGCATGCACCCAAAAGCGGGGGAGAGGGGAGTGGGCACGGTGAGAGAGAAGTTCAAGCAGACTCCACGCTAAGCACTGAGCCCAAGGCAGGGCTCAATCCAACTGCCCTAAGATCACGACCTGAGCAAAAACCAATAGTCAGATGCTCAACCGTCTGCGCCACCTAGACGCCCTTCATTTGTTCATCATTTTAATAAAAATAAGGTTAAAAAAAATAAATAAATAAAACCCCCTCCCTATTTGGGAAAAAAACCCAAGTTTAAACGTTCTGCTATGTTATCATTAATTCAGAACATTACTTGCCAGTATTTCTCTAGTAGCAAAGTGAAGAAAATTATTTTTGTTGCAGTTAGAATACTGTATTAATCTCTTTTTAGACTATTCATACATTAAGCAGTCATGTCTTACCTTCCGAGCATACGAAACACCAGCTAACATTAACATGCTCATGATTTCGGCAGCCCCGCCTAGGTGTAAAGTGATTAGGGCAGATGATACTATTAGATGCAAGAATCTTGGACCCGGCAGCCAGGCAAAAGTCATTGGCATGGTATGCCACAGGGCAGCGGACACAGCGCATCAGACGACCTAAAATTAGGAGAAGCAGGAAAACCAGGAGTAAAAGAGAAACAAAGAGATTAAACATAAAAGCACCATGAGTTACTGAAATGTCTTTGTAAGCACTGAGAAAATGTCACTAGTAGAAGGAAGCACTACTAGGACAAGGGATTGTAAAACACACAACTCACTATAAAAAAGCTCAGATGGGAGCTATGTGATAAGCTGCCACAAGGCATCAGATCTCACAACTGTTAAGTGAGCCTACCTGACCAAAGAAGGCCCTATTCAATCCATTGCCCTGACTCCTAGGAAACCTGGCATCAGCCTCAAAACTAAACAGGGGAGATGTCACAACCTGAATAAAAGACCAGCTAGGAGAAAGACTATGCTTGCTTTTAATGCCTGGTAATGTGTGATTCTTAAAGCCTGAACTTTTAGGTGAAGAACCTTTCCAACCCTTCCAGATAAAATATGTCCTCTCATATACAGCACCTACTAAAAACTATTACCAAACCACCTAAATGCAAACTATAATAGCAACTGAAAAGGGGAAGATAAGCTGATGGTTAAACTGTAATTTTGATCAAGCAAGTGAAATTACTGTACTTAAGACTGACAAGATCTATAGGCTCAGGAACTCATATTACAAAAGGTACTGCCAGTCTAATTAGAAGAAAAGTCAAAACACTGGTAATTTTCCTGTTTGATCCCCTATGGGAGAAGCAGGGGCTCTTTGGGCATATTAGCATTTAACAATAGACACACAATATTTGGGTTAGGAAAAATTAGTAAGAGATCACATTATTACTAAACAGAAATGATTGTTTTCCCAATGAGAACAGACTTAAAAGCTTAACTTTGCCTATATACCCACAGGCACTTTTGGAAACCTCAGCTCTATAAAGCAGGAAAGAGGTTTCAGAATAGAAGTTTCCAATTTAAAAAACAAAACAAATTCACACAAAACAAAAAGCTCAATTCTGCCCTACATTTATGCATGCATAATATCATACGTGACAACCACAGATATAAAGGGTCCACAGGAAAAGAAAAGTACTTTAGTCTAACGGAGTAGAGAGAGGGAGACTTACAGCAGAATGCTTTCTTAAACTAAACAACACATGAAATCCAAGTATTTGAAACCACCGTGTAACAATAGGGCTCCAAAGAATACAATGTGGGAACTGCTGGATTAGTCCGTTATTTTCCCCTCTCTCACATAAAATACTGGTAGTCTGACAAAAGCTAGAGAGACCATGAAGAGATATGCCACACTGCATCTGGAAATACATGCTACCAATGAAACCAAGGTTCTGTAATTAGACCAGTCCATGTAAGAAACCCATACCTTTAGATGCAGAAACACTGGCTGGATTAGCAGCATGACAGGTTATACAGATGTGGAGGGAGCACCGGAAGCCCTTGTTCTGCATGACAGTGGGTGGATACTTCTGGACACATTCTTCATGGTAAAACTTTCCACACAAGGGCAAAAGGCACCTTTTAACATCTTCCCCACTCTGCTTACAAACAAAACAGGTATGGATTCCTGGTAAACAAAGGAAGGTAATAAATTAACACCAATTCAAGAATTCATCCAATGCTAAACCATTAGACGAAAAGTTTGTTAAGTACACAATTCTGTACCGAGTTCCAATATGGAATTCCATGCAATTCTCCAACACCAGCTGCGTGTCTTACAATTCAACTAAATTCTGAAACTATATACATGGAGGTAACATCATACCCCACAGGTTAAGGACTCAATTGGGCAAGATGGCCTTTGCCCCTAACTCCAGACGCCAATCTCAAGTTCAGGTCGTCACCTATACTTCTGACTGGCTATAAATCAGAGGTTCCTAAAACCTGCACTTCCTTGGGTTTGATTAATTTGCTGGAATGGCTCAAAGAACTCAGAAAAACATTTTATTTACTGGATCACCAGTTTATCATGAAAAGATAATACTCAGGAATAGCTAGATGGAAATGAGATGCACAGGGCAAGGTATGAGGAAAGGATGGGGTGCTTTCATTCCCTCTCCAAGAGCAGCACTTTATTCTGAATCTCCACACACCAATCCAGAAGCTCTCCGAAACCCATTCTTCTGGGTTCTGAGACTTCAGTGCATAGGCTGATTAAACCATTGGCCACAGGGGACTGACTCAACCTCCAGACGCTGCCACCCCCCAAACCCGCTTCCCTAGAGATTAGGGGGAAAGGAGTGAGAGTTCTAGCCCTGTAATCATAAGGTTGGTTCTCCCGGCAATCAAGCCCCCATCCTGAGGCATGTCTTTTATTAACACAGTCAAACACACACAAAGAACATCTTGGTAACTCACCACATAGGAGAGACCAAGGTTTTGGGAGCTCTGTGCCACAAGCTAAAGACCAAAATATGTATTTCTTATTATAAATCACAATATCACAATAAAGAACTTTGTAACAGACTGATCAGGCTGACAACAAGAACCTACCAAACAATTTTAAGATCGTTATTAAGTGAGAAATTCTTGACAATATATACTTGCTGATATGACAAAACAGGAAGAACACATTACCTACAAAGCATTCCTGCCAAAAGAAAACTGATCTGAAATTAATCCAGCCTCTAGATCTAACTACAAGTTTCCAGGAAATATGGAAGATAGGGCAACAAGTTAAAAGGACACCTGAAAGATGTAATCAACCAAATTTGCAATGCAGAAAATTTAGGACAAATGACTGTCAAAACAAATAAACGACATTAAAAAATAGGATGGAGGTGTACTGTTGTAGATTAAAAGAAACTGAAGAGATATACCAAAAAATACAATAAAAGCAGTCTTATCTGGATCTTGATTAAAATACTGTAAAAAGACATCTTTGAGACATATGGGAAAATTGAAAATGGGACTGGGAAGTAGGTGACACACAGAAGTTACTGTATAATCTTGCTACATATTATATATATATATATATATATATTTTTTTTTTTTTAGATTTTTTAATTTATTTGACAGACAGAGATCACAAGTAGGCAGAGAGGCAGGCAGAGAGAGACAGACGGAAGCAGGCTCCCCGCTGAGCAGAGAGCCCAATGCAGGGTTCAATCCCAGGATACTGGGATCATGACCCGAGCCGAAGGCAGAGGCTTTAACGCACTGAGCCACCCAGGCGTCCCTAGATATATATTTTTAAATTGTGTTAGACCTTTTGAAATACATGGGTAAAGCACCTGGTATTATATAAGACTGATGACTCAAAGAGGTGTACCCCTGAAACAAATATATAAAAAGAAATATATGGGTAGACAGAGGCAGAAAACTGATAACTACTGAAGCTAAATGATGAATACATGGGATTACTTTATACTGTTCAACTTTTGTAAATGTCTTAGGATTTCTGTAATACAAAGCTTAAGAAAAGGGAAAAACAAAACAAAACAAAGAAACAATTACCTCGCTTTGAGAAGCCATACAAAGTAAGGGAAAGCCCAGGCTTGAGAGACAGACCTGAACATGAATCTTGCCCGTAACACTTGTGGGAAACAGGAATTCATTAAAATAACCCACCATACCTATAAACAGTAAGATCACCCAGCTAATAGTGATTTTAAGAAAACATTTTAATTATCCATTTGGAAAAAAGCAAACTACTTACTGCCTGATGTCAATATTAAACTGGAATAACCTAAATTATGGTATGGTCACTCCACATTAGGAAAATAGGGTGAGTCACAAGAAAAAAGAAATGACTCCCTTATTTTTACTCTATTCACCTAGGGTAAAATTTCCTACCCTCAAAAATAGTAGGGCACCTGGGTGGCTCAGTCGGTTAAACGACTGTCTTCGGCTCAGGTCATGATCCCGGGGTCCTGGGATCGAGTCCCACATCGGGCGCTCCGATGTGGGAGAACCTGCTTCTCCCTCTCCTTCTGCCTGCTACTCCTCATCTTGTGCTCTCTCTCTCTGTGTCAAATTAATAAGTAAATAATCTTTTAAAATTTTTTTAAAAAAATTATAAAAAATAGTAATAAATCTACCTCACATCATATATAAAAATTAATAAAGAACAGACCTTAGACATAAAGGTAAAACCTCAAACTATAAAATTTTCATTAGAAAACAAAGAAAAGCTTTATGACACTGGGTTATAAAAGATTTCAATATGACATCAAAGCACAAACTCTAAAAAAAACAAGCTGAAAAACATCATTTACAATTAAAAAACTGCTCTTCAAGGGACGCCTGGGTGGCTCAGTCATTAAGCATCTGACTTCAGCTCAGGTCATGACCCCAGGGTCCTGGGATCCATGCCAGAGTCAGGCTCCCTGCTGAGTGGGAAGTCTGCTTCTCTCTCTCCCACTCCCCCTGCTTGTGTTCCCTCTCTCACGGTCTCTGTCAAATAAATAAATAAAAATCTTAAAAATAAATAAATAAATAAATAAAAATAAGAAACTGCTCTACAAAAGACATGATTAAGAAAAAAAAAAAACCAACCCACAGACTGGTAGAATAATTTTCAAAGTATGTATCTGATAAATAACTAGTATCCAGAATATATATAATGAACTCTTTAAAACTCAACAGTAAGAAAATGAACAACCTAATTAATAAAAAAATAATTGAACAAATACTTCATCAAGGAAGATGGCAAAAAAGCACACTGAAAAGAAGCACAACATCATTTGTCATTAGGAAAATGCACATTAAAACCACAATGAAGTACCACTACATATCTGTCCAAATGGCTAAAATTAAAAAGACTGACAATACCAAGTGTTGATGAAAATATGGAGAACTGAAACTCTCATCCATTACTGATGACAATGTAAAATGGTACAAACACTCTGGAAAACAGTTTGGATGTTTCTTAGAATGTTAAATATACACCTACCAACCATGCCTTCCACCCTTAGGTATTTAGAAGTAAAAAGAAAATGTGTCCGTACAAAGACATGAATGTTCATAGCAGCTTTATTAGTAATACCCCAACCTGAGAACAACCCCAATGTATTATCAACAGATGAATGAATAAACCAACTGTGACACATTTATACAATGGAATACTACTCAGCAATAAAAAGGAATGAACTCTCAACACGTACAGCAATGTTGTTGAATCTCAAATTACCTATGCTGAGGGATGGTTTCACAGGTGTATGTACACACACGTACGTATCAGAACTTATCAAATTACACTTTGTGCAGTTTACTGTACAACTATCCCTCAACAAAGCTGTTTTAAGAAAGAAAAGGAACTACCGATAAACACATTAACAGAGATGAGTGTCAAAAACATTATGCAGAACCAGACACAAAAAAACTACATACATTTTGTTCCACTTATGAAACTCTTAAAAAAAATAAATCTCATGTGTAATTACAGAAAGCACATCACTGCTTGCCTGAAATAGGATTGGGGTAGGGATGGGGGGGGTAGTGAGGGGCGGGAGGATCAACTAGGACTAAGTACAAGGGAACTTTCTGGAGCAATGGAAATGTTCTGAATCTTCACTGTGGTTGTCCTTACATATGTGTTTATAAATTTTATCAAAACCTACCAAAACATACATTAAAACTAGTGCATTTTTTTAATAGGTAAATTATACTTCAGTAAGGTTAATTCTTTAAAAAATACCTTTGCCGTAACTAGTTCAGAGAGTATCACATGATAATAAAGATAAGACTAGCAAGGGCACCTGGGTGGCTCAGTGGGTTAAGCCTCTGCCTTCGGCTCAGGTCATGATCTCAGGGTCCTGGGATCAAAGCCTGTATCAGGCTCTCTGCTCAGCAGGGGGCCTGCTTCCTCCTCCCCCTCTGCCTGCCTGTCTACTTGTGATCTCTGTCTGTCAAATAAATAAATAAAATCTTAAAAAAAAAAAAAAGATAAGACTAGCAAAACTGGATTATCTGTACAAAAGGCAAGACTTCTCTAAGATTAGGATTAAGAGATATGCACACACCTAAAGTTTTTTCCCTAAATTTCATTGATAGGGCTGGATGGCACTATTTCCCATAATGATCAAAAGCCCACTGTACAGGAGGCAAAATAACCCCAGAACTATCTTGCCTTCTAGCTTTTATTCCCACACTGCTAAAAGCAGTGGCAGAAAGAGGAGATAACTCAATATGACACGGCAACTGATTTACAGACACAAATTAAAGAATTATTTATTTGACAGACAGAGATCACAAGTAGGCAGAGAGAGGAAGGGAAGCAGGCTCCCCGCTGAGCAGAGAGCCCGACGTGGGACTCGATCCGGGGACACTGAGATCATGACCTGAGCCGAAGGCAGAGGCTTAACCCACTGAGCCACCCAGGCGCCCAAGACACAAATTAATTCTGTCTCTCGATTCCCACAGGAACTACTTTAAACCTACAACTCCACCCTTCAAGTTAGAAGCCACCTTTTCCCCATCATTCTCACCAAACTAAGAAAAACTCTGACTTATTCTCCAACTCTCCAATTCCAAGGTACTTTCCTGTTTTATCTTTTTGTCTCTTCAAGATTATTCTCTCCTATCACTTAGCAACTACACTCCACTAATTATTCCCTCCTTTTGCAGTAATTTGTTTCCCTATAAATACTCAAGATGTTCTTCCTCTTGACCCTATAATATCCTCCCTTCAGCTACTACCCTCTTTTCCATGGATATCAAGCTTTTGTAAGAAGTAGGGTATACTGCTATCCATTTGCCCCTCAACTACGTTTAGTGTGGAACACTTGTATGGCAAATATATTTCCCACTGCTATATATATTAGCCTCTTATCACCCCAAAACCTCCTTGGTCTCTTTGCCACATATGCCCCTGCTGATGATATCCTACTCTCCCTGGCTTCACAAACATTCTTTGACTAGCTCCTCCTCACCCTGCAGTGGTTTTTTTTTAATGTAGGCACCCCCTGAGTACTTTTGTTGGTCCTTTTTATCACTCTCCAGATGCTTCTTCCCTGGGCAGGTTCATGCACACTCGTGGTTTTAATGACTTAGGAGTGTAACCGCTTTTAGCCCCCATTTTTCCCTATTACTTAACTGCTGTAGCATTCACATATAATGCTGAAGAAAGAACCATCTCCTTAGCGTAGCCTGTGAGGTACTTTACAGTTGGTTCCATCTGACCATTCTGTTTCTGAGCCAATCTATATAACTCCCAAGATTATATACATCTTTCCCCTGTACTCCTAGGGCTAATAATATATTACATGTTAATAAAAAAATTAAAAAATGTGTCTTTCCTTTTTTTGGTAAATAGTTTTGTTCACGTATGATATACACACAGAAAAGTATAGCATCCTAAGTATACAGTTCACAAATAATCATAAAGAAAACATGCTTATGTAATTAATCACTGTTCAGCTCAAGAAATATAAAACATCACCAGTAATCCAGAAACCCTCCTTGTCACTAACAATGCCTCTTCCCTAAAGTATCTTAAACTCTAAACACACTAACTTATGCCTCCTATTTCCCAAATATTCTATACTTTCATTACTGGATCTTCTTGTACTTCACCTCCCCACAGCAATTTCCATGTCTCTTTTAAAGCCAAACTTAGCTATCTTCCTCTGTGGAAATGGCTCACCTTTGTTCACCTATCACTATAAATCTCTCTCTACTACAATCCTTTTGCACTATATTATACTATCAATTCATTATTCACTTGGTATTCTTTTCCACAGGCAAAAACCATACAGCACTTATCTGCGTCTGTAGCAACTAGTCCCATATTGCCATAGAAAGTGTCTGCAATAAATGTTGGGAATTTTTCCTGAAAAACTTAAAACTCAAACTATCTTCGGAAGAAAACCCCATCTATAACTACTTCACCTGTGCGACATTCATTGCAGATAAATTTTCCTCTCGGCATCTCAGTTAATCCAAGGCACTCCAGGTGGAAAGCCCCACAGCACTGAGCCTCACATAACAGCAGCTCACCCAGTTTCTCACAGTTCTGTTAAGAGAAAGAAAACAGGTATGTCTACAAAGTATTTTTAAAGTCCCAAGCAGAAGGCCTTCGTGAAGAAAGATTAAGCAGGAGCTTTCCAGAAAGAAGAGAGCCCACCATTTATTTAGCCAATATTTAATGATTAATTCCTCTATGCCAGCTTCCACAAAGTCCCCAGCTCTCACGGTTCGTAAATACTAAGGATTGAAAATACAAGTAAACAAACAAACACAAAAAGTATCAGATAATTATAAGCATTAAGTAGAGAATTCAAATAGCTACTTGGGATTGGGTCATCAGGAATGGCCTCTCAGATGCAGTTAGTTCTGAACTCCAAGTCAGTCACATGATCTGACAGAAAGACCAGGGAGACAAATACAGAAAGTCCACAAATAGGAAAAACTATGTTACGTCCGAGAATCATAAGGGAAGTCAGTGGACTACAGTGAACAAAAGTTATACGTGGTAGAAGATAAGGTAAGAAAAAGGCAACAGCCTGATTGTGTGGTCTGACACATTATGCTACATTTTCAGATTTTATTCAAATTACAGAGGTGTGCCATTAGAGGGCTTTAACAAGGAAAAGCTAAAATCAGATATTCATTTAAAGACAGATTCCTCTGATTACTACATGGAAAATGAGTTCAAGAATGAGAAAAGTGAGAATAGCAGTAAAGAGACAATCAAGAAGGCTACTGTAATAGTTCAATCAAGAGATACTGGTTAGCTAGACTTGGGTTGTAACAGTCCAAAAGGGCTCTAAGCAAGGTTTAAACAATGTCTGAGATACATCTACAACCATCTCAAAGAGGTCACCTTTCTGAGATGATCTAAGATAGGGGGTCATTTATGATAGGGCCTTAGGAAATAGAGATCTGGCTTTGCTGCTTTTAAAACATAAGATTTATGAAAATTCTGCAAATTCCCAACATTTGTTATTTTCATCCCTCTAACATCCTGACTTGTTGCCCCACAGTGATTAGCAGGAAAATACTAAAAATGAAAAAGAGTCTTATTGTGGAAGACAAGAAAGAAGAAGGCAACTAGGTAAGTCTAGTATCTTCAAGCACCTGAAGAAACAAAAGGTCTTGGCCACTTGATATCAAAGCTTAAATAAACAAATGAGTAGAGAGCTTTGGGGAAAAAATGCCAGAGGCAGCCAGGGATTAAGAGCAGAAAGACCCCAAGGTCTTAAACAACCTATAGTGTAAATTAAGTCTTACACTCTGGCTCTTCCATTATCCCCTAACTCACATATAAAAATTGACAAATGCGATAAATATTATCCACTTTATTTTGTATAATCACAGTGCCAGTGATACCAGCTTTTATGTACAATAAACAAATTTGCCTTTACCATTTAAACAGGGAAACTTCAATTACAGTATATATCAAAGACAAATTTAAAACATGTTATGGGCTAACCCTTTAACTGGGATGACCAAGTAATTCAACTTTCAAACTGGTAACCATGTGAGTGAAAGGACATGATATTAATAAATTAAACAAGGACAACAGATTTAAACAAAAAGTGATCCAAACAATCCAGGACCACAAGGCAATTATCCTTTTAACCAGTTTTGTTGATACTCTTTGTTGTTATACAATCTCTGAGGAATAACACTATGTTTGGGTACTGATCTGAATATGATCAGCCTTCTTTATATAGTAGTGAAAATGAAAAAACAAACTGAATGGAAATTCTACTGTTCTACATACTCTAAGCTTGGGTTAACTTTATTTTTAGCTGTTTCAATTAAAAAAAAGAAAAAGAAACCTAGTATCTTCAACTTTTTATAGGCCAGCTTTTAAGAATTTACAAAGGTAGGGGCGCCTGGGTGGCTCAGTGGGTTGAAGCCTCTGCCTTCGGCTCGGGTAGTGATCCCAGGGTCCTGGGATCGAGCCCCACATCAGGCTCTCTGCTCTGCAGGGAGCCTGCTTCCCCCTCTCTCTCTGCATGCCTCTCTGCCTACTTGTGATCTCTGTCTGTCAAATAAATACAATATTTAAAATAAATAAATAAATAAATAAGGGCAGCAGTAGATTCTCTGAAGTCACTATTTTAAAGAAAAAGAAATCTCAAAGTGAAAATTTCCCTTGCAACATTCCCTAGAAACCCAGAGATTCTCACACCATGAAACATACAGGAAAATGATCTTTAAGTAATCTGTGATTCCTTCTTCCATCTCAGACCTGCTCCATGGCATCTACTCATGGGTAACAAGGGCAGGTATTTTACCAACACTAAATATTTATTTTCCTTTCTCTTCTCGTGAGAAGGGGTAAGACTTAACTCCTTAAAGGGAAGTGACTCCAGGGGAATCATCCAGGAAAAATGTTTATTCTAACATGACTGGGTTATCAAGAGATGAGAGGGCTTTTCTTAAAAGACACACAAGCAATCCAAATGCAAGTGGGCAACATCCTTTACCTGACAAACGTTCTCCTTGAGTGCAGCTCCTCCACCTCGTTCGCCCTGCAGCTTTTTAGATGCTGGCATCCCATGATCATTCTCTACACCCTCCTCAACAGTCTCCTTGGGGCTTGCAGCTGTTCTGTGTGTCATCAGTTCTCCCTTGCAGAGAAAAAATAATGTCCCACATCTGTATTATAGATGTCTCCTCCATGTGACCCCCTCCCTCTGGGCTGCTATTTGTCTAGCCATTAAGCACTTACAGATGTTCAGCCAATCACGCGGGCGGACTGCATGCAATGTTAGTTCTAACCCTGCTGTGATTGGGCGGGTAGTGGGCGCCTCATGCCCTGCCACTAACTGCTCTGAGGCTGTTCCACTGGAACTTTTTGAGCTGTTCCATTTTAAGGTTTCACTAAGGGAGAGAAAACATTCTTAAGTTTATTTGATTACTTATTTGTCCTTCCAAGATCAGTGTTTCCTAAATAATGCCTCCCTTGGGCATTCTATTCAAATTATCCTGGAAAGAAACACTCCGTATAATAATGTGTAAAGCTGACCTCACTTGTTCTAATTCTCTTTTAACCTGAGTTGAAAAGCTAGAGACTGCATCAATGACTGCATTGATGCTCTACAAGGAAATGGTTTTAAATCTACCTTTGTTTCCTTAAAGCAAATGTTTACAAACATTAGTCTAAAATTAAGCAGCTGATGGTTTCAAGAAATAAGCAAATGAGTTTCCCTCTAATTGCAGCAGTCTCAACTTGTAAAGGGCAATATCTAAGTTCATTCAGATCATATGGTTACTTGGTATTGTGCTCTGGTTATTTAGAAAAAGCTTACTTCATGATGAAAGCTATAAAATTCATCAGATACCTAGAGCATAGGATGTGGTCTATTAAAAAGATCATATCCATAGTTGCCATATATGTCTTCTTATAGCTATCAATGAGCTGTTTCAGTAGAACATGATTCTTAAGAAAACTCAAGGGAAAGAAGGGTGTGGCCTCTACTGTGAAAAGTAGATTTTCCTTGGAAGGTCAAAAGATGAGGAACTGAGTAATACCTCTGAGGTTGGAGTTTCTTTTGATGAATCATCATTTTTCATTTTTTTACAATGCACCTTGGCTGTAGTATGCCTCTGTCGTTTCCGCTTCCTTGGTTTATCAAATATCTTGGTAGTGCCTATGACAGAAAACAGGCATTATCTGCTGGTTATTCACCCACATGTTCAAGAAATCCTATCCTCAACTTAAAGGACCTCGAAGAATTACAGAATGTTAGAGTAAAAAACCAATCATAAAGTCCATTTAATTCCCCAACTTAGTAGATGAGGAAAAGGGCACAGAAAGGAGGAGACTTACCCATGACTATGTAACTAGTTGGGGAAAGAGCTACACATATATAAATTCTGTCTTATACAGATTAAATGGTAAAATGAGCAAGTAGGTTAAAGCAGTTTCATTTTACATGATGAAACGGAAGTCTTCATAGTTCCTCAAAGGACTTAAATATCCTATAGATGGGGAGGAAATACATTTAATAGTCAGGAAAAGATACTAAAACCTGACCTCCACAATTAAAGACAGTAAATTGTATCACTATACAATGTAAGGATTAAGATGAAAAGCTGTAATACAAAAATCTGGCTTGGGGAAAGAGGAGACCTCCCACAAAACATTTAGTGGCTTAAAGGATATTCATGCTGTAGTACTAAAATCCTGAACATCCAACAATATAAAATAGATAATATATGATCTAATCAGGCATATTTATAAAATGAAATTCCAGTCTCTCCCTCATTGCCTATTACACAAATTTCAACTTTTTATTATAGAAATAAAGAGGAATCTCAAGTGCTACTTCATAAAATGTTCCAGGATAATTAGGCTAGGTAAAAACATGAAGGCTAGACTTTGGAAAACCGGCTTGGTACTCTCTTTCTTGGGACTGCTTGATGGAGATGGAGAAGCTCTATCAAAGCTGCCAATCACCTATGACTAAAAGAAGAATTAATATGGTAGCAGAATAAAAGTTCAAAATTCTCAGGAGCTAAAACAGTTGATGAAATTTACAAAAGATAAAGTACAGGTTGTACCTTTTATAAAAACTGAACTACAAAAATAGAAGAGCTGGTATTTTGAAAGTTTGGGTTTTTTTTAAAGCAAGCAAGCAAGCAAGCAAGCAAACCGGTGAATCCGTGAAATTATATATGAACACAAGGTTAACATAAGCTAACATACTACTAGATTTACTCACTAGAAAACTTAATAATCTTGGGTTACATTTAAAGATGTGCTTATTTACAGGGCGCCTGGGTGGCTCAGCAGATTAAAGCCTCTGCCTTCGGCTCAGGTCATGATCCCAGGGTCCTGGGATCTAGCCCCACATCAGGCTCTCTGCTCAGGGGGGAGCCTGCTTCCCCCCCTCTTTCTGCCTGCCTCTATGCCTACTTGTGATCTCTTGTCAAATAAATAAATAAATAAGTAAATAAAGATGTGCGCATTTAAGGAGTGCCTGAGTGGCTCAGGCACTGACTGAGCAGCTGCCTTCTGCTCAGGTCATGATCCTGGGGTCCTGGGACTGAGCACTGCATCAGGCTCCCTGGTCAACAGGTGGTCTGCTTTTCCCTCTTCCGCTGCCCCCTCTTCACCCCTTCTGCTCGTTCTATCTCTCAAAAAATAGATAAATTAAATCTTAAAAAAAAAAAAAAGTAGCCATTTAAGATCACATGTAGTACTGCCTGGGTGGCTAAGTAGATTAAGTGTCTGCCTTCAGCTCAATCATGATCCTGGGGTCCTGATATGGAGCTCTGTGTCAGGCTCCCTGCTCAGCAGGGAGTCTGCTTCTCTCTTCCCATCTGCCCCTTCCCCTGCTTGTGTGCTCGCTCTCACACTCTCTCAAATAAATAAGTAAAATCTTTTTTTTCCCCCTAAAACAATCACATGTAACATAACCTTCCCATGATACCCTTTGCTGGTAGAACACATCTGACGCTATATGCTAAAATTTGGGCTAATATCTCAGAAATGACACTAATCAATAAATGGCACTGGCAGATGAATGAATAAAGTGGTACAAAGAATTGGCATCGAGAAAATCTGGGGTGGATAACAAAATGGTAGTGTGGCAATGAGTTTGGTCAGGTCTGGATTTAGTACCCCAACCCTGCCACCTCTTTCACCTTGTTTTTCTATAATACAGGGATAATACGGATAATACCCTAACTCTCTGTAAAGCTTTAGATGGGTTAGAAGTTAACAGTCCTAGAGCAACGGACTGAGCAAACAAAGGATCTCTAGAGGAAATGCTCGAACTACGATATTTTATCTATTATTGAATGAAGGCCTGCCTATCCCTCCAGGCATAACGAAGATTACCATGTATAACTTTCAGGACTCAGATTCAAATGCAATCTAAAAGATTTCCAAGCCTGGGGTGCTTGGGTGGCTCAGTCAGTAAACCATCTGACTCTTGATTTTAGCTCAGGTCATGATCTCAGGATCATGGAATCAAGTCCTGCATTGGGCTCTGCACTGAGGATGGAGCTGCTTAGGATTTTCTCCCTCCCTCTCTCTCTGCCCCTCTCCCTGCTTGCACTCTCTCTAAAAAAAATAAAATAAACACCAAAAAATAAAATAAATTTTTTAAAAAGCCCTTAAAAGAAGCAACCACAGGGACCACATTCAAAATGTAAGCTCTTTTTTTTCAAGTATATGCTCACTCACCAAAGAGCATAGATGTGACAAAGAAACTAAGACTATTTGTGAAAAACAGGCTTAGATGACTTGTAATTTCCCTCTCAACTCAGATTCCCCATTTTCTGTCCTACAGAATAAAAACTGAATCAAAGCCAAGAAAGTGGGCACCTGGGTGGCTCAGTGGGTTAAGCCTTTGCCTTTAGCTCAGGTCATGGTCTCAGGGTCCTGGGATTGAGCCCCACATCAGGCTCTCTGCTCAGTAGGGAGCCTGCTTCTCCCTCTCCCTCTGCCTGCCTCTCTGCCCATTTGTGATCTCTCTCTGTCAAATAAATAAGTATAATCTTTAAAAAAGCAAAAAAACGCCAAGAAAGTAACGATTATAGTTAGAGAATCTCCTAATAAGAAAATTGAGTAGGAGATTTTTCTTTATTGTTCCTAACTTTTCTTTAGCCTAATATAATTCTAATTCTATGTAACTAATTTCAGCATGAAGCTCAAAATGACCATCCAATTTTCTAGTGTCATGCACTGTATTAGGAAGCATATTTGGGCAAACAAGTTTTTCTTGTTTTTTTTAAATCTTATTTTTATTTATTTCTAAGTAATCGTTACACCCAATGTGAGGCTCACGCTCCTGTCCCAGAGATCAAGTTTCATGCTCTTCCAATTGAGCCAGCCAGGTGCCCCTTGGGCAAACAAGTCTTAAAAGATACAATCTCACTGGTCTTGCTAACATATGTAACAACTTCTCTAGTTAGCTGACCAGGTGGTTGTTATTTTGCACTACATTTTTTTAAGTTTCAAAAATACGCACCTCCACCATACTCTTTAGAATGAGATGCAGCACGTGATTCATTAATGTCATTCTCCAAGTGACTGGCTTCATAACACTACAAATAAACAAAATGCAACATTTACAGAGGAACCGAAAATAAACTTTTTATATTATATGCCAAAAGCTGAACTATTATCACAAATACAGAAATCCTGGCTGTTTCTGGCAATTAAATAAACAGTATTAACAATAATGGGTTGAACAGAAACTACATGGAGAAAGACATCAAAAAACAAAAAACACAGCTCCAAAAGACTCCTACAAACACACACTCCTTTGGGATTAACCAGAGACTCCCAATTAAGCAGATACAGAATGGTACTCTGATTCAAATGGTAGACAAAGAGAAAGGGTCTATTCCCAGAGACCCAGCATCTCAGCTCTATTCCATACCACCCTGAATTTAAAATCTATCTTTTTAAAACTGCATTTATAGCCATTAGATTTTACAAAGACTTATTTCCTTGATGAATTCTAAATATTAAAAAGCTCTGAATCAGTGCTCACTCCAGTAGCACATATACCAGAAAGCTCTGAATCATGGAATTATCCTTCTGATTTAATTGGTTATAGATTAATATAAATGAAAGCAACATTAAATCTCAAAACAAAACACTCAGAGTAATTTCCTACACATTTCACTCCCCTACTAGTAATGCTTGTATGAATTAGTTTCAGCCCAATAAAATGTCTTCTACAATAAAAATATTCTTCAGCAGGAAAGTTAAACAAAATTTAGTGGCCATAAAAAGTAAACAGATGTTATTCTTGCTGTAAAGTCCCCAAATTTTGCGATTGAAACAAGCTAAAATACAGCAGTTAATGTCCAAATGCTCACTATATCCATTAATCAAATCATTAACTTGTGCATGTCAATTATATCTCAACAAAACAGGTTAAAAAAAAAATCATTCTCTAAACTGACCCAAATGCTGATTTTCTTTAAAATTGTCATTACCTCACCTGTAGCAGTAATGCAACAGCTTTACATAATTCACCCTGTATAATACTACTAAACTTATCACCTGATAGCAAATGTTATTTCCATGCTCAAAATATTGTGATGAATCACAGTTTCCTTGTCCCTTACAAGTGGCTAAGATTTGAGTAAGACAAAGTTAGGAGAGAAAGCAGTACAGAAGGAAACTATCACAGCCTCACCCAGACATGTTTCAGGAAATGGACTTTGAGAAGAATGAAAGAATTAAAGAATATAATGCAGACTTTTAAAATGAGGTATAAAAACACAAATAAATTGAGTTTTACATTTACATGCTAATCCAGCTGGATGAATAACTCATAAAAGCAAAAACTAGGATCCTCAATATAGGATTAAATGACATAAGCCTGTTATAGCTAATGAAAGAAGTCCCAAAACTCTATTTTTGATCTGATTACAATCTGTATTTTTCCTATTAAAATTTTCTTTCTTTAAAGGAAATCTGTGCATCCCAACAACTGAATTTCTAACACTTACCCTGAGTTACTCCTCACACATATGGGCAATAGGATGTTTCCTAAAAATTATATCCAGGAAAATGACCTTCTATTTCCATCTACTATTTAATGATGTCTTCTTGGCCAATAAAAACCATGTCTGCAAACTCAAAAACTTAAGTTCAAATGTTTCTGCCTGGTTATAACTAAGCTGAGTCTTTTCTGAGGTGTTATGCAGACAGGGCAATGGGATAAGAGTAGGATGGTGGCTCATACAGACAGAAGTAAAAAGCAGATAAGAGGTTTTAATTCCAGAAAAGAAACACACACACACTTTACTCAATCTTATAAGCTTTTTTTATTTTCATTTGAAAAGAACATCTAAAATGAACTGATACACATGTCCACACAAATGCAGAACAGCTTCTCAATATATGATCTCTTAGACCAAAGGAATATATTCTGCGATTCTCTTATTTCTATGTATGTATGCATCCATGTTGCTAAGCATTAATTTGTTTTTAAAACCCCATATTTACATATGGTTTAATCATATTTTAGAATTGACTAAAATAACATACCTTTTTAGAAAGGCCAAGATCTCCTTTCTTGGGCATAAATCCAGGGTCTAAATCATTGGATTCAAGAAGTTTCTTAGTTGGTTTTCTCTGACGTTTACTTTCATAATTTCCTGAAATGCATGGATCTTTTCATTAGATGATTTAGAAACTAGGCACAAACTAATTTTTTAAAAATCCATATGCCACAGGAAAATGAGTCACCATACTTTTTATGTTTTCCTCATCATCTTCTGGTGAGGGGCAGGATATATCAGAATGTATTTATTTATTCTAAAATGTTAACATAAAAAAATAGGAAAACAATTCTCAATACAGACACAAACTAATCTGAAAATGTTCTTATGTCTCTGTGTGTGTATCAAAAAAGGACTAGGGGAAATCAAAAGGGCAGAACTATCTTTATAATAATTAATTGGTAGTAAGGACAAAGGAGAAGGCAGGTGGAGTAGACCCTGAATTCCGGGCATGATAGGAACCAGGATCAGAATTTTTATTCTGCTCCTAAATAAACAAACACATTTACTTGTAGGACTGTTCTTAAGATCATAACAAGAGCCTAATAACAGATTTAGTACATGCTAAATTATGAAATAGTAACTATCTGTACTATTTTTAGTCTTTCTGATTCTGTCTTACTTGATTAGTAAACACGACTGGGATACTTTTCTTTTTTAAATAAAAGAAATATCATCACAAGCTATTGTTGGGAATATAAAAAAAGTTAACATGCAAAATTTTCTCTGGGTGACTAACAACATTTGAGAGACAGAAGGTAAATTAGAGACAATATGTTTAGATTCAACCTTACACCAGGTGACATGTATATAAAGAATAATAAAGTGAAAAGCAACTGGTAATTAACTTCAAGGGAATATTTACACTTAGCTACTTACAATGTATCGGGTAAACTGCATTATGATGTCCTTTTATAAAAGAGGAAACAAGTTCAGAGGTTAAACAATTTCTTAAGTAATACAAAAACTGATAAAGCCAATTATCTGAAGCGTAAGTTTCATGTGTTTATTAGTATGTAGTGCCCTTCCCGCAAACCCTGCTAACCTGAGTGTTGACTCACATGGTGGTTGATCAGCAATCATAACAAGTAACAGTGGAGTAAGGAGAATTGTTTTTAAAACATATCTTATGGACAGTGTCCCACTAATTCGTGATCATTAACGATATTCAGTTAGCTGACATTTCCGGGATTTCCCAGGACAAAAGTGGGTAACTTGCTGTACAGATTTACTATTGACTTTTTATCACAACATGCTAAAATCATATCTACTTACATTCTGAGACCCCATTCCCATCTTACCTGGTGTTTTAACTAGCAATCTCAGACTCAAGGCAGGCCGTGGAGAGACTTTCCGGAGCCACAGGCACAGACAAGGTCAGCTGTGGCAACTCAGCATGTCCACCTCCAAGTTCTGACTGAGCCAAGGCCCTTCCAAAAATGGAGCCTCCCTTTCAAGAACTGGAGGCTCTTCTTTGTTGAAATCAAAGAATTCTCATCCACCTGCTTGTTCTGAGCACAGATCGACATCGGGCTAAAGGCTTTCCTCTTCACAGCGGAACTTAACCTGAAGGCAAAAAAATAAACGTAGAATCCATAGAACAAAGTTGCTATAATTTCAGATTCAAAAATGAATAATGAACTTAAAAGTGAAATTCTGATGTGCTACAACACCGATGAATCTTGAAGATTCACTAAGTGAAATAAGCCATATACAAAAGGACAAATATTTTATGATTCTACATATATGAGGTTAACCTAGAATAATAAAATTCAGAGAGACAGAAAATAGAATGGGGGAGCGTGGGGTGTGGCTCAGTTAGTTATGCATCTCAGGGTCATGAGACCAAGCACCATAC